>NC_135657.1:67394879-68005224 GCF_964188315.1 Podarcis muralis
GGTATGGATTTGTAATGTTATGAATTTCATGGTTCCTGCTTTAAAAAAAAAATATGCTTTTAAAGTTGCCTGGAGACCATTTGTTATTGACAAATCCTAACAAATCCTTCTTCATTATCTCTTAAGGCACACTAGCTAAAGGGGCTATGGGACATTGCAGAAGCCCCACAATGCATGAGTGGAACATGAAGAATGTTGGCGCCACTTGAGATATGCCAGCACAACTGCAAAGATATGCCAGTGCAGTGCAGTTCTGTGCTACATTAACACAACTCTACCAATGTAGAACCTAAAATAGGGTGTTGGCATGGACAGTCAGGATAGGGGAGGCATAAACCTATGTCAATTCCTACGCCTTCAGATCTCAAACTTGTCCCCAAAGATGGTTGAACTTTATGAAAGAGCCGAGGGAGGGGGAATCTTCCATTCCACTCATCCCCCATACTGCATATCAATGCAACAGAGGACAGGATATGACATAACTCTGCATATGAACACCCACCCAACCCTGGGTGATATAGCCTGGAGCTATACCAGACTGGCTGCATGTCACAGACACTTAGAGCACACAAGGGGAAAACCCAGTGGCTGAAAATATAGAGAAAGGCACTTTGCACAAAGAGGGAGCACTTTGCATAAAACAGCCTGCCAGGAAAGAACATGGAAAGAGCACATTGAGGACACTTCCCTAACAGACTGCATACATTAGTGACCACCAATTAGAGTTCAATGTGGCCCTGCTAGAGCGATATCACAATGAAAATGTGGAGACATCTCAGAGGTGACCTGGCAACACCAAACTCCGCAACACCCCTACATGCAGAGGTAAGGTCTGAGCCACATATACGTAAGCAAAGGAAGGGAGCAACCCACAAAATATGCCAAGTTAAATATGAAAAGCCCTGCCAAAATACATATTTTTGTAAAATGAGAATGGGGACAGAGACTGATGGGACAATATAATCTTATGCAGTGAATAGTTTTAAAAACATACTTATAGAACTTCACTGCTTGCTTGCTTGCTTGCTTTTTCTTCTGGAAGGCTGAGCTGTGTATGCCACAACCCTGACAACTGATAGATATTATTAGCATACTATCAGTTCTTGGCCAAATTCACCTAAAGGGTTTCTCAGTACATAAGCAACCAGTCCTGCACAGAGGTAGAGTTGGCCGAACCTTTTTATATTGCAACTATTCACGGGGTATTTTTCTATTTTCCACCCTGAGTTATCCTTTGGAACTGTTTGTGCATGGCTAGAATAAGAAAACTACTGAACAGAGAGAGGGGGAAATGTTGAAGAATAGGCATTCATTATTAATCTGTTTACACTCTGTTTTATATAAAGTTTTGTTTCCTAACGATCTCAGTGTACTTTCATTCAGTTACTTTCCCCCTAAAGCCTTTTCTCTAGCGTGTTTAGTAAGGCAGTCATCTTATTAATCCTTTTCCATCTTCTGGGCTAAATTATGTTGGACTTGTTCTAAGCAATCGGCTTCCAAGATGTAATTTTAAGACACCAGTGCTTAACTTATCATGTTAACTTGTGCCACCATTCATTGATTCCACCCATGAAAACACTGCATGGCGGGGCAGGAGGGGGGGAGTGAATTCCTGAGAGTTTCAATTACATCCAGAAGGGCTTTTAAGCTCCCGACTAGCCCCAGATGGAGCATATGCACACAAAACACTTCTGTGAGTTTAATGATGAAACAATTGTTTCCAGATCCCCTCAGGATTCATAAAGACAGCCTGGTAAATTGTCCATGAGTCTCCAACCATTCCATGTGAACATAGCTACATCATCTAATCTGAGAACAATTTGCCATACGAACTGTGAGACGTTCCCTTTGAACTCACATTGTGGCCAGGGAATGACATTGGAAGAAACAGGTATGCATGTATTAAATAACCTTACCCTTCAGAACTCTCAGGAGAACTTTCCACCACATGTGTTGATTGTGAAACTTGGCAAGAAAATGTTGAGAAAGAAGTCTTTCAATAATCTTTTCAGTACTTTGTAGCACCTGATACAAAATTAAGCCTATTGACCATTTGCAAAGATGACTTGGTGTAAATTTTCTTCTTCAGGCACCTAGAATCGGAAACCAAACAAACTACAGTGGTACCTTGGTTCTCAAACTTAATCAGTTTCAGGAGTCTGTTTGACTCTCAAAACCATTCAAAAACTGAGGCACAGCTTCCGATTGGCTGCAGGAACTTCCTGCACTCAATCGGAAGCTGCGTCAAACGTTCGGCTTCCAAAAAACGTTCACAAACCAGAACACTTACTTCCGGGTTTGCAGTGTTCAGCAGCCGATTTGTTTGAGAGCCAAGCCATTTGAGTACCAAGGTACCACTTTAGTAGCAAAGAAATGTAGCACCCTTCTCTTCTGGAGGTGCCTTGTGAAGACTGTCTTTGGTGGATAAATAAAAACTACTACATGCAAAAATCAATAAAAATATAGCTAAATGAAGGAAGGAAAGTAGACCTCTTCAGAAGGAAGTTCCAGAGCAACTACAGAAAAGATCCTTTCAAATCTCAACCCAAATGCATCTTAGATATTCTTGTGGCTGTGATTTGTATTTTAATTCTGAATTTTAAATTATTGTAACCCACCTTGGGACCTGTTGGTGAACAGCAGGTAATAATAATAGTAGTCGCAGCAATAGTAGCATCAGTAATATTATTGGGATGCAAAGCAGAAACCTCTGAAGATTTTTAAAGTTGGGTATGGGGAGGGGCATCCTTTGTAATGTTCAGGTTTCAAGCCATTTAGGGTTGTCAAGGGGAAAGTAGCACTTTGAATTAGGCCCAGAAATGGTCTGGATATTGGTGGTGATATTGCAGCATGGCAGTCACATGTTGCTGATAACTGGCTCATGTCAACAGTCTGGCTGAAGTTTCCAGAGACTTTGTAAAGGCAGCTCCACATACAGCACATTGTGTGTGTCATCATGGCCAGATCTGTTCGGGGAAAGGCACAGCTAGCACAACAGCCTAAGCTGGACCAAAGCACTCTTGGCCATAAGCATCATTGGGACATCCAGGTTCAGAGCTAGATCCAGGAGCGCCTTTCTATTGTAGATCCTGCTGATTATTCAACAGATGCTAATTGTGTAAAGTACTGAGAGAAGCTTTCCCCAGAACAATACAGTAGATAGACAATGAAAAATTCAGGGAAGTCACAACTGCTTTCGCTGTTGGTATATCTCCCATATCACCAAACGCCTTGTGGTTGCTTTTCTTCCCAATTATTTCTGTTTGTCTCCTCGTAGGCCTCTGCAAACATTCCCCCAAAGGCTCACAGCTACAGGGCTGAGTATAAACCAAAAATAATTTGATGTTATTACAGAAATTGTGTTACCTTCCCTCACAGTGTAAGCCCTCTTTTGTCCTCAGAGTCACTAGTCGGCTTCAACTGCCCTTAAGCAGAATTCTGTGGCAACTCAGACAATCCCCAGGGCCTTAAATTCTGTGATTCCAAGAGGTAAAACATCATCTTTAAAAAGTAATTTCTAAGAGACTTGATAGATTCTACCTGAGAGGGAGCAAAGTCTTTTGCTTTAGCAGGGCTACAACATCACAAGCAACTTTGGAGGAAAATCAAGGTAATTACAGCAGCAGCAACCATTCCAGATTTGCTACTGATAGCAGGATTTTTACCACAAGGATACTTGGGAAAGAAAGAAAGTAATTCAAATGTTAAGACTGAGGAACAATCATCTTACCAGGTAAAATCTCCCTGATACAAGGTCGTAGGAGTCCAAGGCTGAAAAGCCTGATTGAACTGTGTTCTCCTATGTTAACCAGGAAGCTATAATTTATTCTCTTAATGTAAGAAATTCTTTAAAAACCCAGCCAGATGGGCAGAGTATAAGTAATGTTGTTGTTGTTGTTGTTGTTGTTGTTGTTGTTGTTGTTGTTGTTTCAACCTGCAGTTCCTATAGCCCATTAAAGTCCCACCATGTCCAGACATAACACCAAGCCGAACTATCACTTTGTGTGACAAGCAGATTTTCAGGGAAGAAATCATGGCTACTCTGTTACTCCTATACTTCTGTTGCTGCGCTGCGCTGCATGATAAACCATAGAACAAACCTTGACTACAGCTCATGGTTTCTCTGGAGTGAGCTAAACTACAAGCTGCAGAAATGATGGCCCCACAGGAACAGGGCCAGCCCACCCTAACGGCAGGGTGCGGAAGCCGCCTCAGGCAGCAGAAGCCCAAGAGGCGGTTCTCCTATAGGCATGCTCCGCCACCAGCTTCTGGGGAGTTCTCACGAGATCTCATAGAGTGCATGAGACCTCACGATATTTTGGTGAGATCTCGCCACGCAACTCATGTAAGGGAGGCACATTTTCCTCAGGTTCTCCCAGGTTTCAAATGAAGGTCTTTTCCCCATCCTACCTTGACATGCTAGCGATGAACATAGGATGAACAAAGCATGTGCTCTGCTACTGAGCTACGACCATTACCTCCTCTGTTACTTAATTTAACTGACAGCATCACCATGCGCCAGTGTGGCGTAATGGTTAGAGTGTTGGACTAGGACCTGAGAGAGCAGCGTCCGGCTCCTCACTCTGCCATAATGCTCACTTTGGGCCTGTCACTACCTCTCAGCCTAACCTACAGTACCTCACAGGGTTGTTAATGGGGATGAAATGGGGAGGAAGAGAACCATGTACACCACCTTAAGATCCTTAGAAGATAACGGTGGTATATAAATACAGTAAGTAAATAAATTAGTAATCATAGCAATCATCATCCCCATTCTTCCAAGTGTTCTCATGAAAGACAGTCAAGACAGCCGACGATAACAAATACAGAGAGGGCCAGGTCACCCTCCTTCAGAAACAAGGAACTGTCTTGGATTAGAGCCAGTTAACGAAGAACTTTGTACACAACTCTGCGAATAGTGATTTTCTCTAATATGTTCTTCTGACATGCCAAATGCGGTTTTGTCTTCAAAGGAACAGTGCTGAAGAAGCAGTAAAGTACCTCAACACTGACAATCCGGGCTGTGCAAAAACCTTTGTTGATAACGCAACCAGCAGGAGGGAAGCTATTAGCACTGGAAGTCACTGATACGTCCTAAGCATAATAGCAAACAACTGCTTGGGGAGGGGGAGGTCTCAGCAGGCCCATTTGGAGATCTCAATAAAATGGCCAAGAAAACAAATATTATTTTGATTGATTTAATTAATCTCAGCGAAAGCTCTTGTCATTTTACAGCCAGCACAGTGTAAGGGCGGCAGCAGTAACAGGAAAATTGCCAGCCTGGCTTAGAAAAGCTACTTTTCACATTTTCTAACAGCCATTTATCTATTGTCAATCCCTACAGTTTTTAGGTAAACCTACCTTCTAAGAAACACTTCTTTTAAATTGCAGAAAGCCGCCTGTTCGTATAAGCATTAACTTTGGGTGAAACATCTCCTTTTCACAGGGGAGTCACCCTGTCCATTTTGGGGCAATTTGGTAACTGCCGTAAGCCATAATCATAACTGTTTCTGTCATCCTGGAGCATATAGCACTTCTCTGATATGATTTCAACCCCTCTCTCCTAGTAAAAAACATTAGTTCGGGGAATAGTATTTCATCAGGGCAAAGTGTCTGAGTGACAAACAATCTACAATAAAAAAAAACTGTGCAAGATAACTGCTGCTTCTAACGGAACTTAATTTGACAGGCCCATAAGGGAGACGCTACAAGGTGCATGTATGACATTATTTGGTGTCATTTCTCTTTTAATATCCTTGGTATTTAAAAAGCTTCACCTTCAGCTTCTGTACGTAACATTGATGGATTTCTTTTAACCTTGAATCTTTATGAATAAAGTAATGGTGGAATATTGCCAGTTAGCTGCAGAAGAGATGGGGGGGGGGGGTTTGGAGGGAGGGAGAGAAGAGGAACTCACAATGATCAGGTGGCTTTTGCAGGTGGCACATAGCCTTGCTATGATGCCCACATGGCTGTGAGCCCAATGTCTTCTGTTCAAGCAGAACTGAACAGCTGTGACATTCTCTTCAGATTTTCAGCAGCACAGCCCAAACACAGCAACACCTGACTGCACCAACTTCATTTCAGCCAGGAAGATGAACTACAGGGGTGAATGGGAGGGCTCTGTCAAGGCTTTTCAGACTAACCTCTGCCCCAAGGAAGGTCTGCAGCCAAGCCCATTCACAGCTGTAAAGTGGCAGAAAGGGGGAAGTGTGTCAAGGGGGTAATCTTCTTTATCTAGCGTTTTTGGAGCAAGCATAAGCACTGAAAGTGATCTCAATGCAAGGGTTGGGGTGGAGAACTCAGCCAGAGGCCAGCTCAGCAACCATATGCCAAGGGAAGCCATCAGTGTCTCAAGAGAGCACTGGGAATTGTAAACTGAGAAAGTGGAAAGCAAATTTAAAAAGACAAAAAGAAGAGGAGTAAAACACAGAGCTCATTAACGAAAAGAAATGTGCTTTATTTGCAGGGCAGCCTCTACCAGGGAAGTCTCTCCAACCACCTCAGCAATTTTGGAGGCCTCTCATAAAGGACACCATTGGTTAAGTCTTAGCCTCAAATCTACCAGCCTTGCAGCTTCTCTCCTTTGTGTATCGGGATTAGCTTTGTGCTGGTGCAATAGACAAGCGACACCAAGCTAAGACTAATATCAAGACGAATCAGGCAGCTGTGTAGGATGGACGAGATAGCCTTGGGAAGTGGTGTGATGCAGCCTGATGAGTTGTCATCTATATTTAGTGGTGCTGAAGAAGAAACAACTTGGCTTCTGCAAAGGCAGGTATGGTCTCACTAAGCTTTCAGAGTTCACTGAGAGTGTCAACAAGCAGACAGATAGAAGCAATACAGAAGGTGGTGCGCATTTGAGAGTGGGACAAGCACATCCAGCCTTGCTCTTCCCACCTATGTGATTATGGCCAGTTGTTTTAGAATGTCCATATAGGGCTAAAGTCCCTCACCAATGGTGCCTGAGCAAATTTAGAAATCATGGGATAAGAGAAGAGATCATTTTATGAATCAGTAGTTCAATAACAGGAAGGAGAGAGTAGGAATAAATAGATAGTTCTCACAATGTGGGGGACGTAACAAGTGGTGCCTCTAAAGGATCTGTATTGGGATTTGTTGATATAACGTTCTGCACTGAGGTGCCATGTTTGCTGATGACACCAAACTATTCAGGGAAATTAAAAGGGAGAGTTGTGAAGAACTCTAAAATTATTTCTCCAAACTGGGCATTTAAATCACAAATGTGGGTCAATATAAATGAGCGTAAAGTGAGAAATCTTAACTTGACAAATACTTTGATAGGGTCCAAGCTGGCAGTGACTGCCAACTCTTATTTATTTCAATTGTACCTAAAGTAATACATTATCATTAATCATGTCAAGATTAGTAGACCACTTATCATTTGGTCCCATTTTGCAGATGAGAAACTGGAGTAGGTAAGAATCCAGCTAAGGCTCTTGGGAGTTGCTAGCTCAGCAATGTGTTGAAACCAGGTTCTCAAGGCTAGCACATGATTGTCTGATATTAATGGCAGGTATTCAACTAAGTTTTATTCAGAGTAGGGACACTAAAATTAATGGAAATGACTGATTTAGGTCAACCAATGTCAATGGGTTTACTGTGATTCCAACTTAGTTGAATACCACCTTCTGAGTCTGTCTTTAAGCCAGTTGATTTTAGTCTAACTAATTTGTTCTATGTGCTGATTTTTTTTTTATTCTTCTGTCTTTGACTCACAAATAGGATTATTGTTACTGGGGGCAGCTCTGATTTTTCTAGTGAGCATGCCCCCAACAAATTAAGACAAGCAACATGGAAATTAAAATGCAAACAAAACAATGACCTCTACCTTTTAGTAACAGCTAAATGTGATAATACAGAGTTGATGTACACATGAATCAATTAACTCTGCAGATTTTGTGATCATCAGCAAGACATTACATTTGCTTTTAGCACTACAATTATATGAACAATTGACTTTTGACAGTAAAAATGAAGCAGTGCAGGTAAGCTTTTCTATCCTGCGTAAGAAAGGTCCAAAATCATTCACAGATTTTCGAAATGATGAACTATTTTATCAATGAACTTTCCTTCTTCTGCAGCCTATGAATCTGTTCGATCTCAAACCTTTTAAGTGATGGCTTCACCTTCGGCCTGACTGAGATAGATCTATAATTAGGACCATAACCTCAAGGCATTTTTCATCCATGCCCTAAGGCAGTGACAAAAGAACTATATTCCAGATACAGAAGCTGAATCAGACTGGCAGTTGAATCTTACTTCAACACTGGTACAAAGACAGTATCTTTCACTTCACATGAGGGCAACAAGCTACTTTAGAGGGTTCCAGGAATACTGCATGGCACACACAGCTCTGTCCACCCCCCGCCCCTCATTATCTGTCAACTGAGGCAGCTGCTTCACTCTGTCTAATGTTAGGGTCGGCTCTGGCAACCATTAAGATTCACTGGCAGAAGAAGGGGGTGCGGTGGATGCAGTCCTCCCCGGGTGTCATCCCTGGGGGGTGACATCGCCCCCCACCCGCCCCCCTGGGATGCTCGCCATGGGCCACACACACCTGGGATGCTCGCCCCACCCCAGCGGGCAGCTAGCCCCACCCCCGGGTGCACAGCAGGTGCGCTGCTCTGGGTGCTGCAGCAGCTAGCTCCCCCTCTGTTAAGATTATAGACTTCTTATGTATTTGCATGTCCTGCATGTTGTCTTAATCTGGTACATCACAAGCCGTTTTATGACTGAATCTTAGCCACTTAATACAATCCTGCTAAATGTGTAGCCCAAGGGTAGCTAAGCTTTTTTAGTTCAAGGGTCACGTTGTATGGTACTGTGGGCTCTTTCAGACAATCTGTTTGCTGGGCATTCATATTGGTATGTTTGTACAAATCTTACATGGAGTTTAGGCTGTGCTCAGTTTTTATTGAGCATTCATCCCCCTTTGTTTGCAGGACAGGCTATGAGCTTTCACCCTTGAATTGCTTTCTGGATGTTGATACATCTTCGTATTGAATAACCTTCCATCTCACACTTCTCATTGCATTTCTCCATCACTTTTCTAGCTGCAAAAAGTCTCTTTTTTTAATGTAGTTTTGCTGCACAAGGCTCACAGAACCCTTTAATCTACTTTGAAAGTGCAAGCCTAAATTTCTGGCTTGTGCTGGAAGCCCTCCCACAAAATAATGATAGTCTGGGGGCAATCTTTGTCTCTTATTCCTGAAAACATGCAAGAAATATTGCATATATCTGATTTCTTTATTCAGAAGCTCTGTCATTATTTGCACTAACTTATTAAAGTAGACTATAAAAAAAAGAATTTATTTTGCATGGGCTCTTGAGTCTATAAATTTGATGGAAAACTACTAGATTTTTAGGATCTCATTCGGAGTCATTGGTTGGACATTCACTAATGTCAAGACCAACAAATTAATTTTTACAATGAGAGAAAGCCAGGACCTTTTTCTTTTAAAATCCATTCTTATCCTGAACTTCTTCTAGGGAATATATTTCTTCAAAGTAAGGATTTATTTTAATAATGTGAAAGATGAAAAAGCATTATTTTGAAACAGTGTGTCATGGAGGCCCACAGCTCCCGATGGTTTTAGATGGTGTTGAGACATTTTACTTGTTTCACAGTTTGCTAGCACAAAAAGAATTCAATAACCTGAAATCATTATCCACACATCAGTTGCTAGAACCAAAACAACAGAGACTATTGGGGTCTTAACCTAACTCATACTTTGCTATACTGGAGGGAAAACATTCCTATCCCTGAAGCTGATTAGTAGTTTTGCCTTGGTTAACTGAGTGACGGAAAATGTTCATGCAGAAGTATTAGGGGGAAAATAACATCAAAAATTGGATGTAAATCAAGGTAAATGCAAATACAGAAAGTGGTCCATTTAATTTGCAGAGCCCCTAAGGTTTCTTTCAATTTATCAGGTAGCAAACAAGAATAAGCACTATGTCAAAAACAAGCACTATACCAAATATTCACTGGTCTAGATTTCCAGGTAGAAAACTTGCCATTTTTGCAAGATAATCCCCCCCCCCAAAAAAAAAATAAGATCCACCTTATTTTTATCATGTTTGGCACCATTATTTTTATTATTGGTATTTTTATTAATAATAATATTTTCTTCACTGCCTTTTAGGTCAAGCAAAAATATTTTAAGCAGGTGATGAAAAGCGTAGAAAGGTGGCTGGCTGGTGTCAATTGGCAGGGAGTTCCAAAGTGAAGATGCTGCCGTTTACACTTACAAGTGCAGAGTTGGTATTATCCACCACCAGTAACAGTTGTTGTTGTTTAGTCGTTTAGTCGTGTCCGACTCTTCGTGACCCCATGGACCAGAGCATGCCAAGCACGCCTGTCTTCCACTGCCTCCCGCAGTTTGGTCAGACTCATGTTTGTAGCTTTGAGAACACTGTCCAACCATCTCATCCTCTGTCTTCCCCTTCTTCTTGTGCCCTCCATCTTTCCCAACATCAGGGTCTTTTCCAGGGAGTTTTCTCTTCTCATGAGGTAGCCAAAGTATTGGAGCCTCAGCTTCACGATCTGTCCTTCCAGTGAGCACTCAGGGCTGATTTCCTTCAGAATGGATACGTTTGATCTTCTTGCAGTCCATGGGACTCTCAAGAGTCTCCTCCAGCACTATAATTCAAAAGCATCAATTCTTCGGCGATCAGCGATCAGTAACAGTACTGCAAATCAAAGCGGTGAAGTGGACATAAATGGGTTCATGTCTTTTAGATTGTAAACCTGCAGGCAGGAATTCTCTTGTTTATATGCAAGCCACTCAGGAAGTCTTTTTGGCTGAAGAGTGAAGTTCACATGTGTGTGAGAGAGAGGGCGTGAGAGCGATGCAGCCGAGGATTTTTTTTCCCTTCTCAGAGGAGCATTCGCCAAAAGGCATTACAGCAGCTCATGAGCTGACTCATCTTGGCTGGGTCCACCTGAAGTTCAGTTCAGGAAGCAGCTGCTGGTTGTTCCCAAAGAGAGCATAAAGGCATAAGCCACAAACAATTGATGAGTCAACTGGATGCACTAAGTGTCAGCTTTGCTTTTTCTCCCATGTCTGTATCTATCAGAAAAGCAGTGAGCAAGGTTAGACACCACATATAGTTCAGCTGAGATGAATATCTGAGAAGATACTATGGCCTGTGGTGTCACCTCATGCTGTCCTTTTCGTCCCTCCTCACCCTGCTATCAGTAAACTGTAAACTTCTTGGGGACAGGGACCTGGCTCTCATTTTGCTTACAGTGCTTGAGAAAGTGTTCTGTGTATTGTCACTGTACTGCATGAATGAATAATCTTCATATGAACAGAAATCAACAGCACAAGCCTGGGGGCTGTTTAGGAGTCCAGGACTTACTTCTGTAGTGCTTGCAAGTGCATAAGACTCTAAAATCAATTTCCCACTATTTCTCCACAATGTTCAGTGAAGCTTTGTGGGAATATCCTAGTTGTCTTCTGATCTACTTTCTAGGGGGCGGTGGGGAGAGTGGTACCTAAGAAGAAAAAGAGCAAAACAATGATTTGTCTCTCGGTAGTTTTTAAATAAACATTAGAGATGACTTGGCAGTGTGTGGCTCACTTTGGATTGTCACTGAAATAAGCTGAGCCACTTCCCCCAAATGATCAGGAAATGGCCCGGTTCATTTCCAAGCCAAAGTGGAACCTCCCTCCCCTTGCTCACCCAAATGAAAGATTCATGTAGCCAGAAGCGGTATAAATGGGCTACTAACCCAGATGGCTATATTCTGTCTCCACTGTGGGAGGCAGTTTGCTTCCAGTTTCTGGAAGCTGCAGGAGAGGAGAGTGCTGTTGCGCCTGGTAGGTTGGTCATTGTGAGCACAGGATGCTGGACTAGATGGGTCACTGGTCTGATCCGGCAGTGATCGTCTTGTGTTCTCATAGCTCAGTGTTATAGCAACTGCTTTGTTTGCACAAGGTCCCAGATTCAACGCCCGGTATCTCCAAGTAGTGTTAGAATTCCTACTCCATGATTGCAGTCATGGGATTTTTGTCTATCACATGACGGTATATGTTTTGACTCCACAGAGTGGGAAGTGACCGAAACAGGATGCTTGTGTTACTGTCTTCCGTGAAGTGGGACTATTGTCCTTTGTTCTTTTTGCTGTCTGATGCTAGAGAGAGAGGGAGCCATGTTGCAGTGCTCCGTGTGTGTTTTATGTGTAAATAAAGTAGATCAGCCAAAATGCTGAGTTGCTGACGTCTGTTACGCATGATGCACAGACTCTGCAGATACCTAAGTGTGCTGGTATCGGTTGGCATCGGTCGCTGTGATGTTCGGGCTGAAGAAAGCTTTTGAAGCTCCTGAACGAACGACCAGGAGGGAGAAAACATGCCAGTCAGGCATGTGTCTCTGCCAGGGTCCTACTCGAGTGGAGGCCGAGCTCCTAACAAGTAGGGCTGAGGGAGACATGTTTCCAAAAGAAATCCTGCCCATCTTTGTCAACAGTACTGAGCTAGATGGACCAAGTGACTGACTCAGTATAAGACAACTTCCTATGTTCCCATATTCTCCTGGCTGTGAAAAGCTGTCATTTGGAGCCAGGGATTATGGAGCCTTGTAAGCCATTCCCCGGCTGGGCAAATCTGCCACTGCAATCAAGAATCATGGGAGCTGAATTGCAGTGATGGCTTTGAACACCTGGGAAATGTCTTTTGCATAGCATGAAGAAAACCCAAGATTTCCTGTCCAAGCTTCTTCTTCTTTAAATTCATTGTGATATGGCCTCCTTGGAATGACAGTGTACCGTCATGACAATGTACCAGCCATGGTTTGGTATTCAGAGCTGTTGGTTAGGAGTCGTCGTCAGACGTCATGCAGCTGCCCACTGGCCTCCGTCCCAGATATTTCCAAGGGAGGAGGTGGTCACAGGGTCCTTGGTATCAAGTGGAATGAGATGTACTCTCTCTTTCATGTTCCTGTTATGGAGACAAATGAACAAAGCAAAACAAGAAAAGGGTACAAAAACAATTAAGGAAATGAAATTGAGAAACCAGCCATAAGTAAGAGGCCATGTATCAGCAGTGTAAACACATCTTTCATTTAAATATTGGCAGGCTTTATGCAATAAATTCTGAGCCAAGAGTCAAGTGAGGACAAAATGGAATATTGCAAGTTTCTTATTTTAGAGGTGGGGAGAACAAACCGCTGGCAGAAAGGAGGATGACGGTGGCACAGACGTCTCTGGCAGTCAGGGACAAAAGGATTATTTTTGGATCTGGACACAAAAGGGAGAAAATAAGGAGATGGAGTTACCACCTGGTGGCCTCCTGGTTCCACCATCAAATATGACCACCAGAGAGGTGATTAGAATCAGGAGGCCACTACATGAACAGCCTATCATCTTCTCAGCCCTTGAGATATGGCTTATTGGGGTGACCACCACCATTTGACCTAGGCCGCAAATGCATCTGCCAAGAATGGGCTTCTCCCATTAGAATGTGGCTGCCTGAAGTCCAGACATGTATGGAAGGACAATTTTGGGTATGGGTTTGCTTGACACATCACAAGTAGGATATGGAGCAGCTTTGCCAATGACTAGGAAAACACATTTCCTGGCTATGAGACTGTCCTGGAAGGGGGAACCTGGGGATCTCAGGTCCCTGATCCAAACTCTAGCAGCTGTGTGTATTCAAACCTAGAGTGTCTGCACCATCCCCTCACACCCGAGTAGCCAAACCAGGGCTGTACTTGCAGTAGTGTGCCTACTGGTGGAAAATATCACCAAACAAATGAAAGTGTGGCCACTGCCACAAGCCTGTATGAAGCACACCAGTACTTTTCACCAAAATTGGAAAGGAATATATAAATATGCTTTCTGGAGGAAAGAGGGTCAATGTGTCAACTTTCAGCAGTGTTTAACTTGCTGTATCTGTGGCAAATTTTATTGGATCACTTTGGCATATGGCCCTTTCGTAGACCTCATCAGATCGATCGCGTATTCCAAGTTTCAAGCTATTAACCCAACAGATGCTATTTTTATAAGCTATAGAATGTTGAGGCTTATATTGATGATGATTTATTAAATTTCTATAATGCCGTTCATCCGAAGATCACAGGGTGGTTCACAACATAAAAACACAACAATACAAACCATGATAGCAAACAAAAACAATCCCACCCCCTGCTTTTTCTATTCATCTTAACCTTGCTCAGATACCATTTTGTATTTTATTTTCTCGATTTTGTTATTACCAAGGTTTATCTTTATGGAAACTGCTGTGAGGTCTGCATGTAAGAACTTTAAGTAAATTATAAATAAATAAATCTAACGGGTTTAAGTTACAGAAACGTAGGTTTCATTTGGGCTTTAGGGGAAATTTCATAATGATAAGAGCAGTTTAACATGGAACAAACTATCTTTGAGGGGAGCCTCTCTCACTGGAGGTCTTCAAGCTGATGCCTGATAAGAATGCTCTAGCTCTGGATTTCTTGCCTAGTCTCCGCCTACCCTCTCTGCGCGGGGGTGGGTGGAGCAATCATTACCATCCAATCTGTAAAATATTGTTCAATGCCATCAGTTTATACACATGGTGCTCAAAGGTGTTTTGCAGTGGCTGCCCTAATGATGCCCAGCAAACTGTCTAATGTACAAGCCCAGAGAATCCCTGCTGCAGCTTCACACAAAACATACTGTAGAATCATAGAATCATAGAGTTGGAATAGACCACAAGGGCCATCGAGTCCAACCCCCTGCCAAGCAGGAAACTGTACATCAAGTCCATTCCTACATAGGGGGGGGGGGGAACAACTCTGCTTGAACTGGTAGTTGCTCTAGAACTGCAAAAATCAAGGCAAAGGACACTCTGGCCTTTGCCACTAGCTACAGAAATAAGGTCTACTGGGAGTTGACCTCCCTCCTAGGGAGTCATCATGCAACTCGGTAACAGAGGGTTCATCATGAGTCAGTGGTCTCCTTGTGAGAAAGGAATCTCTGAAGCACTTTCACCACTAGCAGCTGTTGGGGGTGTGGCCTGTGAGGTCAGAGTATCAGGTCAGCATTTTGAGCCTTCCACTAAGAAAGAAATTACCATATGTGACACATAATATATATTCAAAACAAGGAGACCCTTGCTTCATAACTGACTACTTGGCCCTCATTTCCCCATCCAATTTGGGAAGCTGATATGAGGGTGCTGGGGTCTTCATAACTTAGCAGCTCAAATACCCCGACTCCTGCTTTATTGAACTTTTTTTATTTAGAAGGGCCTGCAACACTAGTGTCGGCAGTCACAATTTCTGTGACTGAAACTTCCACTTCATCACCTGCGAAAGCCATGCCACAACCACATAATCCATTCACTGACCTGTGTTGCCCATAAAACATAAAGAACAGGGGATCCCAGTCTTTGGACTTGATGAATAGATGGGACTTGGTGAGTCAGACTCACACTGGTTATTCTCCTTCAGCAATGTATGGAGAGTCTGTAACACTCAAATTCCAATTAACTAAAATAATCACCTGACACTTAAAACTACCACATCTGGGCAACATTTGTGGAATGTAGAAAGCTGCCTTATACAGAGTCTATCTCTGCATTGTTTGCACTGACTGGCAGCTACTCTTAGGGTGTCACACAGGAAGTCTTTCCCTTCCCTACTGGGAAATGCCAGGAGCTGAGCCTGAGATTTCCTGAGTGCAAAGCAGTTGCTCTGCCACTGGTAGAAACTGAAGCATCAAGAAAGGGGAGCATGCAATATGTGTCTCATCCAGGCAGACACTGTCACACTCCATTTGCAAAATGTTATGCAAGCCTTGTTAATTGCATGCAAATGAAAATATGAAAAGCACCTCGAGCCCTCTGACTCATGACATGTGTCCTGGCTTCCTGGTGTTGAATATGCTGCCCACCTCTGAATTAACCTAACATCCCTTGCCTGGGAGTAACTTGGCCCCTGCTATTAGGAGTGCGCCTGGAATGCCTCTTCTGTGCTGCTGATCATCGTGATCCTCTCTGTCGTGTGGAGAAAGTGGTCACTGTGGTCATTAAAAGCAGGAGACAGCTGTATATTCCTAGTTTGGAAGCCTTGATCTGACAGTCTTTGCAAATCTCCATGGAGGAGCATTTCCAATATGAGATGAGATGAAACGAGATGGTGATGATTATCTAAGCTGGCAGCAAGACAGCAGTCATAGTAAACAGTTTAACGGTGCTAGAGGGTGAGGGAGAAAACACAGAAGCTACAAATAACACTAATACATATATATATAAAGAGTCTATCGTGCAGGCTGTCCCAGCACTGAAAGAACAGATTTCTTGATAAAAGGGTGTCAGCCTGGAATTGAAATAGCAGTGGCAGTCACAGAAGCTTTACTGCCAGAGGCATCTATGACAGCTCCCTGCCTAAAGACGACTGGGTGAGACACTTGTGGGGTGAACACATTATAATGGGAACCAGGATTTCTCAGGGGAGTGGGCAATGGACTTCCCCAGGTAGCAGAGAACTGACAGCTAAAGTCTGATTCACATATAGATCCATGCACATCAGTTTATCTCTTTCACCTGAACATTTCCTCTCTTGGAAATGCCTTGTGCCAGAGGTGCTTTCAGAGGGTGGAACTCAATGTAGCACTAGAGAAAACCGTGACATCGGTGCAAGCATTTCTGCTTGCCTGACTCATCCCCTCGCACGCTGTTTTGGGGTGTCTCTTGTCCTTGGAGATCCTTGTGTTGGCTTCCACTAGTGGAACAGGGCAGATGAATCTCAGCCAGAGATTAGAAAGCTCTCTCTCAGTTTGAACTGTAGTCTCTGCATGATGAACCTGCAGGTGTACCTGCTTCCACCCTGGAATATGTGATGCTGTAACACAGGTGGAGGTTACGTTCCACTCTCCTCCCTGCCATTATCTCCTGAGAGACAGATAGATGCCAACAACAATCATATACCCCTGGTATGCCTGATGAAAGTTCAGCATGTGTAGATGTACTGGTGGTGGTTGGGGAAAATATAATACAGTGGTACCTTGGTTCTCAAATGCCTTGGTACTCAAACAACTTGGAACCCAAACACTGCAAACCTGGAAGTAAGTGTTCCAGCTTGCAAACTTTTTTGGAAGTCGAACGTGCTCCGTTTTGAGTGTTACGCTTCCATTTTGAGTGCCACACTTCCGTTTTGAGTGTTACGCTGAGGTCTGTCTTTTTTTGGTATTTATTTTGCGTTTTTGTTTTTGCAACTCTTTTGTTTTTGTTTTTGTTTTTGTGACTGCATGGAACTCAGTTCAGCTACTGATTGATTGACTGATTGTGTGACTGCAGTACATTGTTTGTTGCTTTCATTTTATGGATCAGTGGTCTCATGAGATAGTAAAATTCATGTTAAATTGCTGCTTTAGGGGTTGTTTTTAGAAGTCTGGAATGGATTAATCCATTTTGCATTACTTTCTATGGGAAAGCGTGCCTTGGTTTTGGAATGCTTTGGTTTTGGAACAGACTTCCGGAACGGATTAAGTTTGAGAACCAAGGTATCACTGTAATGAGAAATCTAACCTCTGCATTAGCTCCACAGGCAAATCAGAATAACTACATTTTTTAAAAAAACCAGGTCATCTGCAGGAGCCCTGCAAGGTCTTATGATATCCCTCCCTTTACGTGGCAAGGTGTTTTATTATTTCACTTACTTTCAAATGTGAAAAGCCAGCCTTGACAAATTTGGGGGCCCTCCTGCTCATTCTGCTGAGTAGTGCTATGGACACATCTGCCCCCCCAAAAAAAAAAAGTCCAGTCCTGATGGCACCTCTGCTTCTGGGCAGGGTCTGGGGACTGATTCCCTGCCCCTGTGTTTCTGCAGCTGCAGAGCAACAAAGAAAGTGCTATAAAAATGATAAAGTGCTCTAGAAGTGCTGTAGAAATTATTAATATAAAACTGCCAGGCTTTTACAAGTGCCAGCTAAAGATTCCTGATAAAAGCGAAAAGTCATTTTTTAGCAATGGGAGACTTGTGTCAAACCCATAGTCAAAAATATTAATAAGAGATTACAAAACTCGGAGGGATTTTTCGCAGCAATAAAGGAGATGTTACACAGGAAGTATCTTTGATTCTACTCTCAAATGGAGGCAAGGCAATCAGAAACAATTTGCATCTGCTCTGAGACTTTGATCTCCCCAACAGCTGAATCTTCACATGCCATGCCAGTGCAACCCCAAGTGAAATAAAAGAGTGTTATGCCAGTAGAGCAGTCTGATGATTTGAGAACATAAGAACATAAGAGCCCTGGTGGGTTGGGCCAAAGACCTACCTAGTCCAGAATCCTGTTCTTACATTGACCAGCCAGATACCCATGGGAAGCCCACAAGCAAGACATGAATGCAACAGCATTCTGATTCTTAGAAACTGGTGTACAGGAGAATACTACTTCTGACCCTGGGAGTACTATATGTAGCCACTGATAACCTTGTCCTCCATAAATTTGTCTGATCCTCCTTATAAAGCCATTCAAGTTGTTGGCCATCACTTCTTGTAAGAGTAAATCCCATAATTTACAATGAACCAAATACAGTCGTACCTTGGTTGTCAAACGCCTTGGTACTCGTACGTTTCGCCTCCCGAACGATCGAAACCCAGAAGTGAGTGTTCTGGTTTTCAAATGTTCTTTTGGAAGCTGAACATCCAGTGTGGCTTCTGCTATTGTTTCCAGTGCACCTGCGCAATCAGGACCCAATCAGAAGCCACACCTTGGTTTCTGAACATTTCGGAAGTTGAACAGACTTCTGGAATGCCTTCAGTTCGAAAACCAAGGTACGACTGTAAAAGAGATTGTAGTGAAACCATATTCTGTGCATCCCCTCGATCTGCCAAAGTTCTGCTTTGGTTAGAGGTGGCAGGGAATATCACCTCAGCTCAAATCTACTTTTGCTGGAACACATTCACATCTCAAGGAACTTCTGTTAGGAAGGGAAAATAATAATAAGCACTGCACATCATTGATTGCAGGATCTCCATGTTTAGAAACCATGGGCTGCTTCATGGTTTATACCCACCCACCAAGATGTCTTTGCCCCATTCTGTTCCCACTGGAAACCTATGCATTGAATGCCATGTTTACAAAGTCCAGTACAGGCATTTCCAATATTTTGCAGAGGTTAGTGGTCGGTATGCTTTTGGATTTTATGTACATAGGTTGAATGCACCAGATCACATCCAGTGCACTCGGCTAAAATCCCATTTTTCATTGCACACCAGCTCTTCTTGCTCACATCCTCATTCAAACCAGCCCTGTTTTATTTCTTTAGCTACCACTGCACACACTTCTTTGGTTTTCTAGTGTATTAACTGTTTCTGGAAAGATTTGTATCTCCTGACACATATTTTTGTTTTCCCAGTTTTGTTCGGCAAAATAAAATCTTTTTGCTGTTTAACTTCCCTAACTTCCCAGAGTTTTCTTTAGAAAAAGCAAAGATTAAGCAGTAGTTCAGAGGGGGTTCACCTGAACAACACATGAAGAAGCAGAAGGTTAGCATTCTTCCATATCTTAGCATTCATAGCAGCTTGAATTAAACAAACCTACCCTTTTGCATTGTGCTTGTATTTAGATTCAGAAATCCTACTCCACATATTGTGTGTGTTTTTTCTTTGCTAGGACATTTTTCTTTGCTAGGGGAAAAAAAACATGTTTTGCACTTCACTGAGTAACAAATCAAGTCAGAATTTTTAAATGGAAAGTAGGAATAGCTGCACCACTTCTTTCTCAGGAACTCCTGATGACTGTGCCCCGTTTAAAGGGAGGGATGGCTCTCATGTTTATTTTGAAGCAGGGTAGTTTAATTATTTATGTTCATGTAAACAGAGTGGTGCACTGGTCCCTGGCTCAGTAGTTCTACCCAGACAGATCTGACTGCAGGCTTTAAATATGTCTCCCAGAGGAAGTTAGTTTCATTTGGATTAATATGCATGCTTAGTGGGTAGTTATTCATACTGGAGAAGCCCCTTGTGCTGGGACAAATAGAAAGCCTCTGAATAGTATAGCAGGAAAGGAGCAACAAGCTATGCACTGCAAAAAGAGCACACAAGGCTTTGGCTGGTTGCATGCTGATGTACGGGTAATACTTATAGAGCAGGAATGGGGAACCCTTGGTTCTCAGGATGTTGCTAGACTACAATTCCCATCAGCACCTGCCTTCATGGCCAATGGTCAGGGATGGTGAGCATTGCAGTCCAACAACATCTGGTGGTCCAAAGGTTCCCCACTTCTGCTTGAAAGGATGCAGCATATATTTTATTTTATTTTATTTTTTAGAACTTTTGTCATCCTTCACCCAAAGGTCACAAAGCTGAGTATACACGCACACACTAACACTTAAAAGAGAGTATTACTCTGACAATATAATTCATTGAAATAGAATCACAAAACAGTAAGACCACAAAGTAGCTGCCGAAAATTATGCACATGTCTAGTTTCCTGACACCTTAGTTGGGATTAACCCACATACCTGTTTTCTTTTAAAAGATACACCATCACCTTCAGATGTCACAGCTGAGATTTGGAATATGCTCAAACTTTCTCCATTAATGTTCTTCAGCTGGGAACAATTCAGCCTCACAAATGAGGTGAGAACCACTAATTTTTTTACCATCATCTCTCAGCTTGTTGGATTTGAACACCTGGGGTAGATAGTCTGCAGAGAATGCTGCTTCACCATCTGTATAGGACTTGGGATTTAATCCCCCAGATGGCAGCATTTATGATGTCTCTCCAAGCCTAATTAATCTCTGGTTTGACAAGTCCGAGGGAAAGCTTCCCCCTCTCTCAAGTAGTAATGGGTACAGCAATATTTTGGGTTGTGACTGCACATTTTCTCCAGAATTTGCTCTTTGGCTGCGCCATGTTCAGGTTCCTCTGGAGATCTTTTGGCAGCCAAGGATAGTATTTCATCAGGTTCCTTGACGATGCTCTTCAGTTGCTGTTTTAGGGGCTGAACGAGTCCTTATTAGGACTTCCTGGGGCTGGTTATAATTTGGATTGTTTTTCACAAAGATCTCTTAACAGTAGATAAATCCCTTTAGCCTCCGTGACCTTTCTAATATGCAGCTTGTAAACTGATAGCCAGATTATTTGTTATTTATTTCCCCATCAGTGCTTATTGTATTCCTTTTGGAGTTGTGTTCCATTAAGGAACACATACAAGGATCAATAGCTGGATCTTTATCTTCTTTATGAGTTTATTCGCTCTTTCTCAGATAGTGACTGAAGAGTTCTTACATGGACAGCTTCAACCTTGAATCTTTTGTTCTGGTTATAGGCACCACTTATTTCTAATCAGACTTGAATCATTTCTATATTTTCAGAATAGTGCGGTGCATGAAGAGCTGAGACCATGGCACACACACTGCTCAGTCATCTAAGATTTGCAGTGAACTGCAATTGGTAGCAGACACGGGACCATTAGGGTGAGTGGGGCATTACCCACTATTCTCAGTCTGCCCTCACCTAGCCTTCACTAGCCTGCCCTCCTACTTGCAAACTGCCCAGGAGCTGGCACTGCCTGTGTCATCTTCCTCCTCCTTATTCTTGGCATTGTCCATGTAGAACTCAGCATGTGGGGATGGGAGCAAGACTAGAATTAGCTGGACCTGTCTCTCATGGGTTCTGGCACCACCTACTGTTGGTCTCCAAGCCTTCCACCCTACCAGTCACTATGGGCAGCAACCGCAACTGGCAGCTTGAATCTCCTGTAAGACAACTGGCTGGACGTAGTTTTTGGATTGCCTGGATCTGGACCTCCTTCGGCACATGTAGCCTCTACTCCCAGTCATGCATTTCTAAAGAGACTTCCTTGGAGGGCAGTGGAGAAGTACAGCCAAGACGGAATGATTTTTACTGGATTAATTTTATTGTTGTTGAAATATTGATACCTAGAGCAATTTACAAAATAAAAATAAAAATATTCACCTGCAAATTCACGACCATGACTAAGAGTTGCTTTCTTTTTAACCAAGCCTAATGCCAGCATGTTCTGGTAATAAGGCTATCCTATCCAAATCTCACTTTATCATCTTACGAACATATGTCAGGCCAATGGCACACCGAGTCCAGCATCCTTCTTTTCACAGTGGCCAACCAGATGTCTGTGGAAAGGCTGCAAGCAGGATCTGAGCCAAACAGCACTCTCCTCACCCGCAATTCCCTGGTATTCAGAAGCTTACTGCCCCCAGGCAGTGGAGGTTTTAAGATGATGCATGTCTCTTCTGGAATTCCCACATCATTCACAAACATCTCAATCCTTCACCAAGTGATTATCGGAAAAGGCATCATAGTTGGCTGCAATATGTTGCTTCACCAAGCTATATGACCAGTATGCTTGCGTAGGCTGACTTGTTGTTTTCGAATGTTGGTTATGTGTGTTTATTCATTATTTTTATAGTTCAATTTATTGCTGTGTTTTCGTGATTTTTGTTTCAGTTGCTTTTAGATATTTTGTAACAATACACATGCACACACACACACACACACACACACACACACAGAAAGCAGGATGAGATACAGCTGTATAATAAATATATCAGGCTTCCCTTCCAAAGCTTGCCACTCCTACAGTGCAATTTTCCAGCTATGTTATGGGGAAAGGGCTTTGGCCCAGTGGTAGAGCATCTACTTTGCACGCAAAGGGTCCCTGATTCAATCATCAGCATCTCTAAGTAGGGCTGGGAAGAGCTCCTGCCTGAATCCCTGGAGAAATGTTCCCAGTCAGTATAGACCACACTGAGCTAGATGGACCAAAGGCCTGACTCAGTGTGATGCAGCTTCCCATGTTCCTATGCTTATCACTTCCAAGCACAGCTGCTCCTATTCTATGTTGGGTATATTGTAGGAGAAAAACATAACCTACTTCATTAATTTTCAGGAGTGAGTTTTCACACTCCAGTAGCATTGCATTGAACCAGTGACAGCATGATCCTCAAGCAGTAGAAAGAGGAAGCCACTAAATGGCAAAATCCACAAATGATGGGAGTTCTGGGAGCAGAATGAACAACAAAATGCTACACACACCAAAGGAAAATGATTAGTGCCACAGTGGCAGAGGTCTAGAAGATTATTCTTGCCTCTCTTTTCTTGAATTCCCCGATCCATATGTGATGTAACAGAGCATCCAGGGACAGGGAAGACCCAGATTCAAATATCTAATTCGCCATGAAGTTTACTGAGTGACCTTGGGTCTGCTTGTTAGATTGTAAGTTAGAGTAGATTGAGAAGTTATTGGTGTGTGTTTTTTATTATTACAAGCTAGGTGCACGCTCGAACACTTCTTTAAAAATTCAAACTGAGACATTAAGCCACCACGACTGATTATTCATTTGTTGTGATTTATGAAGCTACGCAACTTTTCAGTTCTTCTCTGACCTTGAACTCATGGGACGCATTAGGAGAAAGATGCAGTCCAGCAAGTTAGCAGCTAAGGTTGAGGTTACAGGACCATGGAGAGCTCCAGGTGAGCAACTTGCTCTATCAAGGCCTGGTGTCCAAATGAAAGGAGTCCCTTCGCCATTCTCAGTGCAAATTAACCCTCCCAGGCCTTCCCTTTTTCCTGGACAGTGGTGAGATTAAAGCAGAGCTGGGGGATTTTTTTGCCCCCTGAGGGCCAAATTTAACAGTGGGGGTGAGACTCGTGCCACTGGCCTTGGCCAGAGTGTGCAGTGAGCAAGGCCTGAACTGTTGGTGGGTGGGACCATTCCCACACATATTCATATTCATTCACATATGATCATGACAAACATAAGCACACATTCATCCTCCCTTCTCCATGTGCCACCCACCCATCACAATTATGTTTACCACCACCCCCAGCCCACCTGGCAGCTGCTGTATAGACTTGAATGGAGTGAAAAGGGGGGTGCAGCAAAATTTGGTAGTGGGGGGTAATTCAAACCAGGGGACTTGGACACTGACACAAGTCACTCCGAGAGCATCTGGGGGCCATAAGTGGCTACCAGCCATAGGTTTCCCAAACATGATTTAAAGGGTTAAGCTCTTGGCCTAGCACCCAATACTCCTCTCCATTAATTCTTTCCTGGCTTAGTACCTGTGCTGATGATTCAGTGATAGGGAGCATGGCAGCCCAGACAGAAGTATCCTGGCTGACTGTGGCTGGTTCTAGGCCTTACCCTTCTATATGTTGGTTACATTATGTTCAACAATGCTATCCAAAACTTTTCTTGGGAGACAGTGGACTCAGCTATACAGCTGCAAACAAAACATTTTGAATGTGTTGTAAAGTGCAATATACAATTGTGACACTAGATGGCGGCGGCGAGCTATAACAAATTCAATGCATTTTTCAAAACAATTACTTTTTTTATAAAAAAAAAAGCATTTTCGCCACGTTTTTAACATGTGTGTAGATCCCACTAGTATGGTAACCAGCTTTTAAAACATTGGTGCAAAAATATCTTGTAGTTTTAAAGCTTTTCCTCATTATCTTGCCCAAGAATATGTATTATTAATAATAATTAAATTTGTATATCACCCTTCATCCATATTGTAATGAATTTGTTGTTGCTTAAGTCAAATCTTAAGCCTCAAACTGAAAATGGCTTCTAGACTCAAACTTTAGACATATAGATGTGACCATTCAAACATCTCATTGATTCTTGTCTTTTGATCTACAGCAAGAGAGCTAGGCAGGGCAACCCTATCCTTTGAAGTAATTCCCATCAAATTCAATGGGACTTTTTTGCAGACAAGTGAGCTTAGGAGTGCTGCCTCACTCATTCATTTTGATGCTACTGAGTGCTCTGCATATCTTTCCCATACGCTCATCAGATTATGTAATCAAAATGAGGATCTCATTCCCTTTCTACACTATTATTTTACTCATTTTGAAATTGAAAGTGACACTGCCAAGTAATTTAGGCCTCACAAAAATATATATAATAAAGTTAAGAGCTTAAAAATCCTAATAGGATCAAAAATGCTTTCATAACATTGTAATAAAAATGTCAGAGAAAATGAGAGCTAAGTAAAATTGATTCAGATCTTTGCCACACATATCAAAAACCTTGTAAATTTTGATCAGGAGCAAACTGTTGTATACAAAGTTCCCAACATTCAGAAGCCTCATCCTGCAGACACTGTTATATACGATAGATCTTGTATTATTTATTGGTAGACAGGAAAATAATCCACTATATATTTTGGAAAGTGGTTGGTTTGCCCATTCTCTATGCACCAGACACTTCTTGAGATATTATCACATACTTGGTATGATGGTTCCAGAGATGGAGGAGGTAGTAAGTCTGGATACCAGATGCCATTTCAAATCAAGATGGTGGTGTGAATCTAAACTTCACTGATTCAGATGCCTCTGGAGATATCATCACCCAATTTGCTGTGATGATTCCCAAAACAGAAAAGCAAATTTTAGTCTATATATTTGGATACCCTCAGGTGCTATTTTGAACTTAGATGGTGGATCATACCATTCAAAACTGTTCAGATACTGATGCCTTTGAAATCATCACCCAATTTGGCATAGTGTTGTCCTATGTGGCGTGAAAGTTCCAACCTGCACCAATTTAGATGCCTCTGAAGATGCCACTGCCCAATTTGGTGTAATGGTTCATGAGAATGAGGGGTGCACTTTTGTTTATGTTTGGATACTGTTAGATGCCATTTTGAAGCAAAATAACCAACAGAAGCATTTCAGACTGCACTGATTTTAACCAAATTTGGCAGGAAAAATTGTAGGGCTGAACAAAACCAGGTCAACCTAGGCAGATCCAGTAGGCAGAACCATCTATTCTCTCCTCCTTTGGTGCCTCCAGGATCTAGGTGGTGGGGGAGATGACTTTGCCTCCTGAAAGGTGGGAGGGCTGGCAAAATGCCCCCCTCTTGAAAGGAAGGGCTATTCCCAATGTCTGATCGCACTAGGGTAGGTGACATGGCACACACCGTGGAAGTATCAGAGAGAGACTCTGAGAGCTGCGGAGAAGGAAGTGGGGATGGAGTTGAAAGTAGGCCCACCACTCTCGTCATGGAGATAGGTGAGGCAAGAGAGCACATTCAGGGAGCCCTCCCAAGATGCCCACTATCAGGCTGCCCCAATTCTGACAAAGAGCTCCACATCCCACAGGAGCCTTACCACAGGTTCTCGGTAAACCCTCCATCTGTAGCATCCTGTCTTGACCAGCCCATGACAATGGCAAAGAGGAGAGTCTGGAATGGCAGCAGAGCACATGCAGCAGAGCAGGAGCCACCCACGTGGGGTCGAATCCCTCAGGCTGCAGGGGTCTGCTTTGCCCTTTTGAACCCCACCGAGGAAGTGCTGGCAAAGCAACACCCAGCAGTACTAAACCCTCCTGCCCTCTGCAGTGTGGTCATGAGGAGTGAAGAGAAGGCACAGCATCTCCTTCCTCCACCACCTTCCTGACTGTATGGGGTATTTAAAGCTCTAATTAAACATTAGGGCCCCACCACCACCACCAAATTGATTCAGGGCTGGCTTCTGGTGCAATTCTCAGAGTTCCCTGGGAAGAGGGGTTGGTTGATAAACCACTCAGGAAATTGTAGCTGCATGCAGGTGACAGGAGTATTAACAATACTCAGCACCCTTAACATGCTGTTGTTCCTGGGAATTTGGTGGTGGGGGGAACCATGATTGTTTCTGAAGTGGTGTGATCCTGCTTTAAATGTATAGTGCAGATAGGGCCAGAGAAAGGGGAAAGAGGAGAAAACAGAAGGAAGGGAAAGGAGCTTGAATCAGAAGTCTGTAAAATAATACTACTCTTCATGCTCTAATAGCCAATATACTGCCAGTCAGAACTCTATGTGATGCTGTTGTGTCTTTACAGCCTCTGGAGTTCCATAGTTAAAGTTAATCTCCTACAGTCTCTTGTCAACTGGGCTACGATATACTGTATGATTTTAGAGTGCCTCTTTTGGTTGCCATAGCACATCCACTAGCCTGGTTTGGACTGGAACTGAACAAGTAACATCTTAAGCTGTACAGGTGTGTGGGTTCAACAGTGGGGTCTGCCATTGTCTCAGAGCAGTCAAAAGAAAGATCTCTCTACACAGTTCTTAAAATCTTGCATCAATGTTGTGAAGAGACCCCAGTGTATTCGATGAGCAAAATCTGCAGTCTATTTCTCTACGTCAGCCTCCACCAACCTATTGTCCTTAAGATGTCCTGAACTACAACTCTCATTGACCCCAGTCATCCCAGCCATGCTAGCTGGGACTGACACAAGTTGTAGTCCAAAGTCTGTGGTGGGCACCAGGTTGGCAAAGAGTGTTCTACATAAATACATCACTCAGGTTTTCTTATCTAGTGTAGCTCCTTGCTTCCTATACACATGTAGATCACTTCATTGGCAAGAGTCTCCAACTGCACTTCTTGGTTCTTATCTTAACACTTCTTTAGAGTTTGCTGCCGACAGTGATCTCATTTTCCACATGTTCACTTAACCATTGTGATATCATACTTATCTGTAAACATTGATAGGAGTGAGGTGGGCAAGCACTTGTAATTTCCCAAAAGATCACATTCTGCTATCTTTAATTGGGTTCTTATTCTTTGTCATTTCCCCCTGTTCCCACAGCATGAAATTGTGTCAATCTGGAAAATGAATTGGTGTTCTAAATCACAAATGATAATAGGACAAGAGCTGGACATAATTCTCTTTTACATTTATCCGGTTTCTTCTTCTCCCCCACCCCCAACCTTTTTTAAAAAAATAGCACATAGCATGATATGATCTTCAGCCATTCTACAGCATGCTTTTCTTCTTTGTCTACCACTGTCACTGAATGCCATCTAAAATTAAATGGGAAAAATTGCTGGGGGATAACATGGGACTATATGAAGCGGTCAGACTATTTGTTCATCTAGCCCAAGACTGCCTAACTACTCTGTCTGGCAGCAGGTCTCTGGGGTCTTCAGCAAGAGATATTTTGCATCAGTGGCTACTGGACGTTTTTTAAATGAGAGATATGCTGGGGTTGAACCGAGGACCTTTTGCATGCAAAGCATAGGATCTGCTATTAAGGTGTCCAAGTAAGTATCATTTTTAAGAACAACAAAAAAGCCCTGTCTTTACTTGGTACCTTCACTTGGGGGAGGGAGGGAGAAGTGGAGGTACCAAATACAACCCAAGCTGGGGAAAAGGCACACCAACTTTCCTTTATCACTCATGCTGTTTTCCACAACATGACACTGCAGCTGGTCAGCTGGTGAGTGCTGATGCGACCCAAGAGTTCAATTTTCTTTAGTCTCACAAGAAAGTTGAGGATATCGGGGGTTTTCACTTTGGTTTTCTCACATATAGCCAGCCCAGACCTTTTTCTTTTCTTTTCTTTTCTTTTCTTTTCTTTTCTTTTCTTTTCTTTTCTTTTCTTTTCTTTTCTTTTCTTTTCTTTTCTTTTCTTTTCTTTTCTTTTCTTTTCTTTTCTTTTCTTTTGCCTGAGGTACATTTGCAGATGGTGTCTCCCACTCCACTTCCAAGTGAAGGTGCAGAATGTCCCAACACGGTCTATGGCATCTGAGACCAAAAATCCTATAAGCACCTCTCCCCCTTCCCCCCGGATGTAAAAGTACAGTAACTGTGAATTAAATAAGCAACAACTGGCAGTCATTTCATAACATCCCAAATCGGCTATCTGAGGTGTTGCCTCATATTGTCCAATGGCAGATTTGGCACTCCAAGCAAGCCCAATAAATCTTGCAGCAGTTTGCTCTAGTGAAGAAGCTTGCAGATAGGTCTGTCTAATGGAATTTTCTCAGAAAAATAACATCTCAGAAGTGTGAATGAGGGCATGGATGCATCTACAAAATCCTGTTGAACTGAACATGGCTTCTCACATGTATAAACCTTGGCAGGTTTGAAGCCGCATCTTTGGACAGCAATGAATATTCCTGGCACTTTGCACTAAATAACACTGCAATTTACTGTTTCAAACCCAGTTGAGATTAAGCGACAGCTTTATTAAGGGGCAAACCTCATCTAGCTTACACAATGAGCAAATGGATCTTGGCAATCACTAATGCAAACAAGAGTGCGGCAGACATTTGTTTCAGGCAAAGCCAGTCCAAGATTAACTATATGTTGCTGAAATACAATTAAAAAGAGAGTGATGCAAACCATCAAGGAAAACATTATTCTTACTTTGCATCCTCTTCTGTCCAAGGCCCAGCTTTTATTAATGCTTTGATCATTGTGTGACATGCAATCTTTGTTATTCAAAAGCTCCTTTTATCGCCACCAGGGCTTGGCCAATAACCTTGAATGATAACTAATCAGCAATCAAGGAAACAGATCATCTCAAATCACACCCAACCTTTAAGGTGGGGATAAGCTTGTGAAATAAGTTGGCATCATCTGAACGTGGGGTGTGGGTCAAGAGACCTGGAATGGGAGAAGGGTGGGAAATAAGAACTTTTCCAGAGCGATGGAAACACAGCTCTTACGTTTGGGGCTCCAAGGGGTACTGCCGTGGCTTTAGGACTGGTCTGTTTTGCAGCTAGTGCTATCTGCCTGTGAATATGCTTGCTTGCCACTTGTTTAGCCTGTAAGTTTCAGGGACTGGCAGGGCTCCAAAGAGTGTGTGGCAGAGGCAGGGGACCAGGGCAGTGACCCAGAAGAGGGGAGCTGTGGTTTATGGGGTGTGATGTCAACCGTAAGGCAGGAGCCGGGGGAGGAGGGAGAATCAGGGCAGACTGAGATGGATGAAGGAGAAGTCTCAGGTTGAGGGCATGCAACCCATCAGGGGAGGGTATTTAAGCCACCACAGGGGCAGAGCTTCCCTGATGCTGCAACTGCTCCATAGGGTCTAGACCTGTGGACAGCTGCCCAGAGGCTAGAAGCGTGTGAGCATGTATATTGTGAACACCTTGCTGCAAGTGTTTCTCTTTCCAATAAAGAGTTAACTATCAGGTGTGTGTCTTCCTTATCTGGGGCAGGCTGTGATAGCAGGTCTGTAAAAAAGCATTTGCAAAAGGTATTAAGTGTCCAGTAGAAAACTGGCAAAGAAAAAGAAAGCTGCTCTAGAATTTCCCATTACTAAAGGGAGTGGGAAATGAAACACTATTATTATTTATGAAGAAGGCACATAACATTGAAGTGTTATTACCTTCACTAGGATGAAAGTCTGACCTCTCATGTGCCTATAATAAAGTTCTTATTAATTTTAGTGTGGCCAATATCCAATCCTAAATCATTTCTTTATCATATGCATATTCTTTGTTCATAGAGTAGAGGACAATTTTCATGGTGTTCTGCTAAGACTATAAAGTTAATTAATTTATTACAGGCTGTCTTAAATTATTGTACCAAGGGATAGTATACGTGCATCAATCAGCTGCTAAGCTACTCCCCAGTACTTTTTAATATTCATTCAGCAGTGCTTGACAGGTGATGACAATGGAAAACTTCCTCTTTGTGATATGACTTAACTACACACATACACGCGCGCACGCGCGCACGCATTCACACTAGCCAAACACACAATCCAGCTATCCTATACATGGAAACCTATTGAAATCAATTGCCTTAAATGCACTTCTCTCTATGCTAGATAATGCATAGTACTTCCTAATTCTCCTCACAGAAACATGATCTGCACCAGCAATGGAGCATGAAGATGATATGAGAGATGAAGAATGGGGCCAGTACTTTATGTTAGTTTCCATATTGATTTGATTTTACTTAACCTACCCATTAGTCAAAAATGTATTTAACTAGCTTGAAGTAGTTTGGGGAGGGAATCAATTTAAAATTATAACAAACAATGTAATAAACAATAAAAAGCAAACTAATCACTTATGAGACAATAACATTACAGCCTCAGTGAGGGGAAGTCACTGTGTGGAAGTGCTTTCCAGTGACCTCCATGGGGTAGACCTTGTGTAAATCCATTCTATGCTAATAACATTCTGAGCACATTGCAGGATAATTGCTGCAATCCTGTAAAAGACTTCCCAACACGTCTGCTCATTGAAATCCTCAGCACAATGGCTTGCAAGTAATTTTGAGTGTGTCAGGAGTGTGCACCATACTTGTAGCCAGACCAAAGATTTACATAAAGTGTCACTGGTGCCAGCTAACACCTCCACATAGGTGCTAATTGTACAGATTGTACAAGTGCAATAGTATTTTTGAAGCCATGATCATGCAAATCTCATCATTACACTTATTCAGCTCTCATGTCAAGGAACCATCACACACAAACAGTGTGTCTAAAGTGAACAGAGGCTATCCACAAGCTAGCATTATTTCCTGTGAAACGCTGGCACCAAGGCTTAGCATCATTGGGCACATACCAAGATTTACACCACTGCCAATCCCTGGCGGCTCCTAACCCTGCTCCTCTTCTTCCTTGCTACCTATTTTTCATGTGAGTGAGGAGCAAGAGGAGCAGTAAAATTCACACCTCATGGCATCACTCCCTCTGAAATATGGTACAACTGAGCCCAGAGGGAGAAGCAAGCAGATTGGCAGCCAACAACAGGGATGAGGTGGTGGGACCATTCAGACAGAAGCCCATCCACTTCAAACCTGAAATAAGCACTTGTCCCTGTGGACTCTATAGGTATTATCATGGAGACCATTGTTAAAGATGAGCCACCTAAAGTACCATTGATTTTACAGGGATGTATTTCCAAGTGTGCCTGAGACAGCCAATCTATACTTCCCTTATAGAAATCTAATCCCAGTCCCATGACAAGCACAAAGACACATTTTTACTCAGGTTGAGAATCTTGCCAGAATCTATTTAATTCCCGCTTGACTCATAAGTGAATAGGATAGAAAATCAACCCACAATATGACTGACCATATCTTCCTTATTGGATGGCAGCAATCATTTAATATATCATTTTCAAATAAATCACTCTGCTGTGCCTAGCAGACCATGGTGAACGGGGTGAGGGGAATCCTTCCAATCTTGAAAATGTTAAAACTGCATCATTCAATCAAATTTTTTCACTCATCCAGTTGTTGAGCACATATGGGAAACTCAGGCCCCAGCTAAGTTCTGCTTTATGGAAGATGTGTGAGAATTAATTTTATCTTCTTGTGGCTGAGGCTAAAGCAAACGCATGGAGCCACATGGTCTTTGCTCTGCTTTGAAAGCTATTAAATGTATCCCAGACATAAGTTTCTCCCATAACTGCTGCCCATTTAACTATTGTAGATGCTTCTTTTTAATTCCCTAAAGGGGGAAAAATCACTAATCATATCTGGAAGATGATGTACACCAAGTAAACACAAAAAAGAAAGAAAGAAAGAAATTTTGATTCTATGTGTTGTAATTGTCATCTCATATTTCTGAAGCTCTCCGTCATCTAGAGCAGCAATGAAACATGTCTGACCTTCTAGATGCTGTCGGGAATTGGGACCTTATCAGCTCCAGGCAGCATGGCCCATGATCAGAGATGTTGGGAGTTGCTGTTGTTCGGTATTAAATTTGTATACCGCCCTACATCTGTACATAAAATTACAATGTAAAAAACACAAAATACATAATAAAAATAAGAAGAAAACAAACTAAAAATTCCCCTTCCCACAACACATTTTAAAGGGCATCGGATGTCAATCAGCCAAAGGCCTGGTTGAAGAGGAACATTTTTGCCTGGAGCCTAAAGGTGTATAATGAGGGCACCAGCCAAACCTGCCTGAGGGTAGCATTCAAGAAACAGGAAGCCACTGCAGAAACGGCCCATTCTTCCATTGCCACTCTCCAGACCTCTCATGGAGGAGGCACACATAGAAGGGCTTCAGAGGGTGATCTCAGGGTCTGGGTAGGTTCATATGGAGCATGGCAGTCCTTGAGGTATTGCAGTCTTAAGCCATTTAGGACTTGATAGGTCAAATCCAACATTTGGAGCTGGAGTCCAACAACATCTGGAGAGTCACAGGTTGCTTTCAGAGCTTCATGCTCACTAGCCTAGGTGAGAGAAGTTTCACCAAAACTATATCTTCAAGTTTGGGTTGTATGGATATCTGATGACAGGGTTAACAACAGTACCCAAAATGTTTATAATATTTTTGCAGGAAGCATTTCATATACATTGGAATTTTAACAGCTTAGCATTCTTGCTTGGTATTCTGAATAAGCTTGCTGGAATAGTTTCAGGCTTTGTTGCTATGGTTAAGATGCCTTATAATCAACACAAATTAATGCTGTTTGGTTCCATGTTGTCTTGCTCTATATATTGTTTATTGCTATGCTGTCGAATTTTGTGTTTGTACTCTCTTTTAACATTGTAAAGAACACCACACCATTCTTTTCTGAGCTCGTTCAAATGAATTTATTCTTCGTTATGAGTAAGATTCCACCAATAGAAGATCAGCATCAACAATGCAGAGGCTTTCTTGACATCTGTTGAGTCTGAATCAGAGGACTGAGAGACAACGGATGTCACTGGAGATCTCCATTGTCATTACCCATTTGGACATAGCAATAGCACTGTCAGGGCTTAGGTCAGATGGCTGTATTTTTAATAAATCTTTAGTTCACTAGGACTCATTCTTTGCCCTTTGTGATTTTGCCTGGCAATTGTAAGCCAGTATACAAATGATTTATTAGCTATCAGTACTGGAGATATGAAGCTCATGCATCACTTTATGCTGATGTTTTCTGGTTTTCTTTTAATTTATGATGCCTCCAAAGTAGAGGTTGTTTTCCATAGTTTTGAAGATACAGCGAGCTCAGATGGCTTTTCCATATCATTGTACATCACATCCACACCATATATTTAAAGCACTCTTATACCACTTTAAAAGTCGTGACACACACACACACACACACACACAAAGCACCCTGGGAATTGTAGTTCTGTGACAGGTCTCCTAACTCCTTTCACGATGCTTAACAAGATACTTTGGGGGCAACCATGACTATTAAGGTAGTATGATTACTTTAAATGGATGTTGTGGGTGCGATTACAGAAAATCACAGTACTGTTGATAGTTCTATGGCTTTATTCTGACCATGTACTGGAATTTTCCTTTCTGTGGTCATATCCATACTTACAGGTTTTTATAGGCCTAGAACTGGGTGGTCTACATATGCACACACACAGCAAAGCTACACACCATATCTTGCAATCACAGGGCTACATCACTCTTCCGAAAATTGCATGTGGTGTCCTCCATTATGCATGTATAGCATGGACATAGTCAGGAGGGTGCAGGAGGAAGCTGCCCCCCATCAAAGAAATTTTAAAAAATACTTAACTAACTGACCAATCACATAGGTTCTGGCCCCCCTAAAATAAATCCTGGCTATGCCTTAGGTGTTGACACCTATCAAGCGCACCACCATCTCTCTCTCTTTCTCTTTCTGTTTCTCTTTCTGTTTCTCTTTCTCTTTCTCTTTCTCTTTCTCTTTCTCTTTCTCTTTCTCTTTCTCTTTCTCTTTCTCTTTCTCTCTCTCTCTCTCCCCCCCCCCTAACTTCCTGCGGGTGCAACCTCCGGAGAGATGCTCCCTTATTACCCAGCATTCCCAACCACAGCCTGAGTAGTAACAAGAGAAGCACAGAGGAGCTGTTAGTTTCCAGCTTCCCCTGTATCTTTTAGGCTCGATCTTGCCAGTGAGGGAAGGTGTCCAATTGATTTTTCCATCAGCAGTTGTGTGGTCCAACACACAGCTTCTCAGAGGGAGGGAGGACATCCCCAGTAACCTTCAGCTTCCACCTCTCCTGCTTCCATAATAGGAGACATTTGGATCGGTGAAAAGTGTGTCCTAGCTGGTATTACCTTCCTGCCGCACCCTACTGCATCTTTGTACTAGAATCTGTGAAAATAAGGAACAGCGAGAGGAAAAGAAGAAACGTGATAGTCAGAGGGTTCTGTTAATTTTGTTGGAATGCCGTGGAGCTGGGAGATTTTCTCTGTGGTCTTTGTTGAACCTTGATTATAGCATTCAGACTCCATACAGTGACTTGAGCGGTGTTCTACAAGATTTTATTCAGCTCCTTGGCGTGACTCCTAACCAGGGATCTACAAACATGTCTCAATCTGTTCTTATATTCATTTGCACGTTCATGTTGTATTTTCTGTTCTGCTGCAATAGATTGCTTTTGCACAGCTCTGTGTCCTGTTTTGCCATCCACAGATGCAGAAATATGCATATTGTAACTTATTTTTTACTAGTAGACAATAGACCTGCATATCTCGGGCATCAACAGATACTTACAAATCAATTACCTTCCCTGTGTGCTCCTTTTCAAAGTTAATGGATTTCCAGAGGGGTAGCCCTGCTAGTCTTTTGCAGCAAAACAACCAACAACACTGTGACACTTTAAAGACAAAGTTAATGAAGTGGCCAGTGGCCTGTCCCAAAGCCACCTCTGGGCTGCAAACCTAATTATGTCAACGGGAATTCAAGTTCTCTTGAATTTAGGCTTACTCCCTGGCAGTGGTATAGCATGGATTGATAGCAACCAGGGCCGTGTGGAGGTGGTGGATTGGAGGGAGGGAAACAGATGGAGAAGACGTGTATTCAATGGTCTAATGATGCCTTTACTCAATAATTTCTTTCATCGCACTGAGTAAAGCTTTGATCTGTGCACGTGCCCCAATTTGAGCATGCACAAAATCTGCCTGATCTGTTCAGGACACAGCAGAATCATGGCTTCTGTTTTCAAATCAGATGAAAGTTGGTTTCAAGAAAAAATGCATCAAAGAGGAGTATTTCCCTTAAAGCTATGGGACACAGCTGGAACTGTGTATCCTCCTCCTCCTCCTCCTCCTCCTCCTCCTCCTCCTCCTCCTCCTCCTTCTTCTTTGACAATCAGAAGTTCATTGTCTTCCATGAACATGTTCTTAACGGTGTGTCCATAGGTGAGTGTGGAGGCCAGTTCTGGATCCAAACATCCTGCCACAGTGGGGACATAGGTTCCCAGGCAGGAGCTGATCATGGTGAGGGTTTGCCAAACATGCCTTCCTCTTCCCTTGCATTCTGAGTTTGAGTGTCTTCAAAATCCATGACACCTTTGGTAAAGGCTGTTCTCCAACTGGAGCACTCGCAGGCCAGTGTTTCCCAAATGTCAGTGTTTATACTACTTTTTTAAGATTTGCCTTGAGTCTTTAAACCTCTTTTGTTGTGTACACACTGGAGCTGCAGTAAATGGTAATGTGAACATACCCTTGATTTCACATTCAGGGTAAAGCTGTCATCCTATCTCGTTTCCTTCACTCAGACATCAGGGAAGGACGGAAGAAACCACCAGTGGAGTGGGGTGGTGGAAATGAATGTTAAATTTAATCTTACCTTTAAAATGAATATTTAGGGTGGTCATAAATGGATAGTCAAATTCACCTCCTCAGGCCTGTCAGTGGCAGCCCTGCACAACAATTTCTGCTTCCACATTGGGACTTTTCCCTTTCTCCTCCCCCACATACTCCCATACCCCTGAAATTGTCTTATGGGGAGAAGGTTAGGAAAACCTCCAGAAAAGCAACAGGGGATATCATTCCATCTGACAGGTTGGGATGCTTGTGCATATGAAACAATTGGATGAGCGCAACCATTGAATTCCACCCTAAATCTGTAATGCATTCCATTGTTGTTGTGAATTTACAATATGAAGCAGCTTGAGGTTAAAATCCTAACCCACTTACCAGAAATTAATCTCACTGAATTCATTGGGATTTACTTGAGCAGATATGGTTAGGATTGCACATTTAGGGCGTATAGGCTGCACAACATTTCAGAAACCGGAAAAGCTAGGTTTATTGTATCCCTAGTGGTCCTATTCTGGGACGCGGGTGGCACTGTGGGTTAAACCACAGGGCCTAGGACTTGCCGATCAGGAGGTCAGTGGTTCAAATCCCTGTGATGGGGTGAGCTCCCGTTGCTCGGTCCCAGCTCCTGCCCACCTAGCAGTTCGAAAGCATGTCAAAGTGCAAGTAGATAAATAGGTACCCCTCTGGTGGGAAGGTAAACAGCATTTCCATGCGCTGCTCTGGTTCACCAGAAGTGGCTTAGTCATGCTGGCCACATGACCCGGAAGCTGTACGCTGGCTCCCTCAGCCAATAAAGTGAGATGAGCACCACAACCCCAGAGTCGGCCACGACTGGACCTAATGGTCAGGGGTCCCTTTACCTTTACTAGTGGTCCTATTGTATCCAACAAGAGGTCCAGAGCCATCCAAAGCTCTCCCATGGGGAATGCGATGGCTGACTCTTTCTCAGAACAACTATATTGATCACTTCTTACCCGAATTCTGAAAGAGGACGGTGAGGGGTGCAAAAACTTCAAAAAAGACAAAGAAAAGAGGCCCCTCTGTACATCAGTGAATATGTTAACAACATTGGCTGGAGCCTCCTTACATGGCCATTGCTCCGCACCCCCGCCCGCCACCGATTGGTTGATTTAAACAGGTGCTTGGTGGGAGCCTTGCAGCCTCGGCAGCCAGCCCAGGAGATGGAGCAAATGGCCAGCAGCCATGGTGTGGCTTCAGAGGCTGGCGGTGCCCACGCTGGGTCACAAAAGCCGCCCACCAATGTGACTGGTGAGCAGTCATTGCAAAGCAGTTTACATATCTATTTACATATAAAAATTTGCATGATTTTTTTTAAAAAAGCTATCTACAGAGAACTAAGACTAACAGCTTTCATAGCAGGTGTCTATGCTGCAATCGGCAAGCAGAAGGAAATTTTCTTGATAGTCTGTTTTCTTCTTCTTTTCTTTTTAATTTTTTGAAATTAATAATCGCATAAGCCAACAACCCAGCATAAGAAACTTACAACACAGTTTACAGGTTGTGTACCACACAGCAGTCTGTGACCACAGTAACAGATCAATAGGTCAATAACAAGCCACCACATGTGAGGCTGTATATAGAGTAGTCAGAGCAGTTTACAAGGAGGCAGACAAAGCATATCAAATGCATCAGGACAGATAATCCCTCCAAAAAGATCTCTGAAGATTAGGCGGTTTACGTTCTCCTGCACTGGAGTTCATATACGACATAAAAGGAAACCAATCGGTGTCAAAAGTGCCTTGTGTTATGTCACCTCTGAGACGTTTACATCTCTTGTGTGAGCTTATCAACTAATGCCAAATCCCAAACTCGACCACATCTTAATGTGCACTCCCCTGCAGCTTCCCAGTGGCGAGTGATCTCCATTTGGGCAGCTGCTAGTAAGTAAGTTATCAAGCTTTTATATGCTACGGACTTGTTTTGCCCTCAAAATAAAGATAGCAAGGCCAAAGTTGGTTCAGCCTCCAGCTCCCAATGAAAAATATCTGAAATAGCTGCAAAGACACATCACCAGAACTGGTTCACTCCTGGGCATTCCCACCTGAGGTGAATAAGCATACCTGGGGTCAGACTCCCCCTCCAGCATTATGGTGACAGCAAAATCAGACCAGTGCCATCTATGCACCAGCTTGAGCATGGATTCTTCCATCTTAGCTGACACAGATTTATTGCATAGAACTTTCCACATTGCCTTTCAATCTCCACCTAGAATTGCACCCCTAAAGTCTGTTTTCAACAGCTGCTTTAAACTGCCCCCTCACCATACAGGTGGTCAGTTATCATTTTATACACATCTGTTACCACTCCTTTTGTCATTCCAGAGCTAGTCTCACACAGTTTCTCCAATAGGATTAGTGAGCACAGTGTACCATATGCTTGAGACAACATGGTCATGAAAGACTGTGTTTACACCTTCTGAAAGCAATCCTGATTGAGATCCCCCAGCTAAATCTCCAGCTCTTGCAAGATTAAAGGTCTGCCCCTAGTAAAGAAGTCCTGCAATATATAGAGAGAAAGGAGAATTTCTGGATGCTGAGATCCAAGTTTGGGGCAAGTACTCTTTGGTGAGAAAACCCCTGCGGAGATTTAAAAACACAAAGCATGCAGCAAAGTAAAGCATGGAAATATAGGCTGCAAAACCTTAAAATGTGCCCTTTAAAGTGAGTTCTCCTTAACAAAATTCTTTCCAAAGTTTCCTACTTCTTCCAGCATAGAAAAGAGCACATGTTTGGTAAGTTTGAAATTGAAATGGTTTACTTACAAACTTACAAACTCTCCAAAGGTCAGATTCATGTGCTTCAGAAAAATTACACAGGCAGTAAAACTTAGCTTAGTTACAAAGTGATCAGAGTTCCTAAATTATTGGTATAGATCCAGGAACTCAAGAGTGGCTTGTGCGAGCCATGCAGTCTGAGCTGCAGTAATTACCTCAAACCTCTTCACCTGTTGAGCTTCTCAGGTAGACTATGGGGCTGAACAAAGGCTTGATTACATAGTTGCTCCCAAGCTGAGAGAAAGTGGACAACTAAGCCTGGTAGGACAGCTTACTCTATGGTATTAACCCCTTCATGTATTAATTAGGTTTAAGCATGTTGGTTATATGAGGCTGATTATCCCACAGCATCCTTTGAAGCCCCCTTGCCTTCAATCCCTGATACTGAATGAATCTTTAAATTTCAGGAGGTTCAAAAAGGGTAGCAGAAGGGACGGATCATGAGCAAACTGTTTTGCTCACTTCACCCAAAACTTACCGTAAAAATGGATAGGAAATAAAGCAAAGTCCTGTACTCTGGAAGAAGTGAAAGGATGGTTCTCCAATATTTACAGGACCAAGGCTTAGCTTCTGTTTATACACATGATATGTCATTTTCATTCCAAATAAACCTAGTGAGCTGTCTCACCTGAAATGTCTCATAATATGTAGATGAAGCACACTGCAACCACCCTCAGCGGACCTTCTGTACTCTAGGTCTGTTACCTCTTCCATTAAAATATATCAAATAAGTGCTGCTACTTTTGAAGCTCACTCAGAGGAATAGGGAGGGTTTGAAATAAGAATGAGAACTTGGGGAGCAATGCCATTTGAAGTGACACATTCTTTCCCAACCAAGAAATTTTCAAGCATTCACATCAATAAACAGTTTGCAATAAAAGGACAAGGTTTCTCTTTTGCAATTGCTACATCTCTTTCACAATAAGAACCCCAGGCTATCTAAGGCACCCAAATTTCAAGGTTAGCCCAGAGAGTTCTTTCTGGGTGTCCAAAAGGATAGGTACACATGTGAGTCCAGATTTCTCATCGTTCACCTCAAGACCTGCTATCTCTTTGAAATCATGTAATTGCTCTTACAACACTGGATAGCTTTGTCGGGATTGTCTAGCATAAACAGGGTATTGTCAGCAAAGAGGCTGATGCAATGCTATTCCCCATTTTAAAGAGAGAGGCTGTTGCTCCCTGTGGTGTGTTCTCTCTTGCCAAGGCTTGCCTAGTCTCATGACTACTCTTGCTCCCTCTTCCTATTTCTCTAGTTCCTTACCACGAATTCAGTCTCATTCAAGTGGAAGGGCTGTAGCTCAGCAGTAAGAGAATGTGTTTTGCATGCAAAAAGTCCCCATTTCAATCATAGGCAACTCCAAGTAATTCTGGGAAATACACCTGTGTGTAACCCTGACAACCTCTGATAGTCAATACAGAGTAGACAGTGACGAACTCAATGGACCAATACTCTGACCTTAATTCAGTAAACAGCAGTTTTTGCTTTTGTACACCATGCCTCCTAGCTTGTTGGCTTTGGACTGAAAATGCCAGATTTAACCCTCTGAGTAGCTGACCTTTGTGTTTGACTCCTCGTCTCTCCCTAAATGTTAGCTGGGCTGGATTCTGCACTCTATACTGACAACTAGTTTATCAACATATTTTCCTTTTAAAAGATCCTTCCTGGATGAATGTCATTTTCAAGGACAATTGTTACCATAAAAACACCCAGTGAGTAGGCCTGATTGACCTCTGAAGTTTGTCACTCATGTCCACCTCAGCATCAAATTCATAAAAGTGTCTGTCCTCCTATTTGTTGGAATATTCCAGGGATGGGAACTTCCAGATGGGAATGTGACCTTCCAGATGTTGCTGGACTATGACTTCCATCATTCCTGACCATTGGCTGTGCTGGCTGGGCACGATGGGAGTAAGGAGTTCAATGACATCTGGAGGTTCCTCACCTGAAATATTCCTGAAACGTTCCTGGTTAAAGCCCAACCAGAGCTCCTTTTCTCTAGTAACTGGATTTCGGAAAACATAGCTCATTTCATTTATACATTTTTGAAAATATGTAGCACTTGAAATTTTATGCAAGCACATTTTGTAATTTTAGTCCACTCATCTGATACTGTATTTATGAGAGGCAAATGCTTATAAGAGACAAAAGTGGTAACTATATTCGGTATTGGGGGAAAATATACAATATATCGTTCATATCAGACAAAATGAAATTTCTGTGAAGTGCTCAATAATTCACTGTATTTTATTGGATTAAGGATGGGAAATAATTTCACCTGCTCTTCATCATGCTTCTGATATTTTATCTTTTTCCAAATTAACACTTTATAGCAAAATGATTAGTGATACAGTGGTTAATTTTAAAACAGTATTATAACATGGAATATATTTTAATGTTGGATCTGGTGTCAGTTTTTGTGGGGAGGGCTAATTTCCAGATGTCTGGCAAGCGGGATGTGTCGTCACGCTTGTTCAGATCCAGAGGCACACAGAACGCCATCACCAATCAACCACACCAGACCCAAACCCAGACCCTCTCCACAGATGAATTACAGATACCATCCAGTAGCCTAACCATGGTGGCACCCCCGGATGCTGCACCCCCCTGCAATCCCTACACAGATCTGGCAGGCACAGGCCACAAAACCACAGCTCGCCCCTATACACGAAGCCAAGCCAGAGCACAACTAAGTGCAGTACAGCCATCTTCTCAGAAAAACTCTTCACAAAGTTCAAGAGGTCAAGACACAAAGGCTTTAGCAACTAATCCACACCTAATGACCCACCTAAGTGGTACTCAGGATATCACTCAAGAAATCACTCAAGATATCCCTCAATTAATTAAGGAACAAAAGAAGAAAAGACACACTAGCCTGGGAACTTCCTCTCTGCCCAGAACATTGGAGGCTATACACCACACCTCCTCAACAGTATTTATAGGAACTCAAACACTGAGATCCTGCTCTGTTCCAGTAACAAGAAGCCGAAAGCACCAGCCTGAAGATGACGAGTGAGACCTCGTCGAAACGTCGCCTAGACACCCCAACTTTTACACGGGAAGACACCCGAGGACACCAAAACCTGCATTCCTGTACCCGTGAAAATCTACGAAAGCAAATATATATATATATATATATATATAATCATATTCTTTCCCTCAAAGAATTGTGGGCACTGTAGTTTGTTAAAGGTTGCTGGGAATTGTAACTCTGTGAGGTATAAATTACAGTTCCCAGAATTCTGTGAGGGAAAGACTATGACTTTAAGTTATAGCGTATCCGCAGCCATAATTGGTAACTCAGGAGTACAAGCGCCAAGCCAGTGAGAACAGAGCATGTATATCACCATGAACTAAATGGTACAATACGATATCTTTACTGTCATTGTCCCATATGGAACAATGAAATTGAAAATCTACATAAAACATTCAAAAACCCCTAAAAACTCTGAAACCCCATTTTAAAATACAATATGCTATAGAGACTCCTTGTGCTGCGTTTAGAACCAGAATTGCATTTGCGTAGAAACTGTTTCTCAGGTGGCTAGTCCTGGTCTTTATAACCCTATACCTTCTTCCAGAAGGCAGAAGCTGAGAGAGATCATTTCCGGGGTGCGTCCTATCCTGCGCTATCTCTGCAGCTTTCTTATGGCACCTGACAGCATAGATTTGATCTAAGGTGGGAAGAGTGCACCCAATTATTCTCTCTGCAGTCTTTACAACCCTGGACAGCATTGTTTTTTCCCTGGCCATGCAGCTCCCAAACCACACACAGAGACCATAAGTTAATACACTCTCCACAGTGCAATGGTAAAATGCCATCAACAGGTCCTTTGAGAGATTGTTTTTCCGGAGGATTCTCAGAAAATATAACCTCTGCTGTGCTCTCTTCATCAGGTCTTTGCTGTTTTCTCCCCAGGTTAGGTCACCTCTCAACTCCATTCCCAGGAATCGAAACACCGAGACCTGTTCCATGCACTTCCCTTCAATAACAAGTGGCTGAATATTCAATTTACGTTTCCTAAAGTCCACAATGATCTCTTTTGTTTTCTTTAAGTTAAGGAGTAAGTTGTTTTTCCTGCACCACTCCCCCAACTGCTCAACTTCCTTCCTATAGGCCGCCTCTCCCTCTCCAGCCGTGATTAAACCAACCACCGTTGTATCATCTGCAAACTTAATGATCTTATTACTGGGGTATTTGGGGGCACAGTCAGCTGTATAAAGCGTATATAAAAGTGGGCTCAACACGCACCCCTGCATGGTTAGGCTCTGTAGGGGCAAAGTCCTGGAGGAAAGGTCTGGAAAGTGATGGAAGTCAGCTTGTTCCGCTGGAGAAGCGAACTCTATTTCTGGACTCGTGCCTTGTATAAGGTAAATTGAATTCTTTGGCATGCATTATTGAATATGTGTTTATGCATGCAAAGAGATGGGAATCAGCTCTTGTATATCTAGCATTCTTGGTTATATTTGTATTGTGAGTGCAGGGCTATGCCAAAGGATCACAGGAAACTACCTCATCCTGAGTCAGACCATTGGTCCAGGCCTACTATGACTGGCAGCAGTCTTTTCCCAGTCCTTCCTGGAGATGCCAGGGATTGAACCAGGGACCTTCTGCATGCAAAACAGGTGCTCTGCCAATGAACTACAGCCCCATCCTTCGAGTTGCAATGTCCAAGTTGCTATTTGTCATTTTGTCCCACTGCTTTGGGAGTAAAGCTGTTTGCAGAGAGAGCAATTGTGTAGTGACCAGAAATTTGGTTGATTAGATGATCATTTGGACTGGCTGACTACAGAGTTGGCAAACAAATGTTACCAGACCTTCTCCCTGGGCTCAGAGGAACTATTTGTGGCATCGCTTTGGTTCATCCAGATTGCTTATGCATTCATTTATTTGTGGGCAACTTTGTACTTGTCTGTATAATGGTGGTTCCAACTAAAGAAATGTTCTTCACTTTGATTCCCCCCCCCCAAGGTTCATCCCACAGGCCCCTTACAGATAGAGGTTATAAAAGTGTTCAGGAGGGATTTGGGTGGATGGAAGCCTGAGGACTATTGGAATGGAGGGCTGGAACCCAAGCACTCCTCAGTGCAAAGTTTGGTTGCAAGTCCTTCTTCTATATTATGATAGACCTTCCCAGCACTGCATAAAAAATAAATAAAGCTGAATTCACAATGCAGAGCAAACCATATTGCAGTGATAAGTTAAATGCTACAGCTAACTTCAGAAGCCATCTGTATGGAACAAGATTACTCAGCTAGCAGAGATAGCGAGCCAGAATGTTTATGGAGGGGATATGTGGTGATGTAATATGGCTGTCCCAAATGCATAGTGATAAAATCTTTATAGCTCGCCATACTTTGTGAGGTGCAATAAAAAAATTTTATTGCTGTGCATTTGAGATGAGTGTATTGGTTGCAAGTGGTGGAACCACAAGTGAGTTCTCCAAGTCTTTTGTGGACAAGTGTCACTACTAAAAATGCTTTATATTATAGCATCAAATATATCATGAAGTGGGTTGTCCCTTCAGATTCCCTTGATAAACCGAACTTCTCTTTCTTTCTTTTTGCAGTACACTAATTACTTTGAAAGTACTGATGTCATTATAATAGTAGCACTCATCCTTTTCTTAAAAAATAAATGTCTTCAAGTGTGAATCAAAGTGGGTTTACCTAATAGCTTAAAACATATGGTTGAAGGCCAGGTAGCTTGTATGAATAGGTTTAGGGCTTGAATGTATGTGAATATCATGGTCATAGATTTAAAATAATGACCTGCCTATTGTTATTATTATTAGAGGTATTATTACTACGTCTTTTTGACCATAGGGCTATAGTCCAGTTTAAATAGTTTTAGGGGTTACACAAATATGCCACAAGCACTCAGCAGAGTATTCCCATATGCATGTACAAACCAACCAGAGCCTGTCATATCCAGTATCAATGATGATTTCCTCCTCTGCCTCCTGTTGTTGTTGTTGTTGTTGTTGTTGTTGTTAAATAGTTATACCTCCCTCCATCCAAAGATCGTAGGGTGGTTTACAACATAAAAACACAAAATACATAACATAATAATAACAAACAATAACACACACACATAACACATTTAAAAGGCCATAGATTGCTTAATCAGGCAAAGGCCTGGTTGAAGAGGAATGTTTTCACATGGCAGCTCAGTAATTTGATATTGTCTATACCAGTAATTCAGGAGTGGTTAGGGCATATTTTGGATACCCACCATAACTGAGGGATCACTACTGGAGGCATGGAGGCCAGGGCCATGTCCTTTTTAGCCTAGACTCTAATTGGATTGTTCTTGCCTAGAAAGCATATATGAAATAAACAGCAACAGTTGTTGTTGCTAATCTGCGCACCATTACAAAATCTCCTAAGTGTGCAATGAATGCATTCAATAAAGATACCTGCAAGTCCAAAGAGGATGCCTGTTTCATCCCTGCATGAATCACAGTTCTGGCACTGTTGCCATCCAATCAGACTCCCCTGAGCTCCATGAGGTAATTTTGCTGCATCTCTGTATCATTCAGTCACTCCCAGGGCAAAGACACTGCAGAATTTCCTGCCTTCAGAAAGGCATGCTGAGAACAGTGACTCATACAGAAACACCCAGGAGGGCAGGCCATGCATCTCTCATACTCACATTTCAGTAAAAGAATAGGCAGTCAGCAGTCCTTCACGTGCCCATCCTCAAAGCAGAGGTCACACAGAATTTCATTTCCACATCTTACCCCCAGCTGTGTGGACAAGGATATCCACACTCAGACTGCTTTCATCTGCTATGAGGAGAGGTCTGTGGAGGCTCAGCTGAGGAGGACTCATGTGCCTCAAAGGCACTGGATGCACTGAGTGAGCTTAGAGACATATCCCAAGAGACAAATGGGACGGTAGCCAGTTTATAGCTAGATTGAACTGAGATAAGATGATTATTTCCATCCATCAAACAGATTCAGTATATAAAATTCATGATCTGCTAAGAGGATTTTATCACTCCTTTCAATAACCATAAAAGCAACTTAGATACCAGCTTAACTACTGAAATCTACAGTTCCCAACCTCTTGCTCAGTAGATGACTCATAACCATGCCTATTAAGGATGCCCCAGAGCTGCACTGGGGAAAGTAGTTTTGCAGAGCTAGTCTCTTTCTACAGGGAAACCTACGGCCTAATCCAATTGGTCATTCAGCCAAAGGCATAGTAAGGGTGTGCGGGGGGAGTGGACCACAATAATGCTTGGCCAATTAAACATTATGGTCTATATTGCATTGCATTGGCTCCACTACTCAACAGAACATCATGCTGGTAAAAAGGACAGATTGATGCTATGGTGGTGCTATGCTGCCAACATCCATGATGGATGCAGCAGAGCATTAAAATGGCAAATGAATGGCAATGGCAAATGAGTGATAATGCACCCATCCGAAAAGGAATTTTGACTGCATGCAAGTCTTCAGGTGGAAGACTAGGAACACTAGGAATGCACTAGGAAGCATCCATATGTTCTTCCTAACACTGATATAGGGGCAGCGGGGAAGGACAAAAGCAGAGGAGAATTTGCTGAAAATTCACTCCCTGCAAAACCCTCCCAGGCTGTTTTTAGTCTGTTTCTTCCCTGCCTTCCCAGCAAGATTCCAAGAGTGGAAATGAGCCTTTCTGGAGAGGAAAATGACCTTGGGAGTGGGGGTTAAAGCACCCTCTTCCCCCAGCCCAATCATTCTATCCCCAAACCCTTGAATTCACATCATCTCAAAGGATGCAGACCTAAGGACACATATTAGCTGGCACAACCCAACATTCTGTCCTTACCTAGGCACTTTTGACAATTTTGCCTTTTTTCTTAATTCATAAACCAAAATTATAAAAAGTGCACAAATAATTTTAGGGTATTTTACCTCCCCAAGCCAAATGTCAGTGCATGTAGAATAGAAATCTATGGACACTTAAGGCTGTTTCCCTGGATCACTTTTTGTTTCAAAACAACCAATGTGGGTATTTTTAACCCAATGCCATTGATTGTGTCAGAAATCATCCCAGTGGCAACAATCAATAAACTTCTTAGGATCTTTTCCCCCTAAGCTGTTTTGTTTTGTTTTGTTTTGGGGAAGAAATCTCCATATATGGGCACTTCCCTGACCAGGGACAAAAAAATCAGCCCAAACATAAGAATCTGCCAGGATTCATAGGATATTCTTATTTCCTAGGCACTCTTTGTATACAAAAATAAAACTGAAAATGGTAAATGACTGAAATTTGGGAACAATGTTGACAACATTGTTGACAACATTAATGACAATGTCCCAGAAGAATAAGGTCTATTTCTTAATTCTACCTAGGGTAGAATTTTGCCACACTATCACTAATGGCCAGCAGGAAGAGGTACTATCACGCACCTGACCTCCTGGCCGCAGCATCACTGCAGCTTCTAGGGGACGAGAAAACTGAAGATGTCAGCATGTATGGAGGCAGTAACAGAGCAAATCCAATGCTCCCACCAGTGAATGCACACAATACCATCCTTGCCACCTCGCCCCTCCCAGTAAACTGTAGCATAGCTGTTGCAAGGAGGTCATGTGCATGGTGGCACCCCTCCATATTAACAACTACTACTCATTATTGGCCATGAATATGTGTGTCTATCTGGCACTTTGGTTTATTTTATAATTGGCAGGTTAGCTATATACAGCAACACATTTTTCTTGCTTGTTTTGCCTTAGCTGATTCTTACCCTAAAGGGCCTGTTGGCTCTCTGCCTCGTGGCTGCGCCTATTATCTGCTTTTGGCACCATTGTCTTGTGGATGAATGTGGGTTGTGCAGTGAGGGAAATGCCCTGCAAGTCCCTTCTTGCCCTACAAGGCTCTGAAAGCCTATCATGCCTTCTTGAAATGTAGCCCTACCAGTCTGGTCTTGATTGCTACATCAATTCCCTAAGGCATTTCTTCAGCGCAAAGCCACTTTTCAGTGAGCCAGAGGGTAGAAGAAAGTTGCTCATTAATCCCTGGTCCTCTTAATTACCTGAAAGAGAAGCATTTTGGAATCGCCTTCAAAGAAACAGATGGGATAGTGGCCACCCATCTGGAAATCACCACAGAATGGTGGACTGAGACAAAATTATCCGACAAAATCAGCTTCTAAAATCCATGCTCTCCTAAAAGGGTTATTATTTTTCCTTTTACATAACGTAGTGTTTGCCCTTTCTTTTTTTGTATCCCATGTAATTGGCCTGCTCCTTGGGAGGCCAGGATTTACTGCTGCACCTGTCCAAAGGTCTAGGCAATTTGGCAGAAGGCCAGACCAAAGTGGGAAGCCCATCTGCCCATGTTGGCTGTGGGAGATCAGCATCCAGGAGCTGCTCTTTATTCTCTCGTTCTGAAGGAAGTCAGTAATACCAGTCAATCCCCTTGATGGAGATTTCCTTTCACCACAATGATAACCAACATAAGCACAGTTGCTAGAATGCTGGATGGCAGCCAGGGTTAGCTAGGTTCAAATCCCCCCTCAGATGCAAAATACAAATGATGGATAGGCTGCAGGCTAGCCTGCCTCGTGGAGTGAACAACACATCACATCTGCATGCATACATACCACTCTGAGCAACTTGGAGGAAGGGTGAGATAAAAATGTGATAAATAATATAAATTGTATTTATATCGTTGCACTCCACCCCAATCTCCAAGTGCTGAGAGACTCTAGGGATTCCAAATACTTTACCCAGGATTCTGTTTTCTTTGGAATGAAGGTGAGCAGAGACTGTGGTGTCCTTGGATATAAGGTGTTATTTACACATATATACAACCTGAGCATAGGATGGAGGGGCTCACAGCATTAAAGCCCCAATATATCTTGCTGTGCCTTTTGGTTTCCAGGAATGCTTACAAATCCAGCACAGAGCAGCTTCTAGCCTGCTTTCAGCTCACACACAACTCTGGCTTATTGTTCTCCATCATTTAATCGTAACTATTGCAACCTAGCTTTTTCTTTGAGATGTTGATGAGGACAACATCAATGTAAGGGGCCAGCTAAAGCCATTGTCTAATCCTGGACACAGGATCAAAGTCCTGGAAGGGATCCAAAGGTCCCATCTAAACTGACTTACCTGGGAATAAGCTTTATGGAAAACAATGGGGGGATTCTGATGCATGGCACACCATGGGTGGAGAAGATGTCAAAGAATGGACTCATACTTGCATATGGGAGTTGAGCAGAATAGAACTTTGTTGTTTTTTAAGCAGCTACCATGTTACCAAGTTCCAGAGGAAGTCATTGTGTTAGTTGGTTGCAGCAAAAACAACAAAGAAGAGCCTACTCACGTGATGAATTTGATCATTTTTTAAGGCTCTCTGTTGCCATGTCACCAAAGCAGCATATACATTGGCCCTCTCTTCTCTACCACAATCCTCCCTTTTACCATACTGGGTTAATGTGCTATATGCTATGTAAGGAGGGTTATTTTTAAATGGGAGAGCAAAATGTACAGTGCTGACGTGCATTGTCAAGGAGCAGAGAGGTTGTACGCACACGCCGTGCGTTTTCTTACAAAGGCACAGATCGCAGAGGGGTTTGTAAAGACAAAAGGCAGGAAGCAAGGGAAGCAGAGTGCATTAAACAATAAGGGAGCATTTTCATGACAAGGTTAGAAGCCCTGGAGGCACATACCGAAAAAGGAGGGAGGGGGAGTCGATCAACACAAACAGGAGAAACATGGCAAGCAGGAAGAGCAAGAAAGCACACCTGGGGCTGTGCAAGCAATACATATATAGATATAGGAGAGACAAAAGCAGTTTAGTTAAGAATACATATTGCAGGCGTGCCTTTCTTCTTGGAAACACTGTTCCCTTTTGAAAAAGGGCTGTGCGTAAAAGGTACCTTCCTATTAATATCAAATTTGCACAATGCATGCCACTGCTTCACGTATTATCTAAGCATGCTGATGCTTTGGGTCTATATGCATTGTGATTGCAGTAAAAAATTCAGCTCAGTCCAAGGAGACTAGCACTTATGCCAGCAACTCGTCCAGCACAAGCAAGCAGCCGTCTCTCAACATCAAATCCATGCAAGCCCAGTGTGGCAAAGTGACCAGCAGGTCCAGAACCTGGGTATGCCCACCATATGCTCCTTGGGGAAAAGGTGGGATATAAATGCAATGCAATGCAATAAATAAATATGCTCTGGAAGCCCCACCCTGAGGGTGGTGGGCTGCCTGTGTCCAACAGACAAGTCTGAATTTGATGAAAAGGGAGGCAGTATATGGGAAGGGAAATGGCCAACCTGAATGTGGCCATTTTGCATGTTCTATGTAAGGGGAGCTGTCGATAAAAGAAAGTTTTTTTATATAAAAAATGCAAAAATTTGTCATGGAAATAATTGGGGGGAAATGATAAATGTGGCATCACACTACTTTTAACTGCCTCCTCCCTGTTTGACAGTTTGTTATTAATTTGTTTACCAAGCAATTTATAACAACCTTATGGTCACAGTTTTTAATCACCATTTCACCCATTTAATTATGAGCAAGCTTTCGAAAGATGTCAAAATAGATTACCAGGAGTGCGTTTCCCCTTGCACTTTGCCAGGAAGAAGAAAGTAGAAGACTAGCCTAGAAGGGTGTATTTGGTACCCCCATCTTGTCACCATGAGCCCCCACTCTGAACGGCCCCTAGAACTCTGAGCCGCATTAGTAGGGGCCAATCAGGATAGTGATACCAGAGGCAACAGTGGTGGCTGGTCCATTAGAGCAACTGAGATACTCTCCCATCAACCTCACACCCACGCTTAGCCAGGATCTGCCTGACTACTATCTGACTTGCAACAAGGGGCTAGCCTTTCAGCTTCCTTCTCCTTAGTCTCAGTTTTGTCCTTGTAGAGCTCAGCAAGAGAGAACAGGGAAAGGGCAAAACTAGAGTTTGTTGGCTCAGCCTGTATTGGCTCTGGCTGCCTTCCACCTCTTCAGTCCCAAGGAACACCAGCCACCATGGAGAGACAGAGGTGTTGGATACAAACCCGGAGCCCAACATCCTGCCACAGCATGACAGTTAGGGACTCATAAAACCAGGGGCCTCATAACTGGAACACCTACAACAGGGTCTCTCACACACACAACTTTCCATCAACACTGGCAATTAGCCTGGAGAAACCTAACAGAGAAAGTAGAGTGTGAAGTTCCAGGCTGGACTTCTCCTTTAAGGGCTTCCACCCACTGGGAAGGAGCAGAAACTGGGATCTGGCTCTGCAGGGATTCTTAAAGAGAGAGAAAAGAAATGAAAACTCAAACAAATCTGCCACGGATTGAAATCAATAGATGGATTTCCTATGGACATATTACATGGGGTACAAAAAACCCCAGAAATGTCCATCCTTTCTGCCGGTTTTTGTACACAATGACACTAGAGAGCCATATTTTTATTACTTATGGTGCAGGGCCATCGCCAGCCAGCATGCTAGCAGCCAAACCATGCATGGGGTTTGTTTGTTTGTTTGTTTGTTTGTTTGTTTGTTTGTTTGTTTATATTTTTTATTTGCCACTTTTCATCATGAAGCTCTCAAAACAGTTTTGCAGGCAAAAAAAATCAGAAAACAGTTAAATAATGTACGAGGTATAAAACTCTAAAACAGCAGATAAAACATTGTAAAACATCAACATCCATAAAACTAGGCAGCATAAATCACAGTTTGCCCTTGAGTGCAAGCTTCTTCTTCTTTTGGTATTTTAAAGCCAAATGACACTTGACATTTATTATGTCGTTTGCAAGCTTTCTGTTTCATAAATTTCCAGCCTGGGACAGGGGGCTGTGCAAATCAGGACCCTGGTGTGGAGGTTGGGGGTGGGGCATTAACACTTTGCCCTCAGCTGTGGTCTCGATCCAAATCAGACCCCTTATAACTGCAGTGGGGGGGGCTGTTTGTGGAGAACTTCCATTGAAGTGAATGGAGACTTTCCTTCCTTTGCAAATAGAAGGCAGGGGTGCTGACCCAGGTGAGGACCCAAAGGTTTAAGCCCTCCTACCCACCCACCACACACACACAGGGTCCTTGCAAAGTACATGATAAGAAAGCAAATTCTGAGCTTTGATTCAGATCCATGTTAGTGTAGAAACGCGGAGGGAGGAACAGAAGGAGCAGTTAGAGTGGCACAATCCGACCTCACACCCCCTGTTCGGCATTGGATGGATCTGGTGGGGAAAGAGCTTGCTGGTGTGGGTGACTGCAATGTGTTTTAGGTACAGCTTCACACCCACATTAAAAGGTAAAGGTACCCCTGCCCATACAGGCCAGTCTTGACAGACTCGGGGGTTGTGCGCCCATCTCACTCAAGAGGCCAGGGGCCAGCACTGTCCGAAGAGACTTCCGGGTCACGTGGCCAGCGTGACAAAGCTGCATCTGGCGAGCCAGCGCAGCACACGGAACGCCGTTTACCTTCCCGCTGGTAAGCGGTCCCTATTTATCTACTTGCACCCGAGGGTGCTTTCGAACTGCTAGGTTGGCAGGCGCTGGGACCGAGCAGCGGGAGCGCACCCCGCCGCGGGGATTCGAACCGCCGACCTTTCGATCGGCAAGCCCTAGGCGCTGAGGCTTTTACCCACAGCACCACCCGCGTCCCACACACCTTAGCCAGTCCTCAAATCTAAAGCATGCATTGCGCCTCTGTTTACAGATGGTGCAACACATTCATGCAGGTATCTACGTAAAAATGTAAGAATAAGAATGACAGAACACAGGACCATCGAGGTTCAGCATGCTGCTTCCTACAGTGGCCACCCAGATGCATAGGGGAAGCCCACGAGTGGCAGTTTGAAAGCAACAGTCTACACCAATGGTTGTTTTCCATCAGCTAGTATTCACTGACATGTTGCCTATGAACCTACTGAAGTTGTTTTGTGTAGTCATTGTGACCTATCCTGCATGAAGAGAAATTGGCCGGCATCAGAGCATTGAAAAACAACAACAGCTCTAAGAAGTATTGCCATAGCTGTGAGATTTCCTAACCCTCATCAAATAGCAAACAATCCAGTGCTATTATAGATACTAATACAGAGTTCTTGTGAGTTGATAGAAAATAGATTCCTAACTGTGCTTCTGTGGCTCCCTAGAATATTATGGCACCTTACACAATGAAAACCCAAATCCCAGTGATGAACAGACTTCAGGAAAATAGAAGACTGAAAAACTACTTGTAAGATGTAGCCCTTGAAACAAACCAGGGATCACAATTATCACCTTTTCCTTCAATAACGTGCTGTTTCTTAACATCTCCACAACCTCTCCTAATCCCCAAAGTTCAAAGCTATTTGGATCCGAGTTTTTCAACCCTGACATTTCAGACTGACCCTGTTTTCACTTCGCACCAGTTCTACATCCCTGTGATGCTAGGATTGGCTAATGGGTATGAGGCATGTCTCCAGTGGCGAAATGCTGCACTATTAGAGCTTCTGGACTATTTTTACAATATTGCTTCATCCTAGCTGGCTGATGTAGAACGTGCTGTACCTGCAGGCCGCTCCTAAAAAGAGAGAGAGAGAGAAATCTCAACATGAGAGTTAAAGTGACCTTAAAAATCTTCTGTTCTATCCAATAACATATTTACAGCCCAGCCCTAGACATGTTTACACAGAAGTAAGCCCTGCCGAGTTCAGTGAGGCTCCCTTCCTGGTAAGAATGTTTAGGATTGTGCCCTTAGGCACTTTAATTCCCTACACTTCCACTTTTAAAGATTCTAGGAATTGATTCGTGCCTTAAATGTAGCATCCCTTCAGGCTATTGACAGCCCATTCGGCATTCCAGCATTTAACCAAAATGCATTTCATAACATCAAACACATTCGGAGATACATATCGCTGAAGGGAAGATGGAGAGTTATCGGCTGACAGGATTTCTAATCAGTTTTCCCTCACATGACTCCTGATACATCTTTAATATGCATTCTGGAAGAAGAAGAAATGGCGAGTTTTCTTCTCTAACACACTCAAACAAAGGAAACATAGCACAGCAGAGTTTTTGCCATGGTCCTCAGCCTAGGACTGGTAATTGAAGGGTAAAAGTAGAGATGAAATAATGAACAGCCGTTTTCATGTTCATGAAGTGGATTCACATTTTCAAATCCTTTGATCTTTCTTAAGGTTTATACTCAGTCCCCTGAGAGCTCTCCACTTTCTCAGCTCAATTCTCATACAAAAACTAGCCCACATGCACAGCCCTAGTATCTGGGTGCTTTTCACTCAGTTTGTTAATTCTCCCATTTATTTCTCTGACCATCAATGGTTAATATAACAAAAATCAGGAAAAAGCCTTATTCACACATTCGTAGTTGGGGTTAAAGAATCAGAAGGGGAGGGAAGAGCATGTATGGATATGTCAGCTCCACACTCCCTTCCTTGTGGCCCTACCCAAGTTCAAGGTCAAATCTTACCTGTACTCGTAGATTTAGGCTTCTCTCCAGTTCTCATTGTTCCAGTCTTAAGTTCAGTTCTCCATATTTCCTCATCTATTTGCAATTAAAAGAAGTCCTCGTGAAATTCCATCAGTGCTGATTTCTCACAATATGCACCTGTTGTTTGTGTGCAACTTTGACTAATATACACATTTCTGGAAAGCAATTTCCCCTAATACCATACATATCCATATGTTATTTTCATCAATATACCTTCCCAAAGTATATGCATATATGTGTCCATTACTCAGCTGGAGAAGTCAAGTGCATATTTCAGTGACGTGCATATTTCAAAGAATGACTTGTTTCGGTTTGCATATTGCCTTGGAAAGTTATTGTGTGTGAGTGACATAACACTATGAACTTGCAGCACAATCTTAGGCATGTTTACTCAGGGGGAAATGGGTAAAATGGGAAGAATTGCAACCTTTATCTCATTAATTCTAATCACTTACACAGAAATCCACAACTAAATACATATTTCAACCCCTAGATACACACACAGTCACTTCCTCCTCATGCAGCCCTACACTACTGGAGAATTTGTGTTGTTGTTGTTATTTCAATTAACTACTCACCTTTCATCATCAGGTCCCACAGTGGGTTATCATCAGGTAACCACAGCAGGCTTGCCATATGTCAGGAAAAATCCTGACATGTCCTGGTTTTCGGTTGTAAAAATGGTGGTGGGGGGGGGGGGATTTTGCCAAAACGGTAAAATGTCAGGGGAAACCCAGATGTATGGCAACAAAGAAAGAAACAGAAACAGCTCCCAAAGCTTAAAATCACTAATTTTGGGTTTCCTCAATGAAGCTCAACAATTTGGGTTTGTTCCCAAATAAAACTCAACAATCTTGGGGTGGTTTTGTGTGTCAGGAATTTTACTTTTTGAAATATGGCAACCCTAAACAACAGTTAACTGTGGCAGGTTACAACCATGTAAAATTGAATATTAAAAGCAGTTTGAACAAATTGCAATTACAGGAATATGGTGAGTTCTGAAAAAACATATTTCAGGTGTCAGAGGCCAGGGTGGAGAGGTTCATCTCCAACATACAGCAGAAACTATATATGGACCTGTGTGGGGAGGGACTACCACAGTCTTGGAACTTCCACAGAGAATGCCCTCTACCAGGCAGCCATTCCTTTAACTTTTGAAGGTGGTAGAACTACAAAGAGGGCACCCACGAATAATCTCAACACCCAAAAGTGTCTGTAGTAAAGGAAGTGGTCTTTCAGATATTTGAAGCATAAGCCATTGGGGCCTTTAAACACTAATTTGAACACCTTGAATTGGGCCCAGAAATGAATTGGCAACCAATATTCAGACCAATATCTCAGTCAATTACATGGATCTTTCCCACCTGGTTGGCAAGACACATGTGACTCCTTTGCAACTGGAGTAGCCTTATGCAAGAGAGATTATTGCATGAGGAACTGGCTTCCACCCTGTTGGTCAGGAGCTGGGTTCTCCAGCTCGTTCCTCCCAACATTCCTCTGTGCCCAACCAGTCCATGACGGTTATAGGTATCATCTGTGTGCTAAGCCTTGGATGTATGCTCATGAGTTCAAGAAAAGTCTTGTTTCTGAAATAGGGTAATTCCTTATGTGAAAGGTTGGGGATCTCATAAGCTCAGCATTGCACAGAAGAAGATGGAGCGTACTCAGGCACTGAAGAAAACCTTTCAAGGAAAAGGTGGGCACAAAGCAACGAACACACTAGTTAAGTGGCTAGCACTTAGTTGTAAGGGAAATGTTTCTGACAGTTGCCAAAAGGATAAGGTGGTAACTTTGAGTACAAGGCTGTAAAGAGGTACATGGTTAAAAAACAAGGTAAGGGTCAAGGGGACAAGATTGTGAAAGAAGTTACAGATCTAAGCATTTGCAACCTTTGCAGCTTCTTGCTCCAAAATGAACTTTATGCAGTGCAGATCAGTGGCTCCAACCCCACCTTGCATTTGGTCTCTCTTCTAAAATCTTTGTATCCAAAAGATCAGAAATCTAAATTTTAGGTCAGGAATGTAATATTTATACAGGTTTTCAAAAACTATTTCTGTAAGAATTATTTTTAATTGAGAACTATTAAGCCTGATCCTGCATGTCCCATTAATTACAATGAAACTCCCTCCCACAAAAAGGAGTTGCACAAGGATTGCCTTAAATTGGGGGTTGTCAAAATATACCAGAGAGAGAGAGAGAGAGAGAGAGAGAGAGAGAGAGAGAGAGAGAGAGAGAGAGAGCTTTGCTCCTGCTGCGTACAGTTTTGTTTTGTTTTGTTTTGTTATCACCAAGCCAAATCTCATTGGCTATATAGAGTTGTCAATGAAGCCAAATCAGAGTGAAGACAAAAAACATTGCCTCACTCTGATTTGGTTTGGGGATAATGCCACACAGCTAATTTATTTGGCTACATGATGCTCCCTGAAGCTAAACTAGATGAAAAACAATGGTTCCTGTCCACACATTTTGTGAATAAAAGAAGAAAAACCTGGCAACCTGAAGTTTTCAGGAGTACAGTTACTGCTGCTGCCAAGGCCATGAACAGACAAGAAAGAAGAGGTGGATAAGTTGAGCAAGAGAGTGCTTTCATGACATTTGCACTGGACCCCAACAAGGCCCCCTTCTGTGCTGAAAAGGTTATTTGAAGGAAAGAAAGAAAAAGCTCTTCCTTAGCAAATGTCATTAACACAATGACTTTGAGCAGGTTGTGAGTTTTTGGGGTAGACCACAGTTGTATTTCTAAGCTTGTTGTCAAGGTTTGGTTTATGTGGTAGGGTGCAGGGAAGATGGCAGGACGCAAGTTTGTTTTGTCTGAAACAGCACCTGTTGATGGGGATGCTTCCCCTCTAATCCCTCGTTGCAAGGTTCCCCATGCCCTGGCACTAAAAATAGGTGCCAGAGTTTAGGCCCAGAGACCCTGTAGCCATCCAGACATATGGCATCTGGTGTTGGGCAAGTGGGCATGGTTCGTTTGAAAGGGCATCACAGGCAAAATTGGGATCTATTCCAGGCCACAGGCCTGAGGTTCCCAACCTAAACAATAGCATAAGTAAGTTCCAGTTGTGCTCTTCACACAGGAATGCTCATCTCAGCATTTTAATTGAGAAGGAATGCTTGGACTTTTGACATCCCCAACTCAGTTTTAATATCTGTCTCTTCGAGACCCTAAGCATAGACTATTGGAATGTTTTCAATGTACATTTTTGTTGAAAATATATTATTTTATGTTATACTAAATCCCCAGGCAATGTAACCTACCTTTTTCTTTTACACATAATGTTCCAACTATTAAATGCCTTCTTCTGGATCTCTTCCATAAAGCAACTCTGCAGTGATGGAGATCAATCTATTACCAAGCTATTAATAGGGTCAAGTGTTTATTTCTGTCACTCCTTTTAAAAAAGCAGCAACAACAGGGTTTTGCCTTTCACTCTTTCAGAACATTAACATATATAATTATGTGCATACCCACATGGGAATAAGAACCATGATGTGATCTACTTGTGAGTAAACAAGGAAAGGATCAGTCTGTGGCTCAAATGCCACATTCAAGGTTAATTTAGGCATTCTAGATCTGCCATGTGATGTTAGCTCTGCCCCCTGGTGCCCTCCATTTCTTGGGGAGAGAACTTCTACAGTGGGGAGCCTGATCTCATAGGCTTCCTGCATGATTTAGACTCCTGGTTTTCCAGAGTTCTAAGCAGTGCTGGGTGCGTACATGAGTAAGGAAGGTTTCCTGCTCCAGAAATGAGCATTGCGATTTTACGAGGGTAGTGGTAATGGTGACATAGGGCAAAGGAAACCCATCCTGCCAATTATGATGATAATATTACCTATATTATGGGATAGCCAACACGGTGCCCTCCAGATTGTCTTGGACTCCAACTCCCATCATGCTCAACCAGCATGGCTAATTGTCAGGGATAGTGGAAGGTGGAATCCTCCAATATCCAGAAGGCACCAGTTGGCCTACCCCTGAGACTACCATTAGTCATATTTAATAATCTCTTACAATATTATACACATATAATGTTGTCTGCATATCATTTTAACACTCCTCTGGATCTTATTTTTCCCCGAGAAAAACAGGAAGGCACAAATGCTTTAAATTGTGCCAGACCATCCTACGTTTGCTTAATTCATTATTCTGTACTATTTTTAGTGTGACAAAATACCTTTGTTCTGAACAAAAGAGAGATTCTTTCAAGCCCTTGGGTAATGGCGGATAGGATTTTATGAAACCCTCAGGTGCCTCCAAGCCACTTTTGTCAAAGACTATTAGCAGAACAATGCAGAATTTAAACCAACTCTTGCTATTTTGTAAGCTTTCGTTTACTTACAATCCTGACTGATTTTCTCCTCCCATTGCGCTATCCTATTATTTTGCAAACTCAGATGCCCTGCCTCATTGCTCACATACCACCTCTCAAAACATTTTTACCTTCTTAGCACATAATCATGGCATCCTATTCCTGTCTGTCTGTATTACATTATCAAAGTTATCCCGCCTAACGGATTTTCAGCTTCTTATCCTAATAGCATATCTTTCCTGTTTTGTATTTTAACATATATAGAGTCTCCAGTTATTTTCTTTGCTATCTTTTTATGGAACCCTGCATGCATACATATAGTATTAATGTGGAGTGAATATATTCAAGGACAAAGGAGGATTAGAGTGGGTTAATCTCCAGATGTAGTTCTGAAAACAGCTAAAACAACTCAATTGCAAGCACTCTCAGAGCACCAGAATATGCCCAGAGATGCACAAATATGAACTGGGATGTACAAAATTCCCTTTGGAGGGCTGTTTTCTACATTAATGTATACCCCAAGCATTTTCCCCCCTTCTCAACTGGTCAGTGGTGCATTTAACTTGTGTTTTCGGAAACAATAATATTTCAGATAAATAGAACTGGCAGTGGGTGGAGCTCTTTTGCATAGTGAGAACTGCTTTGATGGAATCCACTAAGTTAGCAGTCCTCTGAACATTTAACTAGAGTCAGTCACATTAAATTCAATGGGAGTTTCTTCCAAATAAACATGCACAATTTTTTGCACCAAACCAGTTTCTGAATGACAGTCAATGGTATCCATCTTCCAGCAGAAGGGACTTGAATTTGTGCAACAGAACACCGCCTTCCTTTCCTCTCTCCTTTGCACTTCTAAAAGGTTGAGGGATGCTCTAAAGCAGAGGCTGTACCCAATACAATTGCTTTGAATAAACTGTGGATTTTCCTCATGCTCAGAGTGTAGCTGATCTCTAAGACACGGAGAAGAAATTGGGCCATCAGTGTAGTGAGATTGCTATATTGGACTGAGACTGTCCAGATTCAGATCCCCAGTCAGTCATTTAGCTCACTGGGTGACCTTGAGATACTTATATCTCTCAGCCCACCTTACTTCACAGAGTTGCTATGAGGATAACAAGGAGGAGAAATGTGTACATTGCCTTGAATTCCTTAGAGAAAAAGTACCTGAAGAGACAGATGCTCCCAAATCTTGAGGTCATCTGCAGGGGCTCTCCTCCAGATGCCGCAAGCATCTCAGGTGAGGTAGGTGGCAACTAGAGAGAAGGCCTTATTGGTGGTGGCACCTCATTTATGGAATTCCCTCCCCAATAAATTTGTTTGGCACCAATACTACAATAATGTCAGCGCCAAGCACAAATGCTTTGTATTCCCAAGCTTCTTTATGTATTATCATTTTAACATCCTACAGTTAACTACATTTTTGTTTGATATTTAAAAATCATGTCTTTGCAAACCACTCTGGATACATTGCTAAAGGGTGATGCATAAATATTTGAAAGAAATGAATAATGTAACAAATCAGGCATGAGTTAATAATCTGCTAGGGACAAATTGAAAGGTAGAGAAATCATCATGTTGTCTTCTATACATTATAAAGTACCTAACTGTTCCCTATACTAAAAACTGTGGCAGATCTTCAACCCAAAGTTTTAAGGCAGCTTCTACCTAAGGACAGTTCTTCTGAATCTTGAATTCTGGATGCTTTTTATATATGATGGCAATAGGTTTGAAATGGTTTATTTCTACATTCTGAAGGTGAGATAATATGCCTATTATAAAAAGCTTTAGTGCTTTCCAGTAAGTTAATGGACTTTGGAATTAGTTTGCTTATGTGTCTCTACACAGAAAGTGACTCAGTGGTGAATGACAGCAGCCCGCACTTTGAACTTAATAGAGCAATACAGCTCACATTCCTGTCTGCACCTGACTGAAGCAGGAAAGGAGGGAGGGTGCTTCTTACCTTCTAGAGCAGTCAAGGTATCATATCCTGCAGTATTCCACAGAGGGAAATAGAATATTCTTGTGTGACAGGGGATGGGGCAGATTATGGTAGCCCAATGCCATAGCCTACCAGATAACAAGGGGTCCAACACAATCCACTGTCAAGTGCACCACAACTAGGGACTCAGCTTTACAGCTGCAAGTATAATGTTTTAAGTGCATTATACAAATTTGACACTAGATGGTGATGGTGAGCTTATGGCAAATTCAATATATTTTTCAAAACGTTTTTTAAAAAAACATTTTCACAGCGTTTTTTAGATTCCACCAGGGAGCAGGAACTGAAACTGTATGCCGGTCGGCAAAAGCACTAAGACTAGCTCCACAATATACACCATGAATGCAATGCTGTAAGTTGATACATTGGCTGATAAGATATAGCAGATGTTATTACTCTGACACTGAGGACAAAACTCAAGGCCTAGATCCTTTGCGCTACCAGGCTACGGTTCTACAATGAGAATGAGCACTGCCAGTCAATGAGTCATCGGTGTGCTTGTTTTTTATTAGCTACATCTGAAGAGGTCCCACTCCAGCTGTTTTCTTTCATTTGAGAAAGACTCACTGTGACATAATTTGTGAACGTCATCTCAACTGGCTGATTCCCAATTTGGTCCCTGGTTGTTTATTATCATGTTTTCAGTTGCTCCTTCCATCCAGCTCCATGATTCCAGCCCTGAAGCCTCCCTGCTCCAGCTGCATTAGAGAACCATCAGTTCACACAGCACCTCAAAGCATGAAATCAAACAGAGGATGGGGAGAGAGAAATCCCTTCCCTTCTTCAGCAGGAGAGGCAGGGAGGGAGAAAGGGCAACTAAAGCAGAGGATAAAATGGTTACATGCCAACCCAATATCCAAACAGTGTGAGATTCCAGGCGCACTTACCCAGGGTCTATGTTTCCATTTGAACAATGAGGCACAGTCAAGACTGTGGTTTCTTTACGATACATTTATTATGATATCATACCCACTAACATTTCTCAGATGAAAATAGGGACATTCTATTCTACAACAGTATCACTGCTTTGGGGGGGGGGGGAGTTGCAGGCTAAGCTTTATTAAAGTTTTTCATGATACAAACAATACCCCCACCGCAGCCCAGTTAGCTTCCTCACCCACCCTCCACCCCTATAACTACCTTGCCCCCACCCCTCAAACTCGAGCCCCTGACAGGCCTGCCTGCCCTCTGCCAGCTACACCTTTCCACATCACCCCCCCCCCAACCCCAGGGCCTGCTCCTCCCCAAGGTCTCCTCCAGCTGACGCCCTCTCTGCAGGCTTGACCTGGCTCACTTTCTCCTCCTTGTTTTTATTTGGCATGGCCAGCTAGATGGGTGGCTGGGGGCCTGCAAGGCCAGAGCCTCCTACATCAGGGATGGTGGAGATATTGGTGGCGTCCCTGTTGCCTTGCTCCTTCTCCCGCTACTGGTGCTGCTGCTGCCTCCCTGGCTCCCTCCTTCAGACCCAGAGTAAGACTCTTCTCTCTTCCCCCCACCTTCTCCGACTCCCGGGAGAGGCAGCAAAGGAGGTGGCAAAGGAGGAGGAGGTTGCCTCAGACAGCAAGTACCTCTTCCCTCCGCTTCCCCCCACATGAAGCCATTTCCAGTTAGTGTACCTCAACAAAGATGGAAATTCAGGGTTCTGTGTGACAAAGTGAGAAGCCATGATGGCTTAATGGTTTTTGTGATGGTCCCAGCATTTTGGGGGCAGTTGGAGAGGATTGTGATATATGGCTATATGATATGTGGTTTATCTACACACACACACACACACACACCCCACACACACACACACACACACACACACCTGAGCCGGGGGGGGGGGGTACCCAGCATTACACAAGGGTTTCGCCTCCTCCATAAATGCAGCTTTAGGTTTCAATAGACACCAGCCATTTCTCTGCCTCCCCAGTCAGCTCACTGCTTGCGAACTTGCTTTGCTCCTGTGTCCTGCTAAGGACACAGCACCCTTATGCTAACACCTCTGCAGGAGGCTAGTCCTGGCTTAATTAGCCTTTCACATGTTGATTCCCTAGGATTAGAAAAGGTCTAATACACAATGTAATAAGTTTGCTGAATGTAATCAAAGGATTAAAGCGTTTAACACACATCTTAAGACACACAGGTTTGACATCCCATTTTAACACACAAACTGTAATTAAATTCTAACGTTTACTGAGCCCAGGCATTTAGCACACACAAACTTATAACAATATCCACAAATTGATGCCACTTAGGCTTTGTTGTGCCAGGGGTGATGACAAAGAAGCTGCGTTTCCACAAAGCAGGTGGATGGCATGCACCCCACCCCCAATATTCAAACAATATATTGCTCACAATGTACATTTTGCTTCCTTGACGTCTCTCCTTTTTGTTTCTTTGTTAATGAACAACTTGTCATGACATTATTCACTCTAGTAAGAAATTACTGACTGACAAGCATAATGAACATTTCCACCCCTCAGAGCTTGAACTTCTGAAAGCTTTTCTTACCAGGAATTGCAAGTTTACACATAAACACCTAACTTTAAAAAAAAAAAAATCCTCATCTTTCCCTACAATAATTTATAATGGAACATTGCACTGTATAATTAAGAGCATCCATATATAATGGAGCATCTCAGTCTGGCTTGCACAAACATTATCTGTATGGCTTGTTTACTGAACTTTACCTAGAGAAATTTAACCAGGTCACCCATCGCCACCACTCTTTAAAAAAATAACTAGTATTTTGGAAATTCTTATCTAACTTCCCCATTTGCTGTAGATGTTTCCTGGGAACAGAACGCTAGGCTGCATCACCAACGCACTGCCAGGTTTATCCTAAGCACTAGGCACTTGTGCCAGTATTGAAAGACAATGCAACATAAATAAGGCACAGGAATGAAATGGTTTCTTACAAGAAAAAGCAAACGGTCAAACCAAACACCAAAACAACAGCAACATTGTTTTCCCCAAATCTTAGTTAGCAACCTTAAGCTCCAGTAAGAGACAATGGTTTGGCAGCCTGCCTTTCTGAGAATACGGCCTATATGTGTGTGTGTGTCCTATACATAAAAAACAGATATAAACACTTAGTTCTTGCTCCTCGCATGCCTAATTTAAACACTAATGAACTACACACGTTAGCAGCAAGACTCAAACTACAGAAATAGACTATTGATTGAGCTGTGTTTGAAGATGGAGAATTCCTGTTGATCTACTTGCTGGGTGGACAATTCAAAGCACTCTGAGGGCCATTTTAATGTATTTATGAAGGGCCACATCAGTACCTGGAGTATATTTGTTTTGCCATTTTAACCCAGTATTTGTTTTTCTGTCTATTAACTGTTATCCCTCTCTGCACTCCATAGCAGCCTCTTGATCGACCAACCTAGGTAGCTGACTTTATGAAAGAGCAACAAACTGTGAGTTGTTTAATTCATTGCTATTGTATTCACTGCCGGGGGGGGGGTGCATGTGGGATTTTCTGCCTCAGGTGCCAAAATTACTTAACTGGCTTTGGGATCTATGCACCTCACCTTGGGACTGGGGTGGGGGCGAGCAGGAAACATCATTTAGGGAACCCTATGTTGTGAGGCCTGATCTGCTTTATACACATCAGCATGATGTTGCAACAAGAGACGCAGGGCAATGTGCTTTGCCAATTGTGCCCACCTCTGCTGTCCAAAGGTAATTTGTTTATGAAATATGAGTCTGCCATGCATTTAGCTAAATGTCAGTGATGGGGCTGACCTTCAGAACAACGTACTGAATACTCAAGTGCAGGGAAAATGTTTTTGTGAGGTTCATTTAGCACAATGGCTTTTTGATCTATAAATACAATGCAAGCATCTTTCATAAAGCTTCAGGGGAACTTCTGTAAAGGGGAGATAATGGGCCATGCATCCTGATCCAGTATGCTCCCGGCAAAGGCCAGCCTTGGTACCCAGGGACCGATTATGCAGCACAAAACCCCCTTTTGTGGTGTAACTCACTGCAGAGAGTGGCCACCTTGCAGTTAAGGACTTTGCAGAGAAATTAGAGAGCATTGCTCTGCCAAATAAGCATTGAAGACTACAAACTCAAAAAACAACAACACCTTAATAGGGTTCATCTAACTCAAGGGGACTTCAATAAATAACCTTAGGATTGCACTTCATTTTCAAGTCAATTGATTAATTGTATTTTCAGCCTTGGAAAAGTTCAAGGCTCGTCGTCTCCCCCGCTCTCATCCTCACAATAACCTTGTGAGGTAGAATAGGCTTTATGAGAGATTGCTTCAAAGTTGCCCTATTGGGTCCACAGCGGAGCATTTGAATCCAGCTTGTTCTATTGCTGAATGGTTGAGAAACATTCTGTAATTCAAGCCCAGCACTTTCATCCTACTCGTTGTTGCATGTGGATAACAATTGTGTTCTTGACCCACACAGCATTTTCTTCAAACTAAAATACATACTCTGTAATTCCAGCCTTTCTCGAAATAACTTTCTACCCACATCATTCATCATCCTTTTATGTCTCCACTGAATCCTTTCAAAATTGTCCAACATTCTCCTTATATGAATGTAGCGCCTACAGCCATGCACAGTATTGTTTGTGGTGGGGTGCCTATAAATGCAACCATCGTCATATAAAAAACAAGGAAAATGCCTGTGTTTCAAATAATCTCATTGGAATGCATGATATCATGCCAGATGAAGCAGAATGCTCACAAAGGCAATTACTGTTACTGCAAAATACAATTTTCATTGTGCTGAGCAGGAAAGAACAAACCTAACTTCTCTATGAAAATAAAATTCTAAATCACAGGATAAGCCAATAAGGCTCTATGCATTCTACATTTCTGATGTTCTGTTTGAAATAGGTTGATTTGTACAAGGATTTCAACTAGCTAGTCTCGAATTCTGATACCCACACCAGTGATTGTTCCAAGTATAAAAGTCCATGAACCATTTATTCTGCTAAAGGAGCTAATATTCATATATATAGTTTCCCCGCATAGAAATGTTGAACAAAGCTAGCTGTGAGATGGCGCTACTTAAGAGGCTTTTATATGAAACTGGCATGAAATGCTTCACTGCAGGGGAACAACATTTAAAACTCTGTTTTCAATTAGCAGGTTATACAGAAAATCTATTTGTTTTGATGCTGGACTGGATATGATCATGCCTACTGTTCAAAGACAGAACTAAGGATGTTGTTCCAAGGCAATTATTCCTTTATCACACGCTTGCACAGCATGAGTCTAAGCTTGGGTGGACTCCCGTTCAGGGTCGCCCAGGGTCCGTTTGATTGTGTATCCTTCCAATAAAAGTAGTACAACGGTTTTAATTGTAGAGAATGAAGGGAAAGAATTGGAGTATATGATTAAGCTTGCTCTGCAACAACCCAGGTGGGAAACAGCAGCATCACCATTACGGCATGTTTGCCATCTTATTCATTATTTAATGAATTCATACCATAGGCCCAATTCATACTTAAGACGTAGCTTAGCACAAATGAGCAAATATGCTGGGTCTTGGAGATCATGGCTGCTCTGCTTCTCCTCCAGTCCTGCTCCTGGTGCATGTTGTTGTTGTTTAGTCGTCTTAGTCATGTTCGACTCTCCGTGACCCCATGAACCAGAGCATGCCTTTAAAAACTCTCACTTTCCTCTCAAAGCTTCTCCTTTTTTATGTCCATGGAGTTTTCTTGGCAAAATACTGGAGTGGTTTGCCAGTTCCTTCTCCAGGTGGATCACATTGAGTCTAAACTCTTGGCTATGACCTGTCCATCTTGGGTGGCCCTGCATAGCATAGCTCAGAGCCTCTTGGAGTTATTCAAGGCCCTTCTCAACGACAAGGCAGTGATCCATGAAGGGGTTCTGGTGCATACCTTGTCTCAGATCACTTTGTCCCTGCTTCTTGTTTGTTCCCAAAGTCAAACTGATGCAGAGATTGCATTTTTTAAGCTTGAGTTCTAACTTTCCAATTCTGTGGAGTTTCACCATATTTTTATCCATTGAAACAATAGTATTTTTTATGTCCATATTTACGCAGAGGTCAAGCCCACTGTGTTCAGTGATCTATCTTCCTGGGAAAGTGGTCTTTCTTTTTTCTTTGGAAGATCTCAGAGTGGCACTGGTTAAAGTTAAACAGCAGTACATAAAAGTTAAACAGCAGTACATAAAGTACATTTCTAAACTGACTATATATGATTGCAGTTGGTTTGGCACTCTTTTAGCTAGATGAATTTGCCACAATCTACCAGAAGCATCCCATTTAGATGGGCTGGAACTGCAGCTGTAATTGCAGCTGTAATGGCTATCTTTGGGGGGGAACTTCCAGACTCAGAGAAACCTTCCTGTAACCATTGCTTCAGTCAGTCTTTCTTAAAAACTATGAATATTCTAGTCAGTCTTTTTTTAACACTATGCAGTTGACTTTTATTTCTTAGATACACCTCATCCTACCACCATTCTCTTTAACTCAATCCCATTGCAATGGAATATTAATTATCTGAACTGAATGTGTATTATATGGTTCAGCATTGTTGTTGTTGGCATCTGTCTGTCTCAAAAGACAATGGAGTGCGGCTCTGGGAGTGAAGTCAAACTGCTGCGTTAGCAGCACCAAAGTGACCTCCCTGGAACACAAGCCTGGGCAATGTGTGTGGAGGTCCTGGGCTGCCCAGATGACAGGACCCCCCTCTTGGCCTTGCTGATGTGGTTCAAAGGAAAGCAGAACAATATGTGTTTGGCACCAGCTTGACTGCAGGAGTTGCTAGAAGGAAGCATACAAGGTGCCATCCAACCATCTTAGAGACTCCACTGGATTAGTGTGGGGTTTACTCCTTGGCCTTTTCTTCACCTGAAAATATCATGCAAGGCAGCAGAGCCTGTTTTCACATGCAGAAAAAGTTCCTGAGACCCATCTGCTCCCCTCACCTAATTTAGCCAGCCAGTCGAAGCTGTTTCCTGGGGTGCAGCCGCTGTTGCAATCTGACAGCTTCCAGGAGCCACAGATGAGAGCTGAGTGAAGGGTGGGGACCAAAGGTAGACAAACTACCCCAGAAGGAGCATGACATGTCCCCCACCAGAGGTACCATCCCCCCTAACAATCCATATGCTCCAGCATTAACCTTCACTGGTTTTTCTTTTATTTATACAAGATCTCCCAACACTCTTGCAACTGATTCTGTTTATCTTACAAGTCCCATCTTGACATCAGCACTATTGTTGAAGAGCTTATCTGCTTTGGACATTCTAATCATACGCACACTCAAATTAAAGCTTTTGTCCTTGCATTCTACAGAGAATTGTCCACACAAGCTCTTAAGTGCTCCTCAAACAATCAAGACAAAGATAGTTGGCTGTGTTTAAGCCCATCCTGTCTTCTCAACACCACTGATTTGTACGTCAATGGAGGATATTAATTACTTAACCCTTACTGCAAGTATGGGGAACCTCCTAAGACCTCTCTTTCTGACCCCCTAAGACTCTCCCCAGGACATACCCTCTCCCTAGCCACACTTCCAACTATCCCTGCTTCACATCCTCCTAGAATATGTCCTTGAACCCTGAATATGCCTTTTGCCTAGATGGATGGAGGATTGAGAGGTGTGTGTAGAAAGCAGCCTGCTGTATAAAGGTAAAGTTCATATTAAATTCTCCATCCACTTTTTGGCATACCTAGAAGGGAATGCAGCCCTTGTTCCTGAAAAAAGTTACCCATCCCTACATTAGCGTTCTGGAGCCCTGCCCTCCTAGCATGTGGAGTGCTGTCCACTATACAGGAGAGTCCGTTTACTATGCAGCAAGGAAATGGAGATTTAAAAAAAACAAAATCCTCCTCTCATCACAGTGCAACAGAGCTACCAGGATAGGAATTGCTTCACAATCCAAGGACTCTGACGCAACAAGAGGCCACCACAACACTGTTCCCTAGCTAAGGAGCAAACTGTGAAAGCCTTTCCTTGATCTATTCTAGAGTTTGGGCAGAGTTGGCTAATTTCTTTTTTCTCAGTGCTAGAGTTTGGAAGCCCACCGATCCCTTCTAGTGATCTAGACTGAGAATGTGGAATCTGTGGCCCTTCATACATTATTCCATCAGATTCAGCTAACATGACCATCGGCAAGGGATGGTGGGAATTATAATATGACACATCTGGAGAGCCACAGGATACCCATTCCCAGTCTAAGGGTTGCATAAATGAAACCCATGTTATATTACTAGAGGACCAGCTTATTTCTTTGGGAGGCTGAATTAGCAACCACAGAATATAGGGCAGCAGAAGGAATGCACTGATCATCTGGGATCTTTTTTTCACAAAAGTGCTAGCAGTGTGCATTGCAAAAGTTCCTATTTGCATGAGGCAATCTGAGAAAACAAGTACTTTTTGTTCTCTGTTAGAGAAGGTTATCTGATGACACAGAAAAGTAAACAAGAATTGTAAATAAAATACCAAACTGAAGTCTTAAATGTTGTTCCTGAAAATGGGTGCAGGTATGTTTCTCGCATAGGGATAGCTTGTAATGTGCATTTATTAGCAACATATATGAATAGCAAATTACTTCATAAAATAAGGTGTTGGGTTACCGTGTGCCAACCCCCTTTTATTCTGCTGGTAGTGCAAATTTAAGAATAACACTTTTGTTACTAGGTCCTCCAACAAGATTAAACACAAAGTGGCATTATGCAGTAATTTGGATATTTTACTGCGTATATATTCCAGCATTATATTTCATGCCTCATTTGTTGGAAAACTCATTAGATTAGTGCGACACCAAGCTTTAATGCAGTAAGTTCAGAGTCTGCCCCCTCCCTTCAACCCCCCATGAAGCTGAACTCTGCTTGTTTTCTTTTGTGCTTGAATTAATAAGTGGCAAATGTGTTCATTCTCTTAGCATTTGTGTACAATGTGGTGGTAGATCTATATTTTGAGAGAATAGGAGGAGCTGTAAAAAGAAATTGTGCCCTTGGGCTTATGAGATAAAAAGTCTCCCCTCACACAGTTTACATTTGCAGGGTACAATCTCCTCATCTATTAAACTCTGCAGGAGTTTCCTTTGACTCGTACATAGATTATGCAATAGTTTTCTGAACTTTTGGTGTGTGGCCCAAGAGCAGCATTAAGCAAGAAACTGAAATGAATAATTGTTGACAAAGAGAAAGAGTGAGCAAGCAAAGAGCTGCACTTAAGCATAGTTTTAACCACTGGCTCACTGAAAGAATTACTATTATTCCATTGCTTTACCAGTGCACTCTAGGAGTGCTTCCAAATGGGCTCTTACTGAGGAGTAGGTACTATTCACACATGCAAATTTTTCATGAGATTCACCCAACATAATTGGCATCAAAACACTGGCCCATATTTTCCCCCATTTAATTCAGATTTCACTCCCCCCCCCCCCGCTCTTAAAAGCATAAATTATGATATCTGAATGAACCATCTGCAGTATTTAAGCTCCCATCTAGAAACCACTCTGTGTTTTGGGGAGGGGGGCATATAAAAATAATATGCCAACAAAAGGTAGTATGATAATCAGATGCTAATGAAGTGGTTAGTAGCAACCAAACCAGACAATTTTTGTTCTGACTACAGAGGGCAAAATCCAGCAGACCTTTATCATGATTAATCCCATTGAAATCAATAGAATTTAATCAAGACACAATCAAGTCACCTTCCACTTATTTTATTTGTTTTTAGCATATATCCCACCTACTTTCAAAGGAACTCAAGGCAGGTAACAAGTCACAATACCAAAACAGTATCTCAACTACAAACTATCTTCAAATTGAAAACAAAATGAAGCTCAGTAATAGTTCCAGCACTGCCAAGCACCAAGCAGAAAGATCAGTCAAAGGCCTTTTTGCCAAAGCACATCTGTTTCTGGTACTTCAAACCATAGAGTGATTGAGAATTGTGCCACTTGCTTGACCAGGCATTCCATGGGTTGTCCACAGAAAATGCTCTAGCCATTGTTGCCACCCACTCTGCTTCTTCACAAGGTCAAGGGATCTAGAGCAGGGCCTCGGATAATGATGGGAGCACATTGGGAGGCATGTATTGAAGAAGGCAGTCCCACTGCTTCCAATGGAACTTAATCACAACACAAAATGACTTCTGTTGGGATATGATACACTGTCAGATCTTTAAAAGGAGCAGTAAAAGAGAAGGGAAGACAAAATGATGCAGGTACCCCCTCCGATCAACAGGGGAAAGGCATGGACGTGCTCCCTTACAGAGAGATGCTTTTGCACCTCTCTTCAGTTCAGAGCAGACAGAAGGGTTGGTGTCCAGTCCTAGCATCTAGTGGCTTAGTTTAGTGTGGCATTAAAAAGGACTATTGAGGAACAAAGACACTGCACAGGCCATAGAGTAAGAATTTAGAGACACAAAACCCTAGTGTGCACTCCAGCATAGCATCCTCTGTGATTTTGGTCTGGAGTTTACTGAGGACTGAAGGGTCTTGGCCAGTTGGAGAGGTGATGATGCTCTAGAGCTTCAGATTCTCTTCTTGAGGCGCGTGAACTCCTGGCTTCGGCCGCAGAGCCAGATTGGGTGTTAAATTCTCTTCCTCTGAGTAGCCTGCAACATGCTCTTCATCAGACAGCATCCTTGTAGGAAGCTCCCACTAGCTCACATCTGCTGCCCAAGCACTGCCTGAGGCCTCTGGGATGTGGGATGCCTGTGCTTCCACACAACGCTCATTTGTTTTCCTAATACTCAATTTGCACTATAAGCCCTAACTGAATGGCTATGAAAAGAAAAATAAAATCCACTCTGAACTCTTGCCTCAGACACGCACAGGGAGGAAAGCTCAGTAAATCATTAGAGGTGGCAGCTGGCCCTGCTGGCACAGAGGTCTGGTATTCCTGGAACTTTTGGATGCTGAAAGTCTCTTATAAAATTAAAAGGTCTGACAAAGACCACTTAGCGCCAGCTGGAGGGAAGTGGCAGTTGCGGTCTGGCGCAGCCACAGTGGAGCTGGTCGGTCTTTTTGCTTCAGCACAACCAAGGGAGGTTGTCACTTGCTCCTGCACCAGCCACATCAATAGCAGCCCATCGTGGGAGAGCTAGGGGGCGCAGCGCTGGATTCCCCACCCCCACCCCTAATATTTATGGTGTATGACTGCCCGTGGGTAAGCGGGCAGGCCCTGCATAAGACCATAGGGAGTGGCTCGGGCAACTCAGTCAGATGGAATAATAAAAACATGATTAATTATTACTTGCTTTGGAAGTCTTCAGCCACCATATTTGTGACCAGGGAGGAATTTGCTTTCAGACAAATTGGGCCTGCCTAGGGCTTTCGCATACCTTACAGCAATTGTGACTACTCAATGGCAGATAAGGCATTGGGTTGCATCCATGGCCTAGATGGATGGCAGGGGTGGTTTGGAGCTCCACTCCCTGCTCCAAGGTATCAGGTTTTCCTGGTAAGGGATCCAAGGGAAGATGCATTTGTCCTGATGCCCAGATGCAGGATGATGGGCCATAGCACTCCCAAAATGGCGATCTTGGAGGGTGATCCTTAACCTTGGTTAACCCTGCTGACTAATCAACCAGCAGACAAGTTGAGCGATTCAGGATAAACAGCCAATGCCTGCTGACATCTGTAATCAATAAAGTTGTTGCCTGTTTTTAATTCTCCCCCCCCCCCCCGCAAAAAAATGGTTGTACTATGTTTATTGCAACTTCACCATGCCTTGGCTCCACCACTCCGCAGCTTCACTATGCTGGACCTGAAATTACAGAATTCAACAAAATGTGGTCTTTAAATCTCTTTGATATTCAATCTCTGGCATTAAAGCAACAGAAGAATGCTGATGGGAAAATTATGCACAAAATCTGGCCTAAGAAATAGTTTTTAGGCGGCTGCCTTGACCTGGTAGATACAGCTTGGCTGTGATATAGACCTGAGGGGATTCAGTTCAAATTCTAATTTTGCAACAGATTTGCTTACATTCTCACTTCTCCCTTTGTAAAACAGTAGCAGTGGAAGCATTATGGGTTGTATACAGAGTTTCACAAGTGGAAAGCAAGTTTGTGCAATTGATCTTGCCCTTCCCATCCCCACAGCCCCATAATCTCCAGAGGGTTGGGGGGATCTATGAACATTGTGGGCTGCAACACGTAGGGCTGTATTGAGACAAGTCACAAGAATATTTCTCAAAATTGGATACAGGAAGCTTGCATGAGTGGAGCTCTATTGATGCAACATAGGAACACAGGAACCCACCATATACTGGCTCAGACCATTGTTCTACCTAGTTCAATATTGTCCATACTGACCAACAGCACCTCTCTGGGATTTCAGACAAAATTCCCTCCCAAATCTAAACTGAGGATTGAACTGGTATTTTCCGCATGCAAAGCAGATGCTTACCATTAAGCAGTGGCATAGCGTGGGGGGTGCAGGGGGGGCCGGCCGCACCGGGCGCAACATCTGGGGTTAGGGCAAATCCACAGGTTAGGGGGCGCAAATCCACGGGTTAGGGGGCGCAAATCCACGGGTTAGGGGGCGCAAATTACTTGCCTTGCCCCGGGTGCTGACAACCCACGCTACGCCACTGCCATTAAGGTATAGTCCTTTGCCTGTGTCAGTCCTCCATTGCTGTCATAATAAACAATTTTTACAACAATTATAAAATTGTTCCCAGACGTTCCTGGGAACATGCCCTATTGAACATAATAGGACTTACTTCTGAGTAAGCAAACATGCATAAGTTTGCACCCCACACCCTGAAAAACAATTTAAATTTCCCACAGTCTAAAAAACCAACAACAAAGAAACTGTTTTTAGGTTTCTCTAAAAACATATGGGGCAAGACACAGTTTTGGATTTAACAGATGAGATCCAGATCCAAATAACTACATGAATCACAATGACACAGAGCAGATCTGAAACAGATTGGTCTGTTTTCAAATGCTACAGATTCAAGGTGAATCTTGTGGTCACCACAAGCCCCTAGTACACACTGTGGATGGGCCAAATTTGTCATTCGGTAAAGTGTGTTCTCCCTCATGGAGAGCACAGGTTGCAGGCGGGGCTGACAAGACACCTCACTGTTACTAGGCAAATGGTTTGGCCATCCTTTAAGCAGGGGCGGGCTGTTACTGGGGAAATCTAGATGTTACCATTTGTTGATTGACAGCCCTATTTGTTAAATACAATGCTCGCAGCGAGGAACTTCCTCTTTTCGCTGCTTACTTCGGATCACCCGCCCTCCCTTCCCTAATTTTAGGCTGTTTGCTTGACCTTGCTATGCCTGTCATGGGGTCGTCTGCTTTGGGGCAGGGGCCTGGTAGGAATTTTGTCCATTTGGCTGATTAGTGTGTGCCACTTGGTTTTTGCCTACTGCATAGCAAATCGTCACAACTTGTAAGGTTTGCGGTTAGGCATTGGTCTTGGAATTGGTTGGTGGAGGGGTATGGATTCGGCTGTGCCTGCCCCTCCAAAATGCTGCTGGTGGTGGAGGGGTATGAATTCGGCTGTGCTTGCCCCTCCAAAATGCTGCTGCTGCTGCTTCAAGGGTTTTCCGTTAAAGGAACCCAGGGGCTCCCCATGCTTTTGTCCGAAACCCCCTGGCAAGGGGCTAGGCCCACGCAAGCCCCTGGGAGCATTCTGGGGAGAGGTGAGGCATGGTTCCCAGTCCCGTCTCTCTCCCCAGGTGACTTACCCTTGCTGACTTCGCGGGGGGTGCGAATGTCAGAGCTGTCCCCGTGCGGGGTCAGTTAGTGCTACCAATGCCTAAGCAACCACTCACATTGCTGTAATTTGAATAAAGTTGTGGCCAAAATTATGCCAAAAACCTTAAACAAAAATTAAGTGTCAATTGTGTTTTTCTTTGGGGGGGTGTCTTGGGGACCTCGACGCACAACAGCCCATCAGGCCTCAAAGATGCTGTTCTGAAAAGTTCCACAGCCTTTCAGATAAATGTTTGTTTGTTTGTTTGTTTGTTTGTTTGTTTGGCATGGGGGACAGGACACTATAGCAGAAGATGAGAGCTTAAAAACCTCCAAGCATCGATAAGAAACTGGATGTGGTGTTTTGGGGTTCAAAGATGGTACATAATGAGACCTCCAGGTATAGGGTGGTATATAAATTCAATAAATAATAATGATAGATATAGCCCACAATCATCTTGGCCTAATCATACTTAACTTGGAAATATATTCTATTGAAATAATTGGACTTATTTCCAAGTAGCAGCAAAATGCATAATATGAAATGTAGGGAATCAGCATGCACATATGTGAACAGTCCAGTTGGCTTTTTTTAATGGGAGAGAGAGTTAAATTGCTAGAATAGGGTGTGAAATTTAAATATTGTATGTATATAACCTGTAAACAAGGGGTTTTATTGGAATGACAGCACCAAAGAGAATCTGTTATCTTTCAGGGGTGTGTGTGGAGGGAATGCAGAAGAGCATTATATATCAATATGATTGATAGTGAAGAAACAAAGAGTGACAATGTGGAAGAAACAGTATCAGTGTGCGGACTAAGATCACCTTGGGCAACACTGATAAAACAAACTCTGCCGGAGCTGCAAAGAAGGGGGGTTGGGGTCTGCTATGGATCCTTGCTGTTTAATCTGATTCCTTTTTTGTAAGATAATGGGTTTCTAGACAGTGGAAATGCTGATGATCCAGTCTATTTGGATTTCAGTACCCCATTTGATACACCACCACATGGGAAATTAATAGTTACACTGGAGAAGATGTGGATTAATACAGGTACTGGAAGATAAGCATGCAGTTAGATAAAGGTGAGAAGGCAAAACAGACTGACAAGCAAATGTCTGAACCAAGAGAGGATCGTAACTCCATGATAAGAGGCCACTCTATTCAACATTTCCACCCCTGTATCTCTCTGACAATGGAATAAGGAAAACATTAACAGAATTTGCTGAGACCCAAGATTTTGAATACATCATTGGTGCGGTTGAGGGCTAGGAACTACTAGAAGAGAATGAAAATGTAATAGACTACAAATTGCAAGGTTATGCATGAAGAGTAGTTAAAGGCTTTACTATGTGTTTCGCTATGTGCTTAGTTATATAGTTACAGTAGTATTTTGGTAGGGTGGTTTTTTTAAAAAAAAGTTTAACAAATTGAGAAGGAGAGAGACAGGGCTGTGAAATTGCATGCCACGGTTGTTCAAAAAGTATTATGATATCATGAGAACTCCTATACAATTGCTCCTTTGTTGTAACTATGAAATCAATGGAAACTTCCTAGTGAAAAATTGCAGGAGTGTGGGTTTTGTACCATGGATTCCCTGATATACTGAGCATACTTTGTTTTCTTGCCTCAGTGCTACAGACTGAACCAACCCCATCTGATGCAACCATCTGATGCCACAAAGGCTTTTGAGAAGAGGAGGTGTTGGATCAGGGTCTCCCCTAACACAATTTTGCCCTGAAATAATAAATGGGGAACCATCGTAGAGTTCCATGGTTAGGACCCTTTAGCTGAGAGAAGAAAACCCAGCAGCTAAGAAGGGCAGGAGGCTCTCCTCTCATGGACTTAATAGAAGTGAAGGTTCTTACAGTGTGTGGCAGATGGGGGCACACACTTAGCAACTTCTTAAAGGGGTTGCTGACACCATTTTGAAATACCCCTGGTTTTGAAGTATGTCAAATCTACCAGGGTGTAGGTGGGTGATGGCCCTTTTTGCCCATCTTGGAGATAATAGAATCATGGAATTGTAGAGTTGGAAGGGACTCCAAGGGTCAGCTAGTTCAACCCTCTGCAATGCAGGAATCTCAACTGGATTGGAATAGTACTTTGGGACTAGCTTGTTGTTGCTTAGTCATTTAGTCGTGTCCGACTCTTCGTGACCCCATGGACCAGAGCACGCCAGGCACGCCTGTCTTCTACTGCCTTCCGCAGTTTGGTCAGACTCATGTTTGTAGCTTCGAAAACACTGTCCAACCATCTCATCCTCTGTCATCCCCTTCTCCTTGTCCCCACCATCTTTCCCAACACCAGGGTCTTTTCCAGGGAATCTTCTCTTCTCATGAGATGGCCAAAGTATTGGAGCCTCAGCTTCACGATCTGTCCTTCCAGTGAGCACTCAGGGCTGATTTCCTTCAGAACGGATAGGTTTGAGCTTCTTGCAGTCCATGGGACTCTCAAGAGTCTCCTCCACTCCTCCTTTGGGACTAGCTAGCCAAGGGAAATAGCCAGAAAAGGTGTGAATTTGAGGACTTTTCTCCCTTCCTCCTTGGCAGATGGGAGGAAAGCAGGTATAAAGAAAGTCAGGTAACATAAAAGCACAACTAGGTGTGTCTATGTTTTGGCTCACTTTGGGGATCATGGACAACAATTACTTTCTCGGCCTTACTGGAGGGAAAGAGTCCACAGCAGACAAGGGATTGTTTTTAAGGGATAGAGGGCCTTGGGCTTGACTTTGTGATACTGCAGTGGGAAGACATTTACAAGTTATAGAGTGACAAACCCATTTTCAGAACAGATACTTGTTTTCCCTTTTAAGCAAGGTGTTTTTTTTTCAGGGGAACTCACAGGAACTCAGTTCCGGCTCCTCTCAGGTGGGCAACATTTCCATTCTAAGAGAATGAGAGGTGTTCATGGTGATTTCCAGCACCTCTTTTTAAATATATATAAATTGCACTGCTTTTAAGTAACATGTAACTCTGCAGATGTTTAATAACACATTGCGATACACACAGCATATTTTTCCTTTGAAAATGTAAGATTTTCTTTCAAAGTCTGGGGAAATAGTCACGGAGGTGTTCTGTGTTTGTTTGATGTGGAACATTCATCAACATTAACATCATGAATCTGTCAAAATAAAAAACAAAAAAGGGTTTTTAATGTTTCAAGAGCATCATGTCCATAGCTTGCATTGAAATTTTAATTACCAGGAAAATCGCCAAGAAATTATATTTCCCACTCAGCTCCAGCTGATTTGCACACTAGTCTTCTCATTTGACAAAATTCCCAGCTATAAAGAAAGAAACTCGTTTAATTATCTTCTAAATTATCACTTTTAAAAGACAAAAACTGATATTTATTCACTTAGAACAACAAATATTCATCAGGACAGACTTGAATGGCAGCCTAATCCAAATAGCAGAAGCAGTTTAACACAGCCATTTCATGATGCAGCAGAAGAAAGAAGTGTAAAATAAAGGAACAGATCTTTTAATCCTTGTAAGTTCCCAGGGGGCACTAACTAAATTCCCTGTGGTTTTCCAAAATACAGCAAGCAAGTTGCCTGCTGGTGCAGGTCAGCAGGACAGGGATTAACAGCAGAAATGACTCTGAAAAATATATGGCAGATTCTGTGGTTAGGCTCTTTTTAAATTAAAGGAGAGAGAGGGGAAAGCCCTTTCCATAACTGGCATCCTTCACAACAACCTCAGCGTGCAAGTGAACAGCTGCATGGATGCAGAATATGAACTAAGCTTCTCATACCATGGAAATCACTTTCAAGTCAGAGATGAGGCACATTTATGAGGTAGGCTGCAAGAACGCTGTAGTTCTATTATCAGTGAAGAGGCGATAAATTGAAAACTTCAGACTTTCTTATACATGTCTACTCAGAAGTAATTCACATGAAGGCTGATGGGTTCCTTGCAGTAAGGTGGTATAGGATTGCACCCTCTTTAAATATCTTTTTAAAGGTTTGGTTGGTGCTTTTTGTGGTAAAATAATCAGAACATTCCTCATGTACATCTAACATAGGAGCAAACTAAAGATTCAGGAAAAATTAGCCAGTTTTTGAATTCTTTAATGCAGTGCAGAATTTTTGTGATCTTGTTATTCAGTTGATATTTTGTGTGTATTGCCTAAATTCCTTATTCTGGATTAGAGCTGAACATTTTATTTTACATATGCATGATGTTGTTATATCTTGAAAGAACCCCCCAAAAAGTGGGGAAGTGAACACTGGACAGCGTCACTACTATCTTATTCTCTGCCCCCCCTTGTTTCTCTTATGAATTCAGCAGGAAATAACTGCATGCCATTAACCTGCCTCAAATTTCATCACTTTACTCCCGCATTTTTCTAGGTTAAAGTGGTTCCAAACGGATTTTTTTTTTCCATGTTTTGAAGCAATTAACACAGAAATGACCACCAAACATTCAACATTTCCCCTATAGGTTTCCAGTAGTGGCTTTTATGTCACATGAAAGCTCGGATAAGGTGCAGAAATTAGAAGTTAGTGAAATGTCATGGAAACAGATTCTACTTCTGTGTAAATGCAGCCTATGTTTCAAACAATACAGACAGTACTGTGTTTCTTTCTCTCCTGTACAAATAGTTTGCCGCTTGCTCCCCAGGCCCTGCAGGTATGTCTGTACTTCTGTCCAATGCTGAACTGGAACTGCCTTTTGCTCTGCAGATTATATGTCCGCTTCTGGGCCTGCAACAGATTAGTTCCATGAGCTACTTCCACTGGGCCCAATTTTCAGCCATATCTCCATTATCAAAGTCCATAGGAGATGGTTGCCAGGTGCTGGAGGCCATCTTTGATATTTGCTGTGGTGTTTTCATCTTGTAGCTCCGCTTTTCTCTGGCCTCTTGTTAGATCCCTGTTTTCTCACAAACAGACAGATACTATCCTGTCTTTGTAACAAGTACAACTTTCATTTGCTACTTTTTCTTTTAACAACAGCATAGTGTGCACTCTATTGCCCTCTCTGGTAGCCTGAGAGAATATTCTGAAATTTCAGTCATTCCTTTTATTTCACTTCTCAGACTTCCACTGCCAGTTGTCATCAAAGGGACAGGGGGATGGTGCTCCAGAGGGTCTGCACACAGATGTCACAATATCAAACCTTGACTATTTTGGATTTCTGAAAAGCTAACTAAAAAAAAACACGTCACCAGATTTTTGAGGGACTAGGAAAGACAGGGAAGTTGCTTTGAGAGAGAAACACAAAATGAAAAAATGTGGCTATCAGGATTCTACCAAACTGGAGGGAAGAGAATTTTTTTCTTCCTCTCTTTTCTATCTGTTTACCTTTGTTGTTCTTCCTTAAATTAATAAACATTTTTGTTCTTGGGGGAAAGTGACCAGCTTCTGTCTACTCACAGCTGCTAACCTACTGAGACTCTGACAGTGGCCTCTAAGAACTCTCATTATTATACAAATTAATAATAATAGGCAAGGTAATGAGATCTGCAAAATGAATTTAAACAGGGCACTTTCCCATAAGGTTACCAAGAGATGGATCTGTTGAAGGTCACAGAACTGGTGCACGTAAGCAGATGAAAGAAAGAAAGAAAGAAAGAAAGAAAGAAAGAAAGAAAGAAAGAAAGAAAGAAAGAAACTTATTTCAGGTTTGTGCTTGGTTTTTCCTTTGGTTTTCATCTCTCCATGAAGCTGGTCTAATCATATCTATACTTTTCTTCTTAATAACACACTTTTTTTTTTCAATTGCAGCAGACTTTTCATTCTTATGCTCTTGTTTGTTTCTCTTTAATTGTACATTTCTTTTTCGGTCATTTATGGGACAGCAATAGCAAGGAACAAGTTTCCCAACCCACTCTGAGGAACCCATTTCATAAATCACACAATCATTTCTGAAGAGAAAATGGCAAAGAGGCTTTACAAAAGTATGTCCGTTTGTTAGGATCACAGATTACTATACAAACACATTCCATATGTTACCATAGTACTGTTAATGTACAAGGGTGAGTCTTTTAAAAGAGGCCCCGTGGAACATGTGTGCTCTGTATCCACGGGGCCACTTTTAAAGGGCTCACCCTGTACTTATAACCCTGCTTTTGCCCTAGGAGCTCAGAGTGGCATATGTGTCTCTTCCCATTTTGTTTTGTCCTATCAACTAACCTCTACAGTAGGTTGGGCTGAGAGAATTTGACTTGGCCCAAGATCACCCAGTGAGATTTGTGGCAGAGTTAGGATTTGAACCTGAGTCTTCCCACACCTTCTCTGACCACTACATATTTCCGTATTCTAAAATTCACAATATATTTCCTATTTATTTATAATATGTATTATGGCTGGGGAGGACGACCCTCCCCAAGTCTCCAGCTGCATCAGCCCATGGCAAGCCAGCTACCTATACCTACTAACATGCACATGATCTAATATTAGCATGCCACTGCAAAGGGGTGCCAAATGCTACACTCTGTGTAGGATGGTAGCTTCACATAGTCACCTTGCATGGGCTAAATTATACAGAGGTGGGCCTATACAAACCTTTACCTACAGTCACTGGGTGCTGCACATATTTGTGGAAACAGGTGCTGTGTTAGGTCTGCCTCAGCACATATGTAATATGCTGGGTGTCATGGTTTCTCTGATGCTCAGTTCCACACAAGCAAACATCTCACTAAAGGTCTCGTTTCCAGCTTTTAGCTACAACACCCTTAAAAGTAAGCGAGACAAATCACAGGACAGCGTTTTGTTGGGTGTGGGTGGGTACAATAATGCCTTTGCATGAAATGGACCCTCAGTATTAAAAATAGCGTGTTCAGCATGTTGTAGAAAGCAACACTTGGTAGCTTGTAAATCATTTCCTTTGATATTTCCCTCCTGATATGTAGCTTAAAAAAAAAAATCAAAATTCCTAAAGGCATAGCCAAACTGAACACACACACACACACACACTGTATGTGTGTCTGTGTGTGTGTGTGTACGCGGAGAGAAAGAGAGAGAGAGAGAGAGAGAGAGAGAGAGAGAGAGAGAACATCAGCCATGGAGGAGGAAGCACTTCCTTCTTTAGTGAGAGTTGCAAACATTAGGGCAAAAGCTTGTATATACAGCTCAAAGGGATATAAAAACAGAAACAGAGATATTCAGTTTTCAAAAATTATTGGCCAACCTAGGACCAATTTTTAAATGACTAAGCCCCCTGTGATTGTCGCCTTCCAGAATTGCATTGGCTCATTCTCAGGCTTTGAGTTTTCTGTGCCCCATCAGTCCGCCAGCCCCTACAGAAATTACTTATTGTGATAATATTGCTACAATTCCTATGGACCCAGAATTATGGGAATTGGTAAAAATTAAACCAAAGCAGGTTGCAAATGGCCTATTTAATTTCAGCTGCCACAGGCAGACAGTTGCTGATTTCTGCAAACTGTTATCCCACCCTCCAAGAATGGCTGTCATCTCTCCGCTGTGTAAGCCTTGGTCATGGGTATCTGTCGCCTCTGTTGCACAAAGCAACAACTGCCTCTAGACTGTAATAGGCTGATTTATCACTGTCAGGGGTTTATTTTTTTATTTTATTTTAAATGACTATCATTATTAAGGCTCCTTTTGAGATTACATACATATTTATAAGTACATTATGCTAGGCTGAGGAAATCATTTCCAGGCTTATAAGAGAGCACTATTAGGGTCATGAAGTTTTTACAGCTTATTTGGTGTTTGTTAAGTGGTACTGGAGCTTTCCCATTCCCTCTGTATGGTAATTGCTGCCTGTAATTGAGAGCATCTGCTGTGTCTACTGCAAAGGGCATTGTTTTCATATTGATCTGTCATTTTCCTTCAGCCAAATAGGAGGAGATTTTTATCTTGATGACTAGCAACCGCCATGTTCATTTGAATGTATCACAGCAAAGAAGGATGTCAAGGTGCCCTCCTATGGAGGCAACACTTCTTCCGCTGCTGTATTCCATCCATTCCCTTCTATGCTAACAGCAGCCACCCATGTCATCCTGGGTTGCTGTTAGGTCCAGCTTCTGTGTAACTGAGGGGGACAAAGAGCTGTTCTCCCAGCTGCTCTGATCCGTAAGCAAGCCTTGACCCACAACTTTTCTAGGGGTCAGAAGGTGCATTACCCATCACACTCTAGCTAGCTTATCAGTGCTGGGAGGCTCCCGTGGCTGGTGTGTCTTTTGACCTATGGACTACACCCATTGATTTCATCTAATAAGCTGCTGCTATCAAAGTCTGTCACAGCCAATGTAATTCTTATTTTTAAAAGTAATTAGACTTAAGACCCATAAAGAAAAAACGGACCATTGCCTAGATTATTTGGATCCATTCCAGTCTGGCTTCAGGCCGGGTCATGGCACAGAAGCTGCCTTGGTCACCCTGGTTGATGACATTTATCAGGAGAGAGAGGCAGGGACCCTGCTTGTTCTCCTTGATCTCTCAGTGGCTTTTGATACTGTTGACCATGGTATCCTTCGAGAGCAGTGTTTCCCAAAGTTGGGTCTCCAGCTGTTTTTGGACTACAACTCCCACCATCTCTAGCTAGCAGGAGCAGTGGTCAGGGATGATGGGAATTGTAGTCCAAAAACAGCTGGAGACCCAACTTTGGGAAACACTGCTCTGGGGCCTCTCAGTAGGTTGGGGGAGCTGTGTTTTAGTGGCTCTGCTCCTACCCCCAGGGTCATTTCCAGAAAATAGTCCTGAGAAGCTACTGTTCAGCACCATGGACAATGCCATGGGATTCAACCCCTCCTCCCCAAAAAATGCTAGTTAACATTTATATGAATTCATAGAATGCTGAAGGTGTGCTTCTTTCCCCTGGTTTTTAACACTTAAGGTGTATATTTTTAGGAACCTCCTTATTTCTGTAATTGTTAATTGTTCTGAGCTGTTTTTTAATATTGCGTGATACTAGATTTTAATATTAATCTTGGGTTTTAATTCCAGTAACCTACCCTGGGACCTTATGGTGAAGGGCATGTAATAATAAACTGTAACAACTGCAACATGTATTATTATTTGGAATTTGGGATGAGCTGAAACTTTTCAAGGTTTTGGAAACAATTTGGCAATGTTAATGTCTCCCTCTTTGATGATTTTTGCAGTCCTTGCCATGGAAAAAAAATATGGCTCAATTACTCATTTAATGCATTTGGTGATATTTCCAAGCCCAATCTGTTTGGATACACAGCATTGTTATGTTATCCAGTTCATGAAGTGAGCCTTGATGGGGAGGAATTGTCCATGTGACTAATCCAGGAAGGAAAAAGGGAAAGCAGCCACGGGAAACATTAACATTGAACAGGATTGGAAATCTAACAGCATAAAAACATAAGAAGATCCCTGCTGGGCCAAACTAAAGATCTATCTTTTCCAACATCCTGTTTTCACAGTGGACAACCAGATGTCTATGGGACCTAAGCAAGACCTAAGCACAATGGCATTCTCTCAACCATGATCCCCAGCAATTGTTATTCAGAAGCATTCTTGCATCTGGTGCTAGAGGTAATATGGCCATTTATGGCCTTTTCCTCCATGAAATAACCTCACTCTTCATTGTATTATTTTTCAGGAGAAATGTCAACGCCACCCAAATGTCTTGTTTTAACCCAAAAATCAAAAGTGGAGAATATTCAGTATTGCTATTTTTAAAAAATATTGTATAAATTCCTCTGGTCATTTACACTGACTATATTGGCTACTCTGTTTTTACCGTTGATCATTATCAGCCAGTTTGAAAACTTTTCCGAGTCAATCAGTATTTCAGTGCTATCAGTGTAATACGCCATTACATCCCAGCCATTATAAATCTTATTCAAGGTTCAACAATTCCGACAGGTGGTAGTGTTTAATTCTGTAACCAATTGTGTCAGCTAGGTATACTCAATGACAAAAGTACCCAAGCATAAAACTTTGAGGTCAGACATTTTCACAAACCTTCTGCTAATGCTTCACCTTCATATTGACTATTGTCGGTTCACATGGAAATACAATGGGCACAATAGTAATAAGTTTGGGCCTCAGAAAGGATTTATTCTGGCTCCCTAATGTACATGATCCAACACATGTTTGCAATACATGCCTAACTCTGTTTTTCACCTCTCCCCTGCCCAAAACTATCTAGGTACACACTGGGTGTGGGGGGGAGAGAAGTAGTTTGTGAATCTGCCTTTAGAAACTAGATGTACTTTCACAGCTGCTTCATACAATACATGCATGACCCTTGCAAAGTTATACATTTTTAAATCCAGGCTCAGTGGGACAAGCTTTCAGTACATGCTTAACTCTCCCATCCAAATGAATAGGACTCAGAAGCTCTTGTTTTTTGGTTCAATCATGCCCTGTGTTTTCAATAACTCAATGGGTTTATGACAAATGCAGATGTCCAACTTTCTATATGAGTTATGTGTGTCATGGAATCAGGAATGGCTTTAGCTCCCACCACATGTATGAATGGCAGAAAACACACATTTTCCTACCATGTAACAGATGACATTGAGACCAGTTTACTGGCAAAGAGTGGGCAGAAAAATGGAAACCAAGACAAGGGGGAGTTGCGGATAGCCTTGCACAATCCTTCTGAGAACTATGTTCAATTTCTGTTCTCCTTTTTTGCACATCACTGCCAGTAGCTAAGCCTCTGCAGGCAGCATTTGGCCCTCATTTACAACTGGTTGTGTGCCTGCATAAATGTGATTGAGGCTTAATCAACTTTATGGATGCACAACTGCTAATAGAATCTTGCTCATTCTCTTTGCTGTATTTGGCTTTGCATCACTAGCTGAATTAAAAAGCAATAAAAGCGGGGGGGGGGGGGGGTTGCCACACAAAAAAAATAAGCAAACCTGGCACTTAATGTAAATAGGGAACAGATATTATCAGAGCAGGATGGTGACTATTCTTTTAATAGCTACCTTTCAGAACAGAATGACACTTTGAAAACATTGCATTAACATTGCGCTGAACTTGGGAATAAATGTAAGTACAATGATTTGACGTCAACTCAAGAGAACAGTGTTTTCGTAAATTTCTGACAAATCTATCTTTAAAGCAGTGACTTGGAAGGCAAAGCCAGATGAAGTTGTATGGCTTCTTCACTCACTGCGCTGCTTGTAGTATTAATGAGCACACTAATTGGAAAGTTGATAACTTTTAACTACTGTTATCTGACGCACATTGTGAAGTAGAAAAAGAATATACTAGAAATGCTATTAATAGCTAGGTGGCATCTTCAGGTTGGGAAAACTTTTTAGTTCTGAGGCTTACGAAAGTCTATGTAATAATGGACAGATTGGTCTATTTCCAGTTCATGACGGTTTTTCATGTGGTCATTCATAAATTCATTTCATTCCATTTTTTTAAAACAAAGGTGTATTTTAAAACATATTTATCTCAATATACACATTTCTAGACATATGAATTATCAACACACTTTGGTATGTTTTTCAAGCTGAGACCTGTATCTCAAAAGCTCAAAATCTACACATTAGTGCAGGAAGTGTGGATCAGGTTAATTCACATTGGAATTCACAAGAAATCAAATTTGTCAAGCATCCCTAAAACAAAGATACAGTTTGCATTTCACTTATCAACAGCAAATATCCTTGGCCAAGTGACTTCAGAGCAATTCTGGAAAAGGAATTCTGATTTCTAAAACCACCTTTGACCTGGCAGCAAGCAGCAGCATCAAATTGCTACGTTCTAAATTGGGTCCTGTGTTGCTGATGATTAATATGAAATTTTGTTGAAACCACTTTGCAGTTGTTGTTTTTTGCATCGGCTTGTTCCATTCCATAATGGTACATTACTTTTACTTAGGAGTCTTTATTCATGAATGTGAAAATAATCTAAAAGCATGTCTACTCAACAGCTTGGAGACATAAGGAAGATTAAACAGACAGAACTTTTGCTTCTCAACATCAGCCAGTGAGCCTGTGATTAATATAACATGTCAAGCATTGTAACACTGCACAGTGTTAGTCTTTTGAGTTTCCACTTTCCTTGTGCAGGAGATGTTACAGATTTGTTTTATACCAGGTGTGCTCCCCAATGGGTGTGCCCCATTGAGTTCCACCATGTGTCCACTCCACACCTTAAAGCATCCATTAAAAGCATTTTCTGTGTTAAACCTTAATCTTTTTTTTAAAAGATATTTATTAAGATTTTCAAAGTATTACAAAATGAAAAAAGAAAAATACAAAATAAAAATAGTTAAAAACAATTCCATCTTTCCATTACTTATCTTTCATTTGCTTGTTTCCCGGACCTCCTCACACCTCCCTTTTTTTGTATTCCAATTCAATTTGTTAGTTCAGCAAATCCTTTCCCTCTTTGTTTATCCTAGTCTTTAATCTTAAAATATAGTAACATTAAATTTTTACCTGTTAATAATCCATTTTTTCATATTCCTTATAGCATTATAGCTAAAAACCACTTAACTTCCAACATCATTCTAACATTCATTAATTTTACAGTATTTCTGTAAGTAGACTTTAAACTTTTTCCAATCTTCTTCCACCGACTCTTCTCCCTGGTCTCGGATTCTGCCAGTCATTTCCGCCAGTTCCATATAGTCCATCACCTTCATCTGCCATTCTTCCCGGGTGGGTAGATCTTGTGTCTTCCAATACTTTGCGATAAGTATTCTTGCTGCTGTCGTGGCATACATAAAGAAAGTTCTATCCTTCTTTGGCACCAATTGGCCGACCATGCCCAGGAGAAAGGCCTCTGGTTTCTTCAGGAAGGTATATTTAAATACCTTTTTCATTTCATTATATATCATCTCCCAGAAAGCCTTAATCCTTAATTAAGGTATTAATCCTTAATTAAGGTATTAAACCTTAATCAGTGCATCATGTGCAGAATGCAGTCACATAATCCTGGGAGAATGGTTTGGTCACAAAACCTTGCTGAATAGACAGGAAGCAGAAAATAAGTATCTGCTGCTGTCTAATGCACAATATGGCCCTCAGGCATGCCATTACCGGGACAGTGAAAGGGTAAGGTGAGATGGCAAGACTAGCTCTGGGTTGGTGGTGGCAGCTTCACAAGTGCATGTGCACCTGTAGGCTGCCACCAATGCCAACCCAAATCTTCCTCAACCTTACCACTGCCTGACCTGCCCCATTCCAGGGAATGCCCTGCTGGGAAGGCGCCACTGTCAATATGTCCCCTTCTTCATGAACCACTGCTGGTGGCTCATCATTCAGAGTTCCATGATGCAGAGTTCCCACTTGGTCACTTTTTATCCAGCTGGAACAAGGTGGAAACCAGGTGTGCAATTGTTAAGAATAAATGTGAGTACAAACAGAAATGGTGTGATGGCAAAGTGATAAATTCCATTTCAGCAAAATCCATCTCCATGTGTTGAATAAAGCAAAGCAACCCAACTCGATCCCCCATGGATGATTCAGATCTGTATAGGAAGCCATTTGAAGAGGGGGTGGGAATCTGGAAGGTGCTCCATATGGCAAGTGATTTGTGTGAGTAGCTGAGATTATTTCTATCGTGCTATTACAAAAACCCCAAGACAGATGTTTTGCAGTGGTTTCTTTAAAAATGGCCTTAACTGCACTTCCCGCAAGTGGTTGATAACATGCAGTTGCATTCAAAACATTTGCCCACCTGGTGTCTGCATGCATCAATCAGACCTCAGAAGAAGCAAATGAGAAAAGTCCAGATCCAAGGAGGATGCAGCTAGAAAAGTAAATTGAAGAAAGGGACTGCTTGCACCTAATTAGCCAAGGCTATGTGGCCTCCCTGTACTAAGATTTAATGTGCACCTCCCAAGAAAGCCCATAGGGACTGCACATTGAGATCCACTATGCCTTGAAAGTGCTCAGCATGTTCCATATTAATAATCTGGGGACAGGAGTGCAACCAGCGATTGAGAATTATCCGCTTGATCCTGGTCTGGGGTGTCTTGAAATTTGGCCAGATTATACAGCTTGGTGATAAGACGCTTCATCCCAGCTTTTACTTTCCTAGGACAAATTGTCTTGATTTTTTATGATGAATAGACTTTTCAAGTGTTATAATGGTAGAGCACTGAAAAAGCTGGCTGCCTTAATTATATTCAGCCGCTCTTGTAGCTGTATAATTTGTCTCTCTTTTTTGTCGCTGAATGACAGCTACAACTCAGGAATATGCTTTCTTTCTGCGGAAAAAGTCAGCAGAGACCTACTCTCTGATTTTGGGAGGCTGCGCTGGGATGAAATTCCACCTGCTTACTTTGTATTAACAATGCTTATGTCACCAAATAGCCAGTAATATGCATCTTTCTCAACAATAAGCCACTCCAGGGAGATGGCTAAAGAGGGGCTTGAGTGGCCTGACTAATAATCCTATCCCCTGATGCCACTTGTTGGGAATAACTGTGAGGAGAGGCCCTATTGTGCTCATGTCCTGCTTGTGGACATCCCATATAGGCAACCACTGTGAGAACAAGATGCTAGACTAAATGGGGTTTTGGCCTCATTCAACAAGGCTCTTATGTTCTTATTCAATGATCTTCTTAACTGGTGAATCATTCCCATTTCTAAAACCTCAATTAATTAATTTCCCAAGCTTCTGAAATAACAAAGTCAAAAATAGAAAATAGAAGCCAATTATTCCCTGTTGCTCCAGCTGATAGTCAGTGCCCTTGCCTTTAGAACAGAACACACTCTGGCCATTTAGAGTGAACCCAACCAACTGCTTTTACATAAATATATGGGGTGGGGAATAGCAACACATGGGAAACCATCACGTTTCCAATTCAAAAATATCTGACTTTCTAATTTAGTTTCCTCCACTTTCCCTTTGAGATTTGTCAAGCAGTATGAAAGCATGTTTTTGAAAGAAGGGTTGACAGAAAGCCAATAAAAGGACTTAGCTTGGAAAAAGCCACAGTGTTCTGAAGCTGCAGTAATGGCTATGTTACAAATGGCTTAATAATTTTGCAGAAACAACTGAAACCCGTAACACAATTGCTTTCCTCCAGCATGGTGAGATAGAAAAGAACAGTATCATTTCTGAGCTCTTCAGAACTAGATTTGGTCTATCAGTTTTGTTTGCAATGTGCCTGGCATATTGTACGCACAGCAAGAAACATATTGCTTTATTTGATAACTTGGCTAGTTTGAGTAATTGCATATAGCCAAACTTGTTTATTAAGCTACCCTGTGTGTTTACTAAGGAAAGGAAGATGTTGCACCCAGTAGAATAATTCCTTCTTATGATAAGGTCATTTGCACAGAAACAAAACAAATACTACATTGCAAATGCCAAGCCTATTTAAATCCATGCTGAAATTTGAATTTCTTTCAGAGTAGAAAAGAGTATTGAAACTGTGCTGCTTTTGAAGGACTGACTGCATTCACATTCACCCAGGAACTGCTCTTATTTGTTTTCGCACCAGCACCAGACCAATGAACATTTTGTTACTTCCACAGCAGTTTTATTCTCTTTCAAACTAAACTATACCATTCCATGCATGGACAAGAACAACTAACTCTTTATGCAAACATAAGGCTATAAAACCCATGATGCATTGTCACTGTATGAAATATGCATGGTTGAAAACATCTGAGGACTCTATAATTTTGAGCAAGGAGTTTACAATACTGTCAAGTACATCTGAGCAACAAGAATCAGCTGAAATCTGAAAAGCCAAAAAGATTTCCCCCACCCCAGAAATCCCTGCTTGGGGTTGGTATAACCATTTTAAAAACAAAACTCTCCTCCAGATTCTGCACATATCTATGCAAAACATCTCAAAGTGGGTTGAGAAGTGATCGATGATCTGATGTAGAGTAAGGCCATCCAATAATTGCTTTGGCACAGATTCGGTGTTCACTGTACCACACATCCTGCAATACTGAAAAGGTCATAAATCAGACCAAGTACTGTATGGTTCATTTTCTCTTTGGGACAATTCAGACATTGTGATAAACCACAGTTTATCAAGCTTTGTGTTTGCATGCTGCTTGGTATCCGATGTGTTCCTGAAAAGAAAATCTGAACCTTTTCACTTCCATTGTAGATTAACTACAGTTTAGCCTTACAATCAAACCCTAAACTGTAGAAAATCTTAACTATGGTTTGTTGAAACAATCTAGCTGCATAACTCATGGTTTGAAGTTGACTTGCTTCAAACAATCAACAGTTTATTGATTTAGATGAAATGACAAGCTGTGGTTAATCAAAAACAGGAGCTAAATCTCCTCTTTGGGGCTGTGGTGGAAGAGGGGAGGAGAGGTGTGAAAGGGCTAGACGCTTACTGTGGCTCATTCCCATCACAATAAAACATGGGTTACATGCATACATACATACATACATACATACATACATATATACATACTTACATCATTTTATTTGTATGCCACATTTCCACAGTTAAAACTGTGCTCTTTGTTTTCATGACTTTTGAACCATCTCTGTGTCATATGGTGTACGGTGTATTTCTGCTGATTTGTAACAATATAGTAATCATTCAGATGCAGTTTTCAGATAACAATTGCAGTTATCAATTTGCTATGCCTTTTGGAGGCAATCCTTTTGTGTTGATGCCCCTTTCCAATATTATACCTCAGGTATAGCCATCAATGGACTATCAAAGATTGGCTTGCCATGAAATTTGTTAACTATGAATGTGGCATCCTGATTGTCTCAGTGTATCACCAGATGTCTCTTTGAAATGCACAGTAGTATTACAACTACCTCTCCTTTTTCATGAATTCATTGCTTCATTAATAATTTCACATTTTGGATCCACCGTGTAACAAGTTAAGGTGATGGTTCACTTTATTGCTGAAATAATGGTGACTCTGAACATGGTGAGATACAAATTAACAATGTTTCCGGTTCATATATCATTACATAGCCATGTTGACATTTGCAAAGCTTTTATATTTTATTTTATTTTTAAAATTTGCCTTGTCTTAAGATGGTTCTCCCTCCCCCCTCCACCACCTCCAACTCAGGCATAGTTTCATACTTGAGAGTTACATGAAGCTTTACTAGGTGGCATGAATCAGTCAGCTGGGTGGCAAAAAAGAATATGACATGCTATCAAAAATCTTAACACCTACAGGCAATTCCGTAGACATAAATGAGAATATTAGCATAACATAACATCCAGCAAAAAGCTTTATATTTTAGTGTCTCAGAAACAAACACAAATGAAAGAAGAATATCTATGTCAGTTTGTTTTAACTGTGTGTGTGTCTATGTGTATAATATTTATTCCATATGTATCTGCCTTTCTGAAAACAACCTGTTGTAACCTAATGAAGTTATGTGTACTAAGCCACTGAGACCATAATTCTGAAACCACTTAGCACCAGTGCTGTCATACAGTGAGCAGCAAATAAGTCTGTGGCTGCTTTTTCACTAAGTGATGCTAACAAATTCCTTTTTGTTCTAACACGGGGGAGATGAGTGTTTGGAACATCAGAATATGGCCAATGCAGCATTTTAGAAATCACTATTTTCAATCATTAGGAATGCCCAAAGAAGTGTAGTTGTCCAACTTGGTCATCTTGTGTGTGTGGTTTTCCATGTCTCTGTAAGACCATTGGAGTGGTTCAGATGTAGCACCAAACCAGGGATGAGGAACCTGAGCTCTGAGGTTTGAATGGGGCCCTTCTCTCTCTGACCCTCAGGATTCTTTCCAGGCCATGCCCCTTCTTCCTCAGACAACATCCCTCATCAGCCCTGCTGTGCACCCTCCTTGAAAGTTTCTCTTTTGTTTTGTTTTCTTTCTTTTTTTGCCTGACTGATGAGGCTTCTTTCTTACCTGGATGGAGGATAGAGAGGGATGTGCGAGTGTGTGCAGAAAGAAGCCTACTGTACAAAGGCCAAATTAGCATTGGTTGCTCTAACCACTTTTGCTTTTGGCTCCACCCATCACCAGTTACAAGGTTGCTGAGGAAGGAACCTGGTCCATGAGCTGAGAAAAGTTCCCTACCTCTGCTCTACATCAACTATGGTTTGTTGAGTAAGGCTGCATGCACACTAAATATTTATAGCACATCTGGAACACATTCTTTCCCTCAAAGAATTCTGGGTACTGTGGTTTATTAAGGGTTCTTGTGAATTGTAACTCCGTGAGAGACAGACCAAGGTGGCCAGAATTCCTTGTGTGAAAGAATGTGTTTCGAACGTGTTTTAAGGGTATCCTGTGCACACAGCCTAAATCAAGACCAGGTTCACAAATGTTCAAGCAAGCCACCATTTATTTCACTTAATAAATGTTCTGTCCCCCCCTCTCCACCTTCTCTGTGAATAGCTGGTTGCAATACTGACACTTTTTGTGGCCTCCAAGGTCTGTTACTACCAATTCTCTTACCATTGGGGAGATGCAAAGACAGGCAGAGGCTAAGAGAGGAGCTAAAGAAATAATAGATATTTTAAATGGGGCATATTTTCTGAGGTTCTCTGGCAGCTCCTCTGTGTCATCGCACACCTTCCCAACCTGCAAAGAGGTCTCTTGTTCCCTTGCTTGTTGGTGTTGTGGAGGGAAACATACTGATTGCTGACCTGCTAGCTTGCATGAAGCAGACATTACTGCTACTCCAAACCATGCAAAGATGCCCAGCACTGCACCTGTAGCCTGCCCATTTCACTGATGAGCATCGATGTGAAGATCTTGTCAACTACGCTGGCAGGTAGATAGCCTACGAATTTTATTTAGCCTACCGGGGCTCAATAAAACTCCTGCCTTTGTTGCCCAGCTGCTTCAGAGAGCTGATGTAGCATAGCAACAGAGACCTAGGGAAAATAAAAACACAATAGCTGCTTTGAGCTTTGCTTCTGCCACACAGCTCACTAGGCAACCCCAAGCAGGCCTCTTGGACTTAGCCCTTGACCTATGGTATGGGGATAATACTCCTCACCAGGTCACCTGCGTGAAGTACTTTTGTGCTGTGTAGGGGCTAAATGCTAACTTGGCTTTGCAAACACGGGGGAAGTGGGTTGTCAAGCACTTGCAAGGCCCTGATGCATGGCTACGTGGTCTGCAATTTTGGTATTCTAGTGTTGTCATGAAGCTTGAACAAAATAAGAATTAAAGACAGGTGCACCTGTGGAAAGGGAAAGGTAAAGGACCCCTGGACAGTTAACTCCAGTCAAACACAACTATGGGGTTGCAGTGCTCATCTCACTTTCAGGCCAAGAGAGCTGGCATTTGCCCACAGACAGCATTCCAGGTCATGTGGCCAGCATGACTAAACACTTCTGGCACAACTGAACACAGAAATAGAAGCCAGAGCGCACAGAAACGCCGTTTACCTTCCAACCACAGCAATGCCTATTTATCTACTTGCACTGGTGTGCTTTCAAACTGCCAGGTTGGCAGGAGCTGGAACAGAGCAACGGAAACTCATTCCGTCGCAGGGATTCGAACCACCAACCTTCCAATCAGAAAGCCCAAGAGGCTCAGTGGTTTAGAGCACAGCACCACCTGCATCCAACTTGTGTGTACATTATACTGTAGCATTCTATAAAATGATGTGGGTGGGAACTGAGGTGTAAGGTAGTTTGTTTATTTTTCTTCTTCTTCTTCCTTACATTGACTACAGCATCACGTTTGTACCACAGTCAGAGAGTGGAACAAGAGGGCATGCATGAATGATGCCGGAGGAAATCACTTTTGTGTGCAATCCTTCAGAGAAATTGTTCAAGAACACTTCATCCGTGGAACAGATTTCCTCTAATTCTTCAAGGTCGGTGTCTGCATGGGTTATCTGCCAAGTAATTGTCAGTCACTTATCCTGAAAAGGAGCGGGGTCATTTTAAAGATCAATAGAAAACACAAACATTTTGTGTCATTTTCTACTTTTCATACGACACTATTAGAAAATTGCTACTTTGACAAAACACATTAGGAAAATGTACTGTGCTGGCATTTTAACCACTGAGGGAGCTGAGTGGAAAGCAAAATCAGGTGGATGGCAGCAGACTATTTATGCCAACTGGAAAAAGCAAATTTGTTCCCTCCTGCAGAAATAAGTCCAGACTTGTGCGTTCTTTGGAGCTCCTTAAAACAATACATTTCAATGACAATAGAACAATCAGGAGCTTTGAACTGTCCACCAGTGGAGTTTCTCCTTTGTCTCCTCTTGACAAGAATGTTTTGTCCATTTATGTCCCCAAAGCTCAGGCTACCTCCATATTCCAGTGCACAAGATGTTATCAGGAGGGCTAAATAAGAAGTCCTGAAGAGGGTGGCGCCAGCTCTGAGTGAAAGAATAAGGAGAGGAGTTTCTCATATGTTATCACTATGCTCTTAGCGCTCAATCGTTCATTCTGTTGTTACTTTCGTATTGGACTGAGCCTTTGACTATAGCTAGGCAGCTGTCCACACATGCTGAAAGAAAATAAACCATTTTTTTAAAAAAAAAATATAGGTATGTAAATTAACCCAATACAACTATGCTAGGCAATTGTGTTTATTTGTTTTGAAATTTTTTAGCCCATTCTTCATCAGTATTGATCCCAGGGCAGATTATAGAAAACAAAATATCAACAAAAGACAATGCAAACAAACAAAAGCAATTAAAAAGTAATTTAAATAACAGCCATAAGTGCACTCTGAAACAACCTCTAATACTGCAGCTGGCTCCATCCTTCCAGCACTGAACTAGCAGTACAATCCTCATCATTTCTATTCAGTTCTGTTGAATCCATTGCAACTTACTGCCAGGCAAGTGAGGACTGCGACCTTAGTTAGCCTCCTCACATATGCCTGGACAAATTGGTATATTTTAAGTTGGCACTGAAACAAACAAAACCCAAAGTAGGCACCAGGCACACCTCATAAATGGAGCACCATCCCAGAGAAGGCCCTTTCCTAGACACGTAGGATGCTTCCTCCTAGTGAGTCAGACCACTGGTCCATCCAGCTCAGAATAGTTTATTTTGATTAGCAGCAGCCCTCTATGATTTCAGGCTGGGTTCCCTCCCAGTCCTACCCAGAGATGCTGTGGACTGAACCTGAGACCTTCTGCATGCAAGCAGATGCTCTACCACTGAGCTACATAGGAGCCTTCCTCCTATGGCACTGCATAATGCCATATAATTTATTATGATGGAATATCAAGAAGAGCAATCTTTAGCATACATTATGGCTCAAGCAGAGACATCACCTTGCCAACAAAGGTCCGTATAGTAAAAGCTATGGTTTTCCCAGTAGTGATGTATGGAAGTGAGAGCTGGACCATAAAGAAGGCTGATCACCGAAGAATTGATGCTTTTGAATTATGGTGCTGGAGGAGACTCTTGAGAGTCCCGTGGACTGCAGGAAGACCAAACCTCTCCATTCTTAAGGAAATCAGCCCTGAGTGCTCACTGGAAGGACAGGTCCTGAAGCTGAGGCTCCAGTACTTTGGTCACCTCAAGAGAAGAGAAGACTCCCTGGAAAAGACCCTGATGCTGGGAGAGGTTGAGATCACAAGGAGAAGGGGACGACAGAGGAAGAGATGGTTAGACAGTGTTCTCGAAGCTACCAGCGTGAGTTTGACCAAACTGCGGGAGGCAGTGGAAGACAGAAGTGCCTGGCGTGCTCTGGTCCATGGGGTCACGAAGAGTCGGACACGACTAAACAACAACAACAACAACATGGCTCCAGTGCAGCCTCCATCGCTGAACAAGAGGCCCACCTTGGGGTTATCCTGTTCAGTGCCTTGTTCCATTACTGGACCCAGGTCTGGCGAAAGGTGATAAAGGGACAAGGCCAGTCAACATTACATACTGGAAAGGTTGTCAGTGTGATCAACAAACCATTTGTACAGGAAGCCTTCTGAAATCAGTAAATCATTCCCCCCCCACACACACACACAAAGGGTATTAACAAGAACCTCTTTGCTCCTCTATAGAAAGAACATGCTGGGTAAATATTTCATACAAGCAAGGTTTGCTGTGGTTGTCCCCTATCCCCATGGGAATTATTTAGCAGGACTCATTGTTTCTGTCTGGTTGCACAGATGTTGCAAGTGAGAGATGTGAGCTACTGGCCAGCTTCAGGCTCAAGAGACACTTACCTAGACAAGGCAATAAAAATTACGCGGCAAAAAAAAAGAATTTGCAATTAAATGGCAATGTTCATGTAGAAGAAATAGCAAAACTTCATGAATTAAGCAAGTTTGTATTATTTTTAGTGCTATGATTATGTAAAATTATGCAGCCTTTTCATTATATTTTCTGTGGTGAATATTTTATTTCATCTACAACTGGGGAATGCCTCGAATTCTCTAGCATGGACATTGTTTCAGATTCCATAGTGAATTATGTTCATTACTGACAGCTCAAGTCAGATTCCCCGATTCTGAAAACAAATCTTTCTCACAAGGGAAAGAGGTACGCTCCATAAGGACTGTTGCCACATATTTTCCACCCGTTCCAGTGAGAATTATGTTGAGTATATGTAATCCTAGTTCTTAGTGGATTGTGCTCTGGAATATTAAGGATACTGCTTGGCAGTTTCCATTCCTTAACACAACATTTCCATATCAATAGCCTTCCTATCTCAAACAGATTTTGGAATTCAGAATCCTCTAATAATTCCATTCCCAATCTCCTAATACTGTACCTTATTATGGTTATCAACAAATTCTACCAACAAAGCTTCGTGAAAATTCAGCCAATTCTAAATTATCACATCTCTAGTATATGATGAGCAAATGGAAATACAATTTCAATCAATAGGAGACTATCTGGTATGGCAGAAAAATAAATAAATATAAATGATCAATGGCCATATAACTTCATTTGACAATATATGACTTGTACAATACTCTGGAGCAGATTTGAGGCAGGAGCTGAATGAGATAAAGTGTATTGCCAAATATTACTTCACTCCATGTTCCACTGACAGCAGTCTTATTATCAGTAGAGTAACCTATGGATTTCTTGTATTTCTCTTGTCTAACTTGTTGCAAGTCAGAGGGAAATGTAGCAAGCTAGCAATGCTCAGTTGGTTAGAGTGTGGTGCTGATAACGCCAAGGTTGCAGGTTCGATCCCCCTATGGGATAGCTGCATATTCCTACATTGCAGGGAGTTGGACTAGATGATCCTCAGGGTCCCTTACAACTCTACAATTCTGTGATTCTATGATTTGATTCTATTATACTTTGATACTTCTGTCTTGCTTATACAATGCGCTTCAGTTAGTACTTTTTGAACGCTTTAGATGCATGTTTTTCTTCTTTTAAATGTGTCTGAATAGGAAGGATTTGTAAGGCAGCTGATGTTTCTCCAAAGCAATGGGAAACACCAAAAGAATGGCAAACTGTAGAGAAAAACAACATTTTCATAGAGAGAACAGGATATGTTTGGGACAGGCTACAGAGCATCCCATCTTATTGGCCAAGTTGAAAATAAAAACTTTCTACATTTTCTTGCACATTACCAACAAAGGCATGCCATCCTAAGCTTCTTTGGGAAGAAGGATGGGATGTAAATATAAACTGAATCATCATCCAAATGATAGGACAGCAAGATCTTACAGATTCCTATTGTTATGCATCAGGCACATTATTGTTCTACCTAGTGAGCAAAAAAAGATAAGATACACCATATGGCCTCTCACAAATAAAGCGTCTTTAAAAAAAAGAACTTCAGAAGAAAAGTAAGTATGCAAGTCACTTTTATAGCAAGATCTTCAGAGTGCATTTATTCCACGGATAGATGAAAAGGTAAATCTAGGATTTAATGGGCATCCTTATTCAGAACAACAGTGTCATCCCTCGTTCTGCTCCTGTTAAAATTGTCTTTCTGAGTCCATGTACAATTAATGATTAACTTCCATTATAGTTGCTCACCAACACTGTGTTGGGATGAAGTTTTGTCTCTCAATCACTTAGTCAAGGGAAGTTAGTAGATGCCTCTAAAGAAATTGAGAGGTAGCTGGAATGTAATCTATTGTGGCAATGCAATATTTGGATGTGGGAAACAAGGTTCAAATCCCAGTTCAGCTATTTGCTCACTGAACAAGCCACTCTCTCTAAGCCTGAACTAGCTCACAGAGTTGTCATGGGGCTAAAATGCTGCTCTAGATTCCATGAAGTTAAATACAACAGACTGAAATGCTATGCACATTTTCCTTAGAGTAGGTCCTACATTACACATATTAATAAGTTGGTTTGTTTTTTTGTTTTTTTGTTTTTTGATGTAGGTATGTTCTATGTCCTGTCTGTTCTTCATTCATGAGAGTCCTGTGCCCCCAGTCAAATTTCTATATCTCTGTACCTCTATTACTTTTCTTTATAAAGTGCCTTTACCTTTCTACAATATAGTCATTCAATGTATACCTGTCTTTAATGCCTTCAGTGTAACATGAATCCATTGTAAATGGTGTGAGTGAGTTTCATTTGGGGTGGGGAAGCAACTATACAACCACAGCAGCAGCAACAACAACAACAACAACAATAAAGGAATTCCAGGTTGCCTGCTATCTATATTAAAAACTCATGCAACCAGAAGAACTACATTTCCCAGTGTCCATGGGACCCTGCTTGTTCAGTACTGAAGATACCAAGGACCAATAAAGGCCTTTTAGAGAGCATTCCCTGCAGTTGCTACCAAGGAAGTTTCAATGAAGGAATTGTTACTGTACTTTGATCCTATGCTGTCATATTAGCATATTGTACACTTGAGTAAAATTATTCCCACTGCAGATGTTTTAGCATAAATGACTATTAAACCCTCACTCAATCAATTGTTGGTAGGGAGCCTCATATTTGTGCAGCTCAAGGTCCCCCGTGATTCAAATGATCCTACACTGCAATCCTCTTAAAGGCTGTACAAGACCCTCACATACAAAAAGGAAGGGTAATAAATTCTAAGAAAAAGTTCTATGCTACACTCAAAAGTTAGAGCACAAAATTGCACAGAAGAGGCTTATTAAAAGTTACAACATATTATTAAAATACCCTTTGAAATATAAAGCATAAATTAAATACAATGTTCCATTTTTTGTGTCTCCATAATATTTCCCTTATTTCCAATTTGTTATCTATTGCCGAGCACTGTACAGTTGTGTATTTCACAGATTTTCATTAAGGTGATGTTCACTGCCGGGGCTGCATTTTACCAATGGATGTTGAAAGTTGTATATTGACAATTTTCCCGGTATGTGTTTGTAAAGTGATATATGTGCATTTAATTACTTCTGCATTGCTAGAGACCTGAACTGAATACCTTAAGCTCTTTCAGTCTGAATATCTTGCACCAATATGCACATTGCATTTAACAGGTGCTTCATATTTCAAAATATATTTTAACAGTGTATTATTACTTTAAATAAATCTGCTTTGTGCCATTTTGTAGCCTAACTCCCTGGGTACAGGGTCCTCTTAAAAGCTTCAGATTTAATCTACAATTCTGAACATGCCTTACAAAATAAGGCTGCAATCTAAACCCCACAATCTGAAATACTGGGGAGGGAGGTGTTGGATGGGGCAGATGTCTCTCTCTCTCTGTGCGCAGCCTAAAACAGTTCCGCTAGTCTCTGTCCATGGATTGATGCTGGCATCTCTCCTCCAGTGCAGAGCTCCCCATTCTGCCCGGCAAAATTATTGGCAGCAGGATTCCCACCAGCAGTAGCCCATGGAAAACTCCCAAACAAAACATTCCAGGGGCAGAGAAGGGCTGGACAGACCTGGAATACACTAGTTTCCAAGCCAGGCTGACTGCCATCGTTTGAAGACAGTGAGTCTGATTTGGGCTCAGTTGCTATATCAGCTCCAGGCTGGCAGAGCACTGAGCAGGATTTTGCCTGCCTTGTGTCCCTGCTGGCATGAATGGCAAGGCTGCAGATGCAGCAATGGCTATGCCACTTCTACACACCCCACTGATGTCCAGGCAAGTTTAGGATTAGTCTTATTGGAATAGGACTTACTTCTGAGTAAACATGCCTAGAATTGTTGTGTTAGGTTTCTTACATGCATGTTTCGGAATGATTCTCCTGGTTCTTATCTGTTGGTATGTCTGGAGTGTACAGGCACAAGACCAGCCTAGGCTCTGCACCCCTTGAGGAGTGTCCAAGAGGTATCTGTCTTTTCCCAGGAAGCAGCACAATCAATGCCATAAACACAGAGAAACTGAGATCACAGGCCCTGTAAATCAACGAAATCACCCGTTTGTATAGCAGTGTGAAAAACATGCTGCATCTCTTACACAGCATGCCCTTTTGGTCTACTTTGTTAAAACCAATGGCAGCAAAAAGGGGCATTGCTAGATATCTAAAAGACTCAGGGCAAAGGCCCGTGATACACATTGATATAACATTTGTATATTCTAACTAAGTTGTATAGATGCAAATTTAGGCTGACTTTCAGCGAAAGAGGACCCCCTCCCCACCCACCCCCAAAAAATCTAGCTGTCAGGTATTTCCCTGAGCTATGTGGTACCAAGAGGATTTTCTCTGCCCAGTACATGGCACATGAATTGGGCTCTCTCCCACCCAAAATCTACTGGCAAAAACTGATGCTTAGCAAAATGTAACAAACATCTCTGGGGAAATTAAGAGGGTGAGTGTCTGGGGTCTCACTAGCACTCGGCTTTGTAGCCATCTTAGTCACCATGTAAGCGAAGACTCGGTGCTCAGGCCCTCAACAATAAATAACACTTCTCTCTATGGTTATATATGTGTACCTACTATGCACTTAGGTGATTATGAACTGACAAAATGGTCTCTCTGGCCAATGGAAATATATACCACCATAAATCTGTCCATCTTCTAAGTGCCAAATAAATCATGGTTGTTTTTGCTGCAACACACTAACACAACTACCCCTTTTCCAAAGTTTGGGCTTAGCTATACCAGATAATCCAGAAGAAGTCTGGAGAGCAGACAAGTTTGGATTTTTGTTCCTGATTAGTCTTTCCCCTATTAAAAAGTAAGCCAACCGAGTAAATCAATGGAATAAGCACCCTAAGGCTAGAAAACTAAGGAGAAAGTCCTTGATCTCATTTGGAAAAAGACAAATATTCATAGTGGTATGGCCTGAACACAGGCATCCCAGCTGCATTAGTCAACACATGGCAGTCCACCCCCCTGAGAACTGCCATCTTCTGAGTGATTGCACGAAATGAAATTCATGGGGCTAGGCTGAGAATGGCGGAACAAAACTGGCCTGTTATAACACGGCCACAAAAGTGAGACAGGTTGCAAGGGCTCTTAAAATGAAGGCTTTCTAAATCATTGGGAAGGCATAATAATTAAAGTCTTAGAATACAACCATTACGGACAATAAAATTAAAGCCATAAAATATAAGCACTTGGGCAGCAGTGGTCAACAGGCACCAACCATTCTTTAAAAGTACAGTGTTGATTCATATTAGAAAACCCTTTTCTCCACCATTATATTACTTGCCCATGGGAACAGTGTGCCTGTTCAGATGACACATGCTAAAAAGAAATTGAGGTATGTCTTGAGGCATTGCCAATGGGCTAATCTGGCCCTTTATTTTTTTCAAGGTATCTTTTTTTTCTCTTCCCAAAATCTTATGTTCAAAGAACAGAATAAGTACTCTAAATGGTGGAGGAAACATAAGACACAAAATAAATAAATATTTCCACTTACTTTCTGGATAGCATTTTTTATTGATATAAAAGAAATATAAAAAGGGCTTGCAGCATAAGTTTTAAAGTTATTTTTTAAGGAACACAACAGAAGGAAAACAGAGAAATTGTTAACCAAACCTAGTATCTTAATGTTTTATTTAGAGGCATCAATGTTGAGTTGTAATCTGGAAATATACCCTAATGTCATATTTCCTTATTGGACTAGAAAGAAATCTAACACATTTACTACTACTGTTCCCTCTTATTGTGCTTTTATTTGCCTATGAAGTTGAATCTATTCTGAAATGCAGCACCAAGATTTGAAGGGGGGGGGGACCTACAATGATTAAAGGCCAGAGATCAAAGAAAGAGAGTGAATTGTGTGTGCATCCAAGTATAAAAGCTGCAATAGGTGTAAAGACTGCAATGCTTTTAGATCACTACCACACAGAGTATGAGAGTGCAACTTGGTATTGTTGAAGAACATTACAGGAGGTTGTTGGGAAATAGTTCTTACAACTCAGATAAATCATAAAGGTAGAAGGCACTACTAAAACTCTACTTTTAGAATCTTGCTGCATCGGGTACCACTACCATTTAACATGTTTTATTGTCAACAGTTTCTTAGGCACTGGACAGAAAATAAGTAAGCACAGGGGGAGTATAGGGAGAGGTCACAGTGTGATGAATGAACAACGGGGAAAGGACACAGAGTCCACTGTTAAAAGTAAAGTTGCAGGTAGAGGCTTTGCTGAAGAAATGGATTTTGTGTAAGGTTGCAATGAATATTCAGGAGTGAACATTTTTGATATGAAATGAGGGGTGTATGAGAGGTGGGGTGTCCAAAAATGTCTCTCCAAAGACCATCAAATGTTGACTTTTTCACACAGCCATTTGCCCATGTTCATTTTCACTTTGGACAGCCATTTAGGCACTTTTTTAATTCCACTTCTCCTTATTTTGCACACTGTATTAACTAGCCAATCAGGGATCACATGGTGAATGTGATTACTGTATGTTACAATTCCATACTGCCAATCAGATTTCACATTGTCGCAATATTACAAACATAGCTAATTCATTGTGGGGGTCATTCTTTTACTCAGTTGCTTCACACTGCATGGATGAGTGGGAAGGAACACATAATGAGTGGTGGAAAAGAGCAGTGTGCATACAAATGTTGCAGCTTACAAGATAAGATGGGCAAAAATCATCAGACCTGCTACTACCCTCCCCGAACCATCACCCATGGAGAGGGGTTTTTCAATGTCTGTGAACAGGGCTGTGAAGTCTAGAGATTTGTTTTGATTCAGCCACAATGTCATGTATAGAATAAGAAAGGCAAGCACCTTCATGAACAGAGAAGGGGAGGGTGCCACACCATAGGAAGAATTCTATCAGAAGCCACTGAGACAGGAGTTGAAAAAGAAAAGCATTAATAGCAGATGAGTTGGTACAGAATGAAGAATGCAGGAAAAGATGAGAAGGAAGAAATGGGAAGACTGCCTTAAGTACTAAAAGCTTGGTATGGAGAAAGTGCAATACTTGTGTAAATTCCCTGGGGGGGGGAGAGACAGGGGGGATGTGGGCCCCTGTCACACCAGTGCGAAGGGATCATAGACTGCCTATGAGCCACTGAGCCAGTTTTACAGTATTCTTACATATAAAGCCCTAAGCAACTCTAGAGCAGGTTGTCATCTTGGCTGTAAGTCCTGGAAGACCTGTTTCCTGCCTTACAGGCCTTTTTCTACTGGCCTGGGAGGATGGGGCCCAGGAATCACTCCAGTTGCAAAAGCTAAGGCGGCTGTCTTGGCTGTCTCTGAGTGCAGATCTGGGTCATTGAACCTAAGCTTCCACAGCCACTGCCCAGTAGATGTTCTATGCTTATGATAATAATTTATTCTCTTGCTAACTATGCTCTTTTAAATGTGCATTTTTATACTTGACTTCCTATAGTAAGGCTTTGTTTTGATATATTTTTTTTGTTAATTTTGCTGCGTTAAGTGTGCATTCTGTAGTTGACCTCCTTTGCAATGTTTTATTTTGAAATCTTTAATATTTTAGTTTCCTGCCAATTATGTTGCCTTAAATGCATACTTTGATGTTTTTATGTCTTATTAACCGCTTTGAGGATTTTTAAAAATAAAAATATAAAGTGGTATAAACATGAAATGAATAAGAAGAATAAGAATACCTGGAAGATCAACTCTCCACCCCATTGCTCAGTAAGGGCATTGATATCTACAACTGGAACCTGGTTAGTCCTATGATAGCCTGATGATTTATGGTGAGACAGAGGTGGGGTTTTCACGGGTAGTACTGGTGTTGTGGTAGGCATTTCCTGCAGAAATATGAGGCCCCATCTATACTGGCATTCCACCAGTTCTTGAAGATGCACCTGTTCACAAAGGCATTCCCTTGATCTCTAGACACAAGACTTGTTTTTTATCACTTTTAATTGGATTCTTTTATTGTACATTTTAACTAGGAGTGTTTACATTGTAATGTTTTAATGTGATTGGGTTTTTTATTTTAATTACGGTTTTCTTTTAACTATTGTGTATTTTAATCATGTCTGTCTTGTGTAACTAATTTCCTTATTTTGCAAACTGCTTAGAGCCTCCATTACAGAACTCTGTCACTACAAGTTTCATCAGGCCCTTTAAAACCATATATCGTAAATGAATGCACCAAAATATGTATATAGCTGTATTCCATGCAGCAATGGCATTTGAATTTAAAGCATTGCAGCTAGCAACAGAAATTATGATCTGTAAATGCCTTTCCAGTTGGTGAGGATAAGATCATCTGAACCCTCAGCAAGCAATTTCCATAGTGTTTAATTGGTGGAGTCATATTGGGAATCATCAAAAAAGAAAAAACATCAGGCATACACTGCATATTTGCTAAGAGAAGGAAGGAAATGGGCAATAACAACAAAGGGATAATTGAGGGCACAAGATTGTTAAAACTTAGGCAATATCCACATAATCTTTCACAAGACATAATACAGTACACCACCTGCAGATAGTACAATTAACACAATTGTGGTTAGCTTGAATATCTTTAATCCGTAGTCATCTTAATTTCCTAAATATCCTTGGCAGTAATTCCTAAACTGTGGTGTAAGGACTGCTTGTGGTCCACAGGGTGTTTGCAGGTAAAGTTCCATAGTCACAAAGAAATAACACAGCAAAGTACTGAAGGCCTTTCCAGACCAAGCAGTGATAAATGCTGAATTAACACTCAGTTTCTCATTGTTTCTTTATTAAAAACAACAAGTGTGTGTGTGTGTGTGTGTGTGTGTGTGTGTGTGTGTGTGTGTGTTTCAAACATACAAATAATTGCAATAAAAACAGCACTGCACCATCTCTTTTATTAAAAGCAGTCAGCTCCCCAAAACCTGTTGGAACAAGAAGCTGGCAGAAGGACAAGGAGGGAACCAGTCTATCTTCTCTGGGGAGGGAGTTCCAGTCTGGGAGCAGCTACTGAAAAAGCCCCTTTCCCACATCCCCACCAAGTGTGCCTGTGAGGGTGGTGGGACTGAGAGGCCTCCCCCAAAGATCTCAAAACCAGAGGAACACGGTCTTTCATATAGTTTGAACCTAAGACATACATAGCACTTTACAGATTGCAATGTAAGGATCTGTCAGTTTGAGTTCTCCCAGTTTCTTCTTTTTCCAACCTTAAATTCAGTTCTTCACATTTCTGCAGCAATTTGTGATAAAAAACACTTCTGCATTTTAGTGCAAATTTCTCCTAATAAACATTTCTATGCATTTTGTAAGCATTTTCTCCTAACAGAATGCCTTTCTCACGTTATGTTCACTAATACATTCATTCGTCTGCACATTTTACATAATATATGCATTTTTGTTATCATTGGTTGGTAAGAGAGCTGCATCACAAAATTCAGATAAGTATGAATTGCAAAGGATAGAAGTGAAAATTTGATAAATTCGCCTTTAAATACAAACAGACTTGAATTTCTCCTCCATCCCAACTCAAGAGACAGTGAGCACGTGCAATCCAACCAAACAATACTTTCCCTTTCTCTTCACTTCATATGCCCAGTTGCATTTGAGTGCCAACAAACTGAGTTTTAATTCGATTTCTAGCAGCCTCTTATGTTGTGGCCATAACATAATACAATGTGCTGGTGCACAAAGAACAAGCAAACTAAACAGCGGTCTCCAGTACAATGTAGCACTAGCCTAAGAGGAATATAGTCACATAAATGACTGTGTTAAGAGTTGACAAAGATTTTCTGTTGTCTGCTAAAATTCTAGTCACAAGTAAAATAAATCTTCCATGAAAAATTCCAATCCCTTCCCTTAAAAAATAAATAAAAAGATGGTGATTATAGGGTTCTGATTTGGTTTGTTTCTTCACCACATTTTTCTTAACCATATGGTGAAGTGTAGCTGCATGGTCACTGGAGATGCTCTGGGGTACTGTACGTACTATAAATGTGCTTTTTAATGTCAAAGACTTCGCAGGCTATTGTTAAACCATTTTATAGCTGTTCCTTTCATTTCTATGTTCATTACAACACCACTGTATAATTTACTGCTTGGCAAGGGCTTTGGGCATAGAGCCATGTACAATAAATGTGTAGCTTTACATAACTTCTTATAGAAAAAATTAGCTTTGTAAGTTTGGTAAAGCGTTGAGTCATTGTTCATTGCAAACTTTTAATTAAACAAAACATTCAATTTCTTTTTCTTTTGCAACATATCAGATGATTGTTTTCCCTTTACTTCAAGCACTTGCAAACTTTTTCTACCCAGGGAGGCCATCCCCCTCCCTTCTTCTTCTTTTTAATTGTTTTTATTAAAGATTTTCTGGGGTTACAAAAGTACATACATCGTTTCTATTTTCAGATCGTAAAGTACTTTCTATGGATCATTTTGTTCAATGTGAGACTTTGATGTCGTATACAGTATTATTCTGAATTTAAGAATGTTCTGGTGAAAGTCCACAACCACCATTTTCAATCCCCTTCACAACCACACACAAACCCTTTTGCCTAGCACAATTCCCACCTAGAGCTCCCAGAGTACCATGGACCCTAAATGAGCATACGTTTTATCTGTCGAGTGCACCACAGCAACACAACAGCTGTGCAGCAAAGTATAACATGCAGAGGCCCAGGTGAGCCTTTATGTTGCTAAATAAGGATAGCCAAATCTTTATGCAAGGCTCTCCTTGGCAATAATTCACAAGTATTAGCCAATGCAAAATATTGCAGCCCACCTTCTAATGGTGACTCGCCCAGACCTTATTCTCCCAGTATTTGCATTGACCCTGCATTACCTTCCAAGCTGAATTCAAGCTGCTGGTGGCTATGAACCACCCTGTAGCTATGAGAGCATCTCTATCATAATGTTTAAGCATACCACTGCTATGAACCAAATAATGCCTGCAAGGGAATATAAACAAGTGTCATGGATGGCTGCACCTAAACTCTAGAATTACTTTCTTAAGAAGACTTGCCCAAGGTTGTAGGGATGTAAGGCTACTGTGGATGTTTTTGGTCACATGGATGGAGTGGTGTGGACAGTGGCGTAGCGTGGGGGGTGCAGGGGGGGCCGGCCGCACCGGGCGCAACATCTGGGGTTAGGGCAAATCCATGGGTTAGGGGGCGCAAATCCACAGGTTAGGGGGCGCAAATCCACGGGTTAGGGGGCGCAAATTACTTGCCTTGCCCCGGGTGCTGACAACCCACGCTACGCCGCTGGGTGTGGAGTATAAGGCAGAACGGGTTAGGGGGCGCAAATTACTTGCCTTGCCCCGGGTGCTGACAACCCACGCTACGCCGCTGGGTGTGGAGTATAAGGTGGGGGATGAGTGTTCAGACCCCTGGGCCCTCACTTGTGGGGTGCCCCAGGGTTCTGTCCTCTCCCCCATGCTTTTCAACATCTACATGCAGCCACTGGGAGAGATCATCAGGAGGTTTGGGCTGGGTGTTCATCAGTATGCGGATGATACCCAGCTCTACCTCTCTTTTAAATCAGAACCAGTGAAGGCGGTGAAGGTCCTGTGTGAGTGCCTGGAGGCGGTTGGAGGATGGATGGCGGCTAACAGATTGAGGTTGAATCCTGACAAGACAGAAGTACTGTTTTTGGGGGACAGGAGGCGGGCAGGTGTGGAGGATTCCCTGGTCCTGAATGGGGTAACTGTGCCCCTGAAGGACCAGGTGCGCAGCCTGGGAGTCATTTTGGACTCACAGCTGTCCATGGAGGCACAGGTCAAATCTGTATCCAGGGCAGCTGTTTACCAGCTCCATCTGGTACGTAGGCTGAGACCCTATCTGCCTGCGGACTGTCTCGCCAGAGTGGTACATGCTCTGGTTATCTCCCGCTTGGACTACTGCAATGCGCTCTACGTGGGGCTACCTTTGAAGGTGACCCGGAAACTACAACTAATCCAGAATGCGGCAGCTAGACTGGTGACTGGGTGCGGCCACCGAGACCATATAACACCGGTCTTGAAAGACCTACATTGGCTCCCAGTAAGTTTCCGAGCACAATTCAAAGTGTTGGTGCTGACCTTTAAAGCCCTAAACGGCCTTGGTCCAGTATATCTGAAGGAGCGTCTCCACCCCCATCGTTCTGCCCGGACACTGAGGTCCAGCTCCGAGGGCCTTCTGGCGGTTCCCTCACTACGAGAGGTCAAGTTACAGGGAACCAGGCAGAGGGCCTTCTCGGTAGTGGCGCCCGTCCTGTGGAACGCCCTCCCATCAGATGTCAAAGCGATAAACAACTACCTGACATTCAGGAGACATCTGAAGGCAGCCCTGTTCAGGGAAGTTTTTAATATGTGACATTTTAGTGTATTTTTTATCTTTGTTGGAAGCCGCCCAGAGTGGCTGGGGAAACCCAGCCAGATGGGCGGGGTACAAATAATAAATTATTATTATTATTATTATTATTATTAATTAGTACACTGCTAACAGTCCCAAGTCTTTGGGATAGGGCAGGCTACGTCCAGTAAATAAACAACCGTCAGACTCCACCTTCATTACCACAGTCGTGCAACATCCACATAGTACATTTAAAGCACATGGCTTCCCCCAAAGAATCCTGGGAACAGTATCTTACCCTCCACAGAGCTATTAGTCCCAGAACCTTTGACAAACTACAGTTTCCAGCATTCTTTGGGGGAGGCAACGTGATTTAAATCGGAGTCATAACTGTCAACTTTCCCCCCTTTTTAAGGGAAATTCCCTTATTCCGAATAAGACTCCTCGCAAGAAAAGGAAAAAGTTGACAGCTCCATTTGATCAGGTCGTCCTCAGGACACCGTGCAAAACTTTTGTGCATTTGCAGCAGAGTCTGGAAGCCCCGCTAGATTATTGTGGTGGAAAAACCCAGTTGGTCACTTCAGCCAATGCATTGTTTAATTCCAGAAAAGTTCGGGGGGAGGCTGTGCACGTTTACCCAGTCTCGCTTAGTCAATCAAGTAAGCGGCACAGGAAGCCCAGCGCGCCCGTTATTGCCTAGCAATGTATCGATCGGTCTGTATATTTACAGCCGGTGTCAGATTTCGGCCTCAATTCCTCCCTTCCCATAAACTGTCGCCACATAATAAGTAAACAAAACAAACAAACAAAAATGCACGCAGCCGGCCGTCCATAGGAAGATCCTTTATCGACAAGTGTTAAAACTTGAGTTTTGTAGTGGGGGGACGGGACGGTGCGCGTCATGCTGCAATCTCGCGCTAGAATCAAAGCCCCACTTATTGCAGCAGGACTGGTTGATCAAGAAACGCAACTACTACTGCACGTGTGCATGCATGAACGGACCCGGGGTTAATGATCCCTAGGCAGGGAGGTGGGCCAGGCACGAGGATTTCGCCTAACCTCCTGCGTGGCGTCACGTACGCCCGAGCAGGGGAAGTCGACGACGATGCAGAGCAAGCCATCATCTGTCTGTGTGTTTGTGTGCGAGTGTGAGCGCGCGCCCGCCCGCGCACGTTTGCAACCAGCGGCTCTGTCACCCCGCGCGTGCTGCACGGGCAACGCCCCCCTCCGCCCGGGACGCTCTATTTCTCAACTGTAAAAAAAAAACCACAAACCCACACGCCACGCCCCTCGCTCCTTGGAATGCCCCGCCCCTTCTCTTCCCGTAACCGCCTCCTCCTCTCGCCCGCCACCACCCAGCCCCGCCTACTCTGTGATTGGTCCAGCGCGCTCCTTCGCCGAGAAGCAGGGGCCTCCCTCTCGCGGCTGCTTCAGTTCCGCGCTCCGTGCTCGAGTAAGCAGTTGTCCTCCGCTTCCGAGTGCCAGGCGCCGCCGCCGCCGCCTCTGAGGGGAGAGAGGGAGGGAGGGAGGAGGGGAGAGAGGGAGCGAAGTGTCATCATTCCTATGAATTGGCTGGGCGGCCACAGCGATAACAGCAGCGCCGCTCCGCCTTCCTCTCGCCGGATACCTGAGGGCAGGCGGCAGCGCCGGCGTCAAATGGGCAGCGGCGACAGCAGCCGCACCAGCCGAGGGGGCGGCGGCGGCAGGAGCTGACAGAGCCGCAAACACACCTCGGGTCCGAACTTCCCTCGCCGGGCAAAAGGCAGCCGCTTCCCGTGAGGGGAGAACTCGAGGAGGAGGCAGCGGCGGCCGAGCAAAACTTCCTGCCGCCGAAGAGGACGAAGAAAGTTGCCGCCGGCAGCCGAGGGCAGGAAGCGCGGGCTGGTCCCGCCGGCCCGCTCTGGCTGTGACGGCGCCCGCCGCGGCTGTGGCGGTTTGGTGACGACGGGTTGCCCCGCGGGCGGCGCCGGCCTACAGGGGGCGCTGAGTCCCGGAGCCCCGCGCGATGCCCGCCGTCAGCCTGTTGCCGCTCTTCGGCAGCCCCGCCGGCCCGGGCGCCCTGGGCGGCCCTCTGGGCGGAGGTCCCTTGGGCGGGCCCGGAGGCAGGAAAGCCCCCGGCCCCAGCGGCGCCTTCCGCCTGACGGAGAAGTTCGTGCTGCTGCTGGTCTTCAGCGCCTTCATCACGCTCTGCTTCGGGGCCATCTTCTTCCTGCCGGACTCCCCCAAGCTGCTCAGCGGCGTCTTCTTCCACTCCAGCAGCAACCTCCAGCAGCAGCCGCCGCCGCCCCCGGCGCACGGGGAACACCAGCGCCCGCCGCAGCCGCCCGGAGCCGGGAGTAGTAGCAGCGGCTATGGGGCCGGCGCCGCCGCTGCTGCTGTTGCAGAGGAAGCCGCGGAGAACTTGGCCAAGATCCGCGAGGACCACGAGCGAGCTTTGCGGGAGGCGAAAGAAACCCTCCAGAAGCTGCCCGACGAGATCCGCAGGGACATCCACCAGGACAAGGCGAAGTTTCTGCTGCAGGACAAGTTGGGCAGGAGGGAGGCGGGGGCCGCCGGGCTGCCGGACTTGCCGTTCCGCAAACCCGTCGGGGCCGTGGGAGGGGAACCGACAGACCCCGCCATCCGGAAGAAAAGGGAGAAGATCAAAGAGGTGGGTGACTCCTTCAAAGCAGCTCTCCCCCCCCCCCCGCAAGTAATAATAACAATGATAATACAGAAATTGACTTCCTTCCCTACGATCCTGAAAAGTCACCCTCTCGCTTTTGTGTGGCTCGGTCTTGTGTTCTTCTTGAGTACTCTTGCCGCCACCTTGGCGACCCTCCCTCCCATTCTTTCCTGCAATAATTCCACTGTTGTCGTTGTCGGGCACGGTCCTGTGTGAGGAGGAGGAGGAGGGCTTTGACGTGAGGAGGAACTTCTAATGGGGAAAAGACACGTTTCATTCAAAATAGTTTAAGCGCTTCTGGTTTCCTTCGAGCTCACGGGATGATGATTTAAATAGCCTACGTCAGCTCTCCGATCTTATCTGAAGCTCAGCTTTCTCTTGTGTTGGCTTGAATCTTATGTTTTGTCTCGAGATCTCTCTCTCTCTCTCTCTCTCTCTCTCTCTCTCTCTCTGTGTGTGTGTGTGTGTGTGTGTGTTTGCTTGTAGGGGTGTATTTTGTGCCAGAGTACATTTCTGCTTAAGTGCTACTTGAGATTTCAGCGTTCAAAAGAAAAATCTAGCAGGCGTGCTGGACAACATAACAAATCCTGATGATATTATGTAATTTTCTAAACTAAATACATCTGTGTTACGTAACTTCCTCAACTAAATTTGTCTAACTTTTCAAGTCAGATTGCTAAGAGGGCTTAAAAGTTAACTCCAGCATTTTGCTTAGTAGCAGAAGTAACTGTCATAAAGCATTTTAATGACTGATGGACGTCCTTAACTGTCAATATATTAGTGATAGCCTGGATAAATGTGCAATTTTGTCTTCATCCATCTGCCAATTTTACAATGTTCAGTTTTCTCCCTGCTCATCTGCTTTGTCAGTGTTACTGGAAGTTTTCCACATGTGCAATATTTTCCTACTATTTGGGAAAAGTTGGGAGGAATTGTACTATTACTGTAATTGAGGCCATATGTTGGATAAATTATAGGATTATATTGATACCACTTCTTAAACATCATGCTTTATGGATAATACACTTCATTGTTCACTTGGATCTTGTTAAACTTTTAAAACATAGTAACAGTTGAAAAGTGGTCCTGCTTGTGAGGCACTTCTATTAATCATGAAACACACAGAGATGTAGCAATCCTATGCATACCCTGTGGGCAAAATGGCATACATTTTCTTGCACCCTAATTCTTCATGGGACTAACTTGCCCATAAGAATTGTTTAATATGTGAAGTGGCCCACATAATGTCTTTCATGTTCTTGCCCAAACTTTTGATTAGTGCACAAACAAGTTTAAAAAGCCCACATACACAGACACTTTATTGAACACCTAAGTTACTAAGTGTGTGTCCATGTGTGCTTTTAAATAACTGCCCTATTCCTGGTGAAAGTCTTAGTAGTAGTACTGCTGCTACTACTACTACCAATAATAAAAAGCTGGTATCAGAGAAGACTTGGGTGAAAATCTTGAGTAGGCATACCTAACATCAATACAGTAACTGATTGCTAATGTGTGGCTATGTACATTGCTTTTGACTTGGTGCAGTATGAGACTTTTGAAATAGACAACTCTGAAAATGTTCTGATGACTGTACCAATAGTGATTGCTACAGACCAGCTGTAATTGTGTGTATGCCTGCTAAGAATTAATTTTTTTACAATGTTGAATTGCTTGAATTCCCAGTCTAAATCCCAGCTTGAATCACTCAGTAAATCATCTAATTAAATTTAAGATCAAAGCTGCTACTGTTATCAGTGACTATTTGGCTGACACATCAGGCTTGTAATTACAGGAGTCTGATTTTGTGGGTCTGTGATTTTTACCTGTGCTGCGTCTTTCTATGATAAGGGCAAAGTGGTAGTTCAAGTTCCTATATCAAATGCTTGGTGAAATAAGCTCAAGTTTGTTTCAGAAGTTTTTTGTTTCAATAAAAAGGGGACACACAGTGATACATTGTCATATCTGTTGTGGTTCCCTTGGTTTCTGTTTAAAGTTTTGCACACCTTTTAAACTAAATCTTATGAACAGATGGCAGTTAAGCAAAACAAGCCATCACCACTTAGGAATGTGTTACCAAATCTTTTGATGCTCTGGCCTGCATCTTAAGAAGCTACTGTAATAGTTCTTTATCAAGCATTTTCCCAGGAACTACTAGGATCATGTATTCAATTAGATACTGTGTGGGCAAGTGGTATGGTCATTGTCATATTTGCAGTAAGTGAAAAACAGTAGGGAGAAAGGCAGCAGTGGTACAAAATCACATTGTTGACCATGGATTGTGACAGAACCATGTCTGTCCTTTTAAAGTGACAGTAGCTTCCCAGGTGTACGCTACCTGGGAAAGCAGTTAATTTGCCTGCTAGCTTTCTTAGGTAGTTCAGCTTACAATGTTCTATGCACCTTTTCAGGTCAATCACCACTGAATTTCAATGAGGCTTCCTAGTAAATGTAAAACAAGGATTCTGTCACATGTAGGGTAGGCTATGGTACATAGTCGGCTGCTTCCACAGGAGAACTTCTTTATTGGTCAGTCCTAAGTCTGAAAGTAAGGGCTGTGTATGGAAAGGGATCATGTTTTGGATTCAGAAGGCTTCAAGTTCAGTCATACTGAGTTCAATGGAATATTTCTAAGTATATGTGCCTAGGCTGAATTTTTGTGTGTATCTTACTTGCAGCAATCATAAGTAGCATTGTCTTGTTAATCTAGTAAACTGCAGTTCCCCTCATTAGAATTTCTTTCATTGGTTATCAACTGTTCATATTTACGTGCATCACAGTCCTCTTATCTAGAAACAGGAAACTCTATTTTTGTATCCTGTATAACCCCTTCCTGTTGCCTCAAAGCTAACATCATATTTGCAGAGGAGGCCTTCAGATTCATTTTTTCTTTTTAGAACCTGGCTGTTAATGTATTAAAGCTTTTCTCTTGTGCCTACTACAATATTAAGATGCTTTGTTGGATTTATATCTGTCCAAGAATTACATAAGTTTCTGGGATTTGTATAGTGTTCTGCAGGCAAAAACCTGGTCGGGCATGATGCCCGATTCATGCAGGCTGACGTGGACATCTGCAACTTTTCACCTTTCTTTTGAATATTGCAAACTGGATTTATGATTAAGTGGTATGAAATTTGAGTACATATAGCTGCATCTACCAGTGCTGCTATATATTGACTTTATTGGTGACAACTGCTACTTTCCCAAATACATGGTGTTAGCACTTGAAACTATATCTTGACTCAAGCCAAAATGAAAGTATCATGACAGCCTTACTTTGTCTGTGTTTGCTTGGCAATCCTCATGGATTTCAGTGGGTCTTCCTTGTAAGTGTGTTAGAATGTAGCCAAAGTGCAGTGTTGTAAATTGCACCATTGAAATAATAGATAAGTGGTGTTGGCAGCAAAACTTACTAGAGAAGTATTCTTTGGTTACATATATGGCAAACACACTGATAAATGCTGATGGAAAGTCTTAGTGAAGTTGGTAGGCTGGTTTCCACAAGTAATGTGTGTTAATTCCATATGTATGTGGTGCATGCAGCTGCTTCATAACAGCAAAACTGTTATGTTAAAAAAACTTGCTTTTTAAGGATTACAGTTTTGGTAACTCACAACTTGATTTTAATGGGCTGTTCATTTAATGTGCTTGGAATTACAAATGGAAGTAAATTGTAGCTTATTCTAGAGGAAATAAAAGTAAATGGAATTTGAGCAACAATAACACAGCTCTCCTAACTTTGTAATGAGAGCTGATGTGTTGTGATCAGAGCAAAATGGATTCAGTGTTGTTTGAGTAGGTTTAGTATCGTAACTTATAAGATAAATTATATTTTGGTTAGGCTGTTCCAACAACAATGGCTCATTGCAGATCACCAGGAATAATATCTAAACACTTCACATTGCTTTTAATCTCATTAGCGTTGAGGAATATCACGGGTCTTATAGAACAAGACTAAAATCCTATTACAGTTCATTGGAAGCAAGTTCCATTGTACTTGCAGGGACTTACTTTTGAGTAGGTAAGCATAGGAATGAACTGTACTTGTTTCCTGAATTTTATGTGTTCTCAAGATTGTTTGTTTACCCCCTCCAAACAATAAATAAGTTGTATGGTCCAAAATTGCAACACAGTTTAGGACAGAGGTCTAGTGTTTTTAAGGGTTGAATAAAAGTGTTAAACTATTTATGTAAGGCATAAGAACTGTATCTTACATTGAATCTAACAGCCTTAGGGCCCTTAATTAAAGAAAGCAAAACTTTGCATTGGAGGCAATTGACAGTGGTTTAGTATTTCACTGACTAAAATTCACATGGAGACATGTGATTAAACTTTCCTGACACTGCTTTTTTAGCTCTACCTTTGATAATTGCTGAATAATTATTAAAATATAGCTTTGCTAGTTCTGTTGTATAAAAAGAAGAGTAGGGCTGGCTTATGTGGTTCTCGTTCTCCACCCATCTGTAGCTCTGAGAAATGCACTCCATATGTAGCCTTTCAAGATTAAAAGTAAAAGTTTCACTATGAATATCACTGTTAGTTTGACATTATAATTAATAGATTTATCTTGGTAAAACATGTTCCATCTTTGAAACTTAGATCTATTTGCACCTGCTAAAGTAATTATGAATAGTTTGCAAATTGTGCTGGACCAAGTGAAGTTTCAGTGAGAGTACTATCATTGGAACTTAGCAGAAATCTCCCAAGTCAAATGCATGGCATAACTATGCTGACAGAGCTTTAGTTTTTCATTTAAAATAAATCCATGGTTACTATACTATAACAAAATTTAGTTTTTAAAATGTGGGTTTTTTAGTCATAATTGTTTTTAATAAACTTTGTGAAGGACACCTGGAACCTAGTCACTTTCTTCCACAAGGCATGCCTTTTGCTGCTTGTGGGGAAACTACCCATATGTCCTTTCTTCTACCTGTGACAGTGCAAAATCTGATGATCCCAAGATGCTGACTACTCAGTTTACTCACATCTCGCTCCACAAAAATATTCTTCCCATTTGGATATGAGCATGGAATTGCTATTGATCTTTGTGCCTTATCAAAATAATATACAAAAAATCTAAACATAAACAAAATTGCATGTGGCAAGATTTGAAAAGGAAGTGCATAGAGGATATTTAATATTTTTTTATTTAGTTATTCTACAGGACTCTCTTATGTTATTCCATCAGGGTTCTATAGAAACACAATCCCTTACAATGTCATCATCTCCAACTTAAAGTATCAACAAGTATAGATGGTCACAACATCCAAATTTGTAGTGATGTGGCTGATAATGTATTTTGTAAACTTCATTCATATACAAAATAAACAACCATCAAATAGCATAAAAGGAGTCAGTTCACCCCTCCTTCCTTTCATCTCTATTACATTATTGGTTGCTTTCTCAGCTATAGACGACCTCCATATGTTTCCTATTATATCATAGGTCTACTCCCAAACCAGTATTCTCATAGCTGTGTTCAGTAGTTCGGCCAGAATTGTAGCTCTGTGAGAGGCAAATATAGTTCCCAGGATGCTTTCCATCTTAATAAAGTACTGCATTCACATTTGAGCTAGTTTTGATAACTTGCTGACTTTAATAATTTTGATAACTTGCTGACTTTAATAATGCCTGGGGAGGCATTATTAAATGGTGTAATTGCATCAGCCTACCTGGGCTGCAAAGACATCCCAAAAATGACTTGGAAAAGGCAGGAATTTGAAATTGTACCTTTAGGAACATTTGGGAGTGGACCTCAAGTTTACCTTTCTTTTAAAAAAAAAGTGTTTGCTTGCAAATAGTGCAGTCCTAATTATAATTCAGACCATGGTTGTGATTTTTTTTCCTTTTTGATTTTTCTAGCTAAAATTCAACTTATTGCTGGGATATTCAAGAAATTATTGCAGAAAGACCTGAGTATGTTTATATTTATGGTCCTAGTGTAGGGTTTCACACCACTGCAGTAGCACAGGTGAAAGAGTTTGTGGTTTTACCAGATGGACTTGCAGAGCTGGAAAAAAGTGTGTGTGTGAACATGCAGAAAAAGAAGCATTAAGGGTTGTGAGTATGGGTGGTTCAGTAAAGATGTGGAAAGTGTTGGGGCCATGCAGTGCTGTTCTGAAATAAATGCACTTTCTTCAAGTAGGTAGAAGTTGCAGGAGCAGCTTTATTATGTGGTGATAGCAAGACACAGAAATAAAATGCCGAAACAGAATAGCCACTGCTGGACAACAGTGTATTTGATAGAGGAGGAGCATCCTCAATCTGTCTCTCTGTCCAAACACCAGGGGCAGACTCTTGAAGTTTATCCCAACATCAAGAGGTTTTGTGGTGAAGAAGAGAGAGGCACAGCTGAGTTAGGTTAGGTCCACCCAGCTTACGCATCCAAGTTTCAGTAATACATGGTAGGTCAGCCAATTTGATTGTGGATGAGTGTAGTCTTATTATAAACTGATCTGACATTCATTAATAGCGCCATCAGGCCAGAAGACTCGGTGGATAATCTACCCGTAACTTCTGGAAAAGTGGGAGGGCTGAAATGGGAGACGGGGTATGCATTCTAGACCTCTGCCCCAGGTGGTCAGCTCCTCCATTCAGACTGTACCTTACCCTACTCACTAACACTGACATCAAGGTAGCATCTTCTTAACTCGCTGCTACCTGCTCGCCTAGACACATCTCAGCACCATCATCATATACAGTGGTACCTCGGGTTAAGTACTTAATTCGTTCTGGAGGTCTGTTCTTAACCTGAAACTGTTCTTAACCTGAAGCACCACTTTAGCTAATGGGGCCTCCTGCTGCCGCTGCACTGCCAGAACACAATTTCTGTTCTCATCCTGAAGCAAAGTTCTTAACCCGAGGTACTATTTCTGGGTTAGCAGAGTCTGTAACCTGAAGCGTATGTAACCTGAGGTACCACTGTAGTTGATAGGGCCACAGATAGTAGACTAAGTAAGGCCCAGTAGTGGACAAATCCCACGCTGTCAGTCAGAACACAACTACAGCATTTGTTCCCCTGTTTCTCACTCAAGGGAAACAACAGCAAACCAAACTTCCCCTCTCCCCGGGTCTCACAGGCCTGTCACCCACTGTACCTGGCCTAAAATTCTGTATCCTGATGCACCCATACTCCTATAACTCCTGCAAGTGGAAATCCCCTTTGGTGTTAATCCTGCTGCCCGCAGCACGATTTGCCTTTGTGATAAGATGTGCTCTGGATCACATCCCAGCTCATCTAGTCAGTCAGCAACCAAACAACACTGCACTCTGCTGTCAGCCAAAAAAACCTCTTGCAGGCAGGAATCACACCAGGAAGGAAACTCTCAGACTGATGCAGGTGAAACACTACTGTCTCGCCTCCTGGGATTGCAGATCAGACTATAAATGCAATATAGAAGAGTGTATGTATGTGTATATATAAGAAGAGTGTGAGTGTGTGTACATGTGAACTTTCCTCAGTACAGTTGAGCAACCCTGGTTGTATTTGTGCTTATCTTGAAAATGGAGAATAGACTTAGGTCAAAGTTTAATTGGTTTGTGATCACATCATAATCTATAAAACATACACCAGAATGGTTTCTCTTCTTACAATCTAGTACTTGACTATTAGCATATGTGGAAAGCCAGGTTTCAGTCTGCTTCATGTTTGACAGGTATAAATTTGGCACTTGGCTATGAACAGCTGGTACACTAATAAGGACCAATAATCCTGTTAACATGGGGGTGCTCACCTCACATGTGGTCCAGGTCCAGTTTTGGGTTTTGTTTCAAGGGCTTATGATGGAAGATTGGCATTGGAATGTGTATTGTAGATAAGCAGCACTTTATTAAAGTATTTCAGGTGTTTTACTGACATAAAATTCTGAGATGAGAGAAAACTAAATAGTCAGAACACTTGAAATATGAAATCTCAACCAAGATAAGGAGCAACACTACTGTGTTTTAAAATTACTGATTTTATATATACAGTGGTACCTCGGGTTAAGTACTTAATTCGTTCCGGAGGTCCGTACTTAACCTGAAGCACCACTTTCGCTAATGGGCCTCCTGCCGCTGCCGCGCTGCCGGAGCACGATTTCTGTTCTCATCCTGAAGCAAAGTTCTTAACCCGAGGTACTATTTCTGGGTTAGCGGAGTCTGTAACCTGAAGCGTATGTAACCTGAGGTACCACTGTATATATTTATAAATATGTAACTTTTAATATTTTTATTGGCATTTTTAATGAATGCTTTAGATTATCTACTATTAAACCACTTAGAGGGGGGGGGTGTATTCATACACACACACACACACACACACACACACACACACACACACACACACACACAACATAGAATAGCAAGAGAACAAGCAATAATGAAAATTTAAGTTTTCACCAGGTTTTGTTGTTGGCTAAAATGGTTTAGGAAGAACTCTGTCCAAATGAGGAGCAGCAGATAACTTTGGAGAGTAATTAAGAAGAAAAAAGCAAGGGCTGCCAAAGGACAGTGTGTTCACATTGTCACCTTAGAGTGCAGTAAAGTTTTCCTCCCCGTGCCTTGTCCACTTTACAGCTTCCCTTCCTCCCAGTTGTTCACATCAGCACAGCTTTATTAGTGTCAGGTTTGTTTTTGTTTGTGCATATACCAAGCAGTGTTGAGGGGACACGGATGCCTTTACTCTATGCAAAGGTATTTACATATTGGCTAGAGACAAGTAAAAGCAACTTAAAGACTCCAACTGGTGTGAAGCTGGTTTGACAAGTTACAACAAAACATATGGAAAATATAAACAAACAAACAACTAAACATGCAACAAGACATATAGGAAAGCTTTCAGACAGTAAGAGCTGTTAGTGGAATTGTCTCCCTCGGGAGGTTGGGGACTCCCCTTCCTTAGGTGTTTTTAGCTGAAGATTCCTGCATTGCAGGGGATTGGAGTAGATGACCCTTGGGGTCCCTTCCAACTCTACAATTCTATCATCCTATGATTCTAACAACTCATCAGGCTGTAGTACTTTATAGCAAAGTACAGACTTGATCTGCATTTTGGATAACGTCAAATGAACAGGGATGAAAAACGCAGCACTGGAAATGCATTGAGTGCACTGTAAATGGGAATGTGAGCACAGTCTGAGTGAACACACAGTTGTTGCTGCCTTCCCCATTATCAGATTTGTCAGACCAGACATATTAGAAGCATATGTTCCGCTATTTTTCATAAGATGGCACTCATAGTGTTAAAATTAGCCATACCAAGGAACAACCACATTTAAAACTATCAGGGAGCAGAGGAAAGTGGGAAATCTATTTCTAATTCTACTGCCTTTCCTCCTTTTATAACCTTTCCTTCACATGATTGGTCTAAGCACCACTGATCACATCAAACAAAAATGTCAAGAATAATGCTTCCTCCCCAAAGATCTGTCTGCTTTTCCCCTCAACATATAGATTGGCTATTGTATTGCTTTCAAAAACTGGGCTGTGGCACAAGTATACACACCAACCAAAATGTAGTAGCTTTATAAATTATATTCTTGACATTTTTGTTTGATGTGATCAGTGGCACTTAGACCAATCATGTGAAGGAAATGTCATTTTCTGTGAAGTTGTCTTCTTGAATCTTTTATGAAAAGCTGCCTAAACTTTTAGAAAGTCTATTTGAATGGAAGTTCCAGTGGTACCTTGGTTTACGAACTTAATCCGTTCCGGAAGTCCATTCTTAAACCAAAGCGTTCTTAAACCGAAGCGTGCTTTCCCATAGCAGCGGGGCACTCAATTTACAAATGGAACACTCTCAACAGGAAGCGAAACATGTTCTGCTTCCAAGGCAAAGTTCACAAACCAAAACACTTACTTCCAGGTTTGCAGCATTCTTCATCCAAGTTGTTCATAAACTAAGCTGTTCTTAAACCAAGGTACCACTGTATTTACTCAGCTGTTGCTTAGTGGCAACCATGGCATGGGGATGGAACAAAGACTGTGCTGCTGTGGGAGTCCTGTGAAATATTAGAACACCAGTCTTTCATCTAGTAAATATGGGAAAGCATCTAGTTCTTGGGTAGTCCTATTACAGGATTTGATCATTTAGCATATTTCATAAAACTCCAGTGCTTGCTAGAATGTATTCTGCTGTCATTGATTTGGTACATTCTTTTCTTTTCTTTTCTTTTCTTTTCTTTTCTTTTCTTTTCTTTTCTTTTCTTTTCTTTTCTTTTCTTTTCTCTTTTCTTTCAAGTTGTTTCAGTCTGCTAGCTTGTAACCAAACTGCAGTCTCTACCAGACATATGATTTATCTCTCATAACTTTGTAAGCATATGTTGTGGGGGAATAAAATATATTTTCTGTAGTTCCCAGCTTCAGAAGCCTGTTGTCTTAGAGGGAAATTCTTAATTGGATTAATAGTCTTTTAGCTAAACTTCTTAATGAGAATTAATGGGTGCGCATTACAAATTCCTAATTAACAACAGAGAATGGAATTGAATAAAAGACTCCCTACTATAACTAAAACACCACAACAGCAACTTAATGTTAATAATGCTTTATGTTAAAGTAGTATGTCTACAATACAATATGGATTTAATTAACCACTGAATTCAACACATTGATTCTCAGTGTACAGTATATTTTCTGCTAGCATTTACTGCAATGGTTTCTTGCTAAATCAACATTATAATCCTGCTTTCATTTCCCACCAGATGATGAAACATGCCTGGGATAATTATAAACATTACGCATGGGGATTAAATGAACTGAAACCCATATCGAAACAAGGACACTCAAGCAATTTATTTGGTAAGTAATATGTGCTTTTGTACTTAGTGACATCATCTGATTTACTGCTTTGAAGTTAGAGATTACATTAGAAGCATGTGGGCTCTTAGCACATGTCACAACAGCTGGTTATCTGTAAATGGTTGATTATTGAAAATAACCAAAGCAGCATTGTCTTATTAGTTTGTTCCCCACTTACAAGGAAGATCATACAAGGTATACTACAGTGTTGCACTCCTTATATGGGGATTTTTATCCCACCAGCATGACTCCATAGGGCCCTTGAGTGGCTTCAAGTATCAAACATAATAATTTAAAATGGTAAGCTTATCATATGTTGACCATGGAACCTGGCCAAACTGATAAAGATTTTAAGCACTCTTCAAAATAGGCATGCTAGCTACATAAGAATGGCAATTAGAATCATTCAGTTAAGCTTTTTCTTGTTGTATTACCATCTTTGAACATCTATATCCTTTATTAATAGATGATAGTTTACAGTAGGAATTTTTGGAATATTTTGAGGGAGCCTTGTTTCTTAATTTAAGAACTTCCATAACAGCAACAAAAATAGCCGCCTTGTCCTGTAGATCTTTTCTCCTTTAGCTGCTTCTATTTTCTGCTTAAAATAGTGGAATCCAAGCTTTTGTTTCATTTAATGTTCTTTAGCCAGCCAGAACTCTAAAGTGATAAATTCAGTTGTCTTTTGGGCCGGATGTTCATGGTAATCTCCATCTCATGTTTGGAAACTTCTCTTTAGCTGCTCAGTAGTGAAGTAAAAGAGCCTAAAGTGCAGTAGTGTTTAGAGTGTCAGACAAAGGGCAGGGATACCAGGTTCAAATTCCCACTAGAATATAAAGTTTACTAAGTGGCCTTGTGCACTTGGAGCCTAGCTAATATCACAGGGTTGTGGTATGAAATGGAAGGGGGGCAGGACTACCTTTGAGCTCCTTGGAGGAAAGGCAAAATATGAAAGGCATAGCTGCCATCAAAAACAGCAGCCCTGTATCTCCTTCCCTATAATGTTGAGGAAACAGTACATGCAATCACCATCCAGATTTCCCAGTTCATGCTCTTTTTACTATGATCATGGAATTATTTATTGCCTTCTATAACACTGTATCAAGGCAACGTGTTCCACTTCATTCATGATGAGAGAGGGGGAAATCTGTTAAATATTACCTCACATAGGAATGAGATGGAGAAAATGAAATATGAGGTTGTTCTTAGTGACAACCTTTTGCTTGCTGCAATTCTGCATGAAGTTTTCTACTCTGGGGAAAAATCTAGATGAAAGGCTTGTTGTATAGACTATGTCTTAGCTCCCATGGTGTACACCCATGTGCATTATGGCAAATGTTATGAGAAGCTGAATATTTGCTATGCCACAGTACTTAGAATATACTCTTTACTGACACTTTTTTCTTCTACCAAAAGGCCATTAAATTTATGCTCCCACTTTTGGAAGAATTGTTAAATATAGTGGAGAGCAATCTTGGTAGCTGGCTCTTTTGATTAACAGTTCAAGTTTGTTGCTGCTTCTTTTAAAACTGTGGTCTAAAATGCCAAGGTTGGAAAGGAAATAACAGCTTTTCTATGGGGCTTTACATATATTGACCTTGGCACATGTTAATAATTATTCACTTCTGGCAACATAGATTGCAAACTAAACAAATACTGTCAAGGAAAGGTCTAATAGCACAGAGAGCAGGTGTAACACCACATTCTTGCTGACTCAATGGTTTAGCCTGGTGTAATTGAAGAGGCTCTGTTACGTTGTGAGCACCACAGCGCTCATTGTGGCTGTGTTATCTGTAGGGTATGGTAGTGGGTGTAAACTTCACCATCACCTTTAGGAGCATCTGTTAAATCCTCGACCCAGTGGTAATTGGGATAAATCATCAATACCCCCATTTTGGAGAAGCTGCTTGAGAGGGTAGTGACAGTTCAAGTACATTCACTCTTGTATGATGCAGATTATCTTGACCATTACTAGTCTCGGTTGTGATCTGGTTTTTGGGTCTGAGTCGTCCTCGGTCATCTTGATAGATGACATTGCTTGCGAGAGGGACAGTGGAAGTGCAATCATGTTACTCGTTCTTGATATTTCAACAACATTTGATGCCGTCAACCATGACATCCTTTTGGATCTCTTCTGTTGGTTGGGAGTTGAAGGCACTGATCTTCAGTGGTTCCACTTCTATCTGCAAGTCCAGAAAGCAGCAAAGGAAACAGCTTATATTGTCTGCACTGACTGGCAGCAACCCTGCAGCATTTCAAATAGGGGATGTACTTAGCTATACCTGGAAATACCAGGGATTAAACATAGGACCTTCTGCATGCTACATAGATGCTCTGCCACTGAGCTCTAGGGACTTCCAAATGTGCTTGCCCTCTAGTAGTTAGGCTGTGGGGTGCTATTTTGTCCCCAATGCTATTTATCATCTATATGAAGCTATTGGGGGTGGCCATTACAAGATTTGGAGAACAATGGCTTCAATAAGCGGATGGTTCTATCTCTCTGTAACACCCAAGTCAGGAGTCAACATGCAAGCCCTGAGCTGGTTTCTGGATGCAATGGTGGACTGGATAAGGGCCAGTAAGGTGAGCATGAATACTGGCAAGATGGAGGCACTGTGGATAGGTAGTCCTCAGGTCCAGAAAATTTGTCTGGATGTAGTTTTATTCCTTCTGAAGGACCAAGCTTGTAGTCAGAATGTAGTCATTCATCTTCATTACTAGAGGCTCAACTGACTTCAGGAGCTAGCTTTGGTTGGTATGCCCACTATGTCTATTCCTGGGCAAAGATAATCTAGCCACAGTGGTCCATGCATTGGTAATCTAAAATTTTGATTTCTGCAAGGATACTATATGCAAAATACTGTGTGTGGTCACAGGGTGGGGAAATTCCCCACCTGAAAGAATGGTGTATTAAATCATAGGAAATAACAGTTTTGAGTAAAATTACTTGGTGTATCTGGGTTCAACAAGTTACAGAATGAGCAGGTTCAAACATGAGTGGGCACAGTTTGAACAATGAAATAGCAAACAGATGAGAATTTTTAAATCCTTTGTCAGAGTTATGAGATAGGACTATGATATTTTTACTTCTAAAGTTATTTTTGCTGGTCTTTCTCTTTTTATAACCTTAATTTTTATTACAGTTTAGATCTACATGTTGTATGACATATGTATAAATTGATTTACTTCTGTGTGCACGCAGATGTGAAGATCACTGCTATGCACTCTGTGAGACTGTCTGCTCTTGAAAAACAAAGTTTTAAACTTAGCCTTAGTTCACATTGCATACATCTTCTTCATACAAAGAAAAAAACTATTGTCGTACCTTGGGTTTCGAACAGCTTAGTTCATGAACAACTTGGAACTCAAATGTCGCAAAGCCGGAAGTAAGTGTTCTGGTTTGCGAACTTTGCCTTGGAAGCTGAACGTCCGGTGGACTTCCAGAACGCATTCTGTTCGAAAACCAAGATATGACTGTATAGGTAAATCTAGTACCAATAGTATGAACAAACATCATTTTTTTACAAGTTTAGTTTGGGTTATAGTAAGTAGCAAATGTATAGCAAACCCTGTATGAGCTAATTTGTTTCAGGTCCTAATGGCTTAAGTGATGAGGTACTGGATATAAAACAATAGCAGGAAAAAAGGCAGCAACAAAGAAGTTCTTTCTAAAATATAAGCAGATTTGAGAATTTAGATTAAAGTTCTTTTTATATTGGAGGCTCAAGCTGCAGGCCATTGAATACAGCCTCTCTCTTAGTACTTTCCTGTAAGGCCATGAAATGTAATGCTTTTACTCTGACAATTTGTTGCTAGTCTGTTGCAAATCACAGGTCAGGCAAACATCCTTGTGAGAACTGCTAACCTACCCTCCCCTCCCCTTGATGTCTACCTGCTTCATTATATTGTGCAGTACACACACACACACACACACACACACATATATATATATATATATATATATATATATATATATATATATGACATGGCATACTTAAAACTCTGATCCAAGGTTCTTCTGCAGATGCTAAGCATCACAATTCAGTGTGTCCTGCTTTTAGAGACTTAAGAAACATGCTATTTCAGTGGGTAAATTGTCCTGCTGGAGCCATACACTGAAGTTTGTATTTATAGCTTATGCTGATTTAATAAGATAAACTATTTTAAATCCAATAACAATTCTTCTGGCAGCATAACTAGTTCCAGGATTTATTGGTAAATCAAATAACTTTATCCTGTTCATGCTATTAAATTGCATTACCCTATTTTGTCCTCTAAATGATGTCATGTCAAGTAGCATATTTGTCTTGGAAGGCTTTTCTGAGTTTGTTTCACAGAGGAATGTTGGTTAAAGATGGTTAAAGTATAGGAATAAAAACATGATATTTGTCTTCACAATATAACTAAACTAAACTAAATTGCTGGAGTGTTGTGAGTAGTACCACTTGATAATGCATTTATTTCCCTGTAAACATCCAGGGCTAGTTCCCACCGCTTGACTGCAAGCCATGTTATCTAACACAGAAAAACCAATAGCAGTGGTGTTTGATTTGGGATTATACTATCTCACACTTGGAATAAACATGCAGGCCAATCCAATACATATTTAATTAGAGGCAAGTCATTGGGAGTTACCCCCTTGTAAGTGTACATAGGGATGCAGCTTCAAGTAGTATAAGAGAATAAAATTGTAGGTTCTCATAATAGGGTATGCTGAATTTTTCAACTTTAAATTTCAAAAAATGAGCATTGCTAAAAAGTTGTAACATGAATTGGGAATTCAAAAGATATTTTGGTTAAATAAATATACCTTGGTTCTCAAACTTAATCCGTTCCGGGAGTCTGTTTGACTCCCAAAACCATTCAAAAACCAAGGCGTGGCTTCTGATTGGCTGCAGGAGCTTCCTGCACTCAAGCAGAAGCTGCATCAGACGTTCGGCTTCCGAAAAACATTTGCAAACCAGAACACTTACTTCTGGGTTTGCGGCATACGGGAGCTGATTTGTTCGGCAACTAAGCCGTTCGAGAACCAAGGTACAACTGTAATTTAGTTTTGATTTGTACTTTGCAAACAAATATTGACTTTTTAACATTTTGTGGAATTTTCAGTAATTTAAAACTTGTCATTTTTTTAAACAATGTGTGTAAAATTGCATAATAATCATTAAAATGATAATCTAGTACCGTATTTTTCGCCCTATAGGACGCACTTTTCCCCCTCCAAAACGGAAGGGGAAATCTGGGTGCGTCCTATGGGGCGAATGCAGGCTTTCGCTGAAGCTTGGAGAGCGAGAGGGGTCGGTGCGCACCGACCCCTCTCGCTCTCCAGGCTTCAGGAAGACATCCGCAGCCTGCTTCCCGGAGCGTCGGGCGCCCTGAAAGCAGAGCGCCCGGCGCTTCGGGAAGACATCTGCAGCGTGGGGAGCCCTGCAGGAGTTCCCCGCAGGGCTGTCTAGGCTGCGGATAGCAGCCTGCCGCCCGCCGGACAGACATCCACAGTGTGGGGAGCCCTGCAGGAGTTCCCCGCAAGGCTCCCCACACTGCGGATAGCAGCCTTCCGCCCGGCGCGCAGGACACCCTGAAGCAGGGCGCCCCTCGCGCCGGGCAGACATCGGCCAGCCCCACAAGCTCAGGGGACAGCAGGGAGGCGCAGCGCCGCCATCCCGCTGTTCCTCGACCTGGTTTGGTTTCCCCGACCTGCTTTTGGGGGGGGGGAATAAAGGAAAAACATTTTTCCTTTATCCCCCCCCAAAAAACTAGGTGCGTCCTATGGGACGGAGCGTCCTATGGGACGAAAAATACGGTAATCACAAGTGTATTACATATGCTTGAGCATAACAAACAAGCGGAAGCAGCAAGAAGATGAGAGAAGGCTTGTTGAATATAAGCATAGAAGTAGATTAGATGATTCAATACCATCAAACAAAATAATTTTCTGTGCTGATGAAAATGAATAACACAGAGATGATGACCAAGATGGAAATGATGGAAGTTATGAATTGACGTTAGAAAAACCAAATACACCTTCCACTTCTGATAAAAAGGCAGAGTGCAGAGTACATCATAGAAATGCATAATGTTGGTATGCAGAGCATCAGATATGGTATTGGCCTGCTTGCCACAGCTGCCTTTATGGATGCCAGCTTGATCACTGAAGAAAAGAGACTTGCAGTCAAGAGGGCCTAAGAAAAAGTTCTGAAATCCCTGGCTCAGGAATTTGATGTTCTTTGTTAGATGGGTGAAATTCACTGCATTTTCTTTGATGGCCATGGAGATACAACTAAAGTTATGCTGAAAGCAGACAATTCAGATCAGCAATTGTTCCCAGCATCATCATAGAGCATGGGGAGGGGATGCTGCAGGTGGCAGGGAAGGCCTCTATGGGTGCTTCCAGGTGCCACATTGGTTGACTCATGAATCAGAGCGTGCAATCTCCCTGTAGGCAAGTGTTATGCTTTCTTTCTACTTTAGAATTGAGCACTTGAGAATTCAGCCAGTTTTCAAGTTCATGCATTCAAACCTTTTAAAAGATGGGGTATGCCTTTCACTTTCTCTTACTGTTCTTAGTGAATGGAGAGTCATATGTTGGTGTGGGACGTGTGGTTCAGCTTATTATTTGTGCTTTTATTGCTGGTTTTACAGAAAGGACATTCACACTGATGTGTGTTGTTTCAAGACACTTATATGATTTTGCAATTGCCTGTTGCGGCCCATTCAGAAGTTGTTCGCCAAAAGAATTGCTTACATTTTCTTTACATGCTAATGTTCTTGCATTGTTTGCAAGATATCTCATATCTTTTTCTGTAAAATATTTGTCGTTGTACACAGCTATAACATTTCAGTAGTTAATGAATAACAAATGCACTGTTACAAGAAAGACTTGTGTTAACTGAGGGGCCAGGTAGAGGAGAAATAGCTAAAATGATGTGATTCAGAATAGAAATGCTGAGATTTTTTTAAAAAATAAAAACCTAACAAACTACCACCTTTCTTGCACCCAACCTTCTCATCATGGTGAGACGCAATATCATTATATTCTGTAACAGAATAAGAGCATCTTATAGACAGGGCCTGGAGGATAATAGAACTGAGGCACAGAATCCAAAATGTATTATTTGAGGAATATGGAGTGTGAAGAAATGTCGCATGCTTGCAGGGGGCTGTGTGAACAAAAGGATGGTGTTCAGGTAGTATAGCAGGATAGGAAAGAATCCCAAATAGTGCTCTTAATTCAGGGATCATAGTTATTATTCAACATATTCTGTTTCAATCATAAGCTTTCTACAAAATGAAGTATTTTATTATTTATGGACTGATATTTGATTTGTAGGCCTGTTGACAAGAAATTTAGTTTCACAACTGCAGACAACTAGACCATAGCGCACAAGTGTGCATCAGATTTTCAGTGCCATAGAATAGGACACTAAAGCAAATTTAAAAATCCAGTTACTGTCAGGATTTTCCCTTCATAATATCTGCAACTCTACTGTACTTAGTGTAGACTGAGAACCCTGAAAGTTATTACGATCTTTGTCTGCTTTATAAATATTTCTTGATAGAGCAGCAAAAAAAAGCTTATCATTAATTACAGTGCTGGCCCTTTTCAGGTAATATTCAAGGAGCAACAATTGTCGATGCCTTGGATACACTGTACATCATGGAAATGAAAGATGAATTTAAAGAAGCTAAAGAATGGGTAGAGAAAAATCTGGATTTCAATGTGGTGAGTATTGTGTTCTTTTTCTACTGCTTGCACACATAGCAACAACCCTGACTTGAAGAATGTTCAGAGATACTGGGTTTTTTTAGCAGTCCTCAGAAGAGAATCATAGTACTGTAGAGATGGAGGGCACCACAAGTGTCATCTAGTCCAGCCCCTTGCAATCCAGGAATCTTTTGCCCAACATGGGTTTCAAACCCAGAACAGGCCTAGGCAAGTTTCATTCTAAGCAAGTTACTTATCTCACCCTTATGACAGTTCTTTTTCTCTTCAAATGAGACAGAGCTTTAAACTTTAAATCTTTAGCTAATTAGCACAATTCAAATGGGACTTCCAGTATGTCATTTTGCTTTACTACCTATTTAAAATGTAAAATCCTTTAGTAAGAATCTTTTTAAAAGGTAATTGTGGGAGGTGTATATTATAAAATAAAATTTAAATGCTAGTTAAACTGTGTTCTTACTTAGAAAACATATGTTAGGTAGACAGTTACTTTAAAAGACCTTCATAACTACCTCTGTCCCAAGAGCTGCAAACCTGGGTGTCATATTTCTGTAGTAATTGTGTTTTCCCACCCCATGGGCTGTTCTAGAGAGGATCTGAATGTAATGCTAGAATGTGAACAATATTTTGTTACACCTAGGCAGCAATTAATAATCTGCCCCCTATTCTTAAAGTTGAAAAGAGGCTGTATCACCTCAATTTTTCTCAGCATATAGCAATTAAAATTTCAGGAAATCCCATTCAAACACAAAATTATAAGCAGCAGCACCTTTCCATTTATCTGTTTCCTGCATGTCTCACTGAAAGAAAAATCTTTCTGCCAAGGTATTGTTTGTCAGGTCATTGTGGAATTGGTATTTATAATTACCTTGATGTTTCCCAGAAATCTTTATGTATTTAAATCTAGCCTTTGCTGCATATTGTGATGATGTTACCAAAGGAATATCTAACTAAATACATTTTTAGTTTTAATCCTTCCTAATAAATGGGAGTAATTTCATGCAAGATTTAATGAAATTAATTCACAAACAGTGGCATGCCTATGTTATAAATAGGGATCAACTAGTTAATAAACAGGAACCAGAGGATAGCTAAAAATGGAATAAAGTCATAAAAATTGAGTGCTTCAATGTTCTGTACTAAGACTAACAGCATTTAGTGTGAAAACTGGAGGCAAGGGTAATTGGTGAGATAGCAAAACTTGTGGAAGACAGTATACAGGATAGAAAATTCCAAGCAGACCATGAAGAGCTCCAAAAGCAGTACCAGGGAAAATGTAGTATGTGTAAACACAAAGTGATGCTGTTTGGGACATAGAATTCTAACTTCCTTTGTGATAAACTTTAAATTTATTATTTCTTTTTTATGTAAAGTCACTTTGAGTCGCCTGCGGCAACAAATAGCATCTAATAAATGTAATTGATAATAATGATAGTAATTGGGCTTACTCAAAGAAAGAAACTTCTAATGAACAACAAAATAGACAAATGGGTGGAAGAATCCAATGATTAAGGACAGGCTTCCTCAAACTCGGTCCCCCAGATGTTTTTGGCCTACAACTCCCATGATCCCTAGCTAGCAGGACCAGTGCTCAGGGATGATGGGAATTGCAGTCTCAAAATATCTGGAGGGCTGAGGTTGAGGAAGCCTGATTAAGGGAGATGAAGAATGTGTGATGGCAGAGCTTTCAAATTCTGAACTTAGAGTTCTGCAGAAGGTAGAGAGTAAATAAGTTCACTCCTGAATTATCTGATTTTAAAAGAACAAAGGTGATCTTAGTATAGCATAAACAGACCTTACAGCTGGTAGTTTGCCAACATCTGGGCAACTATTCAATCAGGGGGCCATATTACCAAATCTGACCCTGGTAATAGCCAGTGCTGACTTGACTGGAGTTGAAAATCCACATCTGACCCAGCAACTTTTAGAAAAGGCTTGCTCTGCAACTTTCAGTTCAGTGAGCTAGTACATATTCTTCCCCCTTCCCCCACTAAAAAGACATATTGGAAGGAAGTCTTCATATTCCCCTGCCACTTCCTGATTCTAGATCTGCTCCTCCCAACTTTTATACAAATTATGTCCAAAAATTATGTTCAAAATTGTGGGTCGTCTTGTACACGGATACAATATCCCCCCCCCCACTTTCTCAATTTGGAGTCTCCCAAAATAGGGGGCATCTTATACATGGAGGCGTGTTATACATGGAAGAATACAGTGCATTATTTCTCTTTCCTGACCTTTATGGTATACTTGCTATAGAAACAGGTTGCTGACAGACAATTAGTGTTAAAATCCATGATCCCTGTGTTACATTTTTCATCTTCATCATCACATATGGCATACTGATTTTCAACTGCATTCATCAGATATTTTATTTCTTACATTTACACATGATATATCTTGATAGTTTTCTGAAGCTTGCGAGAGGGGAGAGAATATTTTAAGTGCCCCCCACCATCTTTGATTTGAGACTTCATTATCTGCTCATAGGGAAATCTGATACAGGCTTGAATAAGACTCCTCATTGTCTTCTTCCCCACATTCCCATTCAAATGCAGACTGGTTTCCTAGAAGTTAAGTAAAGCCTCTTCAGCTTCTCTTCAAATCTCTCTCATCCACATGTTTTCCCAGGGTGATGCTAGCTTGCCATAATGAGCTTAAGGATAGCTCTCCTATTAAATACAGAGCTTTCATGTCTACGCTGACTACAATCTCTTGCTTCATTTGTTCCACATGCCTCAGTGGATTGTGTAACGTACTCTAGAAATGCTATGGTTTGTACAGTTGTTAGCTTCAGCAAATCTGCAAGGTTTATTTAGGGCTATAATTTAAAATGATAGTATCCTTAGATTGTATGAGAGAAAGTTGAGTAATATATGATAAAAAGTTTTAAGTTTTTGTGATATCTTTTCTCTCCACATTTAAAACAAAATTTATCATGTTATGGAATTAATATACTAATAAAGAGAGCTGTAGCTGTATGCAAAGTTTTTGCCTTGTTATAAAAAAATTGGCATAAGCTAGGCAGTAATTAATGGCCTAACTACATGTTAAGCACAGGCTGTTGTTTTTAAGTGCTTAATTTTGCTTTCTGGATGAAAATCAGCTCCATAGAGTACTAAACAGAAGAATCGCCTACAGCTGCCAGTTCTCCACCAAGAAGTTATTCTGTGGCTGCTCCTGCTCCTGGCAGTGATGTTTATAGCAGACAGTCCATTCAGGGGCAAATAGGAGATGGGGGAATTTGGATGAGAAACCACTGCAGAGTCCCAGTCAAGATCACGATCATGTGAATAGTGTAACAAGCAATACATGATATATTAATTGTTGGAAAATGGTGTAACTATTTGCAACAAAGAAATGGGCATAAAGAATCTAGGAAGAACTGTCTTCTCTGGAAAGACAGGGAATAATAACAACATCCTGAAAATGTGTTTGTCCCATAGAGGTATGATTCACAAAGAGCTTTTGCCAATAATCCTATTCTTAGGAGGTTATTTAAAACAAAAACGTAGTGCTGTGGACATGGTAAGGGTGTGAGGTTCAAATGATTTTAGTAGTCTGTTAAACTCTTCCTTAGGTGAACTATTTCCTTCATTGTGGAAACAAGAAATACATTTTCTTAGAATTTAACTGATATTTCTGTCTTTGTGAAGCATCGTTTTATTTCTGCTTCTGGATATAAACTTTTTCATACTGCATTTTGAAGCTTAAAACTGGCATAAACACTGAATGCAAATTGGGCAAGAATTATGCTTCAATCTTTGGATAGTGTATCCTCCTGGAGGCAAAGAGTTCATAGTGACTTCCCTGTCTGTGATATGGAGCCAAGTTTGTAAAAAATCATGGATACATTTTGTGTTTAGTGAGGAGAGAACCTCACCGTGAGCTTGGGTTCGAACAACGTGCTCAGCCAAACCTTGACTTAGCTCAGTGCAGCACAGGAGTTAAAAGCACCAGGAGGAGCAAAGCAGCTGCAAGCTCCTCTCGAGGTGCCTGCCAAAATTGGCTTACCATGTCATGCAAACCAGACCCTAGAAACAACTGGAGACTACTGCAGACATTGTATTTCCTTTTCATGTTGAAAATTCACTATAATTTACCTAAAAATGTATTGTATTTGTATTCATAGAATGCAGAAGTTTCCGTTTTTGAAGTGAACATTCGCTTTGTTGGTGGGCTGCTTTCAGCATACTACCTTTCTGGAGAAGAGGTAAGATCATTTATGGTCTTCAATAGTAGCTCTAAATCTATAATACTGAGTAACAGGTTAAAGCCCAAAGTTTGGCTTAGAGGACTGGAAGTTAGCCAACAACACACCAGGGATTGGCTAATTGGAGAAATGCTGCCAGCACATAGTGTTCAAAAGCTTGCACTACCTCCTCATACGCTACCAGGCTGGGTTCAAAGCCATTAACAACTTGGGTCTGGGATGTCTCAAGAATGGGAAGACCTAATCGCTGAGCTCTTCAAGAGAGTCATAGAATCAGAGTTGGAAGGGACCCAAGGGTCGTCTAGTCCAACCCCTCAATGCAGGAACTTCAGCTCAAGCATCCATGACAGATGACCATCCAACCTCTGCTTAAAAACCTCCAAGGAAGGAGAGTCCATCATCTCTTGCGGGAGTCTGTGCCACTCCCAGACTCTCACTCCCAAAGTTCCTGTAAACTACCCTGTATGTACATACTCCAAATGAGGAGTTCATCCCCCATAACAAGTATGCAAATAACTTTGAGAGTCTAGAAAGGTGGGTGTCCCCTTTTTCTTTCTTACATACACAGTAGTTGAAAAGACAAAAATGGGAATTCTTTTGCTTTTCTTTGAGAAGTCTTGGGATACTGTTCTTAGGGTGCCTGTACTTAAGTGTAGGGTGGTAGCAGGGCAGGGAGACAGTGTGAGCTTGCGCTGTATCATGCTGCCTAAAATCAGCACAACTATTTTTCCCTGAGGGCAGGATTCAGCTTATGAGTCCCCTCAGCAGAGACCTTGTGCAAGGACTTCTATTTGCATAATGGGGCTTCTCCCTGGTCAACTCCCCACACTGCTCCCCACCTCCAAAATTTGCTTGGTGAGGACTTGGGAGAACCAATGGAACAGCACACGATAGAAGGAGAGAGGAAATCTTCCCATGCAGCAAATGTGGTGTTCAGTTTCTCTGAATTTCCTTCTTGATGCTGTGCTGTAGACTCCATCTTACTTGTGGTAACACTTTCACCAACTTTACACCATCAGGCAACTTTGTCTGATAGCCTCCGCTTTACATCCACAGTTTTCTGGTCCCACAGCAAACTTTGCTTATGTTCCATACATTACGCCATTTTGTGGTTATCAGTATTATAGCCATATTTTATTAGGATCTCTGAGATTGCGAAGTAATTTGACTTGTCCTAAATGTAATTTGGCTTATAAGAATGGAGACCTTTTCATGTGTCTCCCTGAAAGAATAAATTACTTCAACTACTTAATAGATAAAACAGTAGGAAAATGACATTCCAATTAACTTTTAACACCTGCATACCCAATTGGATTGCTACTTAAAAGATGCAACAGTTTAGAGCATTGAATTTGGACATTATTTACTTACCTTACCAGCTTATTGAAACTGAAGAAAATGCTAGGGGTGTGTATAAACCACAAGATTCGGTTTGGACCCCACTTCATTGGTTTGGAAAAGAGCAACATTTGATCCCTTCTAAGTGGATGAATCCTGCCAAATTTCAGAAGGATAGCTGTAGCAGTTCTGCAACACAGCCTTTGCAGATTTCACATTGTGGTAACAAGGCTATCGGGTTGGGTCTATGGCCCCACCTAGTGGTTGAAAGGCAGGACAACTGCTCCCAATATGCCTTTGACGAAAGCTGTACACATCTTCTCTGGCTCATGTTACTGATTTCTCCTCAGGTGTTTCCTCTGTCTCTTTAAAGCTTATTTTTTCTAATTATTCTTTATATGAGTGGTGTGTGGCATGATGTGTTTTCCAGAGTGTTTTTGTCTGTTTGGTTGGTATGATTGAGGGTTGGTTGTTGTTTTTTCCTCCTCAACTTAGTCTTTTACCAGTCACCATTTTGTTTTGTTTCCCAACTTTATTCCTGTCCACCATCTTTACTGCTGGCTTGTTCCTTTCCTTTCTTGCCTGCTTTTCCTTTGCATGGCGTGTGTGTGAATCCCTATTGTGTGTTGCCGTTCCCCCTTCCCTTCTGTCTTCTACTGCTTTGGGAGAAGAGATTGAAGTGATTTGCCAGACTTTGCGTCTGATACCACTTTGGGGCATCGCCATATAGCTTGTTGGATTAACCATACCTATATTCTTGGTGGGTGGGTGTTACACCTGAGCTGGCGGGCACTTTACTGTAGGGCAACAATTTTATTATGAAGATGTTGTACATTGTAGAGGTTTCCCTAGGAAAGTAACTTGCAAAATTTCAGGACGTTGAGTGTTGTGGCTAGGGAGTTATGATGAATGAAAGAAACAGCTTCAGGCTTGTGTTGTGCTCAGTTGGCACCAAAAGTCACAGAAACTAAGCACAAAGCTGATTTGATAGGAGTGGATATTTTTGGCATGTGGCACAAAGGCAGAAGGGCTTTAATGTTCAGTGTTTTCCAAGCAGTCACCACTGGCAGAGCACAAAGAATTGACAAAGCACAGAAAAGACAAAAACTAGGTGATTGGACAGCCCTGGTAAAATGATATCCTCTGATTAAAAGCTAGACCTGTCTGTCACAAAAGACATGTCCCTCTCCCAGCTCTGGCATTTTTCTTCTATGACAAACTAGAGGAGAATTTTTTGGAGACTCAGTTTGCTGTGATTAAACATCAGAATTCCCATAGTGCTTTGTAGAGATCCACTTCAGACAAACCTTTTTGAAGTGACTCTGCTTCGGTTCTTGATTCAGGATTTGTCAATTGTTTGTGCAGTCCTAGATAATTCAATTTTTGTGACACTGAACCTGCATTTTTGTTTCGTTGGAATAAATGTTTTTCTGTTTGTCATGAATTGACCTTAGATCAGCTAAAGATTTCAGTCCCTGATGTTCTGAAGCCAACAAAACAAGTATTGACCAATTAGATGTAGAGTTTTGTTCTGCTAAGAGATTAAAGGTTGATCAGGCAAAAGATTGTGTATGTAACCGAGTACGAAAACTTACAGGGCACTTCCTGGAACTTTCAGTGTCTCCTCCAGACTGAGGTTCTTTTCAAGTAATATGTAGATAAGAATTTTATTTTTATTTTTTTTATAAATATTTCATTAAGTTTTCTTTCAGATATTCAAAAGTTTACAGAATAAAAAGTAGAAAGTAAAAGTAAGAAAAAGAAAGTATACATAAATTCCAACTTTCCAAAATACTTTGACACTTCCAATTGGACTTCCCCACATCTTCCGAATTCTGCGTTCCTTGCAATTGTAACATCAGCAATTTGTTACCTTATTTCATGTCTTACTGTATCTTTCAAATACTATGTTTCCACATTTAAAATACTGTATCTCAGTTATTTGTACCCTATAAATAAACATAGCATGGTTACTTCATGTTGTCTGCCTCATCTTTCTTATAGCTTAATTTCCAATTCACCTATTCAAGTTGCTGAAGCAAAAATTTCCAAATCGTACACATTCTTAACATTCATACAACTTATAATGTTTTTGCAAATAGTCCTTAAATTTTTTCCAGTCCTCCTCCATTATTTCTTCTCCCAAATCACGGATTCTGCCACTCATTTCAGCCAGTTCCATGTAGTCCATCAACTGCGTCTGCCATTCTTCCAGCGTGGGTAAATCTGGTGTCTTCCAGTGCTTTGCGATGAGAATTCTTGCTGCTGTAGTAGCATACATAAACAAAGTTCTATCCTTCTTTAACACTTTCTGGTCCACCATGCCCAGGAGGAAGGCCTCTGGTTTCTTGGGAAAGGTATGCCTAAATACCTTTTTTAGCTCATTGTGTATCATTTCCCAGAAGGCCTTCACTTTTGGGCAGGTCCACCAGAGGTGAAAGAATGTCCCTTCAGCCTCCTTACATTTCCAGCATTTATTGTCAGACAAATGGTATATCTTAGCAAGCTTGACTGGGGTCATGTACCACCGGTATATCATTTTCATAATGTTTTCCTTCAAGGCATTACATGCCGTGAATTTCATTCCGGTGTTCCATAACCTTTCCCAGTCCTCAAACATAATGTTATGCCCAATGTCCTGCGCCCACTTTATCATGGCAGATTTTACTGTCTCATCCTGTGTATTCCATTTAAGCAGCAAGTTGTACATTCTAGAAAGTATCTTAGTCTTTGGTTCTAACAGTTCCGTCTCTAATTTCGATTTTTCCACCTGGAAACCAACTTTTTTATCTATTTTAAACACCTCTTGAATTTGAGCATAATGTAACCAGTCTCGCACCTTATTTTTTAGTTTCTCCTGGCTCTGCAGCCTCCAATTGTCTCCAATTTTTTCAATTATTTCCCAATATTTTGGCCAGTAGGCCTCCATGTTAGGTCTTTTTCGAGCCTTGGCCTCCATCGGTGATAGCCACCTCGGGGTCTTGCCCTCTAGCAAGTCCTTGTATTTCATCCAGACCATGAATAATGCTTTTCTGACAATATGGTTTTTAAACAATTTGTGAGCTTTAACCTTGTTGTACCACAAATATGCATGCCAACCAAAGGCATTGTCAAACCCTTCCAGATCTAGGACATCAGTGTTCTCCAACAAAAACCAGTCCTTCAACCAGCAGAAGGCTGCAGATTCATATATAGAATTTTATTTAGAGCAATGACTTTCATGTGCATTGAGTTATCTGCAAACTCTGTGCCCTGTCTACATTTTTCATTTTTCTTCTCTGTGTTTTTACAGGGAATTTTAGTTACATTTAAAAAAAAAATCTTTCCTTAGGTTTATAATCCGTTTGTGTCGTTCAGATAGGTAAGGCGTCTGTTAGCAGAATGGGGAAGGAAGCAGTTTTCAGCTATTCCCCCTTTCATCAACCTCTCTCTAAATTTACTCCAGATCATCCTCCCAGTCCTTCAGAGCAGATTTAGGGAGACATGGCGGATTGCAGAGAGAGAGGGAGTAGCTGAAAAGTGCTTCCTTCCCCATTCTGCTAACAGAAGTTTTACTGTTAGCTGAATTAAACTTTTTTCCACTGGGTTTTTGCTCCTCTTCTCATAAGATAACAAAACCTAATTAGCAAATTGCAATAGTCATTTTTTGTAATGCGAGCAAAATCTGGACATATGAAGTGTTTTCTGTTCCTAACTCTGCTTTGTGCCAATGTTATTCATCGTTCTCCTTTCATCTTTAAGTGCTGGTGAACAGAGACATAGATTAGAGGCAACGGATTCAAGTGGGTGAACTGTCAGATCCACTCAGTTTAGTTACCAGCATTCTTGAAAAAACTACCTGTGCACATGAATGAAATTGGCAAGTCTTGTCTAGAACCAGTACCCTGATGTGGTGATGGACTGCCACTTGTCTATTGAATGGGTTTGAAGGATGGCCACTAGAGCACATGCAAATAAATGTGTGAATCATTGGTGGTAAATCGGATTAGCTTGATTAAGTTTGATTTTATGTTGTATGCCTCCCAGGGATCACTATGTGAAGGGTGGGTTTATAAATTGGGAACTAAATAATAAAATGCATGATTGTCTGAATGAAGAATAGAGTTGTATGTTGGACATAATTTTTATGGCTTGATAAAAAGAGGAAGTGTGAAATTATTTTTTCTTTGTTGGAGTTATGGATTTTTTATGTTCAATTTTTATTCTATTTTGTTTTTCATATATGTAATCTGTTCTGGGGTCTACAAGTCTCATAAATGAATGGATTTTCCAGGATCCTTTCCAAAAATGTTCAGCTTTCACTTAAAAATTAGAACAAAGCTTCTAACTCAATTTGTTATGGGAAAGTGTCCATGAAGTATTCCAAATCCTACTTACCATGTGTTGGACTCTGACCTGGGAGAGTTCCACAGCTCCAGGTGAATTAGAGTTTATTGTTTCTTGATTTGTCTGACTATTGCTGATTTTAATTTTACAGGTATTTCGGAAGAAAGCAGTAGAACTAGGAGAGAAACTGCTTCCAGCCTTTAACACGCCAACAGGAATTCCTTGGGCATTGTTAAATATCAAAAGGTAAAAACAAGGAATAGCTTCTGTTTGCCCTTTATTTATTGGGATGGACAATCAGGTGACAATTTTCTGTATTATCTTACCTTTTAGGCTCCTGGCTTGTGTGAATACATAACACGAGATGACACATAATTGCTCTCTCATTTTCCTCATTTGTTGCAATTTGCAGACATTCTGCAAACTGAAACAACTTTTGTGGTCTCAGTTGAATAGAAGTCCAGTCTTCTCAAAGTCTACTCTGAATATTTGTAAGGAGGTAGTGAAGCCACAGTATTCTAGGTTTAAAGTTAATATGCCTGAATTTCACATTGAGACTTTCTAAAATTGGTGCAACTTAATTATTTCAATTCCTTTCTTAATTTACTTCAACTGGCAAATGGTAAATTAATTAACTAACTAGTGTATTTTTTTTATGCACACCCATGCTCTTGTGTTGGTCATCTTTTTATTCTATCATACAATAGCAAATTGTACAAATTGTGCATGAGAGTCAGCTTGATGCAAGGACAGTGCAAATATTTACTCTTCTTTTTATTGCAATTTTTAAATCAATATATACTAATTGCACCCTCCTTCTCAAAGTGTGTGACATGGCGAAAATAGACAGACTTGAGGGAACTCAAGGCTTGTTGAAGTACCAGATTTGTTTTTATTTATTGTTTTAAGAAAAAACCTTCAGAAGAGAACACAAACCACTCAATGAGGAGTGAGCATGCTCAGAGGGCACAGAATGGTGACCGACTGAGGGGTGGAGGGTAGAATTCAAAACAGGAAGGGGAATTGAATGGCTTATGCTGAAAAGGAAATCACTAGCAGGAATACTGAATGGGAACACACTACACACTGTGACTTTGTTAGGGATCACCCTTATATTCAGTCTGTTTTCAGGTTTCTTTGCTACTTGGAAGGGTTGTACAAACTGTTGACAGTAGAAGTCAGTAGGGCTGTGTTACTGACCTGTCTTCCCAATGCCAACAGCTATGTTGAATGAATTGCCTTTTAATCTATTTGACTTCCCTGCGGCTTTGGAGTGGTTCTGGTACTGAATCTCCCTATTATACAAGATGCTGTTGTAGGGGGATTTAGATCTAACAGATTTCTTTTTCAGAGATAATTTATTATCATCACATGGCTCATAGAATAATAGATTCATATTCATGGTTCTCTGATTTAGTGTTCAGCTTGCTTTTGCTTTAGGGAACTGCTTTAAGGCTGGCTCTCACTGTTACATATAATCTTACAGCTTTCTTATATTTTATTCCCCCCTGCTATGTGTGAAACTCTAGGAAGAATGATTAATCAAACCCTTAGCACATAAAGCAATGGGAAACTTGTATTGTTTGCCTTTATTAATCAGTGCTACATAAGTGTATTCTGAAAGATGATAAAAAGTATGTTTGAGATTTACAGAAGCTGGAATGTACTTCCTAATGAGGAACTAAGCTATAAACTCAATACCTAAAGAAGTATGTACGTACTTAAAATGCACTCGGATCTGGATTTTTCAATAATTAAATTGCCTTCATGTACCTGCTTCTTAGGGACGCGGGTGGCGCTGTGGGTTAAAGCCTCAGCGCCTAGGATTTGCCGATCGAAAGGTTGGCGGTTCGAATCCCCGCGGCGGGGTGCGCTCCCATCACTCGGTCCCAGCGCCTGCCAACCTAGCAGTTCGAAAGCACCTTCGGGTGCAAGTAGATAAATAGGGACCGCTTACTAGCGGGAAGGTAAACGGCGTTCCGTGTGTTGCGCTGGCTCGCCAGATGCAGCTTTGTCACGCTGGCCACGTGACCCGGAAGTGTCTGCGGACAGCGCTGGCCCCCGGCCTCTTAAGTGAGATGGGCGCACAACCCCAGAGTCTGGCAAGACTGGCCCGTACGGGCAGGGGTACCTTTACCTTTACCTTTACCTGCTTCTTGAATGGAATAACTATTGTGCTAATCTAGGAAAAGACTGACTAATCATATTTAAAAACAGGATTTTTTTGTCCGACATGTTTATTCATTCCTATATAAACAGATGCATTACACACAAAACAGTAAGCCAAGGATGACTATAAAGATCTAAATCAGCCATCTGTACATCTGAGGTACTTGGGTTCACGCCACAGTAAGAGACCAAACAGCTTACGGCTTTTTACTGAAGGGATGTGTTAGGGCAAGTGTATGAGAAAGATAGGAAAAGCTATGGTTTGCTCCTCCTATCTTTCTCAAACACATGCACATTTCTTCAGGGGTGTAGCATGGGTTGCCAGTGCCTTGGGCGGGGCAAGTGTTGTGCCCCCTAGTGGACTGGGCAGCAGTCAGTCCCTTCGCCGGCCAGCATCCAATCAAGGGAATCTCCTTGCAAACTAGCCCCAACCTGAGGGCAGAGATAAGGCAGAGAAACGTGAAGCCAGGAGCTTCGCTGTGTAACCTCGTCCTCCTGTCCCTGCAGCGAGGTTCTCTGGGCAACGCACATGGCTCTGGCAGTGCTTTCTTCATCCCTCCCTCTTGGCTATCCCAGGGGCGGAGCATGCACAAGTGTCCCTTTGCCAGCCATGAGGAAAAGAAGGTGCTGCCCCAGCCCTGAAGGCCCGCCCTGTGCACGGTTTGCCTCCCCACAGCTCCGGCCTTGATGAGGGAGCTGGTGGTGATGGTGCCTGATTGTACCCCCTCAGAAATTTGTACCCAGGGCTACACCCTTCCTTCCCCCCGCCCCCCCCACTGCACTACTGCATTTCCTCATTCATGCATGGAACAAAGATTGGATGTTCTCATTTACTGAGTTCAGTGGAACTTACTTGAGGTAAATGTGCATTTAATTGCAACCTAAATGTATATGTAGGGCAAGAAATAATTTATAGTTTCTGTTGATTCCTGCAGATTTGCCTACAACTGCAGGTGAAATATTCAAATAAAGCCATGTTGGAGAAACTCCATAACTATTCTTTTCCATTCAGTTGTTACACCAAAGTAGCTAAATGTTTATGAAATGTATGTAAATACAGTATTATTTATTTTTTTAAATGCATATTTCTGCTACTGGCTGAAATTACCCATGCCTGCCCCACATTTGACGTGCTTCATACACCTTGGCTCCAACTGATTATCTGAAACTCTTCAGCAGCACTATTCCTGTAATTTGTTACAAAAAATCCCTGAATTTAAGCCCACATACTTTGAAAGCATAAATACCTGAAGAATTTTAATGAATGCCCCTCTGGCAGGAAGAAAGTGCAGATCTTTGTTTCTGTCCCTCTGGTATTTTCATCTCTTTGACAGTTGAGTTTGCTATCTTTATTTCAACCTATGCATAAAAAATAGTTATTAGTTTCTTGAACTTATCTCATGGTGATGAAAGTAAAATAAATCCCAGACATGAAGTGCTGCACATTTTTCTTCGGGTTTCCAAGTAGGCACGGAGCGGTGTTGATGTATCTCCATTTTGTTGAGAGAGAATAATAAATCATAAGCAGCTATGAAAATATACATAGCTAAAAGTTCAGTCCCATGCATATTTTACCTAGCTGTCCTACTGTATTCAGTGGGCCATAGTCTTAGGAAACATGCACAGGATTGCAGACTAAATCTCTTGCTACCAGTTCTTCTACTGTAATTTATATTTATTGAGATCAGATTTTTAAAAACACTTATACACATAATTTAAGATGGTTTACAACAAATAGATCAGATTCACATTAAAGCCCCGGTAAAGGCAAAATGCATTCAAGAACAGCTGAAAAGAAACAGGAAGCAGAGATAAAACTGTCTCTTCTGATAGTCCATCAGCAAAAGCCAGCTGAAAGAAAAGCATCTTCACAAACCCATGGAAAACAAGAGAATGAACAACCTAGGCTTCAGCAGACAACATGTTGCACAATGTGGGGGCTGCCCACTGAGAAGGCCTTGCTATCTCCACAGTAAAATAAGTCTCCCTGATGGATGGGAGTCTCTCCCATAGCTTAGCAACACACAGGCGAAGGCATTCCATCAGATATCTTAAGCCAGAGCCATTTGGGGTTTTAAAAACCATCTCTGATATTTTGACTTGTACATGAAAATAAATATGTAACCAGTGCAGTTGTCACAGGATAGGTGTAGCCTGATCCAGGGGTGAGCTCCCACTAACATTCTTGCTGCTCCATTCTGGACTGGTTGAAGCTTCCTGCAGTCTGCAAAGGTACCCCTATATAGAGTCCATTGCCATAGCCAGGTCTGATTTACTTTCATGCAAGGATGTACATGATAATATAAGCATATTGAGAATATTTGTTTTGTTGCAAAATAGTGTCTTGGCCAGGATCATTTTTATATCAAGTTTTGCCCAAGGCCTCAAAAACTGAATTCCATTTTGTTCAGCTGACTCTTGAAAGAGGTTGCCTTATTGCTTTCATCAGAAATTTCAAAGTAAACGCATCGTGTATTGAACTTGTGGACCTAGAAATCCTTGGTGCTTTCTATTTTGGAAGTTCTTATTGTTAACCACAATGTAAAATAAGTAACAGAAGATTCACACAGAAAGCTTTTTAATGTAATATTTGGTTTCTATTTCACTGGAAGGTCAAGGCTTTGTTTAACAGCCCATGCTTTGTATCAGGTATAGCATGAAGTATAATATTGTGGTTTAAAGTTTTGAAAAGAGACTCCATTTTTATACAACTTTCTATTTTGAAAATAAACTACATGGATTTTTTGCCATCATAGTTTTAGACACCTTTGAAGAAAAGAAATACGGGTTGCGCATCAGTTGTAGTCACGTCAAGAGTTCACTCACGTGGATAACTGATTCATGAGCATAACTAGCCTGAGATGACAGACTAGTAAGTTCCATGCAAGAGCTGGAAGAGAATACCAAGGATGGATGCTGGTTCAGTTTTCATCGCATAAAGCTGGCCAAGTGTCACAAGGAGTCAACGTCCATTGGGCATAAGCACCTTTGAACTAATTTGGGCTTATTTCATAGGATTGAGGCTGTTAGACAAGTTCACTCAAGGAAACATGTGACAGTAATGTATGGTACTCTGGAGGAAAGAGAAGATCTGCTTGGGAAGGGCTAGTATCTCTAAGCCTTCTCCTTCATGGTCTGTGTATAACGAGCTTATTGCTAAATTGGGCATCCTCTCAACTTGCAATAGTACCAAAGCAGTGCAGATAGGTTAAATGTGCTAATATTGAAAAGGAACTGAATAATACATTTTATTTTGGCTCCATCCTATAGTTACAAATAGCTAATTTAGGTGAACAGCACTCTTTGGAGGGTATTCAGGTTCACATAAAAATGATTTGGTAATGCAGCTCTTCTAAGTATTGTGAACTAGGCATACTCCAAAGGAAGTGCTGCTCTGACTGCTTAACAGCGTTAACAGGAAATAAAAGCAAAGTACATGTGAACATTGAAGAGATGCAAATGTGATTAAATAAGAGACTGCGTATTAGGGGCTTTTTATTGCGTTTAGCATTTAGTATTCAGGGCTTTTATGTTTCTTGTCAAGCTACTACGTAGTTTATGATGTAACTTTTATTTCTCAATCTCACATCACTTTTTTTCCTTTTTAGTGGCATTGGTCGCAACTGGCCCTGGGCTTCAGGAGGAAGCAGTATTTTGGCGGAATTTGGAACTCTGCATTTGGAATTTATGCATCTAAGCCACTTATCTGGAAATCCAGTGTTTGCTGAAAAGGTCAGTTAAGAGTTTTTGCCAGTAGTTGCATCACACTTTTGGAAGTGTGACAATTGCCAGTTGTCGGGAATATCTCCATTTTTGTTCTTTGGATCCTCTGAACTTCTTTTCTGAGTACAAATGATTTGGTTTCCGGCACTTCTTTCAAATGTTTTATGATAGTAGGATGGTAGAAGTGTACACATTTTACGTATCTTAGGTTGACCTTATACTGCAAACAAGGGAGAGAAAGTGTGTGTGGATTTTCTCTGCATTAGGTTTTTTTGTATCCAGCTTATTAGTAGTTTCACGGGTAGTAATCATCCCTAAATCATGTTGTGCTTGCCTGTTATGGCACAACAGTCTGTTTTAGGTGTTGATTCAAAAGAAATGTTTTCCAGCTAACTTGAGTGTGGGATTAAAAACATAGGGCTTATTAGGTATATTTCACCCCATCAGAGGAAGCCCTGTGTAGCTGCTTTTGCAGTAAGGCCTCCCCTTGTGTGCCCCCTGCACCCATGAAATTGGCTCTGAAGTGGTTGGATGATCCCCTAGAGTAGCACATGGGGGGATGGACACCCTTCCGCCTGGCAAGCTGATATAGCTGCTCAGATGAAACATTTGTAATAGCCCAACATGGAACACAACCCATAATTGCCCCTAATACAGTCTGCATTCTTATGCTTCATTTGTATATAATGATAAGCAGTTAACAAATTAGCCTGTTCGTCCAGCCCAGGCTCTTCCACTTCAGGATCAGGGAAACAAACCACACAGGGCTGCTTAGTCCAAAGCAGCACTCTTGGTTTGCTTCTCTCTCTCCCTCTCTCTCTCCAAACCACAATCTGCAACTAAGAACAAACCTTGGCTTCGGGTTTAGAGAGTGAAACAAACGGCTGGTTTGGATATAATGCTAAGCCAACCAGTTTGTGGTTTGTTTCCTTGCTCAACTCAAGGAGCAGCAAAACAGGATTGCTAGGACAGCAAGCAGCTTGTGCACAGGTTATTTGCATTTTTTAACTATAGTTACTGAATACCCAAGTTTAAATGCAGCCATAGGTTCTCAAACATATATTGAGGAGTTACGGAACCAGATTACTTTTCAGCTAATGTTCAACACTAATCTAGCAAGAAGTCATTAATTAGCTACACAAAATAGCTCTGGACAATGTCCATCCCAGTATGGGCTGTGTGTGAGAGTGGGACAGGGGGAGAGTGCAAGCCAGTATAAAATGATGGCTTGAATCCTAACAACTCATCTGTAAATGGAAGAGTTGCTTCTGTTTATATAGGCAACTGGAATCCTGCAGAAGGTCTGGTTGGAGTATGGGCGGGGCAGCATTTTTGTCAATCTCCTCTTCCCATTTTGTTGCTTCTCATGATTTTCCAGCAGATTTTCAAGGGGCAGCAGTGGGAAGGAAAGATTGGCAAAAGCATTTCCTCTTTCCTCCTTCCTTTTCACTGTGGAATGTGTCCCAAAAGCAAAATTCTGCTCATGAGACTGTCAGCAGAAGTTTAGTTAGAATATAATCCAGTACTCTTGAAAGAGTTGCTTCCCTTAAGTTTGAATAGTCATACATTTCTTTTCTTTTTGCAAAGAATAAATTCTTTATGTAAAATACACCAAAAAATGTGCATATGAAACACCATAATTGTTTTTGTTATTTGACATAGGTTATGAACATTAGAAAAGTTTTAAAACGATTGGATAAGCCAGAAGGTCTTTATCCTAATTACCTAAATCCGAGTAGTGGTCAGTGGGGTCAACGTAAGTATATCATTTTCACTAGCGGTATGTAAAGGGAAGTCTTCTTTCTGCACATAACTGTTAGTCTCTTTCTGCACAAAACTGCCCCATTTTGGGGAAGCCTTGCTCCTCTTTTCTCTTGCTTTCTGAGAAGTCTTGCTCGTAGGGTTTTCCCTGCTTTTGCACACACTGTACGAACCTGCTCTTCTACAGGTATGCACACATTTCAGTTATTTTGTTTAAAAACAAAACGTTTAAAAGACTTCTTAAAAAGCTACTTGAACTATATTGTCAATGTGGCTTTTCTTTGTCCCTTCATTATTTGTGTTTGTTTATAAAATGTATACTAAACATACTCTGAACCAAAATAATTATGATAGTTTTGTTTTCAGGAAATAGAAATGCATTTTCATAATTTATAAGTGGTTATAGCAAAGTTGTCCTGTTCATGCAAGCACAATGAGTCTCCCCTCCCTCTCCCATCTCCTCTGGAGGGATTTGGGAACACTCAGAAAAGAAAGGGGGGTTGCATGGGGGAGAAGAGAGAGGGGAAATTATCTTGTGCAGGTGGGACTCGTTTTGTGAATGGGACAATTCTTTTGGACACAGTTCGTTACAAATGCAGCAGTCTTGAGAGCACATGTATCTATTTTATTTGTTAATTATAAATATTTAACAAAAGATTTACCGATACAAAATTTCAAAATTCATAAAGTGTTATTGCAGACACGTTTATTTGATTTGTTGCTCTGGTTGTAAATCTGGATCAGGCTCTGTCTTATTTTACAAATTTCCAAAATCACATTGCCTGGCATTGCAGAATAAAAGCTACAATAACTTGCTTTTTTGACATAGAAACATGCAAACTGGGGGCATGGTAACCTCTCTAGAGGGGAGTAACTGCCTAGTTGCAGATAGAGAGCTGCAGGTCTTTTTGTGCTGTACACCTTTAAAATTTGCTTTTCAAAAAAAGTAATTAAAAAAATAGACTCAGTGCTCAATCATGTCATTTCTCACGCTCCTGTGTTTGCTGATAAATTATGATAATATTGCATTCAGTAGGCTGTGGCCACAAGGTTTGGCTGGATGGCAAATACAGTGGTACCTTGGTTCTCCAACTTAATCCGTTCCGGAAGTCCTTTACAAAACCAAAGCATTACAAAACCAAGGTGCTCTTTCCCATAGAAAGTAATGCAAAACGGATTGATCTGTTCCAGACTTTTAAAAGCGACTCCTAAAACAGCAATTTAACATGAATTTTACTATCTAACGAGACCATTGATCTATAAAATGAAAGCAATAATCAATGTACTGTACTATAAAATAAATAAGACTGTATTGTAGATGATAAAAAAAAAAAAAAAATTCTTACCTGCACTGATTATAGTCATTCCGCAGTCACACAATCAATCAGTAGCTGAACTGGGTTCCACACAGTCACAAAAACAAATTAACCGAAAAAGCCTTAAAAACAAAAACGCAAAATAAATAGCAAAAACAAAAAAACCAAATTTAATCCATTCCGAAAGTCCATTTGACTTCCGAAATGTTCGAAAACCAAGACACAGCTTCTGATTGGTACAGGTGCACCGGAAACAATAGCTGACAGCTGCATCAGACGTTCAGCTTCTGAAAAACATTCGAAAACAGGAACACTTACTTCCAGGTTTTCAGCGTTTGAGAACCAAGGTACCACTGTAGAGATAAAAAGGTAAAACACCTCTAGGCTACAAAACACAAGCTAGATCCTTCTTGTAGTTTGTGGTTGGCAATGGATAATCAAAATGCAATATTCTTAGCAATGAGAAGATAATAAAATAAAAAATAAAACAGCAAACATTTCAAAACAAACAAACGAGGGAACTGGGGTTGTTTGACAAATGAGAGAAAACAAACACAAGCTGAAGAAATGCAACCAGACACATCAAGTGCTTTATAAGAGACAGGACTTCCAAAAGTGTTTCTCATTTTAAGACTTCTCATACACACCAGGAGCCTTCTAGGTAGCCCCGCAGCATGCATGAAGCAAAGTCCAGCTCATCCCTATAAGCCTGTGATTAGCACATGTTTGGTAGGAGGAGATCATGCTAGCCTTCCTCCAGATCCCCTTCTCTCCACACTAGAATTCTTATATGGTATTGTAATTAATAATTGAATCATTGGCCTGGCTTTCTGTGAGACTGTTTGGAGCTACAGATTGGCCTAGATCTGTACAAATATTTTTGGGACAAGCCCATTTGCCCTGTAGTGATTCGTTGCTGCTTCTACCCACTCTAGGCAGGACACAAATCAACCTGATTCAGTTTGGACTTTCGGCTTTGGCTGAATCTGGTGTACACCCTACCTTTTACTAAATACCACCAAAATGTTGACACTGGGCCTTAGAGAATATTGAGACTACAACAATAGCCACTGTGAGGCAGAATATTTTCTACTACAATTAGACTAGCAGTACTATAGTTCCGAACTATTTTATTGCTATTGTTCCTGTACATTTATTTAGCCTTTGTTACTTCAGTTGCAAATTGAAAGTGATTTTCAGCGTCATGGGTCAATTAGATTTGTCTCTAGCAATAATGGATATAATAGCAGGACTTATTATTGATGAGACTCTGCTTGTGCTATTTAGTCTGCAAATGTCAAGAGTTTCTGAGGTAATTCATTTAGGAAACTGCAAAGGTCATTTAAATGCTGCTATTCAGAGATCAACCTTCCATCACAGAGAGTGCACTCATTCTTCTGAGAAAAGCTTCTTTCTTCTTTGTATTGTGGACACTCGTGTAATTAATGAGGTATTTCTTTACTTTAAAAAAAAGTGTTCTGTTTTGTTAGTTCTTCGTAATTCTATCTTGCCATCACAGAACATTTCTTTGGAAATGGATAGCAAAGGTAACATTTCAGAAAACTAAATACCAGGTCACAGGCTGATAGTTAAAGATGCACACTGTAAAGGTGAAACCTTTAATAGGAAAAAGTAGGCCAGATTACTTGTTTGGTTTAAAGCCTTAAAGAGTAAACAAGCATGTCTGTCCTTTCCATTTTGAAGGCATAATTTGGAAAGGAAGAACTTCATGAAGTTAAATAGACTTCTTTTCAGGATATTTGGTATAGGTGTGAAAGGGAAAGCTGCCCCCCATCCCTCCCAGAATAGACATAATCCTCAATTTTCCAGATTTCATTTAATATAAATAAATTTCTGGTCCATTGTTCCAGCAGTATTCTGCTCATTAGCTTTATTCTTCCTTTCACTCACTTTATTCTTCCTGCTCACTTTATTCTTCCTTTCACTGTTTTGCTCTGATTGAAGTCATAGCAATGACTGACATTTAGGAAATCTGTCATTATGGTCAATGACCAGATTTTTTTTTGCAAAAATATAAAATAATATCAACCAAAACAAAATAGATAGCCCTAACAATAAAATCACTAGTAACTGTATCATACTATAAAAGCACCAGACACAGAAAACAAAATGGTGTTTGCTACAATTAGTTCCTGGTGACTAATTTACATGCAGCAGCACAATATTTAGCCACTTTAGAGGAGGTAGATGCACTATGATCTGGAAAAAGCAAGAAAGCATAAAATGTATCGCATCATCCTAGAAATATTCATTTGAAAGGTTCAATAATTTAACCTAAAGGAGAATCAACTTGCAAAATCAAACAACATGACTTAAAATCAAACCTAAAATTAGACTGGTTCACCTTTTTAAACCGATGTTGCGTTTGCAAAGTGAAGGAAGGATTGGACCCTGATTAAAAATCATGACACGAGGCTTTGACCAGCAAGGCTCTCGGAGAAAAGTGTGTCAACCACACCCCTCACCAGGCCATTTTATTAGCAAAAGAATCTTTTACACAGTGCTCGTAAGAACCAATCATATTTCCTCTGAGCATTTGATCAAACCCCACGTGGGGAAAAAGTTACACTACAACACTAATTAGCATGCATATATTTTGGGGTAAATAAGTTGAGAACTACAAAGGGGTGGTAAATAAGTTGAGAACTACAAAGAAGAGTATCTGGCAACCCCGGAGGTCATAAACAATCAGTACACATGATAAGGAGGATGGCCAGGAGGATAGCAATCAATATCACCTTCATGTGAGATCTGTTTCCTGGCCCTAAGATTAACATCCTAAGATTAATATACATTAGAGAGCTGCTTCAAATAAGCTTGCCCACAATCTTTATGGCCCAGGATGCCTGCCTGGCGAAGCAACTGCTGTGCTGCTGTGTACGTGACATGTGAGGGGAGAGAAATGGGCAGTAGGGTCAAAAGGGCCAGAGATGCAGAGGTGTAGATTGATCAAAAATCATATCAAAATAATTTAAACCCAGTCAACGCAATGCTTTCATTGCTGACACAGATGGCTTACTCTATATCTGTTATAATTCCTCATAGCAATCCCACCTGATCACTACATCTCTGGATATTTGCACTCCGACAACCGAGATGATGATATGCATTGCATTTGAACCATCTGTCAGTCCCACCTATAGAATAGAAAGAATAGAATGAGTTCATCAAATCAGGTTGAATGGGAGGGCTTTTAAACTTTATGTTAGGGGTAGAGTGCAGCTAAATGGGCCAAATGCTTGACATTCTTTCATGCTCGCAGAGCACTATATTTTGAAGTAATACAATGCAGAGTGATTGGATTTATATATAATCAGCTTATCAAAAAGTGTTGTTTGTAGAGCACTTTTATTCTGAAGAATGGCTTGCAGCCCAATCCTTTGCATATCTTCTTGGAAGTCAGCCTCACTTTGTTCAATGGCAATTACACCTAGATAAGTGTGCACAGGGTTACAAATTAAAATAATTTCTTGGGTTTTGGGCTTTACTGTGCAAAGAGTTATTTTACAGTTCATCTTTAAAATTAGGTGGGGAGTGTACAGACACTTAAATTGAAGGTAAAATTAGTTTAGAGTGCTTTTCTGTTTGTTTGTTTTCAGATCATGTGTCAATTGGAGGGCTTGGAGATAGCTTTTATGAATATTTGCTGAAGGCATGGCTAATGTCAGACAAGACAGATGAAGAAGGCATGCAGATGTATTATGATGCTGTTCAGGTAAATGAAATATATAAATCTACTTAAGATTTTCTAATATGAAACACCTTCTAAAGAAAGGGGGTTTGCAGCATATGTTAAGAGTCTGGATTGTTTAAATGTTTTAAACAATAAATTTTGAGTGAATAAGTATTCCTTTAAACAAAACTTTTAAGTATATTCATCTACTTTACATGAATGTCATTGTTCCTAATTTATGAATAGACCGTGATTTCGTCCTACATCTGTCTTCACATTGTACTGATTATGTACCTGTGTCTGGTGGTCAGATTCCCAGTTTCCCTCTAGTTGTAAGATTAGCTGAAGCCTATTCATCTGTGAAAAGAGGTACAGTACTAACAAAGCACATAATTTACTCCATGCTTGGCAGTAGAAAAATTCTGTAAATGTAATGGGTTTGACCCATAGATAGACTCTGCTCGCATGCCAAGGATTTCCCAAACTCCTCCCCTCAGAAGCTGCTCCCAGGATCGAGGGTCCTTTTGGAATGGTGTGTGATAGGGCATGAGGGAAGCAGGACTGCTCACACAAAACATCTCTTGAACCAGACCTACATGGTTATTAAACATGTGTCAATTCTGTTTCAAAACATCATGACAGCACATTTTTCAATAGCTTTTATGTTGACAGCATTAGTTGATGGAATGTGTATAGTGGCCTTGCAGGACACCCCCCCCCCCAATGGCTACAAGGAACAGCAATAACTAAATATTGAAAATCTATTATTTCTGAATGAAGCCCTCACTGGCTGTTGAGACTAAAATGTATCTTTGTGACTATTCAAAGATGGTGGGTTTTTTAAAGCAAAAATAACAGGTGTGTGATATGTGGCAGTCCTGTACTAAATGTAGCCCTTTGCCTCAGGTAAAGGGAAGCATAATAAGTTGGGTTTCCATCTTTTTAAAAAGTTTAATCGGATATGTCAACTAAGCCCATGCTGTACAGAGGCCACTGCATATGTGAAACACTAGTAACATACTGTGTGTGCCAAAATCTGCCCTTGCCATGACAGCTGCTCATTCTTCATGAAATACTATACGAAGCTATGGAAGTTGCTTATGGGGAGGGGGACTGCTGCCAGGCAGACTAAGAAGCCCCTAAATCTTTTCACATTAGAGTTCAAGAATGCTAGAGTAGATACTATCTGGATCTGGCAAGTTGTTTGTTTTAAATATGTCAGTAAGGCCTAGAATTTTGTCCTTTGTCACTATTTGCTTCTGTTCACGTCGCTCCCAGAAAATGTCACTTCAGACAGTAAAGACAGACACAACAAATGTATTCAGCTCCTTTGTACACTCCTTTTCCTCCCCTGCTTTCTATTGATGCAGCCACCTACCTAGCTGGTTTCCTGCTTCTGGTGTATTTAAAGACTATTTTATTGTTTGTCTTAATGTTTTTAGCAACATGCTTCCTTTTTACAACCATTACCGTCTGCTAGCATTTTGGTACAAATTTGTTTTTCATATTGTTCTAATTTGGGCAACGCTTCTAGTTTCTGAGGGAAGCCTTCCTGTCTCAAAACAACTTCCTTGATTCTTCTTGTTAGCTATGACAACATCCTCTGGTACCCTTTCTGATCTGCAGTATGCCTTCCAGCTGAGCGCCTATTTCTAATACAGAAATATTTTTGCATTTTTCTAGTCTATCGAAACCCATCTGCTCCGAAAATCTAGCACTGGTTTGATGTACATTGCTGAGTGGAAGGGTGGGCTGCTTGAACACAAAATGGGCCACCTCACTTGCTTTGCTGGAGGGATGTTCGTTCTGGGTGCAGATGGAGCCCCTGCTGATAAAACTGGACGTCACATTGAACTTGGTGCTGAAATTGCCCGCACATGTCACGAGTCTTATGATCGCACAAGTAAGCATTAAACTTTGTGGAGTAGCTCTTTTCCAGAGGGTTTCCCCCCCCAAAAAAAAAACTTGCCCAATTCTATATTGATGGTTAGTGCTGTGCGTTTTGCTTTCCCCCACCCCAACATAGTTAATACATTTTACTTTTTCTGCATTGAATTTGTGTTACTTGTCACCACAGAATCGCAGACTTGGAGAGTTGGAAGGGTCCACGAGGGTCATCTATTATTTTTACATGCCCTTCACCACCAGATCCCAGAGCAGATTGACGCGCAGCGTAAATTAATAATGCAGAGTCTTCTTCAGTAAAAGAATAAAAGCTTTACCTTGTTAAAACTTGTTTCCAAATAAACAGCATAGTGAACAGAAGATTTAAACTAGCTTCAGAGCATACACAGAGTACAGGCTTCACTTCTGAGTCAGGCTCCATACACACAGACACACACACTGACTGACTGACTGAGTCTGCCTGCAGACAGATACAATACGTATACAGAGAATGAGTCACCCTCAAGATGAGTCACAGTGATTCAGCATGCTAAGTGATTCTGCAGCTTTTCAGCACTTCACAACATTTCTAGACTCCTTTACTGCTTCCCTTACTGCTTCTGCTCTCAAATACCTTTGTCACATGACACAGATTACAGCAATTTAAAATTTAGTATTAAAAACAGTTAAAATAAATTACAGTCAGCAGAGTACAGTGGTATCTCAGTTTAAGAACAGCCCTGTTTACGAACGATTACAAACTCCGCAAAACTGGAAGTAGTTTGAGAACTTTACCTTGGTCTATGTCAGGGAACTGCCATCGGAGGAACAGGTGGTGGAGGGGCTCAGGGAGGCTGGGAGAGACTCAACAGCTGAAGCAGGAACCAGCCGGGGGAGGAGTGGATCTCTGAGGGAATGCGAGCAGGAGGGAGGGCTCAGAGACGCTTCCAGCGAGAACAGTGGGGAGGTATCTGAAGCTCCCATAGGGAGACCCACGCCTCGCCGGAAACTGTCACGCCGTGAGTCCAGAAGACGTGTTTCCGTTAAGGAGCTTTTATGCTGGAAACGATTCCGAAAGCAACCACTGTCGGAATCTGCAAGTGACTAGAGCAGCCATGTCTGAGGGGCTCCGTCACAGACAGAGGTTTGTGAACGTGCACAGACTCTGAGGGACTACGCTTTTACGCACAAGCAGCTCATCATCCCATCACAGCATTCCGACAGTCTTTGTAAGCTGCTGGTGCAGGAAAAGGCATCATGAGTGATCCAGCCGGAACCGGAGAAGCAGGGGTTGGAGCTGGTCCAAGCTTGGAAGAAAGGTACCGAGCGTTGGAGATCCAACTGGCGCTGCAGACGGCGAGGCTTGAGGAGAGAAGGGCGCAGGATGCAGACAAGAAGGGGAAAACCACCCAGTTCACCAGAAAGGTACCAGGATTGGTGCAGAAGTTTGGGGGGGACCCCAAGGACTACCATGCCTTTAGAACAGAGATGCAATATGCTCTCAATGTGCAGTTTGAGGAATTCCCTGACGAGGAATCGCGAGTGGCTTTCGTGATTGGGCATCTTGAAAAGGGGGCGCGGGACTGGGTTCGGCCCCTGATGGCAACGCATAATGACATCCTAAAGGACACAATGAAGTTCTTTCGTGCAATGGATCTCATGTTTTCCAGCGATATTGAGAAGGGAGTGGTGCGCAGACAGCTAATGGCTTGCAAGCAGGGAAGCCGATCTGTCCGTGAGTACTGGACTGAATTCACCATGCTGGTGCACAGATTGGGGTGGGACTTATCGGCGGAACCCATTCAAATGCTTTTTGAAGAAGGTCTTGCTTCGGCGGTGAAAGATGAGCTTTCCCGGGGGCCCAGGGCGGATTCTATGGATCAGCTGACCAAATCTGCGCTGACCATAGGAGCGCGCCAGGAGGCGAGAGCTTTGGAGAGGCGGGAAGGGAAGGGGGAACGTTGCAAGGAGTTCCGCATTCCAGACATTCCAGAGCCAGCTTTCCCGCCGGCAGAGCCGATGGAAATCGGAACAGCGCGCGCGCAGTTTCAAAGCCCAGTGAAGGGGGGAAGAAGGAGGGAAAAGGCGCCCGGAAATGCTATCTCTGCCAACAGCCAGGTCACTTTGCCAGAGTATGCCCCCAGAGGAAGGAATGGCAAGGGATGGTGGGGGCTGTGGAGGGAGGAGTGGAGGAAATACCGGAGCAAGTAAAAGCCAACGCCTGGCTGCCACCGTCGGGGCACAGCAGCCAGGCCAAAGAGCAGTGAAAGTGCCCACGCCAGAACCTCCTAAACCTGCCCTAGTGATAGAAGTGTCACTAGAGTTGCAAAACGGATACCCTCTAAAGATAAAGGCGCTGTTGGACTCAGGCAGCTCCTGCAATTTCATGAGCAAAGAGTTTGCAGCTGAACACCAGATACGGACGATCCCTTTAAGCAATCCCCTGCAGGTGACCACGATCGATGGCAGGGAACTGTTGGGAGGAGAAGTCAGCTTGCAGACCGTCCCAATGATAATGAAGGTGGCAAGGCACACAGAACTGATAGCGTTTAATGTGGCCACCTTGGGAGGGGCTCACATTATTTTGGGGATGAGCTGGCTGGCGTTACATGATCCGCTGGTGGGCTGGCATCAGAGAGTGGTTTCCTTTGGCTCCGCACATTGCTTAGAACACTGCAAGGAGGGAAAGGGTTCAGCAGGAGCCCAAGCTACCCTAGCAGGGACGGAAGTAACGGAGAAAGTGAAGGTACCACGACAATATGCAGATCTCAGCGACGTGTTCAGCGAAAGGGAAGCTGACCAATTACCACCGCATAGACCCTTTGATTGTCAAATCAATTTACTGCCTGGGGCACAGCTCCCTGTAGGCAAGTTGTATGCCATGTCAGACAGAGAGATACAGGTGCTAAGAGAGTTTATTGACAAAAACCTGAAGAGAGGTTTCATCAGAGAGTCAAGAGCGGTGGGAGGTAGCCCAGTGTTTTTTGTGGATAAAAAAAAACGGACAAGCCGAGACTTGTGTGTGACTTTAGGGCCCTGAACGCAGTGTCAGAGCCCCTGGCTTTCCCCATGCCCAGGATTGATGACATTTTGAACAGGGTGCGGAAGGGAAAGATTTTTACAAAGCTGGACCTAAGGGGGGCGTACAACCTGATACGTATAAGGAAAGGGGATGAATGGAAAACCACCATGTTCACCCCTTTGGGGGCATTTGAATATCTCGTTATGCCATTTGGATTACAAGCAGGCTCGGCGTGCTTTCAATCGCTGATGAACCACGTACTAGGGCCTTTGCTTTACAAGAATTGTGTGGCCTTCCTAGATGACGTGTTGGTGTATTCTGAGAATGAGGAGCAACATGTAAGAGACGTCAGAGAAGTGTTGAGCAGGCTGCTAGCCAACCGGCTGTGGGTGAAACTGGAGAAGTGTCAGTTTCATACCAAGGAGGTGGAGTTCCTGGGGTACCGCCTGTCAGACAAGGGATTGGCCATGGATCCCGGCAAGGTCCAGGCAGTGCTGGAATGGAAAACACCCAAAACAAAGAAGGATGTGCAGAGGTTCCTAGGGTTTGGGAACTTTTATCGTAAGTTCATCCGAAACTTTGCCCACCTGACGGCGCCCATTATGGACTGTCTCAGCAGTAAGAAGAAATTCGTTTGGACTGAGGAGGCGGAGCGAGCTTTTGAGGAGCTAAAAAGGGCCTTCGCCTCTGAAGAACAACTTCTGCATGTGGATTTACAAAAAAAGATGAGAGTCGAAACGGACGCATCAGACAGAGCCATAGGGGCGGTGCTTCTTCTGCAGCCAGGGAAGGAGGAATCAGAGTGGAGGCCGTGTGCTTTTTTCTCGCGAAAGCTGAACAAATCCGAGAGGAACTACACGGTGTACGATCGAGAACTTCTTGCTATTCATGAGGCTTTTCGGAGATGGAGGCACCTGCTAATTGGCGCACAACATAAGGTGCAAGTGTGCACTGACCACAAGAACCTAGAGTATTGGAGAACGGCACGAGTGCTCAACCAACGGCAGTTGAGGTGGCCCCAGGAGTTCTCCAAATTTAACTTTGAGATTCGTTACGTGCCAGGCCCAGAGAACGTTAGGGCGGACGCTCTCTCACGCAAACCTGAATATTTGGAGGGGGAGGGAGCACCCGAAGAAAGACATGTCATTCCAGAGGACCGCTGGGTGTGTGGGGCGGCATTGGTGGGGCAAAGAGAACTGGTAGAGGGAACGGAGAATGATGAATACGCCCAGGACAAACTCAGGGGACTCAGGAGGGAGGGAGATAAACCCGGAGGTTTTGAGGAGAGAAACGGGGCGTTGTACTACAAGGGAGCGTTATATATACCTGAAGGAGAGTTGAGGGGGAAGGTACTCAAGCAGCTGCACGATAGCCCCACAGCGGGGCATTTTGGGCAACACAGAACCATGTGGCTGGTGACCAGGGAATTTTGGTGGCCCAAGGTCAGGGAAGACGTGCGGGAGTATGTGAGGAGTTGTGACCAATGCCAGCGAGCCAAAGGGGAAAGGCGGGCGCCGGCAGGGTTATTAGAACCGCTACCCACACCAGAAAGACCATGGGAAGCAGTGGCCATAGATTTTATGACTGATCTGCCAAGGTCCAGAGGGAAAACAGCCATCATGGTTGTGGTAGACCTGTTAACCAAAATGGCACACTTTATAGCCTGCTCACATGCTGTCACAGCAGAAGAAACAGCTAAATTGTTTGTAGAAAATGTGTTTAGGTTGCATGGCGCCCCCTTGAGGGTGGTTTCTGACCGAGGGAAACAATTTACTTCCAGGTTCTGGAGGAAGCTCATGAGCTTACTGCAGGTAGAGGTTAATTTCTCGACTGCCCGGCATCCTGAGACCAATGGGCAGGCGGAAAGAGCCAATGGCATCCTCCAGCAATATTTGAGGTGTTATGTCAATGACAGAGAGAATGATTGGGTGGAGAAGTTGGCATTGGCGGAATTTGCCTACAAAAATGCGGAGAACGTGTCCACGGGGATGAGCCCCTTTTTGGCTAATTACGGGTGCCATCCCAGGGCTTTCCCAGGGGGGGAAGGGGAGAGATGGAGCGTTCCAGCTGCCGAACAGTTCGTAGAAGAAATGGAAGCGATCCATCGCCAGCTCCAACTTAACTTAGACAGGGCCAAGGAGGAATATAAGAGGCAGGCAGACAAACACAGGAGAGAAGGTGAAACCATTAGGGTGGGGGACCAAGTGTGGCTGTCAACCCAAGGGTTACCCTTCAAAGGGGGTTGTAAAAAGTTAAGACCCAAAAGATTGGGCCCATTTGAAATCACACAACAGGTCAACCCAGTGGCTTTCAGACTCCGGTTACCGAACCACATGAAGCTGCACCCAGTTTTCCACAGGTCATTGCTGTCACTGTATAAAGGGGACAGAGAAGGGAGGGTCACTCGGGGACCAGCAATGGAGGAAAGGGAACAAAGCTACCATGTAGCGGAGATCGTCGATTCCAGGTGGAAGGGAGATCAAGTAGAGTATTTGGTAATGTGGGAAGGGGAACCGGAGTCGGAAAACACCTGGGTCAGGGCAGAGGATGTCAATGACGAGGTTTTAATAGAAACTTTTCATCAGAGGTTCCCACGCAAGCCTCAGCCTGTAGCGAGGTTCCGGAGGGAATACTTTGCCACCACCGACGAAGAAGAGGAGTTGGAGGGGTTCACAGAGTCCGAGGAGGAGGAGGATTCAGTGAGCCGGGACGGCGACCGATGGAGGGAAATGTTCGAGACGTCTGAAGATGAAGAAGATTCCTTTTGGGGTTTTACCTCCTCACCTCCCAGAGGAGAGGAAACGGGAGGGAGTGAAGGGGGCCCTGGAGGGGAGGTGGATGTCAGGGAACTGCCATCGGAGGAACAGGTGGTGGAGGGGCTCAGGGAGGCTGGGAGAGACTCAACAGCTGAAGCAGGAACCAGCCGGGGGAGGAGTGGATCTCTGAGGGAATGCGAGCAGGAGGGAGGGCTCAGAGACGCTTCCAGCGAGAACAGTGGGGAGGTATCTGAAGCTCCCATAGGGAGACCCACGCCTCGCCGGAAACTGTCACGCCGTGAGTCCAGAAGACGTGTTTCCGTTAAGGAGCTTTTATGCTGGAAACGATTCTGAAAGCAACCACTGTCGGAATCTGCAAGTGACTAGAGCAGCCATGTCTGAGGGGCTCCGTCACAGACAGAGGTTTGTGAACGTGCACAGACTCTGAGGGACTACGCTTTTACGCACAAGCAGCTCATCATCCCATCACAGTCTAGGAATGGAATCCGAACGGTGAAAGGGCACCGGTGGCGGGAGGCCTCATGAGGGAAAGCACGCCTCGGTTTAAAAACGGTTTCGGTTTAAGAACGGACTTCCGGAACGGATTAAGTTCATAAACCGAGGTACCACTGTTATGTTGTTTGGAGGGAAGTTTTTTGAGGGGGAGTTTCCCCTAGATATTAAGACCCAGAGTGGTATATTCATGCATTCAAAGATAAGCTGTAGAACTGCTTTTGACAACCACCTTCTGTCCTTGGAGTAGTTAGACAACACCACTGAAACTATGATTGGTACAGGATGACACTACCTGTAATCTATTTTCTTATTGACTAAAGAGTGTTTCTTGCTCTCTCTTTTAACACTGGTAGCAAGTTTTGTAGTGGGCTATCAGCCAGTGAGTGCCTGTGTTAGTTTGACAGACGTGTAAAAAGCTAGACTAGCTTTTCCAACCTGGTGCCTTCAAGATGTTGTTGACTTCCAACTCCTCATCAGCCCCAGCTAGCATGGCCAGTGGTATGGGGTGATGGAAGACATAGTCCAAAACATCTGGAGGGCGCTACATTGGAGAAGGCTGTGCTAGAAATCAGTTCCACTTAGTTTACTTGGAAGCTTCCCCATTTCAGCACACATGCATTATGTATCATTTTGCCTCTGTTAAAACACATTCAATAGATATTGTACACAGTTGTCCAATATCCATGTACATCAATGGGAAAACTTCTAAAGGGTTTGTTTTTACAGGTATTTTTAAAAAGCTAAAAAGATGCAACATGTTCCCAGCAGATTTAAATGTATTCCTATGTCTTGGACTTAACTGCCTTTACTAACGACTACTTTGTAGATTTCAGTAGCGTTTTAATAGTTGCTTCTGCTTCCAGAGGAACGGGCACTTGTCTTGTGAACTTCCAAGTTACACCAAACTGTCCAGTAAAGGGAAAAGTAGCAGACTTTTGTATCAACTTTGGCTGCAAAGTATGATCAATGCATGCGAGAGCTTAATTTTGAATTGCCTAGAACTTGAAACAAGCACAGATCAATATTTATTAAAGTATTTATATGCTACAGTCTCTGGCGGCATACTTCAATAAAACACAAAAATAGTTAAAAACAGTACAAAACAATAATTAAAATGGCGGGCCAGACTAAAAGAACTCAAACCAATGCAAGACTTGTCAGTATAAAAAGATATTGAAGAGACACCTAAGAGTCACAAGTGAGGGTGCTTGCTGAATCTCGGCTGAAGGAGTGTTCCCTGACCTGACTTCTAGTTGAGATCAATTGAGCCTATTTAAAACAGGCTAAACTGTTGCCATATAAACCCTTTCAACCAATTGGCATTATGTACTCAAAAAATAATAAGATTTTAAATATTCAAGCTAAAGTTTCATCAAGGACATGTTTCCTTTTCCAATAAAACCTGGAATGAGAGAAAGCAATATTGCTAGAAAACTTAGAGTGGTTCATACATAAGGCCTATTCATAGTCCAACATTACCTTTGACCCAACTTTCAGCTTGGAAATATTGTTGCCTACAATTTTTAAGCAGATTCATTCTTCTAGTTTTGTTTCCCCAGTTTGCTCTTTTTATTCTGCATTATTTCCTGGAAGGGACAGGGATATCAATAAATGTCATAGAAGAGGTGTGTTTTTATAAGTTTTATTGGGATGCTTTCAAAATATTTGTGCCCTCCACACTAAAATGTCATGCATTAATGACACAAGCATTGAATAGTGGAGTTCATAAATGGCAAAAATATTTCTGTGGCATAGTACTAACCTTATATGAATGATTCACATAAATTAATAAAGCTCTACCACATGCTGAAGAGTTGAAAGTTTTTCATGTGCCACCTCAGTTGGATATTGCACATTGTTTGTGTAGGCATGAAGCTGGGACCAGAAGCCTTCAGGTTTGATGGTGGAGTTGAGGCAATTGCTACTAGACAGAATGAAAAATACTACATCTTACGGCCTGAAGTTATCGAAACCTACATGTATATGTGGAGATTCACTCATGATCCAAAGTACCGGCAGTGGGGCTGGGAAGCTGTAGAGGTAATATATTTGTTTGTTTCTTTAAAGGCTTAAATTTGAATAATGTGTTTTATTTTCATTCAAAATAAGCTTGCCTAGTAAAAATTAATGATTTTTCTGCCTCATGTGAATTTTATAATTAACCAGTTCCTTAAATAATTCCTCATTAACAGTGTCCTTATTCATTCCTTCTAACTCCTTGATTTTAGTTCCTTAGTGCCCTCCCACCTTGTGCATTAGCTGGAAATACTGATAAATACTCAGCTTATGAGTCTTAAACATACGGGAGGAAAATATTAATCCTTGTGACCCAAATGTAAATAACAAAAGAATCCGCTGGGTGCCCAGATTCAAAACATGGAGCTTTGCACACACTGTAGCAGAAGAGAGCCCCCAATAGAGTTTAAACACACAAAAGTCTAGCAGCAATATCAATAGGAATATAGGTTGGTAGACCCTTTTACAGTGTACCTCTTTTTCTACCATTCTTGCAATGAACTGACTACACACTGGTAGGTACGTTTAAAATACTTTATTTACAAAATGTTCCAGAGGTTCCAAAGATTCATGCATTTGTCCAAGCAGCAGCAAGGAAAACACTGGCAGAACACTCTTGGGTAGAAAATACAGAAAGCATCAAACACATGCTCTAAGCTTGGCGCTTGCTTAGACAAATCTTCTTGACCAGTTACATGGCACAGGGAAAGGGAACAGGAAGAGAAGGCTTCACTTCCTCCCACATCACAGAAGTGTGACCTTAGTCTAGGAACAAACTTCTCTGTTCTTAACCCCTTCATGTACTAACCAGCACTCATGCATAGTTATGTTTGACTGCAGTTTCCCACAAAATATCCCAGACAGTTCTCCACAAATCTCCTATTTCCTTTTGTTTGAAAAATAACTATTAATTCTTTTTTAGTATCCATCAGTACCTAACTCTATTTTAACATGAATATATTCAGTGTCCAATTCCTTGGATTTATTGGCTGCCGGTCATGTCAAAAGTGATTTCAAAGCAATATATAGTAATTACAGAGCAAATACCACAGCCAAATATAAACTTCAATGCAACTGTAATCATAAATATCAAAACATGAACATCAGACAAATATTGAAATAGTAAAACCATAATAGTAACAGCAGCTGCAATCACTCACTGGTGCACTTCTCAGTAGGGCCCCATCAGCAGATACCAGGATAACGTCAAGTATTTAGGTCCCAAGTCATACTGTGCCCAGTATCTTTCAGTATCTTCGACTTCCATCAGAATGGTTGGTGAGCTGGGAAACACATCAGTACAATAGGAGCTTTGTCTAGGTGTGGAATAAAGATGGTAGTTTTTCTACTCTGCATGTCCTTTGAGTTCAGGAACTGTATCTGTTTGAAAAAACTACAGTGTAGGGAATTTGAGGACTCCATTTTGAAGTTGTGTGTTAAATGGCTCAAAATCAATCAATGAGACTTTAAATAGCAATCATTAACTGGTCTTGTTGGCTTCAGTTGGGCAGTTGTTTTACATTTGTTGTGATGCTGGTGTTTAATTGTGCTATTTTATATTGTTTAAATTTTTAACTTTGTGCTATTAGGTGCCCTGAAGATGTTTTACATTAAAGCGCAGGGTGTAAGTTATAAAATATCAAACTCCTCTTTTCCTTTCTTTGAATTCAGGCATTGGAAAAATACTGCAGAGTAGATGGCGGCTATTCTGGTGTTAGGGATGTTTACAGCAACCGTCAAACCCATGATGATGTGCAGCAGAGTTTCTTCCTTTCAGAAACACTCAAGTAAGCAATTGAAACCCTTCAGTTTAAAAGTTGAAGAGCTAAGAGTCATTCATCTTTGTATGGGCTGGCGTACAGGGCAGCAGAACAAAAAAGGGGTATGGGAATATGGGGAGTCAGAACCAGGAGAAGCAAGCAGGTTATCTCTAGTGGTCTTTCAAAGACACTATGGTACTTCAGCAAACAGACCATCTTATTTTAACAGATGGGAGTTTTGCACATAATCTTGGTGTGTGGTGGAGAAAACGAGTTCTGCTTTTTTTGGCAAAGAATTGTGTGGAAATGCTGTTCGGGGCCAGAATAGAAGCAGGGGGCTTCAGGGGGTACTGCTGATGTCTTCAGCAAGCATGTCAGTTCAGACAAGGACAAAGAAATGTAACTGTGACCAGGAACGCCAGGGCTGTGATCAGGCAGATTGGTTCCAAGTAAGGGTGAGACTGCAGTCATTTGGTTCTGTGCCTCTGAAAACTGACCTGTGGGTAGTGTCGGACCTAGGACTTAGGAGAACCATGGTCAAATTCCCACTCAACCTTGAGCATTGAGCCCATCCCTGTTTCTCCACTTACCCCCAGTGTTTTATGAGAATAGACTGGAGGAGAGAAGCATTTATGCTGCTATGAGCTCACTGAAAGAAAGTCAAGATATAAACAAATACTGGCAGAGCAGGTGCTCTAGAAAGTCCTGTGATTCATTTCATATCATATAGAAATTTGCTTAGTTACCTTGAATTCTCCATTTTCTGACCCAACCCTACTTTCTGTAACATGGGAATAATAAATATTATTAGTGAGAATTTATGAAGTGTTTTGAACTCTGGCTATGTGTTATACAGTGGTACCTCGGGTTAAGTACTTAATTCGTTCTGGAGGTCCGTTCTTAACCTGAAACTGTTCTTAACCTGAAGCACCACTTTAGCTAATGGGGCCTCCTGCTGCTGCCGCGCCGCTGGAGCACAATTTCTGTTCTCATCCTGAAGCAAAGTTATTAACCTGAAGCACTATTTTTGGGTTAGCGGAGTCTGTAACCTGAAGCGTATGTAACCTGAAGTGTATGTAACCCAAGGTACCACTGTATAAGCTTTAGTATCTGTGGAGCCTGGCAGAGAGCAGTTGCCCAGGCAGATGGAGGGGGCTGATGGAAACAGAAGGTTGGCAAACTTTAGTTACATGCAGTTGTTTCAGTTGCTTTTCTCCAGAAGTCTGAACTTCTCAAGGAAATGTTAAGGAAGTAAAGGTGCTTCCAAATCAGGTAGGCGAGACCCTTTCAAAAGTCTCTCGAAGCAAGCTTGAACACCTAAGCATTAATTCTTAAATACTATCTGAAATGTAGTTCTGTGCAGCAAAGTAATCTAGTTTTCATAGTTGAGCATGGTTTGATTTATGAAGGAGTCATTCCTTTCTGTGTCACAGAGCAAATTGAGCAGTGGATTTGGCAAGCTATCCACCTAAAACGAATAGTTAACACTACCTGGACAAATACTTTATTACAGATACTATGTTCCCAATAGATAATTTGTGAAGGGACAAAAGAGGGCTGTGTGCTCTCGAAGGGGAGGCTCTTGAGCAACTGAGTATCATCTGGCATCTGCGTGAAAACTATGGAAACTAGATGGGCCTTTGGTCTGATCCACCAGGGCTGATCTTCTGTATATCATCCCTTCCAGAGGCAGCAGGGGCTTTCTAAGCCCCATTTAAGCTTCTGGAGCATCAGTATATTGAAGAGCAAAAAAGTCCCATAGCTGCATTTCCATGTTTCCTTCGAGGAAATCTCTTCTTTCCCCATGTGTCATTTTGAGTGCTAAGCTGCTTTGTGCACACACACAAATGTGAGCTTAGAAAGGGAACTAAAATTTAGATGCAGTCAGGTATTTTCCTAGCTATTCCTTTATATTTTGTTTTATTTATATCCCACCTTTCGTCCAAGGAGCTCAGGTGGCAGACATGGGTTTTCCTTGCCCCATTTTATCCTCGCAACAACCCGGTGAGGTAGTTTAGGCACAGACTGGCCCAAAGTCACATAATAAGCTTGAACCCTGTTCTCCCAGGTCCTAGTTCAACACTAACCACTATGCCACATTGAAGATATATTGTACTTTTATTGATCTAGGTGTTTTGAGAGATACAAATGATTCCATTATTATTCCTATGTGAGCCTTCCAGTTGTGTAGTTTGTTAAATATCCTTTTCTTTTTGCCAGGTATCTATATTTATTATTTTCTGAAGATGATCTTCTACCGTTTGAACATTGGGTCTTTAACACTGAGGCACACCCTCTACCAGTTCTGAAAAAAGAAGAGGAGGAAAAAAGAAAAAGCCAATAAAATAATGCTGAATTCTGTTTGGGGCACACAACGTAGTAATTAAAATTCCATCATTTTTTAGTTTTGAACCAATTATTTGCAGTCTGGTGTCTACCCGTACAATATTTAACAAGGGACCTAAAGTAATTAATTATAATTAAACATATTTATGTTTTGACAGGAATTGTAACTTGTCATCTCTAGATTTTGTTAGGCTGCAGTATGCATCTGGCCAAATAGAATACAGAGGTCAGCATGTTACTTGTTTTCCATTTTGTTTTTGACTGCAAAATCTTTTCCTCCTCTGTGAGGAGATGTCTGCTTTAAGCTGTAATACTTTGCTGTGTTGCAAAAAGCCATAAAGAATTAAGTATGAAGAGCTTTTTCTTTTTTAATATATGTTAATGTGGTTTGTCTATTACTAGAGACAAATCTGACTGTGACAGCCTCTTCTTATGCGGGTCTATCATTAATTGGTAATTTGAATACTTTAGAAGGTGTTCTGTTCATAAGAATAGTTTCATCTCATCTTTGTGCACTATTATGTTAAACTGTGGCTTTTCTTGATAGGCAAAGTCCAGATGTTGAAACCCTTATCTAATAACAATTTTAGAACATAACTGCAAATCAACTTAAATACAAGTAAATTTAGGGCCCTTTTTTTTCTTTTCCTGTATTTGGTTTCACAAGCAGCCACAACACCCAAGAGCATAGCAGCTGCCATCTGAACTTACCCTTATCTACAACAATTTGCAAATCTCAAAACCTTCTGTTAGTGCAAAGTTTCAGCATGATTTGCATTTGAAGGCACAACCTGGTTTCTCCTGAAACTTGTAATTTCTTATGAGAAATGGGTTGATCTGTGAAATCCTTTGTGTTAAGCCTTTGCCCATTTAGAGACTAGGACTGGCTAGTCTTGCAAGTATGTTGATTGCCATTTCAGACATTCCACTGTGTGACCCTTGGTAGATACCAGGAACAATGCTGTGGAAGTAGGAAGAGAAGGTGCTATGCTTTAGAAATCCACATTTCAGCTTTCATTCACATTTGAGAGATGGAAAAAAACCACTACTGCTTTAAATGCTTTGCTTTAAAAAAGATTCTACTCTGTACTCATATTAATCAGTGTTAATCAAAGTGACAGAAATGGAATGTTGGTTGAGACAGCCCAATTTTTTTCAATAACTGTGGTTAGTAGTCTAATCAGAGGATGAAACAGCACCGCTTTTTCCAGTTTACCAGTTGGGATGCCTTTCTGAGCAGAATAGCCTTTAATTAGTGATAGCCTTTAATTAGTAAAGCTACTTGGCCACATAGGTGCCTGTGATTTAACAGGCACACACTGTTATTCTATTGCAAACCTTTTTATGCTAAGAAATATGAGAACCACAGATTTGATTCAACACAGGTAACTCCTTGGTAGCTGAAGGACTTTTTGGAATGGTGCATAAAATGAGTGATCCACAGATTTAAAAAAACCTGGTGATAATCTGCATCAGTTTCTGTGCTGAAGAACAGCTTTACACAATTCTAACTTTCAATATAATAGATTTACCCAGGGCTATGCCACAGCATTTGTGAAGGCCATAGGAATGAAATCTCTTATATTTCGATCTGGTAGAATAGTGAGAGAACACAAGCAATAATTCCCCCCAAATTTATGTATTATTCCTCTTTCTGTGCCTCTCCGTGCTACATTCATTCCCTACTCACCCATCCCAATTTTTTTTAAAAAAAAATTATTCTAAGATCAGGCATGGCAGCTGAAGAATCAAAGGAAACCATGCGAGTTGCTGGCACACATGAATCTCTGGTTATTACAAATGAGTTGCCTAGCAAATTTTCTTACACTAAAACTTGATTATTATTCAAGACTGATGTTCAGGTAATTGGATATGGTGTTGGTGTATGGATTTTTAAGCCATCACAAGAACCACTATAATAAAGTATAATAATGAAAATACAAGCATTTTTTTTCCCTTTATTTAACTAGAATCGGTGTCACATTTCTGATTCTGGACTTCTGCTAACATCTTTACAGTCCAGAAAATCAGTTAGACAAATTAAAAGAAGCCTTTCATATGCTATGCTCTTCTGCTATGTGTCTGTGTGCTCAATTCTTTACTCATTTATGTGAAACATTAATTCCGATGTTATTCACTTTAAACATTTTTATTTGAAAATAGTTGGATAGCCTGATGTATAGAAAATTAATACTGTGGTAAATCTAAACATTCCTTTACTTTCTGTTATGAGAAACTTCATATTTTATCCTCCCCCCCCCCCCTTGAAGGAATGAAGGGGAAAGAAGCTTCTGGTTTATTTCTAGCTCACAGGCTATAATGCATTTTTCAAACTACAAAGAACATCCTATTGTATCACCCAAAGCACTATTCAAAGTCTAAATGCAGAATGGAATTAAATTCTCTAATGTTTTTAGGAAATAGTGGTGGCTTCTGCCATATAAAGAAAATATATGCAACACACAAGCGAGAGGACAGGATCAAAATATACTCAGCCATACAGGTATTCTCATCTGGTAACTTGGAATGATGTAAGTCTGCTGGTGTTGACTGGCAGACCTCTGTTTTTAAGGTTAATTGGTTCTTCAAAACCTAAAATGGAAAAGCAAATGCAAGACACCAATTAAATGTAGGGCTGCAGAGTCACCAAATTTTTGAAAGTTGCTAACTGTATAAGTTTTTTTATTTTTAAATGATTTCCCAAGCTTAAGTTACAGCTTCAACGAAAGAACCCCTCTTACTTTCTGTGGAAGCTAGTGTCAGTGGGGGGAATCCATCTTCTGAGCAAGTTCTCCCACAGAGCCATCGTAGTAGAATGTGAATTATCCCATTTGAGATCCTATATGAGGAATAAACGTTAGAACCAAAAGCAGAGGGCATCTTCTAAGACTGAGTCAATAAAAATGGCAGTGATCTTGGATTACCTAGTATGGTTTTCAGTTTTCTAATATAGTATTCCATTTTTGCCTTCTGACTGAAGTCCTGCCAGCCTCCATTTTAAACAGGCTGCCTTGTAGAATTACCACACCCTTTTTTGTGCCAATCGATTGCTTCTCTTCACGTATAAATCTGGAACATTTTGTTTAAAAAATGTTCTGTAGAGATATAATCTGCTATGTATAGCTAAGACAAATTGTCCTGATTTTCAAAGGCCACAATCCAGATAGTATTTTCTGTTCAGTTTCATAGGCTTTTAAACATTCCAAGAGATGGCATCATTGAACATAAGTAGCCCTTTGTAACTTGCTCTTCTGGGCTTTCAGCAGATGCTCATACATAGAAGTATTGTCTGGTTAAGCAAAGCTCAGTAAACCCTATAGCCCTCAAACTGTGTAATGCCATATGTAGTGAATTGTTAAAAATAATATTCAGTCCAACCCCATATTCTAGGCAGGATACATCACACCTTAAGCATCCTGTTTCTCAAAAATGTCCTGATAGAAGCCTTTAAAGGGAATCATTTTTCCAACACTCTCTAACAGTAGTATTTTGTCAGTGGCTCAGGTCCAGTTGACATCTTTTATTGCCTAATGCAGGCATAGGCAAACTCGGCTCTCCAGATGTTTTGGGACTACAACTCCCATCATCCCTGACCACTGGTCCTGTTAGCAAGGGATGGTGGGAGTTGTAGTCCCAAAACATCTGGAGGGCCAAGTTTGCCTATGCCTGGCCTAATGCATAGATTTCTCCCCTATTTGTTGCCAATCTTCCAGTGTGGACCTCATCAAAACCCACTGGTGCCATTTTGGAGGAACCTGGCCAAATGTGTGAAATGGTTACTGTGCTTCTGTGAAACTTTTTTTTGTCAGTCACTATAAACAGAGTGGAAATAGAAATTTATAAATGCAGCAGGAATTGTACTGGATATTTCTTATTTTCCTCTTGCAGGCAATTTAGTGATTATTTCATCAGGTTTATTTTCCCTAATGTATTTGACACAAGTGTTTTGATCAGTTACATATTTCTCTTTATGGGAAGTTGTGATTATGGTAGTTTTTTGTTCATTGGTCTTATTATTTGAAAGAGCACAATGTTTCTATAACATACAGTAATCAGGTTGTATGTACAAGCTGCACTATAATGTACCTTTTTTGTAAAGTGATGTAAGTAGACAAGAAGATTGTATCTCCCTGTAGAACTGCAAAGTGTAAGAGAAACATGTTTTTATATCTTCAAAGCAGTAATTTATGTTAACACAAAACACCAAAGTATAAAACTTCAGAGTGATCACCATTTAAAAAGTTGTAGCTACAGTCCTGAAATTATTTACAGTGGTGTAAATAGCTTCAGAATTAACTTTTAGTATTTCCTAGAATTTGTCACACAATTAAGCTGGAAATAACACTGTGTTTACATTCAGTAGGAGTAACTATGGGTGACTGAGCTAATGCTGACCACTGTATGTGTAATTTAAGGCAATTTTTAATTTTTTTAAAGTGTCTCTTCCTGTTTCAACAGTGTCTAAATTTACATTGCTCTTCAGCATATCACACTGCAGTTGTTTAAATATATATTAAATCCTGAAATGCGAATTTAAAGTCCATGTTTGTTTATATGACAGCTCTATGATACCCAGTGACACCTTGTTGATTCAGTAAACTTGTGTGGTCATATTGTGTATTTTTTTAATTATTATTTCTGCATATCCCACTTAGTTTTCTTCCACCTTTATAGAAATCTCTGAAGTTATAAGAGAACAAAATGCTTACTTTTTAAGAACTATATTTGTAAAACAAAACAAAAAAAATCTATTGTGAATAAAGTCTTTTAATACAGCCTCTTATTTTGGTGGATTTTTTTCCTTGCACTGAAGTGCCGAAAGAGTTAAATTTCCTGTAAAGAGGAAAAGTTATGCTGGATAGCTGTATGGGAGGTAATGAACCAAAACTGGTTCTGTAGATTTCTACTGCAGTAAGGTAAAGGGTAAAGGGACCCCTGACCGTTAGGTCCAGTTGTGGCCGACTCTGGGGTTGCGGCGTTCATCTCGCTCTATAGGCTGAGGGAGCCAGCGTACAGCTTCTGGGTCATGTGGCCAGCATGACTAAGCCGCTTCTGGCGAACCAGAGCAGCGCACGGAAACGCCGTTTACCTTCCCACCAGAGCAGTACCTATTTATCTACTTGCCCTTTTGAGGTGCTTTCGAACTGCTAGGTTGGCAGGAGCCGTACTTACCAACTAAACCAGAAGTAGCTAAACTGCAGCCTGCAAGCTACCGTATTTTTCGCTCCATAGGGCGCACCTAGTTTTTAGAGGAGGAAAACACGAAAAAAAATATTCTGAATCAAATGTTGCACTAAACTATTTAAAGCAGCAAAGCGGGCGGCTCCTGTCCGCTTTGCTGCTTTAAAACAAGCCTCATAGGAGGGTAGGAAGGGGAACCATGGCTTTTCCAAGTCCAGTTAATAATGCTGAGCCTGATTTATGGCCATCGAGTTTAGCCTGGCCGTCTCAGTGGAAATCTGGGGAGGCTGAGTTGGACTTTCCAGTGGTCAAAGTGTGGTTGTGTCTTCCTGCCCAGCATCTATTTCCTGCCCTCTTTCCCCCCTACACCCCTGCACCCTGCTTCGAAGCAAGCCACGGAGGAGGAAAGGAAGCGGAGCCATGGATCCTCTGCTCGCAACTGCAGCGGATTCCCTCCACTTTGAAGCAGGAAAGTGGGAGAGGAGCCACTTACACGGGAATTCCCCCACCTCCCGCAGAAGCCGCACACTTTTTAAAAGGACTGCGCAGCTTCTGCTGGCTTTTCTAGGAGGTGGGGGAAGGGACTGATGGGGCCAGTCAGTCCCTTCTCCCTCCTGGGGAAAAGCCCGCAAGAGCCGCGCGGAGCTTGTGTGCGGCTCTTGGGGGCTTTTCCCGCCTGCCTCCCCCCTGCATTCGCTCCATAGGACGCACACACATTTCCCCTTGCTTTTTAGGAGGAAAAAAGTGCGTCCTATAGAGCGAAAAATACGGTATATCCAGTCCTTGCCGAAGTGATTTTTGGTGCCCCATAAAGCCACTCCCCCAATAATGTGCTAATATCTATGTGTGTGTAATCTACTGCCCTGCTATTTTTTTCCTTAAGGAATAGGCACCCCTGCTGTCAATTAGACTCCGTCTGTCTGGTAAACCGATGGAGGGGCAACGTTGCTTCTTTTTTTGTGGACTCTCCTTCATTGCTTTTTAAGCAGAGGTTGGATGGCCATCTGTCATGGATGCTTTAGTTGAAATTCCTGCATTGCAGGGGGTTGGACTAGAAGGCCCTTGGCAGCCCTTTCAACTCTACAGTTCTATTCAACCCCTTCTCCCCAAGGCACAGCACCATTCTTACAAGATTTGGTGACATGATTGGAAGGTCTTAGGCTTAGGAAATGGGAAGAAGCAATATGACACTATTCGTACTAGAATCCTAGGGAACGAAGGGAAGAGCTGCTATTGAGCAGTTAGCTCAATCGGCCTCTAGTGGAGTAATCTCAGCTCAGATCATCCCAAGCTCAGATCATGTGAGCTTGGGAGTCTTGTTGAACATGACAGTGCCGCCTCATTTAATAATTTCGCAAAAGGAGTCTCCAACTTAGGATCCCTACAGCAGCCGTCATAAGAAACCAATGAGCTAAGGATACGGTTTTTACAAACACCTTGCATTTGTGACTTCTGGACCAAAGGTAAGATCAATAAATCCCCTGCAATCCTTTGAAATATTCTGTAGTGTGTCATTGAGCAGCACATGTACAAAAGAAGCTCCTTATGTGATTCTTTCAGTTCAACCCAAGCATTCTAGTTAGTTGGGAGATCTCCCAGTGAGTTACATATAAATCAGTGGGTCTACTCTAAGTATGGCTAACTGAATCAAATGGGATCAAGAAAGGGCTTATCTATCACCAACTTCCTCACCAGATCGAGATGGGCTGAGTCACAAGACTTAATGGATACATTTGTTTAACCAACAGGTACTGCAAGGGATATCTTTAAATACTTCCACCTCCATCGTGTAAAGGTCAGATTTGCATCAGAGATGGGGAATCAGTTGCCCTCCAAACGTTGTTGGGCTACAACTCTCACCATCCAGGACAACTGGTAGTGCTGGCTGGAGCTGATGATACAAAACTCATTCAAATTCAGACGTGGGCCATATGGACCTTAAAGTTGCAAACTACACTTTCTGCTACTGCTTAAAGAAAATACTTTGCATAATAGTGAGGAACAGTGGTTGGAGAGATCAGGTAGTCTTTCTCGTGAGAGACGCCACCACACCACTGCCCTGCTGTTGAAAAGGCTGCTTAGGTGATGCTACAGGAATGATGTAGACAGCAAAGACAGAGCAATGCCAGTGTTTGGGGAGCAGGCCGCCTGCTTTCCTTAGAGTTCTGTGTTCTGGCTTCTAGGGGGAAGAAGCAGAATAAAGTATAACCAAAAAATATGTGCAAATGTGTCCATGCCATTTGATTCTGGTTGCAGAATAGGGGGGGGGGCATGCACACATTATATATGGTACTTCGTATGGCTCCCAAAACTTCCAGTGTGAAGCCTGGGACAACTATTCCTCTTAAGCAAGTTGAAATGACACCCCCACCAAAAAAACCACAACCGAACAAAATTTGCTTTGTGGCATGGGCATAGCCATGGGAGGGCAGGGGAGCAGCTCTCCCCACCCCACCCCCGATCAAGTAAAACAATAGAAATGCTTAACTAACTGGCCAATCACATTGGGTATGCCCGCTCCAACCAAGTCCTGCCGCCCCCCCCAACAAAAATCCTGGCTACGCCCATGTTTTGTGGGGGTCAGTGTTGTTTCTGCTGTTCATGCTTGCCTTGAAAGATAGGCTCCAAATTTGAAAGCAAACACACTACAGAATCTCATCACTGTTTGCTGATTGCTCCTTTATATCAGTCTCAATAGATGTTTAGGGCTGTTGTGAAATGACAAGAATTGTTTTGAAAGAGCTTGACTCGCCTTGAAATGAGTTTAGAATTGTATTAGAGGTCAACTGAAGTCACAGCCTTGTGTTAAATTTAAGTCTTGCGTGAAAAGACCCTTAAGCTACACACACATACACCCCTAGAAGGAAACTGAGCACAGTCAACAATGACCTCTGAACTACCTTGCATAGGACTGAACTATGAAACTGGTAACATTCTTTTTTCTTGATAGCATTTGCATTGTTATGTTTCCTCCAGCTCTGATTCCTAAGTTGCCAAACCTCTGATTCACAGTGAGCAAAGAATTCTTCTTAAGAATCTGACTAATACCAAATTTATCTAGATTCATGTATTATTTTTTACTCTCAGATCTGAAAACACAGGGTATCTTAAGAATCTCATGATTGTGTGACAAAGTTACCAGCAACTTGCATTCTCTTGTGCAAAGGTGTTCCACTAGTGCAAAATATTTCACCAAAAAGCAAGTATACTGCTGAGTGACTTTAAGTTAGCACTATGTAGAATACATCCCACTCCCTTGTGCAATGTGGATTTTTAAGGGAAGGTCACTGCAACTTTAAATAGTTGTCTTAGAAGGTACTGGCTGGCACACTAGTGACCTACAACACGGGAAAGGCAAAACTCTGAGAAACCCAAGGGTGGAAATAACCTAGATGCATACCGCAAAGTATGCAATGACATGCCTTTTGAACATAAGGCATCCAATGCAAAAGGTATAAGCAACTTGTGCAAATGAGATTGTTCAACAGCTGCAGGGATGTTTCACAATACACTGGTACCTCGGGTTACATATGCTTCAGGTTACAGACTCCGCTAACCCAGAAATAGTACCTTGGGTTAAGAACTTTGCTTCAGGATGAGAACAGAAATCGCGCAGCAGCGGCGCAGCGGCAGCAGGAGGCCCCATCAGCTAAAGTGATGCTTCAGGTTAAGAACAGTTTCAGGTTAAGAACGGACCTCCAGAACGAATTAAGTACTTAACCCGAGGTACCACTGTCTTATGATTTCTGCACCTCTCTCCAATGGGCCCATTTCAGGAGTTCTCAGTGAGCAAAACCAAAGTGATCTCCACTGTTAAGCTCAATACTCTGTTGGTTTCTCAAATGTTAGCACAGCGAAGAGACACTGAGACTCACCCCGAAGCTACATCCAGACAAATGTTGTGTGAAATAACCAACAAAGAAAAGAGAACAGAAAGTGAGAAGTAATGAATTAACATTTCAAAAACCAAACAGAACCTGGGTCTGCACATTTTACAGATCCAACAATGAAGGGAGATGAAAGAGACCTTCACAGTCCTCAAAAGCTAAATTCGGGGGTGGGGGGCATATGAAAGACTCAGTATGTAAATTTCAGTCACGGCAAGGGCAACAACCCTGCAGCTGTTTAAAAACCTTGCTCACTGGAAGGAGCAGGTAAGGTGAAAAATTCATTAAAAAGAGTTCAATGCCTTTGTTTAGCCTGTGTATCAAAAAAGACCTCCTGTTCCAAATACAGAGTGCCACATCCATCCCACTAAACTTACGAGAATGGAGCTTCTCAGAAGCAAACAGGGAGATTATGGGAAACCTGCAGCACCTCAGGTTTTCTGGATTCCAGCTCTCATCATCCCTGAGCATTGATGTTGTTGTTAATTTGTTTATTACCTGCCCTTCACCAACCTTCATTCTGGCCTACCTCACAGGGCTATTAGGAGGATAAAAGGGGCAGAGGAGGACCTTTGGATTTGTTAGCTGCTCTGAGAGCACTTGTGCTGAAGGATGGGATGAAAAATGTTTAAATAAAGCAAGTAATTGCTCTGAACATTCTTGGACACTTTAGGAATCCTAATAATGATGATTATTATTAAATTTTCCAAGCTGTAGCACACTCCTGGCACATCCCACTGTTTCTTAATCCTTGGACAGCTGTTATGGATTTCCTATTTTTTACACACACACACACACACACACACACACACACACACACACACACACACACACTGAGAAGTTTTCTTACTACTTTCATGGAGCAATTTCAAAATAAAATAAAAAGCTTGAGCTCTCTCTGCTCTCTGGGGAACAAAAACTTGGTGGACTTTGATTTTTACACTTTCCCAGCCAAAAAGGAATTAAAGAAATTATTAAAGATGCTGTCCCTTTCAGCTGTTGACTAGAAAGGCTGAGTTTAATCAAGAATCTGGAGCCGCCCAGAGATGCTGTTAGTATTTCAAAAGAACATCGCTCAGGGGAGCCACATGGGAATCAGAGGACAGCTACAAGGCTCTCTCCTACCAGCTGGTCCGCAGAGCTGCTTTTATTTCTCAGGGTTTGGAATCAAGGAAGGTGTCACGGGGACAGATGCTGAAAGGACAGGAGAGAAGGCTGGGGCTCCATAAGAATAATGGAATTAATTTAAAAATGCAAATTGAACAAATAGAGGAACAGATGTGAAGGGAGGCAGAGCTCCTCGTCGGGTTATATCCCCCAACATTCTCACATTCACGTTCAGTTGCAAATGCCACTTTATTTATATGGCTAAAATGTTATTAATCGAGCAATAAAATACTGCAGGCGCTTTCAAAACATGCACATTTATTTGCACAGTGAGAATGTTTGTGTAACTTAGGAGGGCGTCACTTTAATTCCCCTCCCCTGGAAGTACAGTATGATCTTAAGAAGTCATGCTTCATATTCAGCAAAGTAGTGGTAATCTCTGAAGGGCAGAATCTTTTCTAAGACTGAATTGCAAAAATAAGGTTTTCAATACCAAACCTATTCCCCACCCCTTATACCCACAACCCTTTTGCTTACCATCCAATCTGGATGAACTCAAATGCTTATTCACTATTTTGTGACATTCTGTTTGGTCATAATAAAAGAATTCTGGCACTATCCTAAGGTAGCAGTTTAATCCTTAGCCATGCATGTGAATGTAACCTCCCTCAGCTTACCTTTTTTGGGTGAATGGCTCTTTGAGAAAAGCTTACTTATTTGGCATTCGGTTGACTGGCAAATAGTGCCCAAAAGACGACTTCATTGGCCCTGCTGTGAAATATAGGAGAGAAGAAAGCCGCGGGGGCTGGTGCCTACGGGATTGATGGGACAGAAAGCAGGCAGCCAGAGCAAATGAGAAGGGGGGCCAACCACTTTTAGTTGTCTCTCCATCCTCCTCCTCCTCACCAAGTTCCACAATGGCAGCACTGAGACCAAGGAGGGGAACGTGGACATTCAGTGATAGCCCCTGGACAGGTTGTAAGTATGAGGCCAGATGAGGACAGGCTGACTGTAGACTGAGGTTGATGGGGCAGTCCTGATGGACCAGCCTCCACTGAAACAAGAAGGAACCTTACAGAACCTTGAGTAACCAAATGGCAAAGGAGAAACTGCTGTGTTGCAGTTCGCGCGCACGATTATTCCTTGGTTCCATCTGCACCATGGCCAGTTTATTGGTTCTAAACACCACGTTTTTAGTAATAACAGATAGCTGAGCAATTTTATGGTGTGCAAAATCAATCTCTTCCTCCTCATTCATAATTACCACATGATCCCTGTTGCTAATAAGGCTATTTTACTGCATCAGTCCCTTCACTGCTGTCAGTAGGACATTCCCTATTAAACACAGGGGTCAATGGGGCCTAACCTTTTCCCTGACCCACAGAGGTTCCACTTGCTACTTTTCATGAAGTTTCATCTTAAAGCAGGCTATTCCTAAACATTTGTCTCCTCAACATCTTCAGAAGTGGCCTGCATTGTAAAGTAACTACTGCCATGTTTCTACCTGGACTTCAAAATAAGCAATATATTTTCAGTGTTAACATGGTCTATCAGAGGAAGCTATAACAGTAGTAGTACTAGTAGTATACTACTAGGGAAGCACTGTGGCCTATTGTAAGAGCAGCTGCCTTGCATGCAGAAGGTCCCAGGTTCAGTCCCTGGCATCTCCAGGTTGGGCTGGACTGAAAAGACCTCCTGCCTGAAACCCTGAAGAGCCAGTGCAAGTCAGAGCAGACAATACTAAACAAGATGGACCAATGGTATGATTTGTTATATGGCAGTGTCCTTTGTTGCTATGGGTAATCCTTGGAAAACAGGGATGGAAGCTCTCAAAAGAATAGTTTCACTGAATCTCTCTTTACCTGAAGCAATTTTTTTGTGGTACATTGCCTATCAGGATTACAACACAGCCCTGGTTACAAATATTTAATTACAGAAGAAGAGGGGGGACAGATGAAATACTGCAGAGGAAGAGAGGAAAACTGTGCTCATTTAGGAGTAAACAAAGCTGAACGATTACCAGACAGGAAAAGTAGAAATTTAAATTGAGTCAGACTTTCAAACACTTGCAGGAAAATATTGATCTGATCTAATTTCTGAGGACTCAGAAATCTGAAATTATAATTAGGCTTTGTTTTAAAACACCAAAAGGAATTGATGGAACCATTTAGATTAATCTTGTTAGAGTGTTTGATTAGGAAAAAATAATGTGATGGCATGAAATTTCTCTTCAGCCTCCTGAGGAATCAAACAGCACAGTCCTTCCTCCAGCTTGGCCTGCCTCAGCAAACATCTAGCTCACGTCTTCAATAGCAGCAGCAGAGGCTCAAGCCATGACAAAAGCAGAAAGGCAAGCCTAGTTCTTGCAAACTAACAACAGATGGAGAGGTAAACAGATTCTGGGAAGGTTGTGATATAGGAATCTGCAAAAAGTGATTGCTCATTTATTACCGTTACATCTCCCCTTCGCCTTCCAGGAGCTAAGGGTAGTAGTATACTTGGCTCTCCTCCCCATTTAATCCTCACAACAATCCTGTGAGGTAGGCTAGGCTGAAAGACAGCGGCTGGGGCCAAGGCCATGCAGTGAGCCCTAGAGCACACAAACTGAAACATAGATCTCCTTTGGAAATGAAAAATATGGACTTTCCAGTTGCAAGAAAAGGAGGATATATCCGGAAAAGTATGGAGTTCCTTCCTGGGCAATGCTGACAGGCACTCCTCCACATGAAAAAGAGCAGTCATTATAATAGAAAGAATGCTTCAGAAAAGAAAAAAGGGCAGAAGAAGGTTGATTTCACATAAAATTTGAATATGCTAATGTATGTTATAATTTAAAAAACAAGAGTTACTTTTAAACAAATAGTATATCCCGCTACAGTGGGGAAGCCTGTAATCAGTCCTGGTGCTAACTGTTGACGGGCAACTTCAAGGCCCCTTCTGCTCTCCCTTCTTACGGTGCTTTATCTTTAAAGCAGACTTGGACTGGACAGCACTTTAAGCAGAAGAGTCAGGTTGTCTATAATGTGCAACACATGGGTACCCTAATTTGGAAGAAGGTTTATAACTCTTCATGAAGAACGGGTTCTTGATCATTCTCCTGAATTAGAACTGTGAACATTAAAAGCAAGGAAGATGACACAATCTAGCCAAAGGGGAGACCCATGAAGTACAACTGGTGAGAGAGTGAAGCACGTGATAATGAAATCAACGGGACGTTAACAGGCTTCGTTGGGGTTGGCTTGTCCTTCAAGTCGGGGAGGTGGGGCCCCAGCATGTACGGTATCTTAATTATATAATTGCAATTGTTGTCATCGTTACTGATCTTTGGTGTTAGGACTGAATCAGATTGCTCAGTTTAAATGAGTGCCATATATATGATGGGATGTGAATTTGGCACTTCATAACACAATTCAGCTCAAGCCAATACAGAGGCTGCTCAATTCGACCCAGGGGTCCAAGTCCACTTGATTCCCTTCCACTGCCATTCTCTATGGGGAAATCAAACAATGGCCATAACCTTTCCCAAGCTTTTGACAGAAGTTGATTAAATTTGCAAGCATCATAGCCCCTCCAAAGTGGATATAATGTTTCGTGGGCAATTGGTCTGAAAATTGAAGGCACGAGAGAGGTCCCCGGAGCAAGAAACCTGCCAAATTGCTGACAAGTGGTCCAGAGGACTTTTGTACTAGACATCTTTAAAGTTGGATGTGGGATAGGAAGTACGAAAAGAAACTCTACCAGGGGGTAAAAATTGTTCTCTCCAGTTACAAGCTAGACTTGTCAGTCATGAAAGAACCATCGCTCCTTACTTTACATTATGATGTTGTCCCTAAGCTTAATGACAAAGGTTTTCCTCTTGCAAAACTCCTTCCACTCAAAGCCCAGGGATTGGTGAATAGAAGTAAAGAATTTCCTTCCATTACAAGCTGGACCCGTCAATCACAATGGACCTTTTCCTCTGCACCCTGTCCTCGCTGTGATGCTTATTCATCCTTTTACCGTCTTCCTATCCTGGGTGTTATGGTAAGCTTAGAGTTCCTGGGTGGTATTCAACTACAGTAATGTGTCCCATTAGCACGAGGATTCCCACTTACACAACAGGATTTGTCCCACCTCTCCTCCTCTTTCCTGCATGCCCCACACCCTCCCCTAATCTTCTCCCTGAAACAGATTTAGGGGGCAAGCAGGGGTAGAGCAGGGGAAGTCCCATTGCACAAATGGAAATACTTGCACTGATGGGACCTTGACTTAGTGATGCTTTGGATACAACCCAGTGCTTTTGCTTTCAGCAGACTTTGTCTGCAGCATTTTCTTTTAATGTGTGGATCACCAAGGTGCCACAAAATGCTTCAGGAGTTACTGCTTCAGTTCATAACCACCTTGCAGAGATGCCATTTTTCTGCGGAAAAGTCCTAAATATCTCCAAGGCATCCCACTTTACCTCAACATTCAGGGTTTAGCTCAGGCATAGGCAAACTCGGCCCTCCAGATGTTTTGTACAACTCCCATCATCCCTGACCACTGGTCCTGTTAGCTAGGGATGATGGGAGTTGTAGTCCTAAAACATCTGGAGGGCTGAGTTTGCCTATGCCTGCTTTAGCTGCTATTATTGCTATTTATTGTATTTTATACAATGTTTGTTATATGTGAAAAAGCAATAAAATACTTTTTAAAAAATGTTCTTTTGCTTTACTTAATAAAGCAAATTGCAAAAAAAAGAGGCCAAAGTAGTTTCAGACATGTACGCAAACTTGAAAATGCTAGAACTATCTTTGAGAACAAGTGAATGGCATGTTACAGATGGGTAGCCGTGTTGGTCTGCCATAGTCAAAACAAAACAAAATTCCTTCCAGTAGCACCTTAAAGACCAACTAAGTTAGTTCTTGGTATGAGCTTTCGTGTGCATGCACACTTCTTCAGATACCTCATAAGTGAATGGCATGTTATTTAGGTAGCTAGAGGAAAGACAGCCATGGTCATTTGCATGACACAGAGTTCTTAAGAATTTTTATTCTAATCACCAAAAGTAAACTAGTTTATGATTAGGTATTTTACCCCATTGTGAAACAAGACTAAATATAGCTATACTAATCAGAACTACATACTGGGAAGGGAGGGGTTGACACCCACATTTGCTGTTGTGAGTAATCTATTATTTGCTGAAGGCATTTGATGTGGGTATGTCCTGCGGTGCCTTTTTCCTGGTCAGAAATTGTTGTTCATATTAACTTTGCTTGGGGGGTGTGGTGTGGTGGAGGAAATCCTGTGGATGTTCGCAGACAATATATTGCTGTGATGTAGGAACTAGCACCATGAATCCTGCAAGCTCTTATGATTGCAAAGAGACTGACACTTGAAGGCTGGAAGGATAAACGCCCAACATCCATGACTCAGTGGTTTGAAGCTCTCACTGCCCTTTCTACATTTGAACGGATTTATTATCATAAATCACATTGTTTGGAGATCAAAACTGCTTATATTAATATATACGTTTCAGCCAAAATTGATGGGTTGTTGTTTTTTTATTATTGCTAATGTAAGCTGACAGTTTCTTTTATTTCCTTTTTCTACTTGCTGTTTGCAATATTAACATTAAAAATAAATAAATAAATAAATAAACTAGGCAAAGAGATAGCATTATGCTGCCACCTCCTGGTTTTCTTTCCAAAATACTCAAGGCTTCAGTTTTACATAATTCTGATTGTAAATTAACTCATGTCAGCATCTCTAACTTCTTAACATCTGTTAGGATACAAATCCATTTAATACAAGGAATGAATGACTTTCAAAATTTGTTCTTCCCTAATAAGGAGTTACTATTTTACTCATATGCACAGGGACTTGGAAAAAGGTATTATGGAAAACCAATTCCTAAAGTGTGATTCCCCCACACACAAGCATATGTTTTTCACAGAATGCTTGGGAATTCAAACATAATATATGTGCTGCCAGAAGTCTGGCCAAATCCAAGACCACCCTTCACTGGGTGACTTTTCAATAAGCAATCCTTATGGTCAATCAAGAAAGCTGGAAAGAATTACTGATGGAACAAGTCTCCCCAAAGCAATCACACAGTATGATAGAAAAAGGAAGCAGGAATTCCTCCTACTCTTGGCACATGTCCTTAATAAAGACACTCTACATAAATAACATCGAGGGGAAAGCTGTGTGGCAGGTGGAGTGGAAGAGGAGAATGAAAATAGGTACAGTGTTGAAGATTTATAATGGTAGAATGTCAACCAGCTGCTCTTATGGATCTTTTGTGATCAGTGACTAGCACATGGGTGGCCAGGTTTCAGGCTTGTGGAAACTACTTCATTATTATTATTATTCTGCAGAATCCCAAGATCCACCAATAAGAGCCTGCTGCAGAAGACAGAGAATGAGCCCAGGTATTTGTTTTGAGTATCAGAATTGAACTGTGCTTCCGCACAAATAGCTACCTTGAGCTTTCTTCATATGATCGGTTGGGTATATACAGGGTGAGATGATCTATCCGGTATCCTCATCCCAAGCTATATATGGTTGACACACCAAAACTGGCACCTTGAACATAGCCCAGTAGCAAACTGGAAGCCAGATTTTAAAAAGTGAGAGCCAACACTCCTTGCCAATCTAATGCAAATCAGCCAGAGAGCTACCAGTAGATCGAGATCTACCTTCTGGGCCTCAATCCAAATACAAAGTGAGGACTTCTCAAGAGGTTTCAGAACATTAGAAATTTTCTAGCCAGTAGCAGCGAACGTATTTTTTGAAACAATTTCACATTGCATGGGTCAAAGCAACAATGTGCTTCATTATGTCTCAGGCACATTACAAATACCTTAAGGCTTAAGAGTGCATTTAGAAATATTTAATTTTTAAAAAAATACATTGCAGCTGTAAATGGAGTCCAGGGATCATGGCGAGCCATCCAGAATTTGTTTCTCTCTCTTTTTGTACATCTCACCACCATCACTTTTCTGCCTTGTGATCTGTCTATTTTTATTTGAGAGGGGGTTGGTTGGTTGGTTGTTTATAATTTGCCTTGCTTCCACATAGCGCTTATTTTTGCCTTATGATGTTTGTAAGTCTAAAGTGCCCTTTTGCACTCATTAAGCTCTCAGCAGAAAATTGCTGTAAGTATAAAATGACTCATACTGCCAAAGAGTCTGGTGCAAGAGAAGAAAACATTGCAGAAGTGCTTAGTGCAAGGAAAACAGGGCAGGGTGTGCTGGCCTTTCTGTGGCGGGGCTGAGAGAGTGTTAATAAGGGGACCAAAGGGCACCGCCAAATGCTAATGCACAATTCCCCTCAGCCAGTTCTTTGGCTCTTCATCAGGGGAAATGAAAAGAGCACCAATTCTCCAAGCTTCTCTGCTCAAGCTATGTCAATTGTGTGGGTGGGGAATATTCCATTTTGAATTTTTGAAGGGTACTTGCACAAATGGATCTGGCTTGTCTGTAGTGCAACAATGTACTGCTGCATTCCAGTGCTTGCCTACTCAGAAGAAATCCACTGAGTACAGTGTAGCTTACTCCCAGGAAAGTGGGTATATGATGGCATCCTTAGGCTGTTTCCAAGCCGTGTGCCTCCTAGTTAGCAATGGGCAAATCTGTCAGTTTCGGTTTCTCTCAGTTTCTCATTATTCAATTCCATTTCCACATCTATGTGTGATAAAAAACAAAAAACATGTCCTCATAAAAATTCAGCAGTGTTTTGGTGTGCAACAGCTTTGTGTGCAGTTGTGCCTAATATACACATTTTTGCAAAGTGTTTTTTCATTACCCAATGCATTTCTGTATGCTGTTTTCACCAAGCTGGAAGGGTGGTTCTCCCCTGGAAGGGTCAGCTTGGGGGTGCTCCTGGATTCAACACAGTCACTGGAGGCTCAGGTGGCCTCAGTGGCTACAAGTGCCTTTTTCCAGCTGCACCTGACAACTACAGCCCCCTTTGGACAGAGAGGACTGGACTATTGCAATGCACTCTTTGTGGGGCTACCCATGGAGATGACTCAGAGCCTTCCATCTGTGTAAAATGCAATGGCCAGAGTACTGGCTGGGGTGCCATGTAGGAATGCAGATGTTACAGAGAAACAGAGCCTCAAAACTCTTAATGACTGCTCTCATGGTTTTAATGACTGCTCTGTGGCTTTTTAAATGTGTTTGTGGTTTCTTTTTGTTTTATTATGTTTTTTGTTTTGTTTTGTTTTGTTTTGTTTGCATTCTCTGTTGTGAACCATCCTGGGATGAAGGGAATTATATAATTATTTTTAATGTTAAACAGCATCAGAGACAGTGTGCAACCATGTGACACCATACAACTGCCATGCCCCTCCCAAGTACCGTATTTTTGCTCTATAAGACGCACCAGACCACAAGACGCACCTAGTTTTTGGAGGAGGAAAACAAGAAAAAAAATATTCTGAATCTCAGAAGCCAGAACAGCAAGAGGGATCATCCGCTGCACAGTGAAAGTAGCAATCCCTCTTGCTGTTCTGGCTTCTGTGATAGCTGCACAGCCTGCATTCACTCCATAAGACGCACACACATTTCCCCTTACTTCTTAGGAGGGAAAAAGTGAGTCTTATAGAGCAAAAAATACGGTAACTATCCAATGCTATTCTCTGAAAGGGACCTCGAAGATAGGAGTGGAGCGACTGTACAGTAGTGCCCCCAAGACACAGCTTGCCAAGGATACCATCAGTGCTATTTTTCTAGAAAAAGAGGTGCTGGAACTCACCATGAACACCTCCCTTGCTGTTTTATAATGGCAATGCCGCCTACCTGAGAGGTGCCAGAAATGAGTTCCGGCTGAAAAAAAGCCTTGGGTAATCAGCAGGCCTTGACCTGGATGGAAATGGGTCAAGAAATAGAGACTGTTCCCTGCCTGAAATCCTGGAGGTCTGCTGCCAGCCAATGTTGACAATACTGAACTAGATAGACCAACGGTCTGGCTCAGTATAAGGCAGCTTCCTGCGTCCCCAAGAAAACCAGTTTCATCAGAGAATGCTTGCAATTGTCCCACCATGGCCCTCATGATCACCTTACCTAACAATGGGGTACCCGTGACCGAAAGTGAGGTAGTTGTTGCCCAGTTATTTCTCCGCCTACTGCACCTTAAAAGGACTTTGGCATTATTAACAGGGCACACGTCAATGCTTTCAAGAAGTTAAAGAACAGATCAAGGAAGGCAGAGGGAAATGATGATTGATGCGGGACGATTTGATTTTGCATAGTCCAGCACATCATTGGCCACTAATAATCACCCTCTTGAATCAGATCTGGATTTCCCTGGCAATTGGATTAAGGCAATCATCTGAGACTATGGGGGCTTGGGAGGAGCTGGGAGGGAATGATATTTGAAGTATTTTCATCGGCCTGTTTGATTTCATTAGGGATTCAATGGAAAATGCATGACTGTCTTTGCCATTTTTTGGTACGTCGGGTCCTGTGGTTTTTATCTGCACTTCTTCGTTGTTCCAGCCTGTACACTTGGTTGGCTTTGGTCAATGCATTTTAAAACCATTTTGAAGTGATGTTGCTGAACGACTCAGTTCTGTCACAGTACACCAGTGACAAAGAAATGGAAGCGAGGGGATTGACTTTTATTATAATTGGCACAAAAATGCACAGCGTTATGAGAGGAAAGTGTGCGAGGCAGAAGAGCCTAAGGTTAGCTGAAAGACCACAGAGCTGAAGTGAGCCACTAAGCACCATAGAGGAACCTTTCTGGATCAAACCATCCATCTAGTCTAGCACCCAGTTTTCACAATGGCCAACCCAATGCCTGTGAGAGGCCTGTAAGCAGGACACGAGCACAGTAGCACCTTGCTACAGACACAGAAGGTTGTAGTCCAACAGCATCTGGGAATCTAAGGTTGAAGAACACTGACCTGGATTATTGTTGTTTAGTCATTTAGTCGTGTCTGACTCTTCATGACCCCATGGACCAGAGCACGCCAGGCACCCCTGTCCTCGGCCGCCTGCCGCAGCTTGGTCAAACTCATGTTTGTAGCTTCGAGAACACCGTCCAACCATCTTGTCCTGTCTTCTACTGCCTCCCGCAGTTTGGTCAGACTCAAAAACACTGTCCAACCATCTCGTCCTCTGTCGTCCCCTTCTCCTTGTGCCCTCCATCTTTCCCAACATCAGGGTCTTTTCCAGGGAGTCTTCTCTTCTCATGAAGTGGCCAAAGTATTGGAGCCTCAGCTTCAGGATCTGTCCTTCCAGTGAGCACTCAGGGCTGGTTTCCTTAAGAATGGATAGGTTTGATCTTCTTGCAGTCCACGGGACTCTCAAGAGTCTCCTCCAGCATCATAATTCAAAAGCATCAATTCTTCGGCAATCAGCCTTCTTTATGGTCCAGCTCTCACTTCCATACATCAGTTACAGATAGGTAGCCGTGTTGGTCTGCCATAGTCATATGAGCTTTCGTGTGCATCTGAAGAAGTGTGCATGCACACGAACGCTCATACCAAGAACTAACTTAGTTGGTCTTTAAGGTGCTACTGGAAGGAATTTTTTTTGTTTTTCCATACATCACTACTGGGAAAACCATAGCTTTAACTATACGGACCTTTGTTGGCAAGGTGATGTCTCTGACCTGGATTACAGCCCAACTACTTGGCACGTAGCTCCCCGAGGCCTTAAAGGCAGCAACTCAAAATGAAGCCTGGACCTATTTGCATAGGCCCCACCCCTTCATCTACATAGTCCCATCCCAGGTTTCATTTATTGGTCTTGCTAAGAAACATGGATTTTAGTATACTGTAGCTATAGAATGACAATTGTACTGAATGGGACTTGCTTTTCAGATTGCTAACAGTTTCTTCTAAAAGAAGAAATGCTAATTTCTTCTTTTAATTAATTTCACTAATGCTTTGTCAGACCAAAGCCAGACCCATAAAAAGACAGCAGGGCACCAGAAGGATTGGATGCTGTGTGTCTATGTCTTACACGCCATTTTGACTATGCTGCGTGAAGGATATGAAGAAAGCTCTCATGCCTTTGATGCCATCTCATAAAAATAAAAAATAAAAATCCACAGCAATCACCTGCAATGTGTCACAAAGAAACCACCGTCTTTACATGAAGAAAGAGAGGCAACGACAAATCTTGCACCCTAGTAACAAATAGCTTATTTCAGCACAGTCGTTTCCAGACGTTTTACAGATGGAATGCCATCTTTGTTCAGAACTGCCACACACTGCTACACACCCCATGTGCAGCCTCAAGGTAAGGGTTGTAATCTGGCTTCAATCCAAGTGTTTTGACTGGTTTACACATGTGCATTCCTCATGAGTTGCATTATGTGGCCATTTATGTGCGACATTTTCCCTCAGTTCACACACTCAGTCATCAAGGGCAGGATAAAAGTGCTAGAAAATCAAATGATCTACCTGCTTGTGTGAACTAGTCCTTGATCTGTAAATCTGTAAATCTCTTCCCTGTATCCATTCCCACACAAGCTCTACCTTTCTCTTCCAGCACCTAGGCAAATACTTATAAAGCTTCGGTATAATACTTATAAAGCTTCGGTAACTTTGTAGGACTGTTATATGAGTTCCATTTTTTTTATCTCAGCAAGTTGCTTCCACAGCCAAGGAGGCCCAGAAGACATCAGCACAACTTTGCCATCATCCCTGCCCCACCCCTGACTGGAGCAGTTATGCCATCTTATGGGTCAGGTGGATGTGAAACAGAATCCAAAAGGATAAACAACCAGCAGCAGTAGCTGCACGCCATCCTAGCAGTGGGCAGTGTGGCCAGGGGAGTGCTATGCTAGAACTTCTGTAGACCAAGAAGAAGAAGTCATTCTTCTGGTGTTCCAGTACTACAAGAGACAGAGTCTTGCTGCTTGGCTCACCTTCCAAGGGTACTAACTATCCTGCTTTAGCTAAAAAGGGCACAAACCTCTACAATGGTTCAGGTAAAATCCTATTGTTCTAGGACCAATCAAACTGCTGTATTCTGAATCCTATTATTCTAGGACTAATCAGACTGCTGCATTTTGGATCCTATTCAACTCAGTACATAACATAGATGAATGAATCCCCATGATTCTGTTAATGAGCCTGGCTAGTGGACGCCTGTACAAGGATCTTCACCAGCACTTCCTCCCCTCTCCTCCATCTGTGTGCTCCCTATGCTCCCCAAATTGGCTTGGGATATCCCCAGAACAGCACTATGGGGCAGGAGGAGAGGGCAATTGTTTTATCTGACAAGCTGAAATGCTTGCACAGATGGAACATTCATAATAGTGGAATGTTGTATTCCTCCCAGAGAATGTAAGAGTTGTCAGGACCTTGAAGATCACGCAGTCCAACATCCTACTCAATGAAGGATCTTAAGTGCAGGATGCAGCTAGGGCAATATGACATCCCTGACACACACCATCACAATGAGAGACAACAATAAGTAGCGGCATTATCAAACCAGGCTAGCCTAAGGGTGGTTTGGGATTTTTTTTTACAGTAGCATTTGGCTTGGCACCTGATAGAAGGCAATGTTGAAGGCTTCCAAATCTCTCTGCAGAGGGTGTTTCATAAAGTCATTGCCACCAGCGAAAAGGCCCTGCTCCTGGCAGCCATCCACTGTGCTTCATTTGGCAGTTGGACCTGGAGCAGGGCCTCTGGCAATTGCTGCATTTCTCCCAAACAGCTTTTCCTAACCAGGTGCCATCCAGATACAGTGGTACCTCAGGTTACATACGCTTCAGGTTACATACACTTCAGGTTACAGACTACAATAACCCAGAAATATTACCTCGGGTTAAGAACTTTGCAGCAGCAGGAGGCCCCATTAGCTAAAGTGGTCTTCAGGTTAAGAACAGTTTCAGGTTAAGAACGAACCTCCGGAACGAATTAAGTACGTAACCAGAGGTGCCACTGTATATTTAAACTCCACTTGCCTCCTCTGTCAAGGTCAAGGATGATGGGAGTGATAGTCAGCACATCTGGGTGGCACCAGGTTGGAGAAGGCTGCTATAAACATTTGGGGGGGGTGTAAGAATGAAGCATAATTTCCATTTTAATTCATGAAATGTATTTTTCCCCCTATCCAAAGTTTGGGAAACACCAGCTTTACAAGTTTGACCTGTACTCATGAAACAAGGCCACCTAAGTGGATCACTAGTCCCATCCTTCACCTTACAAACCGAAGTAGTTCTTTAAAGTTTATGAAAATTATGTTCTCAATTGCTCTCACAACTTTTTTCTACCTCTTCTCCTTCTTCCCAGCTACGCCATTTCAGCTTGTTGCAGTCACTCACCGTTGATCTGTCTACCACATCTCTGGAAAGGTCAAGTACCACATGGGATCTCTGTAGTGCTCTTTGAAAACACTCCATCCTTGGCAGAAAGGACGATAACTCTCTCAGGTGACAGGCTAATTAATTCAGCCTTTTCAGATGGGCTGATCTGTGTGGCATTTATAATTTATTCTCAAAAGGAAAATAAACATGATTCAGCCCCTTCTTTAAAAAAAGAACAAAAACCACTTTCCTTCTCAAAACTGTACCTCACAACCGTCTATTCAGTTGGCACATCAAATATCATCGTTGGGTTATCACTGGAGGACTATTCATGTTCTGCGTCTGACCGTCAAATGGTGAACTTACTTGCTCACTCCAAAAATTCCCAGAGACAACAACCATAGATGATGTAGTTACCCCCCCACACACACACACACGATAGGGATGGCTAAGGCAGCAAGTCACACTTTTATGTCACAAAGGAGCAGTGTAAGCCCAAAGAAACTCTGATTAGTTTAAACTAGGGGGATCATTACAGCTCTTGCTATTCCTGATTCTGGAACCAGGCAGAGGGCCTTCTTGGTAGTGGCACCCTCTCTGTGGAACACCCTCCCTTCAGATGTGAAGGAGATAAAGAACTTTTAGAAGACATCTGAAGGCAGCCCTGTATCAGGAAGTTTTTAATGCTTGATGCTTTACTATGTTTTTATATATGCTATAAGCTGCCCAGAGTGGCTGGGGAAACCCAGTCAGATGGATGGGGTATAAATAATACTAGTATTAGTATCAGTATTAGTATTACGCTAGCTGGTGCTGATGCCCTGGTTTAAAAGTAAAAGCTACACAAGAGGGGAGCACGTTACTGCTAATCACAGGATGGTGCCTGAAAAGGATAGAAGAGCAGCTTTAAAAATCAGAAACCTTTAAAATCAAACATGAGAAAATGGCTTTCAGTCCACTGTAATTGGATTTCTAGAGACAAGGTGCATTCAGGACAATGGATTCAGAAGCTAGCTGCCCTGACACCAATAAGAAGTTGTTTTTATTTGGATGGCAACCTGAGACAGGCTGCAATTTCAGATCCACCTGCAGGAAGACGGTTGTGTAATATTGTGTTTTAATTTGCATTGTAAGCTGCCTCGAGAATTTTATGCTGAGTGGAAAGGTGGGATAGAAATACTATTATGAGAATAACTAAATCCCGGCTATCTGCAGACCTAAAACTGTTACAGATATCTGAAACAGACACGAGTGGCTGAAATATTAACTATTAATAGGAAGTGTTGGAAAAGAAGAGAAATCTTCTACTTCAGATTCCATCTGTTCCTGCTAAGAAATTCTCTCTGCAGACAGACCTGTCTGTCCCTTGCCAGATATAAAAAACAGAGCAATTCTTCAACTGAAGAATGACCCAGATGGATGGTTTTCCCTTAGGCTAAAACTGGATGTACCTTTCATCCATTCGCTATGTGACTTGTCACGCCAGAAGACCAGGCCAGCAACAACAATCCCAGTGTACAAAGCTAACAGCTCTGTACTTCTTTCAAGGACATTCCTGTTCCTTCTGTCCAATGCCTTTTTCGGTACCCTCTGAAAAATCGGGGAACCTGAGCAGCACTGAGCAGCAACTGCAAGGCACACATGCCAAATCTCACCTTTCGCTCATGATTTGTTGCTCTGTAGGAACCCTCATTCTGGACTTACAGCCAGCAAGTGGATTCGAACCTCCGTTCCAAATATTATTATGTTGTGAAATCTTTCTCCAGTTTTAAATTCAAAGCAGCTATTAATGGGTATTAAAGGGTAACTGATCAGTGTTGCAGTCAGTGATGACAACACAGAACTAGCTGGGCCCATGGTCTGATACAGTGCAAGTAGTGTTTTTTTTTAAAAAAAAAAATATGCAGGCTCTCACTGCTACGAAATACCTCCTCTGCTTTTTATTGCTGCCCATGGCAGCCATTTTGTGCTGACACCCACACCACTTTTATCAAGAAATGTGTACTGGCAGCTCATAACACTGAGTATGTATAAGGAAGCTTCCCATGTTAGTTACTTCAGATAAATAATAATATTATTATTAAAATAGCAAAGTGTACAGGGACCCCCAAAAGTAGGTATACTGCTTTTAAAATCCACTTTCTTCTTTCTTGACACAAGTTTGCTGTCATCATTCACAATATCAGTAAAGAAGAATAATCCTTTTATCTGACTCCACTATTCTTTCCAACTGCCAGCCTAAAATTTAATGGTCACTTTGTTGTGTGTCAGTTATGTGTAGCCATATAATCTGTTGCGAGGAATTTCCTTCCTTCAACTGTATACCGACTTCTGTAAGCCTACTTTTGGGCCACCCGGCATATATCACTTGATTGTAGTAAAACCTCTAAGTGGTTTGCTGGAAATATTAAAATTATCAATGAAAACTGTTTAAAACAATTAAAAACAGTTAAGGATCATTAACAGGTAATTAAAAATGATTCTAACTTGCCAACATCACATTTCTGGACTGGCTTTCCTAAACAAACATGTTTTAAGCAAGCACCGAAAAGAGCACAGCCTGACGTCAGGCAGGAAGTTCCAAATTGTAGGTGCCATCATGCTAAAAAATCAATTTCTTACAACTACAGAATGAGTATTGTGTGTGACCTGTACCAGTGCCAGTTCCACAGACTGAAGTAGTTGAGTGAGCACAATAAATAGTTGGAAGCCCTGTACAAACCTCATTTTTCCCCAGCAGGTTTTTAAACTCTTTCCTTGTAGGGAAGTTATCTCAACCTTTTCTGTATGGTGTCCAAGTCTGTGATATCATTTCCAAGGATTCCTCTCCCTACCATTATGTCAAGACTATTGGATGGGTACTGCTTAATTGATAGCAGCATTGTTACAGCATTAAGACAAAAGGGCATGCTTTAAAGAGCTTGGAAAGTCATTGATGCAGGGTTGTATTTGAATGGCTGACAAGCTAATAAACCGTTTCAGCTGCAGAGGGCAGCAAATACTCAGGAATTAACAATAGATTCATTAGCCCACAGTGTCCAGCTTGATTCAGGTAGGCGTTAAGACAGCATTGTTGAAATATCTACAATAAACAAACTCAAGTGATGGGGGAATGTTTCCCCCCCAAAAAAGAGAATTATGTAGCATGGCAAAAGACCATTTTTTCTAAAAGTTAAAACTGGACATGACAACTTCAGTTGATCTATAGTCCCCTTGATAATAGAAACCAACATGGCCCCCGTCTGCTCAACGGCTGACGGTTTTAAGCCCTTTACCACTCTGCCCACGTAGATCTCTCACAAGATCCTACAGAAGCTTGAAAGAGCTGGCTGCTTGGCCACACAAACAGGACCCCACTCAAGTGTATATGGCATGATAGCTTGTCATCACTCATTCCAAGAAGCCCAAAATCATAGCACAACTGACTGCAAAACTAGATCTCAAAAATTCTGGTTGTCAGCATGTCTTTCTTCCTAGAGCATTAATTCAGTGCAAGATCTCGCCTATCAAAGCTGATGGGCCATTAACACTATTTGAACGATCAGAAATGGAAATGAAGTGAAGAAACTCATGAAAGAAAATGTTCCTTACATATAAACAAATTCAAGTGACAAAGAACAGGCTGATGAAAATGCCAGGGTGTCGTAAGAAACTGAAAAGGAATGTTGCTGTGCTATGAATATCGGCCAGAAATGGAAAAGAGAAACATGACACACTACTGTGCCTTCCCAGGGCTACTTAATATACACATTTTTGCTATCCCAGGCAGGCAACAAAGCAGCACAATCCTAACCATATCTACTCAGAAGTAAGTCCTACTAAATTCAGTGATACTTATATCCCTGGTAAGTGGGATAGGATGGGAGCCCTTTTCAGAAAGCTTATTAAGCACCCAGTGAGTTGTCACAGACCCTCCAAGTGTCCCTATTTTTCAGGGACGTCTCTGCTTTGGAGAAGCTATCCCAGTTTCCTATTTGATCCCGGAATATCCCACTTTTCCTTAGGATGTCCCTATTTTCATTGAAGGGTAAGGCGTTATCAGACCCCTGAGCCATCTGAAGGCAATTCTGTGTAGGGAAGTTTTTTTAAATGTTTAATATTTTATTATGTTTTTATATATGTTGGAAGCTGCTTAGAGTGGCTGGGGCAACCCAGTAAAATGTGTGGGGTATAATAGTAAAATTAGCGTTATGGAATGGGGCGTCCCTATTTTCATCGGAGAAATGTTGGAGGGTATGTTGTCATAGATGGCTGGTGGACTTTGCTTCATGTGTCTTGTATGGATTGTACACCCTGGGCTAAGACATGCAGAAAGGAAAATCCATCTCAAAAGAGAGAGAAGCATGAGTAGAAGGCCACAGAGATGCAAACAAGATTTCATGGCCCTAAAATGCTAAATATGGATTGGGGTCCCTGCACCATCAGTACGCATTGGCAAGAACTGCTGCTGCTTATGTATATATTTTTACTTAGTTTACCTTACCTCACAGGGCTGTTGTAAAGATAAACAGGGGGAGGATAATTTACACCACCTACAGGGAGGAAAAGCTAAATGCAAATATATAATGTCACTCACAGACCAAATAAAGAAATGATGTTGTTGTTTAGTCGTTTAGTTGTGTCCGACTCTTCGTGACCCATGGACCAGAGCACGCCAGGCATAAAGAAATAAAGATGCATAAATCCAGAAAACCACCACCATCTCTCTCTCTCGCTCACTCACTAACTGCAATGTTTCATAGTCCTGATATTTACAGAATACAGGGGGGTGGGTGCCAGTCCTCATAAATAACAATGAGCAAAACATACTCTGAACTTTACTGCTGGGTAAGTTTAGGAGGAAGAAAAGAAGCAGTAAGAGGGTTCATCGGCAGACTGCGATTCGTGGAATACAAAGGCAATTGTGCTCCCTGTGACATCATGGAGAGCATGATGGGGTTCCCCATATTCAGAAATGGAGCGTGGAAAAGAGCTTTTGATTCATGTATGTACTTTTGGAAACTGGTGTGTGACTTACTAAGCCTAATTCTAAATCAAAACCAACAGAGTTTGCCCATCGCTCTATATAAACTTTACCACTGAAAAACTATTGGGTGCATTTCGCTCAACACAGATCAGCCATGATGGGTGAAATCCTCTCAGCAATATTTGCAGCTGAGCTGGGGCGGGGGCTAAGGTAAAAGGTAAAGGGACCCCTGACCATTAGGTCCAGTTGTGGCTGACTCTGGGGTTGTGGCACTCATCTCGCTTTACTGGCCGAGGGAGCCAGCGTACAGCTTCCGGGTCATGTGGCCAGCATGACTAAACCGCTTCTGGCAAACCAGAGCAGCGCACGGAAACACCATTTACCTTCCCGCCGGAGTGGTACCTATTTATTTACTTGCACTTTGACATGCTTTCGAACTGCTAGGTTGGCAGGAGCAGGGACTGAGCAACGGGAGCTCACCCTGTTGTGGGGATTTGAACCGCCAACCTTCCAATTGGCAAGGCCTAGGCTCTGTGGTTTAACCCACAAATTTGTGGTTGGGAGGTTTGGAAATATTCTACATAAATGTCACCGGCATAGAAGCAGTTATTCCACACTGTGGATCATGCAGGACCTCAGCCAGCTACAAATACATTGCTGAAAATATGTTTCTGTAGGGAGCATAATCAAAATCACGCAAACTAATTGTGAATGATATTACAGTAAGAAACTCAGCAGTTTTCTCACTGCGGCATAGTGGCTCCAACACAAGAATTTATTGGAGCACAAGAGATTTGGGGGAGGGAGGGAGCGAGGGAGCGAGAGCATTGCAAGTCACCTTATGAGTCACACAGAGAAAGGAAAATGTCCTTTGTGCTTGAGTGACACAGTGGGACAGGTTCGCTCCTGGGGCAGAGATGGTAGGGATTGCTTAACACTGGTGCTTCTGACTGCATGCAGAAAGGCATTCGCCCTGCAATATATCCTCACCTGAAAAAATAGATGGGGCTTGACATGACTGGCAGAGGCTAATAGAGGTAACCAGTCCAATAGCATTTCCTTTCTTCAGGCCTGGGAAGTCACTAGGTGCCTTTTGCAGGTGAATGCGCTGCCTGCAGATGTTTTCCAGGCCACCTTGCCATTTTGAGAGAAGCACGTATGTGCAAGCAGATGCCAAAGGAGCCATAAAGAGAGGGAGGGCCTTTTCAGCTGTGGCCCACCATCTGTTAAATGCTCGCCCCAGTGAGGTCTGCATGACACCTTCACAGACATCTTGTTGGTGTCAGGTAAATACTTGCTTTCCCCTAGCCCAGATCTTTGATGGACTAAGCTGGCTTTTCCTTCTCTTGTTAATGTGCTGTCAAAGCTTCCTGCAGCTGTTATAGAGGGGCAGGTTATGAATGTAATTATGTAAGAATTGTATGAGCTTGTTAATGTTTTCTATGAATTTTTTATGGAAAACTGTATTTATGGTTTCAAACATAAGTCACTGGTAGACTTTAGTAACAAGCAACTAATAATACCAACAATACCCCTGAGATCATCGAATAAAATTATATTCTTAAGTGTTATTTCTTTTGGACTGTTTTTAATTGAAATTGTTTTTGGAATGTTTTAACTGTTTCTAAATGTTTTTGCTTTGCTTTTGTTTTTTAACTGTTTATCTGTTTGCTGCCCTGGACTCCTTGGGGAGAAAGAGCCGGGTGTAAATTTAATAAATGCTACTAATGCAAGGAACAAGATAAAGAATGGGTACATTTTTTTCTAATTCAAACCATCGTAAGAGGACTTTGCATTCAAGGATTCCTGGTCCGAAACGATGACACGAGTCCATGAAAGCTTATGCTACAATATAAATGTCTTTAAGGTGTCACAAGACTCCACTGCTTTTATCAGTGCAGGGTTGCAAAGCAAGTGTTCCATTTCTTATTGCTTTCTTCACTTAGAAATATGTATATTGCTCTACATTGTGAATAAGCTTACCACAAAAATCATAAGAACTCAGCAAGAAAAATACAAAAAAATAAAAATATACCAGCATAACAGGTACAATCAAGATCAATTTAACAGGGCATCCCTCTGAAATCATGTGCATAGGATTCTGCTAAACAGAGTACAACTAGCATCCACTTGCTCAGAAGTGCCAAGCGCAGCCAGATTTCATTCAATGGCAGATTTCTTACACAGGAAAAAATACAGGTGCAGATGTATCAAAAAACAATCTTACTTAATTATAGTGAAGATCCTTCAGTGCTTGTGCTCATATGCAGGGAACACTTGCTCATTCCCAAATCAATGAATAGAAAATTTGCCCCAACTACATTTTAGATTTTATGAAATAATTAAAAATACTACAAAAAAAATCATCTAGTGCCCTGAACCCCTGGCCTACCTGGCAGCAAGTCAGTATGTCAAACCCCCAGTCCAGGGTCAATCCACATGTCCAAAGTCCAAACTGAAGCACAGTCCAGCAGAGATCCTGGGGCATCCAAGTTGAGGTTCATCAACATGGGCAGTTGAGCAGACACAGGACCTCAGCTCTACTTCACTTCATATGCTGATTGCAGCATCTGGGCTTGATGAGGCATGTAACCCTCACCTGTTCCAGGCCTCCTCCAGCTGAGGAATCACACACTTCCTCCCAAGGCTAGCGAGTCTCACCTGGCCAGCTAATGGGCTAGACCAGTGTTTCCCAACCTTGGGCCTCCAGCTGTTTTTGAACTACAATTCCCATCATCCCTGACCACTGGTCTTGCTAGCTAGGGATGATGGGAGTTGTAGTCCAAAAACAGCTGGAGGCCCAAGGTTGGGAAACACTGGGCTAGACTGTTGGGTCTTGTCTGCCTCAGCCTCCTAGAGCACCACTCTGGCTGCTCCCTGCGCCTCAGAGGCTGCTCTGTTTGTGGAAATAGGGGCCCCCTGGCTCTAGCTTTGGGTCCTGCTTGGGTTCCTATGCACTGACCCCATTCCCTCACCCTGTGAGTACTTCCTACACCAACCTCTCCTTCCCCATCTCCAGCTTGCCCCAGTATGTCCCAGTGTCAGCTACACCCCTTGCTAGGATCCTCTTCCTCCTCCCCATGGTCCTGCCAGTTCATGATATCTAGATATACTAGATAAGGTAGGAGTTTTTTTTAAAAAAAAGGGGGGGGAAGATAATTTGAATAAGTATCTTTCTCAATGCGTTAATGGCTTGGACAACTACTTAAAATCACACACACACTGTTTCCTTGCAATGTAACATTTTTAAACTTGTGCTGCTGCATCTGTAAATGAAACCCATTCTGACTGTGCTTACAGTCAGTTGCTTCTAATACTCACAAATATCCAGCCACCTCATTGCCTAATCATAGCAATCTGTGTTCTTCTTGCATGCCCAGACTCAACAAGAAGGAAGTGACTTAGAATGTATGTTCTAAAATGTTGAATAAAGATATGAAATATGAATGCACCAAGGAAGTAAAGGACATCTGTGTTTGAATTAATTTGTAACCTACATTTACCACAAGGACAAACTTTGCATTTTAGGCTGCATATGTGCTAACCCATTTGTAGCACAAAAGTGTAGTTTTTCCTCATTCCAAACTAATTCCTGCTCCTCCTCAACATGCTGGTTTCAATCCACAATTGATCCTAGGCTAACCCTATCCCCAGGCTGGGCATAGTTACTTGATATGCATTGGGGGGGGGGGCTTGATTAGGCTATCCATGCCTTTTCTTCCCTGCTCATGCCCTAAGTGAATGAAGCAGGATGTGATGATTGCAGTCTTGGGTCATGTCCATCTACAACATTATTGGACAGGCATGAATACATGCAGACACCTTGTTGGGGCCACCTACATCTGTTTTCAAATGGATACACTGCTGGGTAATGCAGAATCAATCTGCAATGAACCTTTTTTCTCTGATGAAACCCATTTCTCAAAAAGCACTTTTCAGAGGCAGAGAATAAGCAATAGATCTAGATTACGTGTCGACTATGTAGAAAAAAGCAAGCCTTCATTGATTCTAGAATAAAATGTGCGTAAGCAGCCTCAGTAAATATATATATATATATTACAACAGAAACAGATTTGTTTGGCAACTTTTTCAGCTATGGAGCCATACATTTAAAACTAAACATCTAAAAAATAGATGAGTTAATATGTGGATCTCTACTGTGATATCTTGTAACCTCTATTTCAGTCAGTTTTTTTCTGACACCCTCTCCAAAGAAACAAAGATTCAGTCTGCAATCCTATATACACTTACCTGGGAGTAGGCTCCATTGAATCAAATGAGGTTACTTCTGAGTAGACATGTACTCAGTGCACTGGGTCAGGTATGAGTAGCTGCTGTCCAACATCATCTGCAGTGAAAAACTTACACAAATAATTCATTTAGCTTCTCTGCAGTCTCCCCATCCTCATTTAGAAATCCCACCACGTATATTTCAACTCTGCAAATTGGTATGTCTTCCATCTCCATAAAATCATCAGAATAATCCTAGGGCTCCCTTCATCAGTCATCTTTCCCTAGAAACAGAGGCTCCAAGCTAGTCATTATGGAGCCTGCTCCCCAACCTCCCAAGGACTATTTGGTGTAAAGGAGGGGTGAAGTATAGCCCAAGGCACACCCAGTTCATCAGCTTTTGTTCAATGGGTTTGCTCATAATATTTAGTACCACCCCCCCCCCTCATCATTATCTACTGTGTCAGATGCAGATTGTACCAGGCGAAACTAATGAAAGGGATTTATATTTAAGATCCACAATATTATTCATATTTCCAGGCAAATGTAGGTCACCTGAAACTGCAACTAAGGCAGCTTCACAGTTCATTGCTTCTTCACCTGGACTTTACCTCAGGGAGTCTGTGATGCTAATTCATAAGAGTTATTATGTACAAAATGCTCCACCGTTAAAGTCTTTGATCTACGCAGAAATGAAAGCAGGGCCTGTTAAAAGAGAATTGAGCTTTAATGAAAGATATTAAACCTTTGTAAAAGGTATTAAACATCTTACTCAGTTTCAAAATAAAACATAGTATTCAGTATTGTATAGTAATGTTGAAAAGTGATAGCCAAACATGACACAAGTAGATATCAGCTCAGTGAACAGGACTTCCGCTTCCTCCTCTCCTGCAACTGCTTCCCACATTCCCAGATCTGCTTGTCAGGTCCCCATACCCTCTGGAGCAGATCTGAGGATGTGAGGTGAACTGCAGGAGGGAGGAGAGGAAGAAGAAGGCCCATTCCATGAAGAGAAGTCCATTCGGCACACAGGCAGAACCCAATTGGAGCAGAGGCAGAGTTTGGTCTTTCACATTGCAGCAGCAGCGGCCCGTGAGAGGCCAAAATTTGGCGCACACACACCCATCACCTCTCACCTTCCATTCTGCTTAATTCACTACTTCACGGTTGTCATGCCCTGCAGCACCCCCTAGGCTCGGCGCCCAGTGCGGCAGAACTGGTCACATTGTCCTAAATCATGCCATTCAAAACATTTATTTCTCTGAGCAGGGGTAGCCCAAATGGTGCTCTCAGTATGTCATTGGATTGCCACTCCCATTATCCCTGCCTTTGGCCATGCTGGCTGGCTGGGGCTGTAGTCCAAGAACAACTAGAAGCTACTCCTGGAATAGAATATGCCCTTGACCAGTGTTCCTTTGTGGTTCAAGACCCACCAATAGGCCTTGGGCCACTTCCAGGTGAGCATCAGCCTGCTAAGTGCCTCCTCACTTGCCTCCTCTGTCCCCTAGGCATGCCATAACTCGCTGCATATTGAGTAAATGAGGCTGGGAGACAGATAATTTTGGGGTGGGAAGACAGGGGAAGGAAACGCAAGGGCCAGATGAAGTGCCAAAGGAAATTAGAAAGCGGGGGGGGGAATAGTATTTATTATATTATTAATAACGTCAATAAAAATGCAAAGTGGGCATAGAAAGGAAAGTGGATAAAAGAGGGGGCAGCATGGATGTAGAAGGACCAGGTTGGAGGGATTGAAGAAACTGGGAGTTTGGGGTGGGGAATAAGGATATGGGTAAAAATAGTTGGGGAGGCATATGAGAGTGGGTAGGGGGAAACATAAACAACCCAAGTGCTTCTGGAGCAGCAAATTCTGCTTAAATTGGGAAGGCTGAGTCACAATGCCTCCAGAGCAAATTGTCTGTATTTAGCTTAAGGAAAGCAGAACTATGGAACTCCTTGCTACAAAGAAAATTCTGTGCAAAGAATTTAGCAATTTGCCAAATATGGATTAGATATCAATTTTTAAAATGTCAGTAATTGCCAGTCCGTTATGCCCACATAATATTAATATAATTGAGTTAATTCAACCAAAAATACCCATACACCTCAGCCACCTTGGGGGAAAAACATATCATCAATATATCACCCATAATATCTGAAATATTTTCATAAAGGAGAGTTTAAGAGAATGATATTTGTTTGCTGAGTCATATATAAATTGGCCATGCTGGGAACTACTGGGCTGCCCACAGCTAACCTCTTTATCTGGAAGGAAAACTGGGTATCATATCAAATCTTCGTACAGCTGCTGTATATGAATGTGTAATTATATATAATGGAGAAGGACTTAGCTGGAAAGTAAAGTGATCTATGCTGTGGCTTAAAGGGTCAGTGGCTAAAGAGGATAAATGCTCGAGGAAAAACACAGCTTCCACTCTACTAGATTTTAAAACCACAAGGGAAATGCAGCCTACAGTTCTGACTGTGCAAATTGATATATATCAGTAACTACAGGCCCATTGACTTCAAAGGGTCAGGAATGCACACCATGTGGATTATATCACAAGTTAGCAAAATGCTCTCCCTAAGAAGCAAAACCAACCATAGATTCAAAAACAATAGCTAATAGGAGAGGACAAAACAATATTTTTAAGAGACATACCATTTGCAGTCATGGCCTGCCCTACCATTAAGCAGTGTGAGGTGACCACCTCTGGTATCAAATGCTGGAGGCTAGCAGGGGCAGCCTCCACGACTGTCCCTCCCAAGCTCCCTGGTCATACGCTTTTGTTGGAGAACAGAGCTGTGTATTCCACACATAACTAGCCTGTCCTGTGGCCCCATAACTGGCTGACTTCAGGCATGGTGGAGCACACTGTCCTGTTGGTGGCACTAAGATTAAATTACCAGTCCAATTGGTTTCTGCACATGGAATGCACTGAGGGCACAATCTTGTTCTTCACCTCTGGTAGCAAAATGTCTGGGGCTGGTTCAATGTAATCACCTTTTAAGCCCCACCAATTTATATGGGAGTGTGCTTAATTCCTCCAGTTAAACAAAAGGGAATTCAAGGTGCTAAACTTGAATTGGTTTGTGCCTGCAGTTGGGCTGCATCCTCAAATGACTATAAGCTTGGCCATACTTATTCTTTTCCAATTTGCAGTTTTCCAGTATGCAGCCATGACAGCTACAAACTGTGACCTTTAGATGAAGCTGGTTAACACTAAGAAACACTCAAGTTTCACAGTGGTTAATGTACACTAACTGCTTGAGCAAAAATAAAATGCTTTGTGCCATTGCAAGGTATGAAACACTGTTTTGCAACAGCTCAACATAAAAGGTATTGATTAAATACGACAATTCCTTGCACAAACTACACACCTAAAAATGAAGCACAGTTCATGTGAAAATACCAACACATCTTAGCATAAGCTGAGTTTATAGACCACAGTTTCAGAATGTTGTTTTATGATTTCAGTACCTATACAGACACAAATCTTAGCAGAAGGGATTAAGCATCAAACAGCGTAGTGCAGCATCAGCAACTGGATTGTTTTTTTTAAAAAACAAAATAGGACATTGTGGGTTTATTCCAAAATACCGTATTATTAAAAGATCAGGATATTAATGCATTCAGAGTAGATGTCTTTAAACTCTACAGTTATTTTAAGGGTTCAGATTGTTTTTTAAATAATGAAGCCAAACACAATCATACATGCTATCGGAGACACTGTGGAAGCTACTGTATATATATATTTTTAATGGTCAGCAGAATTTTTAACTTTTATATGATTTTATGTGGACTTAAAAAGCATTGCACAAAATAGATAAGTATGGAATTGTTACACGCCAATCAACAGAATGAAATGCCAGAAAGGGTAAGAGAAATTTCCCAAATGTTGCGAACAATACTTTCCATTATTTAGATTGCTCTAGTTTTAAAAGTCTCAGTTAAGCTTTAATGTATCACATACACACACCCCGATTTAAACAGTTAAACCCCACAAAGGACACATCTAGCAAAAGTTACCGTAGTCATGATTATGATTTTATGATTGTTAGATATTGGGGTGTTAGACACTGTTGCTTGGATCTTGCAAAAACTGTCTTAATCATATACAAAATTTATTCTTGTAAGGCCACCCATGATGACACTCCCACATTCAAACAACACAATGGGTGGTATCAATCTGTGCAGGCCATTTCACACATCACCCAGAAGCAAACCCTGATTTGCTTCCAAATGTGCAGGTACGTGTTGTGGGTGGTGGTGAGAAAACGCTACTGATGACAATGGATCCAAAGTTAGGCTTTCAGGGCTGCAAGAGAAAACCAGCTACTTTCCTTTGCAAAGCAGTCAAGGAGGAGGAGGTGCTGAAGAGAGAAATGTAGCAAGAGTACCGGCTCTTAACAATAAATGCCAATCAGAGCTGAAACAACTAGATCATGCAACCTCCAAATGCACTTCCCGTAAACGAGATGCTTTCAATCATGGCTCATAATGTCCTTCAAAAATTAATGAAGGAGATCCAGAAAACTGTATGCCTGGGGCTATAACTGCTGATGAACTATTAAAGAAGCCTCTAGCAAAAAAGAAAAGAAAAAAGATTTCCTTTGCTTCCATATGATTCACATGGAGCTTGTACTAAGTACTAGAGGTCCATTTCGAAACATTTACAGCCACCCTCCAGTTTATAGAACAGTTCTACTATCTCTCCTGATAAATATTTTCTTAAGGATGTTGTTATGTTGATGTTTGTGTGGCTGCCAGCAGGTGGAACTTAAAACTACAGTGGAATGACAAATTCTGCTCTCAGAGCTGCTGGGCCATTGTGGCAGCATCCAGGAGGAGGAGGAGGAGGAGGAGGAGGAGGAAACCATCATCAACTACAGGCAATCCATAATTCATTGTTCTCTCCACAGTTGTGTTTGGGGCAATTAATTAGCCCCTGTGGTCCTGCAGACCACAATCACCTACCACATATGCCCCAATGCAATGTACAAAATATAAAAACAACAGTACTGTATTTTGATTTGGTTGGGGATGGTGCAGTTCAATGGAAGATTAATCTGATAACTAGGCAACAAGGCAAAGGTCTGAATGACTTTCAGAGGTGGTTAATCTAGCAAAAGTGTTTCTTCCTCTGTATCAGCGCCATCGTGTACTGACAATGTCAGATGCCAGGAAAGTGGGTACCCATTGGCATATAAAATGTATAAGGCAGTTTGGATCTTATCATTCCACTATACATATTGCACTTTTCGCATTAATCAAGCATTCTGCCAAATTGCTCTGCCAAATGGAATGAATTTAGTACAGCAATACTTTGGCAAATCTAGGCACTATTAATCACTGTGAATTCACTTTGGGTTGTGTGTGTGTGTGTGTGTGTGAGAGAGAGAGAGAGAGAGAGAGAGAGAGAGAGAGAGACCTTCAGCTAGATCTTGCTGGTTATATTATCAGAAATATAATACAGAGGCCTCTGGCCATCCTGGCAAACAAAAAATAAAGCTGTGGGAGAGGATAACCAGGAGGCATTATCACTGGGCAAGGACACATTCCAACCAGGCAGAAGCACTCAGAAGGGCACAGACCAGGACCTGTGAGCAGTGTGGCCTGGGGAGAGTCCTGAGGGTTGGACAAGGAGGCCTGGAGGGCTGCATTTGACTCCTGGGTCTGAGGTGCTCCACCTGCTGCAAAGTTTTCCGTTTTAGCAAAACTACTTTTGCCGCAGTTTCCAGAGGGGTAGCCATGTTGGTCTGTTGCAGTAAAGAGAGTCATGTGACATCTTTTTTTCTTTTAAGACATAAGCCATTTGTGAACCAGAGTCCATCTTATGTCAGACTAGCGTAGACTTCAGGTTTAGGCCACCTAGTCTGGGTGTTTGGGTGTATATGCAGAGATCTGCCATTGAGAGTCAGATGCAATTGGGATTGAAAAAAATCTTAATCCAGGGATTTGTTCTGGATGAATGCCCGAAGCGAACTGATCTCACAGTCCCACCACACAAAAACCAACTTCTAGTTACTTTCTCAGGCCTCTACCACAGCTTTATTTGTTTCAGTGATAACATTTTGGAGGGGGAGTCATAGAATCATAGAGCTGGAAGGTCATGTAGTCCAAACCCCTGCAATGCAGGAGTCATTTTATTTCACCGTACAACTAGAGTCAGAAATCCTTGCCTATTTCCTTCAGATCACCAAGAGTTCTTCCAAAACATCCTGACCTGCCTGTATTTCGCTGCCTTGTGCAACTTTTTGCCACTGTTTCCCAATAAAATATCAGTGCTGATTTCTCACATTCCTTTGTTTTACTCACAAACCTTCCTCACCTCATGTGCTCCCACTACTTTTTATTGGGTCTCAAACCAGTAGTGCTGCTTTCCTATTTCATAAATATATTCACTGTAATTTCCCAAGAAGGGTTTGCATTCATATTTAATGGCCTCTTTCTTGCCAAAACTGAGGTCGCAATGAATGGCACATTTGTACATGTCCTATTATAGCAGCCCTGTTTTCTCCATTGTCTGCATCCTTTTACCACAGTATGTCTCCATTATTACGCTGGTTCTTCCTTAAGCAAAGGCACCGAAACGATGCATGCTGCACTAAAAATACAGAAGATAATCCGGCTGTATTTCTGAATTTTATTAGAAATACTAAGCTTATAGAAAGGGCTTTCAGAAACTGCAAAGTGCCAAAGCTCTGTAAGGCATAAACTTTGTGTAAAAGCGCTGCAGCTGAGCAAAAAACAAAGAGGGGAAATGTTTCCACAACATGCAGTTTAGTACACCAAACTTCAAGTCTGACCAAACCATAGCATGTGTGTCACAAAGGCTGCAAGCAAAACAAATGGATTGCATTCATGGGAAAGCTATCTATGCACATAGGTCTGGTTGTTGTCTAGAGCAGCCTTCCCCCCAAACTTCCCTATCTGTGTTGGCTGGGGCTGATGGGATTTGCAGTCCAAAACAGCTGGAGGGCACCAGGTTGTCTAAGGTTCATATAGAGTCAGATCTTCATTCCTGCCTTTCTCTCCTGTGCAATACTTCTTCTGCCTCCTTCCTAGCTGATCAAACTAGAATCAAAGTCCAACCAAGAAACTGAATGGTGGTGGTAGCAGCAGCTAGTTGCATATGCAGCACACACCAGAGCAGTGTTATCGTTTTGATTACTGATCATGGGTCTATCATTCTGGTTTTAAAAAGAGTGCCGCACGATAGGAGTCTGGAATTTAACAAAATAATATTCATATTCCTTAACAGATTGAGATTCCTCTTTCGTTTGAGAAGTTGGCAGGAGGAGCTCAGATAAAGAGTTTGGAGCCAGTGAAATAGAGATGAGTGCTGTAGCATCTTGAGATACAAGGGTTCTCTCTGGAAACATGATGTCAGATTAGCAGATTTGCTGTCTGCTATAGGAGTGTTGCTTAACTTCTAGTAAGCTCTGCTTTTCAGTTGTAACTGAAACAAAGAATACCAAGATGCTGCAAATTTCCTATGCACTGCCCCCAAAGGACGTTAAATCCTGCAGCATTGTCCCTGAAACCTCTTCTTATCCCTTGGGACAGGAGGAACACTTAAAATGCTTTAGACTTGACATGCTAGTACTGCCATAAAGGCTATGTGTGCATTAGTAGCTTTAAGTGCAGTGAGGTTGTTTCTCTGTGGCATTTCAAGTCACATTTGCATGTTGCTGTGCACACTAGAGAAGCAGCAGGGATATTTTCACATGATGAGCACTACCTGTTTGGGTCCCCTGCACCTGCAACCTCTGAACTCCTTAAAGCTGCCGTCTGTGCATCCCACACCACAGTTCCTTGGCTACTGATGAAATGTAATTAAGGAAAGAACAGCCAAATACCCTTGAAGCCAAACTGAAATATATGGCTTTATTTCAAAATCACACTAACTTAAACTGTTTTAATTTATAAGGGAGTTTCATTGTTCAAGTTGGTAGAATCCTGTCTCAGCTAAAACTGACAACAGATTTTATTGCAGATAAATCTTGAGGGATGTTCCTTCCTCTTGTATTGGCTTATTTAAACATAAATTAATTCCCTTTTTGCTCAGATAAATTAGCACATTATTTAGTGCTGTGTTCATTCCTGTATAATGCCTACTAATCATGAATGGATTTTCATTCTGTGCTGGTTTCCTAAGGTTAGAAAGCTGAAACTCTTACTTGAAAGGAATTTGTATTTTAGAGAACCATCATTACAATATTAGTTCAGTAGATTTCATTTTTTAAAAAATGGTTGATGACCTTGTGGAAGGCCACATGTTCTGAAATAGATAATAAATTCTAGATAGGTTCTGTGTGTGATATACAGTATATCTAAGAAGACCTAAGTATGACCTTTACCACCCTCTCCTCTTGCATATACGGCAGCTAAGTAGTTGGACCGTGTACAGTTCTGGTCGCCTCACCTCAAAATGGATATTACAGAGTTGGAAAAGGTTCAGAAAGGGGCAACCAATATGATCAAGGGGATGGAGCAACTCCCCTATAAAGAAAGGCTGCAATGTTTGAGACTTTTGTAACTTAGAAAAAGGCAAGTAAGAGGTGACATGATAGCTTATAAAATTATGCACAGTATGGAGAAAGTGGATAGAGAATTTCCCCCCTCCCTCTCTCATAACACTAGAACTCATAGACATCCAATGAAGCTGAGTGTTGGGAGAATCAGGGTGGATATTATTATTTTTTAAAAAATATGCTTTTTCACACAGCACATAATTAAACTATGGAACTCACTCCCACAGGAGGCACTAATGGCTACCAACTTGGATGGCTTTAAAAGAGCATTAGACAAATTCATGGAGGAGATGGTTCCTAGCCATGATGGCTATGCTCTGCCTCCACAGATCCTGAATACCCGTTTCTGGAAACCACAGAAGGAGAAAGAGCTCTTGTGTTTGAATCTGGTTTGCTTGTTTCCCATAGACAGGGATGCCAACTTGAATAAAATATTGGGGGAGCCTCATGTAACTGATCGCAAGACGTGGGGCACCCACACCATTTGAATGGTGATGCCCATTAACTTGGGGGGTGGGGAGCTCATATATTTTATTGGGGGGTGACAAAGGGACCTTGGCCCCTAGGAGTTGGCTCGTGTGTCTACAGGAAACTGTCCAGCCGCTGTGACAACAGGATATTGGATCTGATGTTGACAACTGGCCTGATCCCGCAGACTCTCCTTGTGTTCTTATTTCGATCTTTCGCCATCATAAGTGTATATGTACACTATAATTTGAGAAGAATCCCTGGAGTTCTGAGCAGATGTGTATGTTTCGGAGAGAGGGAGAGGTGATTTGCAATCGTTCCCAACGAAGGATCACAATGGCGGGAAGCAGCCCAGCAACCGCCACCCAACCTGCTCCTGGGTCCGCCCTGGCCGTTGCTGCAGCCCGCGCTCGTGACGCCACCGCGGGAGAGCAATGCTTATTATAGAGCCGTCTCTCTTCTTGTGGGTCTTAATAGCACACGGCGCTCTCTCGCGCCTCCCTCTTAGCGCGCCCGCCGTAAAGGTTTTAACTAACCACCCTGGAGAGCGCATCTGCGCGTGCGCAACTTAAAATTAAGTCCCTTTCCGAGGTACTGAAAGGGGCGGGAACTGACGGCGGCGGGCGCGCGGGGGGGGGGGGGAGAGAAGGATGGACGGCGGAAATGACGCCACGCGCGCGGCGTAAACAGTTCTCCGAGACCCTGGTAACGGAGCGTTGGCCTCTTGTGGCCAAAGAGCGCGGAGCGGGAAGCGTCGGCTTCGGTAGCAACAGTCGGCGTCGCTCGCTTGGGGGGGGGGGGGCGCTTTGCCCGCTTGTTTTCGAGGCGAATTCCGGGAGGGGAAGAGGAGCCCCCCCGAGCGAGAGAAACGGCGGGGGGGCGCTTCGCTCGGGCTCCCCTTCCCCTCGCGGGACCCGGGAAAGGGTCCCGCGGGGAGCACCGCTCCCAGAACGGGAGGAGGAAAGGCGCCGCTGTGAGGGGGAGACGGGCACGGAGAGCACGAGACGCGCGCTCCCCCCCCCCCCCGTCCTCGCTCGTTTATCCGTTGCCCCAGGGGGGGAGGTTTAAAAAGGAAACGGCAGCAGGAATCTCTGAGGAGCCCGCAGGGGGCGGCTTGTGGTTACCTCAGGAGATCCTTCCCCCACCGCCCCATCCTTTCCTCCCTTACCTGAACTGAAGGGCAAGGAGCGGGGAGTCTGTGGGTCCCTCACCCGCCTCCCCTCCCCACGAAAGAAAATGGTGCAGAAGGAGCCAGAGCGGCAAATAAGGCCGGGAGGGGGACGAGGGGAGACGCTGTGAGTGAGAGGAGGTAGCAGCGGGGACTGGAGGGGGGGAGGTGAAGAGGTAGTTTGACCTGCCCCCCCTCGCCTTCCCCCCCCTTCACCCCCCCCGCCGTCCTCTTTGCCACCAGCATTAGCTGCTTTCCATCTCTATCCTTGTCTTTTTCCTCCGCCTGCAACCTCAACAATCCCCCCTCCTCCCCCACCCCTATTTTCGTGTCACCCTCGCCCTTCTCCCCCCGGCGCTTGGCAGAGCGGTTGGCAGGGTTTCTTTGCTGTGGAAGATGGCGACACCAGGGATGAGCTGGCAGCAGCACTACTACAGCGGCAGCTCCTCGGGGAGCGCTGGAAAATTCACCACCTCCACTTCTTCGTCGGCCGCCTCCTCCCAGCTCGGCATGGAATATAATCAGGATCTCCATCTCAAAATGAGCAAGAAAATAGCGCAGCTCACCAAGGTAGGAGGGAGCCCTCCATCCCCTAAGCATCTCTCCCCCCATCCCAATTTAGTAGAGCATTCATTTGTTCTTTTCTTGCTCCCAAAAAATTAAAATTTTTCTGAACCTTAAAAAGTGTGTTTAAAAGCCTGCATTGGAGAGAGTAAAGTCTCAGTTGTGCTGTCCACTTAAATCTTACAAAATTTCTTGTAAGAGAGGGCTGCATTAATTTTACAATAGCTGTTGTGTCAGTTATTGCAGAGAGTACCTTGATAAGGTTGTGTCTAGTGTTGCACTTATTTCTCTATATCCACTTAATAGAAGAACCCTTCTAATAGCAATACTAATATTTATCATTGTCCCTCTTTAAGCATAAAAGTTGCATCTGTTCTTAGGGTAGCATTTGTGTGGAACAAGGGCTACAATCCTATGCACAGTCACTTGCTAGTCAACCCTATTGAACACAATTGGATTTACTTATGAGTAAACATGCATAGGCTCAGGTTGCATGTTTTGTCTTATGTTTGGAATCCTGTTACGTATCATCTCATGTGTTTAAATTGCTGTCTTGTTATAGATCTCTGGCTTTAACATTGGTGCTTTCATTTATGCAAGTAGTAAGGTTTTTTTTAGCTCCTATTGTATAATTCTTTTTGCATAATAATTCCACAGAATGAATCACTCTAGAATAATTTTAATGGTGATTTAGATTGTTGTCAACTTTCTTAAAGCCTACCTGTTTAATTTTAAGCTTTTCATTCCTCATAACAGTTTACAAAAGGTAAAGCATAACGTAATACAAAAGAAAGATCCAACAAAAAAGAAAAGTAGCAGTATTGTACAGCAAAAAACTGTGAACACAGCAATTGTTAGATCTCAAGGGCGAACTGAAACTAAAAGTGTTTACCTCCCTTCAGAAAGCCAGCAGGGAGGATGCTAATTAACTTTTCTTAGGAGAGTTACATAGTATCAGGGCTGCTACAAAAAAGACAGGGCCCCTGGTGGAGGCTAAAAAAGTCTGCCTTTTAGATGGATTCCAGAGCAGGGCCTCTTTAGAAGATCCAAGTAATGTACTATAGCATTGGCATGTGAGATACAACTGGTGAGAACCAGAATTCCAGACTTCTTGTTCAAGTGCACTTTTCTGGCATATTTTAGTAAATACCTTACAAAAATATGTTGGCCATCCACACCTTTCCTGCTCAAGTTGACTGGGATAGAAGATGGGTCCACAGTCCTACTTTGGAGCTGGTGCTCCAGGCTGGAATCAGATCTGATGCTGTAATGTGATTCCGAGCTGATTCAGCCCCTCTACATCCCTGTAAATGCTCTATTTGGGAGAGTGTCTGCATAGTTCCACCAGCTTTTTCTGCTTGCCCATGTACTAGAGCTTGCTTCCTGGAATAATGTAATGTAAGGTCAGTGCCTATAAACCTTTAGCATGGAAGCATAGTAAGTTTGGGAAAGAAAAACAAAGATATAGATATTTCTTTGTACAGTACTCTAAAGCCAGGAACAGTGTTCTTTAACCTTATTTAAGGATGGCTATTTAATGAAGTGCAAAACTTTATCCCAAGGAAAAAGAATGCTCAGGCTATCCAGCCTAAACTGGTAGATTTGGGGATGGGTTAAGGTGTATGTTTATCAGCCTCTGTAAATGTATACAGTTGTAATCCTGTACTCTTTGTTCAAAACATTGTGGCAAGTTTGTTTTATGCTAATAAATCTGTGGATGATTTGGTGGTGTTGGGCAATTGTGTTTTGAAAAAGTGGGAGACGGATGGTAATTTAGAGTAATAATAATATCTGTACTAAAAGGGGTATGTTAAGTTTTATGTATATATGAAAAAAAAATATTTTATGCTAATGTAACAAATGCTTATATTAATTCCAATGAGAGTTGGTCGCTTTGGAGTCTCTTGATATTTGTATGTGTTTTTAATGTATATCCTGCTTTTTACACATCTTGAATTGGCTTACAAAGATAAAAGATGCAGGAGAAATTCAATATCATACTTTTCCAGCCTTTCTGTCAACACAAACATTTTGTTTGGCCAACGGAAAGATCTTTCCTCTCCTCCATCTGTGTGCTATGCTGAGGGTTCTCCTAAACTCCCAGAGCCAGTTTGAAGTGCATGGGGGAGCAGAGGGAAGTCCCACTGCATTAGCAGAAGTCCTTGCTGTGGGAGGTTGGATATGATGTGGGATGTTGGATATGATGAACCTTTGTATGATACAGCAGGCTCTTGTGTTAAAATACAATAAAGTGTATAGGAGGGCATTAACTTTGTAACTTCATCTCCATGCCATTTGAGGAAACTTGGATGTTCTAAGTTATTAAAAATGCACAATATACAGACTGTGTGTCACAAAGGGGAATCTGATGTGGCCTGTGGGTATATGAAATAGTTATTTTGTATAAAGTTACAGCAAAAAGGTACAGTGGTACCTCTGGATGCGAACGGGATCCGTTCCAGAGCCCCGTTCGCATCCTGAAGCGAACACAACCTGCGCAGGTTGTGATTTGTCGCTTCTGCGCATGCGCGTGATGTCATTTTGAACATCTGCGCGAGCGGCGAAACCCAGAAGTAACATGTTCCATTACTTCCGGGTCACCGTGGAGCACAACCCCAAAACGCTCAACCCAAAGCTATTTCAACTCGAGGTATGACTGTACTTGGGCTCTGTAGGAAGTGCCTTCCTTCTTTGCTAAATGCAGTGTAGACAAGTTAGAGCTACAATAAAATGTTGCATTCTACTGCTGTTCAGTATACCTTATTCAAGTCCTCCCCCCATCCCACATTCAGCATTCTGTGTGTACTGAACGTGTTCAGTCCTCATTTGAATTTTTCTGGGGTTCTCCGCCTTTTGTGGGTGTTAGTAAAAAAAATTGTGTTAATAGGTCTGCTCATGCCTTCCTTTTGTATGGTTTTAGCTACTGATGTGATGGCATTCAGATGATTTAACTGAAAATAGAAGGACTGAGTGAGACGCCACAATAAAATGTTAATTGTGTGGGATGTTGTGTCCTCTTGCTTCTTCCCCATTGAACATTTCACTACTTTGAATTTTTGTTCCTTCAAAGCTTCAACTTAGCTAGGTAGTTGCCCAGAGCAAAAACCCTTTCTGGCTGAGAATTGATGGCTAGAAGCCCTTGAAGACACAAACTAGGCTGACTGTCAGCTAATTGGATCTACACCCTTGGAAGTTCTTCCTTTCCAAGTGTGGAAGCTGCCCAGAGCAAGAAGAGCTTTCCAGCAAGCTACATTGATAGCAACATCACTTTCTAGCCTGTGCTGTTTGCCACCCCGCACATACAAGAACCTCCCTGTAGAGTAGTAATAATAATAATAATTTTTATTTATACCCCGCCCTCCCCAGCCAAGGCTGGACTCAGGGCGGCTAACAAGCAATAATAAAAACAAGTTGAATGAATACAACTTAAAAACAAATTTAAAATACATTAAAATATTGAAACATTAAAATATTAAAATGTAGCCTCATTGCAGGAGGAGAAAGGAAAAGAAAGGGGGAGGGAATGAAATTGGCTCCAGGGCAAAGGCCAGGCGGAACAACTCTGCCTTACAGGCCCTGTGGAAACAAAGCAGATCCTTCAGGGCCCTGGCCTCATGTGGTAGAGCGTTCCACCAGGCCGGAGCCAGAGTTGAAAAGGCCCTGGCTCTGGTTGAAGCCAATCTAACTTCCTTAGGGCCCGGGACCACTAGGGTGTTGCTATTTATGGACCTTGAGGCTCTCCGTGGGACATACCGGGAGAGGCGGTCCCGTAGGTACAAGGGTCCTAGGCCGTGAAGGTGAGTAGCAGCAACCTCCTGCCTTGTAAGCCTTGGCTCCCCCTTGCTTCCCTGTGCTTCCTCTGAGACAGAAGGCACAACCACCCTGTAATACGACATCTGCGCCCCCACCCCTGAAATATTAAAACAAAGTCCTGCTTGTTTGAGGTAGCCATCAGCCACTGCTGAAACTTGCTTTTCCTCTTTGACAACCTTGTAGGCCTTCACCTTTCATTCACTCATCCCTCTCATCCATATAATTTTGAATTGATTGTATTACAAATAGTAATATTGTAAGAATAGCAGAGTGAACATGAATACAGTATATACACCATACAGTATGTGAGGTTATTCACAACATTTTCAAACTCAATTGACGAAATCAAAAGTGTATGACATATGTTTTCTCTCTGTGTCTTACCCCTCCCTCTTGTGCAGCTGCACACATAAACAGTGTTGTCATTGTTTAATTTGTAGGTTGTTGATTAAAAAAACATAGGCAGCAAAAAGCATTTTGTACTTCTGCAGATCTCAGGATTCACCAGCCCTGCTGATATCTCATGTGTGGATGGTGCTGTTTTGGTTGCAGCACTCAGTATATAGGATGAAGATGTCACAAAGTCTACACTGGAATTGAGTTCCAGCAAATTTTAAGGCGTCTCACATACTAAACGTGCCCTGAATTTGGTGAGCAAAATCCTTCTTGCAAAGGGGTGGTCATTTCTTGTATGCAGTGACCCTTCACTATCATGTTCTAGGTCCAGTGCTTACACACTACTCTCCTAATGAGGGAACATTAGAAATGAAATCTTCTCTGGTAGCCTTCCCTCTGTCACAAATTGTTGTAGGCAAACTGCTGGAGGATTTTGCAGAACTGACTTGCTTTGTTCTGGTCTGTACTTCTGGAGAGGAGAGGAATGGAAGCAGCAGTCCTCAGCTTTATTTATATATTTATTTATTGTATCGAATTATAGACCACTTAATATCTGAAAGATCTCAAAGTAGTTTACAATAAATATATAACTGTATTTATATATACACATAAATACAATAACCATGTGCAAACAACCAGAAAATGGGCTGAGCTTTATTCACAGTTGGTTGGATCCTACATATTGTGACTTGGTTTTTACTTTTGGAATGGGCTTATCTGCTTGCCACAAAACCATACCCTCATGGATGCTCATGGGAATCAATGGATCCTAAGGGACAGCATGGGATGCTGGGGGTTGGGTGGGAAGCTGCAGTTGGATGGGTAATAAATGAGAATTAGGAACCTCCCTGGGGAGAGCAGAATTACCTCTTGTTCTGCAAGCAGCCTAATCCAGTATATGAAACTCATTTGTCCCACCACCTCTGTGACATATGAATTACCCATAAAAGCTTGAATAACTAATGTCAACTATTTCTGTACCAGGGCTACATGAATAAAAGGTATCTTGTGCTTTAAATGTAATGGATGTGTTCCCAAATATGTTAACTTCAAATACATGCATAAAGTTTCTTCAGGTTTGTGTAGTGTTTCTTTGTCTTGAGAGAGGAAGGGAAATAAACACTCCTTGTTGTAGAATGAATCTTTGTTCCTTTTACCAATTAATGTATTGGAGTGGAAATGCTGGCAACTTGCCTGGACTGTAACAAACATTTCAGACTGACAGACTTGTCTATGTGAAAATGCTTATGACAGAGCTCCTTTCTTTTCGTCTGTAGTAGTTAGGCTTCAATGAGTGTAGACAATTCACCCAAAGTAAAATTTCAAAATAATAATTGCATTGGTCTGTAATAACAATGCAAAAAGGGTATGACATCTTGGAGACTGACTACTTTTGTATAATAGTAGGATCTTTCGTCAGGTCTGAGAAGATGGAAAGCATAGGTTTTATCCAACTAAGTCACACTCAGAGTAGAAGACACATTGAAATGCATGGACTAAAGTTAGTGAAGTTTGTTGATATTTCTGTGGGTCTGCTCTGCATATCACTAACAATGGATACATGAAATCCTACAGTTTGCTGCTGATTATGCTCTAATACAGCATAGCATTGTTTAACTTTTGTAATGGTTACTGGACTATATGTACACGTGTCTTTGTAAGTCAGAGTTCTTCAGCAGCTCAGCAAATAGCATATGTTCCAGATTCTTTAATCTGCAGTTTGTACAAATTAGTTTTGAGGAGGAGTTCTAAAGTCAATGAAACTCTAAAGACAGGAATAATCTTCATTTCTCAGGGCTGATGCAAAACATTGCACTGCCAGAGTTGGGTGGACCATGTCACCTTTTCTTCCTCACTGCTTTGGCTCCTCTACTACTTGCTCACTCCTGTGGTGTAAGTTCTCAATTTCTCACTCTGAGGAAAGTGCCCTTTCTCAGAGTGAGGTATTATGAGCAAGGTCACACAGCACCTTGAGGTGCTGCTGTTTTGACACAACAGTGCCAGATTTACTTTTTAGAAGTAACTTTTTCTTCAGAGTGAGGAAAGGACTGTGCTGCCAAGTTAGTGCCGGGCAGGTAGGTGGCAACAGTGGTGGATGGCTGGGTGTGAGCAGAGGCAGTGGTGGTCTGCTAGTCAGGGCAGTCAGATGGTGATTGAGGGTACGATCCACTGCCCCCATCCATATCTGAACCTCATGGCTCATAAGGCCAGGCCTGACAGTCCATTGCTACTTCTGTCAATATATCTTTCACCATAAGGAGTTTGACGAAATGTGTTTAATCAACCAGGAATCCTGGCTTAAAATACACTCTGCTGTGTCAGCTTCAAACAATGGATCATAAATTTGCCTTGTTAACGAACCATTGTTTTAAACCAGGATCACTGCATTCTACATAATGCTAAGCCAAACGTCTTTAAAAGCAAAAACTTATGTGGATGTTCTTCTGCTGTCTGCACAGGAGATGGGAGTGTGGAATGTGCAAGCTCAATGTTTCATTTGATTCATGGAGGCTCATCCACATAGTGCTAGACTATGGTTTGCGAGAACCATCTATGCCTCCACAGTCAGTGTCTTCTGCTTCCACGTTGCATATGGCACGCACACAGGTCCATCTGTCTAATTTTCATTCGTGAAAATCCATGTAGAATCCTTCTGCATGTAATTTACAAAGGAATCCTGTGCATGTTGGCTGCATTGCTGCATTAGCATGCTGGTGATCACAGTTAAATGGGTACAACAGCGATGAAGTGTGGGCAACTGGTCTCTATTCCAAACTGGTTATTACCAACCTAATGCAAATGCAAGTACTTACAGTATGTTGATCTAAGTACCATACTCCTTACATGTACTGCCCTCTTGTACAAGTTTCTCTGAGTCAAGCCAATTAGTATTCTGCACAGTTGTATATATGCAGAATTTTAATGAGCATGCATTTTCTTGGGTCAGCTTCTTTTAGTAATCAAGCATTCTGGAAGCCAAAACTTTGTTTCTATGCTAAGAAGATAAATACAAAACAAAGCCGTGTGAGAGAAGCTTCCTTGAATTTATCTACTTCTGTGCTGTGGTTGAATATCTATTGTAATCATATGGATGCTTATATCCTCAAACAATGGTAGGATTTGGGTCAGAGAGTTTCCCTAAGATAGCTCTCCCCCCGCAAAAAAAAAAAAAAAATCCTTACAGCATAGATGGCTTCAATGCTCAAAAACCTTCCAGAAATATGTGAACAAATGGAACTTTTTATGTTCATTTTTTAAGGTGTTTGGTCAGAGATCATGCCATGGAGTCTCATAAGAGAACACTACCCTGGATATAAGGCGCTATGATTTGTAATGGTCCAGAACTTAGTTTGAGGCACACACCTTTTGTTCCGTATTCATTTATACATGTGCTAGCAAGGGGACAGTATGATTCACAGGGTTCCAGTGGCTTAGCGCAAATGAGCAAATGTGCCTGTTTCTGGAGGAAAGATTGGAGCTACAGTGCTCCTCTCACAGCCCTACTGCTTTACTAATTGTTGGGCTAAACCATAGTAAGGCTTAGCATTTCAACCAAACCCAGGTTTTTGTCTTTTCTCCCCCAGACAAACCACAAATAATAAATTAAGAACAAACCTTGGTTACAGCTAGGGATGCATATTCTAGGGTGAAGTGTGCATATAAATGCATATACAGTGGTACCTCTGGTTACGAACTTAATTCGTTCCGGAGGTCCGTTCTTAACCTGAAACCGTTCTTAACCAGAGGTACCACTTTAGCTAATGGGGCCTCCTGCTGCTGCACGATTTCTGTTCTCATCCTGAGGTAAAGTTCTTAACCCGAGGTACTACTTCTGGGTTAGCGGAGTCTGTAACCTGAAGTGTTTGTAACCCGAGGTACCATTGTAATTCCAAAAATAGCATAGGAACATGCATTATATCAGGAAAAATTATTTGCAAAAATAGTATATTAGGTAAAATCCTATACAAAAATTTGTACATTAGGAAAAATCTCAACTAAAATCCTGATGAGTTTCCTTGAGAATTTTTTTTTTTTTAAATGAGAAACTGAAATTGACATATAAAAAAAGGAATAGAGGGGGGAATGGATTTGGGAAGTTAGCAAGGGAATAATTTATAAATTATGTTACATATGATGATATGATGGGTGAGAAAGGGACTCACAACGTTGTGATCTGGGAGGCAGAATAGTATTTATTGAGTTGTATAAAAAAATTAAACCAATGCTGTCATTTCTGCTCAGGATATTGGCTAAGGGAGCAATCCTTATGCACAAGAAAGGGGCATAAAGCAAAGTGTTGTAAATTAAGCTGGAGTAAATTTACACCAGATCCAAAGTCCAATCACCAATGGGACTACAAACCTTTAGCTGTCACAAAATGCTATGGATCATCTTACTGAACTGGGCCAGAATTTACTGAGCTGTTGGAAAACCTTCAGTATAGGTTTGGAAATTTGAGATTCCTCTTCTTACCTTTTCACCTACTTTATAGCACAAATATTTATATGTGCACCCAGAAGTAAGTCCCACTGAGTTAAATGGGGCTGATTCTCACGTAGGATAGCAGCCTCAGTCACTTTGCAAGTTTTACATTTACAGAAAACAAGTCTTTTGAAAGCCCTAACATGTTGGCATTACACCTCAACACTCTGGAAGTCTTTTAAAAAGCAATTTGAGCCAAATATTCTGGATTGTCATCCTAGCAGATTGAGCATTCACAAAAATCATTTGAAAATGAATTGTGGGAGTATATAATCTGTAGACATCCTTCATACAGTTTAGTCTTCTTTATACTGCTGCAAGTTTTACTTTTTGTTTATTAGTAATGATGTTTTATGTTCCATTTCACCCCACAGTTTTTCTAATAGTCTATGTTGGAAAGTCTAAATAGTGTTTATTATCAAATAGTGTGAAACCCAAAGCAATCATGTTATCTTGTTGCTAAAATAAATGTTGGGAATTAAGTATCCTATATATTTAAAGCTCCCCAAATATGTTTTCTTGCTACATGGAACAATAAAAATTATATTAATTGACATTTTCTCCTACCATTTTGCAAGGGGAAAAAATCCAAACAAAAGAAGACTGTTGAGTGTACATCATCAGTTTGGTAGGCATAGCGTAATTGAAGTCTCAGTTTTGTTGTTGGTCAGATTTTCTAACTCAGTGGATGAAAAAGTTATATCCTAATTGCTTAGGTACTGATGACAGCAACAGTTTATTTAAAGAGGAAAATTCACTGCAGCCTTTGCCACTGTTTTATTTCCTACCATCTCTTAAAACAATAAGCATGAGCCCTGAACGTGGCATCATCTCCTCTAGTCATGGTCTACCTGTCTAGCTATGCTTTTATTTTGTGTCACAGGGGTGACATAGATAACTGGAATTCAATATGATAATTTTAATATTATAATCTGATTTTTGTCATATCTCTCTTCTTACTCAAGGTAACAGCTGGCTAACATTTGTTCTAGTAGCTGCTCCAATACTATTATAGCTTGAAGTTGAATGCGAGTTTATTTTTAGTTCCTGTCTTGAATGCTGCTCAGTAACTAATTAACAAAGTAATTACATTTTATGATTATCTGCCTGCTACTTTGTCTGTAATACCATGATAAGTTGCATTTTTTCAATGCAACTGAGTAGATAACCTTAGCATTCATTTATAAATATCACAAAGAAACACAAATTGCGACTTTGATGTGACAAGATCAGGCATTAAGATGAGCTGCTGCTGAATGTCTTTACAATCCAAATGAAAGATGCTTAACTTTGGATCAAGAAATATCTTGAGTGAGTGGAAAAGCCGCTTGTATAAGGCAGTCCCCCACCCAACAAAATTCTTCCAATTTTCCCATTCTGCTGCAGCTCCTGCTATACCCACACCTTTCCTGCAGGACCATTAGCCCCCTTCTAGTAGTAATTTGTAGAGGAGAGTGGAGCCAGGAAAACCTATTGTGTGAGACTATAGAATCCACTGCTCACTCAGTCTTCCTTAAGCTGTGGTTCTGAGCATGCATACTTGAACATAAGTGCTGTTTTAAAATACTAGGAATAACAGCGCTCAAACAGCCAGAATTCCAAGGTGTGTGATGCTTTCCATGCTCACTAGCTTTATTACATGCTTTATTACATCCCCTTTCCAGTTGCATCCCCCATCCCATAAAATCATCCCCTGAAGGTCAGCATTCTTTGGTGCAGCAGAAAGGCAATCATGAGTATAAGCCTGTTGCCTGAGTGTACGAGCTTCTCTAAATTTCTCCACTCTGATTAGAATCAGATTTTATTTAAAATATTCTATGCATAATACTTAGCAATGAAAAATACTTTAGAAGCAGTGGGTATTCAACTAAGTGTTACTCAAGAATAGACTGATTAAAATTAATGAACATTACTAAATTATGCCCCTTTATTTCAGGGGGTCTATGTAAAACTTAGTTGAATGCCACCCAATATGAAAATGTGAACTTGGTATATCAACATACATACAGAATCTGTACATATTCAGTAACATACAGTGGCAAACACCCGTTGTAAAGCTACCACCACATACATATTTGGGTAAATGCCTCCAAGCACAAGTACAAATTCTTAGACTAAGTTATTTGCCTTGAGACTTTCGCCCAAACATATTGAAGCCACAGTTCTATAAGTTTTTTACATCATTTGCTTGCTAAAGATGTTCAGTTTTTAGACATTGAGTTACCGTAATTTATAAACATGACCTTTTAGCTTGCAATTTTAAAAGTTTGTTTAAAGAAGTGTTTTATATTGTCAATTCTTACAATATAACATGGGCGTACAACAGTATATACAATAAAATATAAAACACCATTAAAAAAAGTACAAAACAGATAAAAATGACTGGCTGACCAATTAATTCAAACAGTTGTATAGGCCTGTCTATATAAAAGTTCTTCAAGGGACACATGGCAATGAAAAATGAGAGTGCCTGCAAAATCTCTGATAGAACAATGTTCCATAGCCTGAGATCAGTAACACTAAATCCCCAGTTTCTAGTGGAGGCCTATTAAAGGTAAAGGGACCCCTGACTATTAGGTCCAGTCGTGACCGACTCTGGGGTTGCGGTGTTCATCTTGCTTTATTGGTCGAGAGAGCCGGCATACAGCTTCCGGGTCATGTGGCCAGCATCACTAAGCCGCTTCTGGCAAACCAGAGCAGCGCACGGAAACATCGTTTACCTTCCCGCCAGAGTGATACCTATTTATCTACTTGCACTTTGACTTGCTTTCGAACTGCTAGGTTGGCAGGAGCAGGGACTGAGCAACGGGAGCTCACCCCGTTGCGGGGATTCGAACCGCCGACCTTCTGATCATCAAGTCCTAGGCTCTGTGGTTTAACCCAAAGTGCCACCCGCATCCCTGGAGGCCTATTAGACCTCTGTAAAATGTAGGGCAACTAGTGAAGGAAGGTGAGGACAGGTGACCTCACCTAGGCCCGAAGTCACCCCCCACCAAAGCAGGCTCAAAGCTTCTCAAAGCTTTTCAAAATCATTTTCTCAGCAGCTAAGCATCAGAAACATTCCGCTTGCTGTAACTAAAATGATTGCAATAAGGTAGAGAACAGAGCCCATTGTCTTCTCAGGCCTTTCTCAGAACCACATTGCAACTTGCTTTCTGTCCGGGAACCATGCCAGAACAAGAGATTGAAACATATCTGAACACTCTGAAACCCCTTTCCTGGGAAGGGCGCCAAGAGTCCCAAAAGAGTCCCAAAGCAGGAGCTTTCTGTTGATGCTCAGAGGAACTCAGGGGCAGGACTCCTGAGGGAGGAGAAAGGAGGAGGGAACTAGAAGGGTATATATGCTTGTGCACATGATTGTGAACTCGTGCATGCTTTTGTGGACTATCACACTTGCTCCTTCTACCAGTTCATGGATGGTAGAAATAAAAGCCTTTTCTCCTAAACTATTCCTTGAGTGTCTGTTGACTCCCACTTCCCTTTCCCAGGCGCAATATTTTTCCCACCCGAGGGCAAAGCCTCATAAGGCTACACTAGCAGTACTTCTCCAGATGATCAAAGTTGTGATTTGCTTTTAACAAGGAATGCAAGACTAGGAAGTTCAGTATATTCAATGCCTTAACTCACAACATACATTTCTTTCCTTTTAATAGACTTCCACAGGAAAGTGATTACAGCAATTTTACTTGCATGACATGGTTTGGAATGGAAAAAAACACTGAGAAGATTAGCAGAAGTATATTTTCCAAAATGGCTGCTAGCCATCGTTCTGCAGCATCTATTTCATAAACTCACATCCATATACTGGAAAATTGTTTACACAGACGTGTGTCAACCTGGTCCTAATGTCTATCTACTTTTTTTTCATTGCAAACCATGTCTTCCAAGTGGAAATTGCCTATGGCAATTATAAAGACAGGACTGATTGTGTTAATATATGATGCTTTGAAGCCATTACTGAAAAAAGATTAAGAAATACCTAATAATGTGTTTTGTGAATAACAAATATGAAATGACACACATGTTCATTGATACATACTATTTGTATGTACCTTGCATGACAGATACTTGTAAGCGGCTAAAAAAATTCCTTGTACACTCCCCCATCTTGTCTTGGTCTATATCCTTCAAACTTAAAGCTGAGCCTGAGGTGAAGACTGGATTGGAAAGAAGTATGATATAAGCAGAACTGACTGTGACACCTAAAGCACTTTTACAGACCTCTTTTAAACTATCTGAGCAAGTACTACATAAAAGTAACAGTTCAGAGACCTATTTTCTTTGACCAAAGGTTTTAAAACAAACAAAAAGCCATGCATATATGCAAAACATTCAGAATCCCTGACTGGAAGGCAAAAGTGCTGAAAATGAACTACGCAAATTTGCCGTCTTACCTGCTACCCCTACATTCCTTTCCCCCCCTGAAATATCAGTATATTTTATTTGAACTCCAGAGCTTTGGAGCTTCCAGAATACTTTGGATGGAGAAAATAACACAGATCTTTGGTATAACATATGCTATGGAATTGGACAAATTGCTACATTAATTTTGTTGAAGAAATTGTACTTTTTAAAGAAGATGTGAAGAAGGGTGATATAGAAAGTACTGAGGGAACATTTTATGTCTATTGTTAAGAGGGAGATACCATAGGGAAGATTGGCTGTATGAGAAGGATAAAGTAACCTGTTCTGTACACTCCTGTATATTACTAGTTCCAGGCTGTGTAAAGTTGATTATTTCTGTATACACCCCCTTCATTGTTGGGAAGAATATAGCAGTTTTGTTTGTAAATCTGAGATTCAAGGGTGGGGGAGTGATTAACATGATAAATCAGGGGTTATTCATTGGTTTTTTTAAATGTAACTGAATCCACCTCTTGAAATTTTCCTTCAAGCAGAATAGCTCAACTTTGTTAGCATCTTGTACTTGGATATCACTGTTAACAATACCTAGTCTTTTTTAGATTTCATATTGAAGAGCTAGTACATAAATTTATTTACTGTGTATGGTGTATGGTTATTTACTGTGTATGGTGTATGGTGACATTAAATTTTTCTGGTGCTGCGCTATTTTGGTTTCTTTAAACTGAAAGGTAATTATTTTCAACAACAGTTAAAACAATGGACTGGCTTGCACAACATGCTAAGAAAACTTTGCTCCTCCCTAGGTTTTTTTCCTGCCATACTCTAATTATGTCATCCTCTGTAGCTTGTGGTTAGTGAAGAGATAGCTTAAGCATCAGTTCAGGTTTGGATAACATTCTAAATCTAAGCCAAACTCTGGCTTAGAGAAGTAGCAAAAGGTGGAGCAAAGAGACTGCAAACTCCTCTTTAGGAGCCACAGAGTCTCACTAAGCCAAAGTTTGTGTTAGTGTGATTTGCCAACCATGCCTTATGACTGAGGGCTCTGATTGCTAAAAAAAGAAAAGAAAAACATCAAATGTTGTGCAGGTTAAGATTTCTTCTTGACTAAAAGATTTAAAAAGGAAAATTTTAATTTTAGTTGATTATGTGGGAAATATTTTATGAGTAGATATGAATAGGTATTACAGATAACACTTGTACATGCATTTCTATGTGTTAGAAAAGGAAGTATTTTAATAACTACACTAAAGCATTGGTAATGCAAGTGTATAATTTTTGTATTGGCTAAGAGGAATGGATGGCACACCCTGCAGCTACAGAATATGTGTTACATGACATTTTGAAAAAATAAGATCTAACACAATGCATACTTTGAAAAGGCACAGGGAATCAAAAAATTCTTTTGTTCAATAGCTTGTTGTATCAAAGGTTAAATAGAGTGAGCTCTGTGGTTGTTTGTCATTTCATTTATTATTTCAGTAGCTGCAAAAATTTTCATGTAGGGTTGTAATCTTTTTATCAAGAATGTAGCATTCTCTGTGGATTTGAATTGCAAATGACTGAAAATAGTGGAAATGAAAATACAACTGCATCTGTTCTATATCACAAGTTAACCTAGATACCAGAGTGTGTTGTAGGTCTCTCTCTCTCTCTCTCTCTCTCTCTCTCTCTCTCTCTGTGTGTGTGTGTGTGTGTGTTACACAAAGTATGGAGCCTCTGTACCACATAATGAAGTCATGTTCTAGCTGCGATTTTATTGCTCTCTGAGCACAAGAATCCTGCATGAATAGTACTGTATTCAGTATTACCAGTGCTAAATGCCTCAAATCTCTGTATAAAGGAGCTAGATTCCCAAGCGATTCCTGTATTCAGGCTGTTGGGGCTTGGACCTACATGAAGGTCTATCCAAAGCTAGGCTACAAGAGCTGTGGAATACCATGGTACATGGTGTACTCTTGACAAGGCTATGGTACTCCAGTACTAACGCAACACAATTTTAAATTTTTAAAGAAGATTTAATTGCATTGTTTATAGTATTGACATATTTGCCACCCTGCAATTGTATTGTTTATAGTATTGACATATTTGCCACCCTTCTTCTTTGGAGGAAAGGCAGGATTTGTTATTGGCATCTGTCTGTGTCAAGAGACAATGGAGTGTGCCTCTGGGGGTGAAGTCAAATTGCTGGAGAATCACAGCACCTGCTGTTGCTGCAGAGACTGGTAACTTGTAACTGCTGCCTCCCACATTGTTTTTGCCTGGGCAGTGTGTATGGAGCTCCTGGGCTGACCAGATGACAAAATCCTTCTCTTTGCCTCACTGATATGGACCAAAGGAAAGCAGACCAAAACTTTAGCTTGGCTGCAGGAGTTGCTGGAACGAGGCATACAAGATACTGTACCATTCAACCATCTTAGGGACTCCATTCTGGATTGTCTCCTTAGTCCTTAGTCTTTTCTTCCCCGGAAGATGTCATGCAAAGCAGCAGATAAAATGCCAGATAGAAATTTAATAAATAAAAAGTAGCACTATGGTAAATATTTTGGTATGCTGTTGAGGCATAGCTGCATGTACACTTCAGCATCTTACCCTATGGTTGGTATCAGTGCTATTTTTCTAGAAAAAGAGGTGCCAGAACTCACCATGAGCACCTCTCATTCTCTTAGCACGGCAATAGCGCCCGCCTGAGAGGTGGCTGAACTGAGTTCCGTTGAGTTCTGGCTGAAAAAAATCCTAGTTGGTATGATCTAGCAGTTACAGTGGTACCTCGGGTTACATACGCTTCAGGTTACAGACTCCGCTAACCCAGAAATAGTACCTCGGGTTAAGAACTTTGCTTCAGGATAAGAACAGAAATTGTGCTCTGGCGGCACGGCAGCACCGGGAGGCCCCATTAGCTAAAGTGGTGCTTCAGGTTAAGAACAGTTTCAGGTTAAGAACAGACCTCCAGAACGAATTAAGTTCTTAACCCGAGGTACCACTGTATAGGCAGGACAACACATAGGATTTAGTCAGGATGAAAAGAGCATCATGTTGATGAGATTGCTAGCAGCAGATAATGGCCCGTCTACAGTTGATCATGCAAGAATATGCCATCTGCTCTGGAGTAAAAATTGTTTTTCTGCCAAACAAGGCGGGAGAGAGTCCTAAGGCTTTTGACTGCAATAAATGTTCAGACATCTAAACCAGTTTGTATAGACTCATCCCAAGGCATATGACAGTCTAAATCTAAAGTAGTGTGATTTGTAAATGTAAATTTCTTTTATAGGTTGTGAACTCTTTGGGCAGAAGTAGTAGCATTTGGGGAAACTTATGTTGCTCTGAGCCCCTGGGATAGAGTGGGATATGAATCCAATAAAAGAGTAGATAACCTTTGCTAGTAGTTTCTAATGTTGCACATAGTAATTCTACCTAAAGTCATGTGAGTTTATGTGCAAAATATGAATTTATACAAATAATGTTAAGCTACTGTGAAATGAACAGGACAGCTTAAAACCAATTAAAATATAGTACAAGTACTGTGCTATGTCTGTGTCTAGATTCATGTGTGAATTTTTAGCCTGCCTAGTGCAACCCCTCCCAATGTTGTTCACAAAATTAAAACCGTTTAGAAGTATTAAATGCATTATAATTATATACACTACCAACATTTCCCTCCTTTGTTTAAACTTTACATACTACTTTTCATCTTACACCTTAGCATTGAAATCTTCATGACATTGGTCAGCCATGAATCTGACGATCATTGTACCGGTCAGCCATGTGAAATTGGAGGATTGGTACCTCTGATGTATATATTTGGTCACTCATTTCCCTTAAGTCTAAAGTCTCTAAGGTTAATGCCTCAAAGGATGGGTAGCAAGGCAAAGCAGTACCTGTTCAAGTTTCACCCAGCTTAAAGTATATTGGTAAGGAGTTGGACTGTGGACTACTTCCGGGCCCAGTTCTGAAAGCTAGGAACTTGAAGCCACTGGCTCATTGGCTCCCTTCCCACACTTGGGAAGGCACAGTGTAGGCTTAGCAAGGAAAGGCTGTGAGTCAGGTTTTTCAAAAATTAACAGCTGCATTATTTAAATAAATATGCCAGTGCTTCTGAAATAAACCAGGGATTTCATGAAGGAAGGGCATTGAGGAGCACAGCCTCCGATAAGAAATGTCTTCCATTTTATTACTCTCTATTTTTTATTTTTTTTGTAATGGCTAGACTACTCAAGGTTGTTAAATTATACAGTGCATGCTTTTATCGTTCCTTTTTGTTAGGGTTGAGAGAAAAAAATACTTGGAGTATTTTCTTTCCTGCAGGGCTAATGTGTAAGAACTGAAGTGAGGTGGAAAAAAGTTGCCTATCAGAAATGAAATTGTTCTTAATATCTCTTTGGGGGAGGCTTGCATCATGAGTGGCCCAGCTGCGTTTGTGTTTCTTACCATATCAAAGCAATCTTTGTCTATGTTAAAAGTCTGATATACAGAGTAGATCACAAACTGAACAATTTTTCCATTCTTGTCTAGTGCAATCTTTGCACTGTTCTTACTCCTTTTTGTCCAACACAATGCATTTTTTAAACTACTGTACAGGCAATTTGCCACTTATGTGGGGGTTATGTTCTGGGCCCCTGCACACGTAAGTGAAACTGTGTAAAGTGGGGAGCACCCTTTAAATACTCTCTCTTTCGCTTTTTCTTCAATCTAATCTGAAAATACTGTGTTCAAAAATATCAACAACTAGAATTAAAGCTCTGGGAGCTGGCAGTAGGCTGTAGGACGAATGGAAAAGCAGTGTCAGTAGCTGCTGCTGCTGATGCTGCTACTGCTGCTGTGCTACCCCTCACATCAGCTGTTAGGGAGGCTAAGCAGCATAAACAAAGCCCTTTTGCACCTCCAGTCTCTTCAGGGCTCTCCATCTTTCTTTTGGACTCCAGTTGAACACAGACCTATTGGACGCAAATCAGACATGATGTTGAATACCTCATTTTCAAATATGCCAGTTAAAAAAATAGGTATGTAAGGGCTATTTTTATTAGGAACCTAGCATAGGGCTGCCATTACTGGGATTTCAAAGGCAGCATTGATGTTCATGGGGAATTTCCAAAATGTGGTACTTTGTCCTGAATCATAGGAAGTCAATTGAAAAATTGTGGTATTTTCACATTTTTGTAAAAAAAAAGCTTAATAACTTTTGGGGGTTTCTAATAAAAAGCTGAGTAACACCATTTGGTACAAACCTTCCACTTCTGCTATGGTCTTGACCAAGACCTCTCTCCTGCCAAAATCTACAAGTTGCAGGAAGAAAGCCTCGTTGGTACCCTCACATACCTTTAAACACACACACACACAGTTGCAAATGATGTATGTACGGTTGCATTTTAGTTTCATCCAAAATTGCCTTTTAGATGAATATTAGAAACAGGACTGGCTACAAATCAACACAAAACCAGGCTTGGGTGGCCATAGTTGATTTACTGAAGCCCACTGAAATTGGTGTGTTTAAGCATATTTAAGTGTTGTCATGGATTGTGCCAATCAGTGGGACCAGCTAGTAAACCCTGAGCCATTTTCAGGTGGATCTCAGTGCCACGTGCTGTTGAGTGTCTCTTACTTGCCTTCTCTGCTCCTTAGCTGTGTTTGGCAAACGTTTTGGTTTGACTCATGTTAGCACCAGCAGCTCCTTGCATGCTAGATAGAGGTGGCTAGGATGCAAAAGAAGTTTGTTGGTTAAAGAGGGACAAGGCCTCTGAGGAAAAATGTCCAGGGGTCATGTTTAAGAAATCTAGAAAGAGGGGGGAAGAAAGAACCATGGGGTGGTTTTTTTTTGGGGGGGGGGGAATTAGGCACGAATTGAGTGTGAATGGAGATATTTCAGAAGATGTGTAAAAAATAATTTCAGGGACATGCAGAGGTGGGGAGAGGAAAAAAGAAAAAGTATTGGCCACTTAGAAGCCCTAGACTGGGAAACAGTAAATTATGCCTAAAATGGGGAGACTGTCCTAATATCTCCAGAGCAAATGTCTGGACTCAGCATATGGAAATCTGACCTATGTAAATCTTTGCTACAAGGGAAAAGCTGTGGTAAAGAATTTAGCATTTTTCAAAGATAGATTGAATTTTTCAAAGATAGATTGCGCCCCAGATTAGATGACTCCAAAGGATTCTGGCCAGCCTTGAGAAGCTGTGCTCAGAGTCCCCATCACTCCCTTTCCAAAAGGGGTCTCTAGGAAGGTCTCTCTGCTTGATATTAAGGGACAAGTAGGCACAGAGGAAGAGAGATGCTCCATATATGTATATTTTAGCTAAACAAAGATATATAATGAAATTTGTAAATGTAACTGATAGGTATTGTTTAGTTTCAAAGCGTTTTGCTAGCATTCCTGCTTACCTTTATCACAAAAAGAAGTCAAGCCTTTTTTGCTTTTGCTAACTTAATGTACTTATTCTTTAATATTAATGTATTCTTTGTACTTGCTGTCATTTTAATAGCACGATAAAACATCACTTTTAATGACATGTGGCTTTCAGTACCATGCCACAAAGTGTCCTGTCAGATTATTTTGAAATTCTTTTTTCTGAGTAATGAAGTAATCTTTTATATGTGTATTTGTGCAGGTAATATATGCTTTGAACACAAAGAATGATGAACATGAGGCTGCTATTCAAGCCCTCAAAGATGCTCATGAAGAAGAAATCCAACAAATTATTGCAGAAACCAGAGAAAAGATTCTGCAGTATAAGAGTAAAGTTTCTGAGGAAATGGATCTCAAAAGAAAAATCCAGGTTTTAGAAGAGTCATTGGAAGATCATAAAAAGATGAAGCATCAAGCTTTAACTGAGTTTGAAGCATATAAAGACAGAGTTGAGGATATGCAACTTTGTGCAGAAGCTCAGCATGTTCAGCGTGTAGTAACTATGTCACGGGAAGTAGAAGAAATTAGAAAGAAGTTTGAGGAGAGGTTGCGGAGTTTTATACAATTACAAGTGCAGTTGGAAAAGGATAAACGTTCAGCTCTTGAAGAACTAAGAGCTGCACATAGACTTGAGGTCCAGGAACTTGTAAAGACCCATCAGAACCAGAATGCTACTTTAAATAAGGGACAGGAAAAGTTAGAAGAATTACACAGGCGGGATGTGGAAGAACTGAATGCCAAAGTTGAAGAGCTAAGAGTGGAAAGAAAAAAGCTAATTGAGGACTATGAAGGTAAACTCAGCAAAGCTCAATCTTTCTATGAGCATGAACTTGATACTATGAAAAGGTCGCAGCTATTTACAGCTGAAAGCCTGAAGACCTGCAAAGAGAAGGAAATAGAACTAAGAAAGGAGTTTCAAAGCCAAGAATCTGTTTTACGAAAAAACCTGGGAAAGCTTAAGACTGAATTGCAGATGGTACAGGATGAAGCAGGTGGTCTACGAGAAAAATGTCAGAAACTTCAAGTAGCACTCAACACAGCAGAAAACAATGTGCAGGTGAGATGAGTATTGTTACATTATTTGTTTAGAACAAAAGTAATGTAACCTGTAAGAAGTAATGATGGTTCACCATTTGTATGTTGATTATGAAGTTTCAAGTCTTTGTCACTACCACTTGGCTATTTCACATCTTTCCTATATACATGATAAATGACTTATTGCATACTGGATCTCAAAAACTCAGTTGCTGGGCTTTTCCTCAGCACAAAGTGGTTACACGTAGTGAAAAGCATTACAATGCTTCTGTGTATAGTTAAGGGATAGAGTGTTTTACTGGGTGTTCCATATATTGAATATGCAAGGAAATAATTTATGTGTGCATGAATTTTAGCTAACAGTTTCTTTCTACACAAAAGTAGTTTCTTTGTCAAACAAACAAACAAACAAACAAACAAACAAACAAACAGATAAAACGTTTTGAAGTGGCCTTTAGTTTCTTATCTGAGTCAGATGGGGAATGTCAAACTCTGGTTGATTTTGTCCCTTACTATATGGAAACTAATATTGACTCTGCTGCTTTTGGTATTTAGGTTGTAAAAGTTGTGCAAAGATAGTTGTTTATTAAAAAAAACCTACTTTGTTAATTTACTTACACACAAGTTTAGTTGAAATAAATGAAAAAGATGTGAAGCTAATTGATGACACGGTTGTATCCAAAACATATAAATAATTTTGAGTTACTTGCTTGTGAGGTTTTAAGCTGTTATCGTCAGCTTCTTTCATATGTTGTACCAGATGCTTCCTTACCAAACAGCTTGAGATCCAGACACCTTCAGAGCAAGGTTCATGTCCCCATGCTGAAATTGGCAGGTGCCCTCTCAGTGTGAAAGGTGAGGACATTCAATATGAGTCTCTGTAGTGCCTTGTGGGGTGCTGTTCACTTGGGCACTGCTATTTCCCTTGCAAGTTGTCTGAGAAGTAGTACTGCCCAAACCAAAAGCAGTGCATGGAACATATCTGCATATTAGCCTTCATAATGGCCCTAAATGCAGAAGCCTCTTGGGAATCCCTCAACCTAGCACTCAAGAGTGATGCACTACTGCTATTTTAAAAGTTTCACACAACTGTTTTGGCATGGGTAACTCTACTTTCACATCAGATTGCTTGGGAAGTTGCATAACCCATGCAAAAAAGCCCCATGAAAGCTTCTATTTCTGAGTTAGCTGCACTTCCAACACTCCCCACCTTAAATAGAGAATTTCCTCACGTGCCCTTCTGTTAACATTCAGTCATGTACTGCTTCTCTCTCTCATGCTGAGATGGAGACAGGTTGAAGCAAACAGCAGGATGACTCCTACTAAAGGAGCACCAGTTGGCCATTCCTGATATAAAGGATCCAGTCATTCTATTTTCTGCTTTACCATATTGATGGTTTTTGAGGATGGCTATTCCTTCCTCCTGCCTTTGGGACTTTAGATTGCTGAAGGGCCTGTTGCTGTGCTAGCTGCAGAAACACATTGCCTTCCTCACCTTACAGTAGATTTAGAGGGTGAAACATTTAAATATGGCATTTGTTCAAGTTTATATCCAAAACTATGATACAGTTTTTCCAGGTGAAACTACAGTAGATTTTCTTCTAACAGTGAAAGCAAATGACAATATGAAGTAATTAACAGTTAAAATTGGTGGCTTTGATCCAGGGACCCCTTGGGCAAGCAGATGGCACTTATATTGATGCAACAAATTTGGGTTTGTATCCAAAGCAGTGCCAGTGGAGTTCTGCTGATGTTTCTCCTCCTCCTCCCCATGCTCCCCAAATCTTCTCTGGAGAGTCTCCTAATCCTCCAAAGCTGATTTTAAGGTTGGGAAGTGCAGGGGAGAAGAGGAATAAAAAGTTCTGTTCAACCTGCACACATCTCTTGCACTGCTGGAATGGGAGCACTGGATACCACCCCACCAATTTCCCAGCCTCAGCTTGAAGCCACCAGCTTCACTTTGGACACCATTTTAGGGGGTCCCCTGACCCAGGACTTTTTTTTCAGCTTGAACTCACCGGAACTCCGTTCCAGCACCTCACAGGTAGGCGCCATTGCCATGGTAAGAGAACAAAAGGGAGCGGGTGGCACTGTGGTCTAAACCGCTGAGCCACTTGGGCTTGCTGATCGGAAGGTCAGTGGTTCAAATCCGTGCAACAGAGTGAGCTCTCATTGCTCTGCCCCAGCTATTGGCAACCTAGCAGTTCAAAAGCACAACAGTGCAAGTAGATAAATAGGTACTGCTGCTGCAGGAAGGTAAACAGTGTTTCTGTGCACTCTGGTTTCCATCACAGTGTTCCATTGCACCAGAAATAGTTTAGTCATGCTGGCCACATGACCCAGAAAGCTGTCTGTGGACAAACTGGCTCCCTTGGTCCAAAGCAAGATGAGCACCGCAACCCCATAGTTGTCTTTGACTAGACTTAACTGTCCAGGGGTCCTTTACCTTTACCTTTTATAAGAGCATTGCCCTTACCCAAAGGAGTGGCTTTTAGATGCTACATAGGGGGCTGCAATGGAGTGAACTCAGAAAATATCTTTTGATCCTCTGCATCCTAGTTACATACAGTGGTACCTTGCAAGACGAATGCCTCGCAAGACAAAAAACTCGCTAGACGAAAGGGTTTTTTGTTTTTTGAGCTGCTTCGCAAGACGATTTTCCCTATGGGCTTGCTTCGCAGGACGGAAACGTCTTGCAAGTTTCTTTCCTTTTTCTTAACACCGTTAATACAGTTGCGACTTGACTTTGAGGAGCAACTCATAGCACGCGGTGGTAGCCTTTTTTGAGGTTTTTAAAGACTTTGGTGATTTTTGAAGCTTTTCCAAAACTTTCCCGACACCGTGCTTCGCAAGACGAAAAAAACCGCAAGACGAAAAAACTCGCGGAATGAATTAATTTCGTCTTGCGAGGCACCACTGTATTATGCAAAAACATTGTTTAGTGCTGTGTGTGTGAACTTGCAGTCACATGCTCCCTCTCCTCCATGGTAAAAGGTTGTTACCCTTCTACTGGGTTCTCCATTGTTTTGAACAGATGAGCACATAAACTAAACATGCATGCCAAAAGAGTTACTCTCCTGGGATGGGATGGTTACAGTGGTACCCTGGTTTACAAACTTAATCCGTTCCGGAAGTCTGTTCTTAAACCAAAGCATTCTTAAACCAAGGTGTGCTTTCCCATAGCCGCAGGGGACTCAATTTACAAATGGAACAAACTCAACAGGAAGCGAAACATGTTCTGCTTCCAAGGCAAAGTTCACAAACCAAAACACCTACTTGCGGGTTTGCAGCGTTCTTAATCCAAGTTGTTCATAAACTAAGCTGTTCTTAAACCAAGGTACCACTGTATTTTTAAGTGTAACTAAGAAGCGGATAGGGGGAGGGGAGTTATTGTTTTGTTTTAGTTTTGTTCTTGTTTTTATTATGAATGTTGTGTTTTTATCTTGTGAACCACTCTGAGATCTATGCATGAAGGGTGGTATGTAAATTTACCATAGTGAGTAATATTAATAATAAACTTTTTTGCAATTTAACCTATTTTGTATCCAATAATGGATTATGAGACTTTGGTGGATTTTGCTGTTTGTGACTAAAAGTTACTAAAATCTCTTCTATCCTTACCTCAAAACTTAAATTTGTATTCTAGCTTTCTTCTTTTCATTTTATGTAGGCTGCCTCACTGAAATCTCACTTCTGTGGTGTAGTCATGAACTCTAATAGTTCTTGAACATCTTTTTCTAATTAGTTATCACTTGACAGTTCTTAGCCAATTCTCCTGCTTTTATTCCGCATGGGACTAAATGCATGTGTTTTAAATGTTGATTTACTTACCTCCCCCAGCCCCAAAGACTAAGAAATGGTTCTTCTTGCCATTCTTCCTGCAAATTTGATATATATTGTGCTAAATAATGCAGTCATTAATATTTAGTACAATGGCATTTTCAGTCTTCTGTCTCTGTGCACTTTAAGCACTTATCAATTTTCTATGACTGTCATCTAACATAGCTTTAAGGCTTGAAAAAGGGATAAAAATTATATATTGAGCATGCATAATACATAACACTGATTTGCAATCAGTCACACATAGCTTAGTCATGCCTTTTTCCTTGTAAGCTGCTTTTTAAGTTGGCATATTCTCTTTAATAAAGTTCATTTTTGTAATGGGAACTTAATATGTTGTTCTAATTAAATTGCATTTTTTTCTGGCAGGGCAGAATGCCAACATGTCTATACTATTACTGGAACATTTATTCTGACTTATCTGAATGGCCATACAATTTAAAAATGCACCACCTGAGTTGTGCTTGATGGGTACTTAGAACACAGCCTTCCTGATGGTGGAAGCCTGTCTGGTCCCTTCTTTCCATTCAGAAAAATGTCTTCTATTTTTCATATTATCTTATTATCAACATGATTGTTTGTCATGTTGCTGTTTTAGTATTTTTGTTTGCTTCCGTGTGTGTGTGTGTGTGTGTGTGTGTGTGTTGTTTTCATCATGGAGTGTGAGGCCTGTGGGCCTGTACACTCACCCAGCCACATCAAATGTAAAAGGAAAGGATTACATTTAACATTGTATTGTTTTCTGCGTTGATTGGGGTAGATCTAAATGTACCTTCTGCCGAAGTCAGTTTGGTATAGTGGTCAGAATGCCAGAGTAGGGTCTGGGAGACCAGGGTTCAAAGACCCACTCAACAATGAAGCTCACTTGGGCCAGTTGCTAACGCTCAGCCTAACCCACATCACAGGGTCATTGTGAGCATAAAATGGGGAGGAGGAGAACTGTGTACACAACCTTGAGTTTGGAGGAAAGAAGGTGGGATATAAGTGCAATAAATAAATACATATCTTCCCATGGAGGGGCTGTTTTATACCTTGTTGTAAAGTGCTGTTCCAGAAAAGTGAAACTAACTCATATTCTTCCATTTGTGCAAGAGCTATTGCAATATTTTGGAGAAACGGAAGCATGAGAACTGTTGTAGAATATCTGTTAGAGTACTTTGTGAACTCTTGAACAAGCTTTTGCAGAACGGTACTATTAGCTGTTTCTCCTTCTAGTCATGGTTCTTAGATCTAATCCGTTTTGTGGAAAGAATGCACTCACTGTTCACCAAATAATTTTCTGTTAACAGTGCTATTACTTTGAACGGTGTCCCATAAAATGTACACATTTTATTAGAACAGCTGCAAATGTTTGCCGGTGGGTGGGGAATTAATTATTAGACACATTGGTACATCAGGCTTGTATGCAAGAGGCTCACAGACTTTTGTGACTAAAGCACTGCAAGAATGTCCAAGCAAGAAAGTTGCTAGCAGTCTTTGTTTTATAAATTGGTAAATTTCATTCATAGCTGTCCCATTTAAAAAACATTACTTTGTCCTTTTAATATGGTTTTCTCTTCTCTTAGGCTCTTCAAAAACAGTTGGATGATGTCAAAGATGAGGAAATGTCATTGTTAAGCAAACACAAAGAGGTTGAAAGTGAACTAGCAGCTGCTAGAGAACGTTTACAGCAACAGGCCACAGATCTAGTACTAAAAGCCAGTATGTGTGCATGTTTTTATGTGCTTTGTATGTAATCTACCTTAAGTATATATTCAGAATGTTTTTGTTCAGTAGTTTAATGCAAAAAGCATGTTTTATACAAAGCTTTTATAACCTTTAAAGTGCAGGCGGATTAATTGAAAAGCTTATAGTATAACTCTTTTGTTATTGCTAGACTTTTCTTATATCAAGAGTGGCGGGAATGTAGCAGCCCAGGCCAGGCAGTTTCTCACTTCTCCCACCAACCCGCACGTCACTACAAGAAGTAGGTAGGGCTGCCCAGCTGTCAGTCCCCTGATATCATTATGACATTGGGTGACAACTTCAGATAAGTTATCCATCAGCACAAATCAGCTTATTGGCACTGTCAAGGAGTGCTGCTTACCAAGGAACAATTGGGAGCACACTTAAAGTTCCCAGTTCTTTGCAGCTTTTACCTGCCCCATACCTGGTGTCACATATTATGTCTGGTGTACAGCAGATATGTGTGGTTTGGGGGAAATGGCCTCATGCGTCTAATTTGGCCTGCAGGCCAGAGCTTCCTTACTCTGCTGTCTTAAATTTTGAACTTTCTAGCATATATGTGAAATATAGTGGGGGGAAATCACTGTTAAAGTCTTGACTATATAATGCAAACATACATACTGAGAGACTCCAAAACACTGAGTGTGATGTATTGTATTCTCTATTAATTAACTTTTATCATTTCCAAAGGGGTACCTCTTGCAGCAAAAGCAACTGAATCTTGTAACGTTTTGAAAACTTACACATTTATTATGGCATAATCTTTCATGGATTGCCTTGCTGGTTTTTGGCTTGTTACTGTTTTACAATTTGAAGGCTGGTCCACACATTAGAACTCTTTTCTCCCCGCCCAGCGCAGAAATACAGTTGGCTTGAGGCACACAATTGAGTGAAAAGGTGCAACCAAGAGTTGTTACCGGCTTGATGGTATTGTGTCATGGGCCAGATCCAGCCCAGATGCTGGCAGTTTCACTCCTGTTGCTGATTGTTCCCTACCTCGCTAAAATAGTAACAAAATCTGTTTCAGAAATTTTATTCAATACAGTAATAATTTTGGGCATAACCTTCTGTGAGCCCAGCACTTCTATTGATGCTCTTATTGAGTGTAGCATGTTCAGGATCCTAGAAAAAAGAAGAATTAGTGGATTTCTCTATTCAAGATATAGAAAAGCTTTATAATCATGGGAACTGCTGGGTATGCTGCAGTTCACTCACTACAACATTTGCCAGGGCTGCAAGTGTTAGGGAGTGGAAAAGTTCAGTGGACTTTTAGGGTGATTTCCTCTTACTTTAGCAGTTCAAGAGTTGTGTCAATGAGTTAACTATAAAATGAGTTAACTATGAATGTTCTATGACAGAATTACTCTTCAAAAGACATTGTGGTTTCACTTGTGGCCCAAAGATTTATTTGGACAACATACATAATGAGGCAGGATTTTGTATAAGAGCAGTGTGGCATTAAATAATAAAATTGTTATATGATCAGTATGTCTGACAGTGAAGTTCTATACAAGTTTTCTTAGAAATAAGTCATTCTACATTCAGCTGGTCTTACATAGGAGTAAATGTATATAGCAGGGGTCAGCAAGGTTTATCTTGCCTGGGCCGGATCGGTCCCGCGGAGATCCCTCTGTGGGCCAGATCTCTTGCATGTGTGAGCACGCCTGCCTGCAATTTTTGGTGTCTGTCTGCGCAGACGCAATTTCTGGCGCCGCAGAAGCGAGGCCCCTTGCTGCACTGCACCAGATTAGCGCAGCGTGTGAGCGGGCAACTCGGTTCGGGGGCAGCTCGTGGGCTGGTCAAACGACCTCCACAGGCCACTTCCGGCCCATTGGCCTTAGGTTGGTAACCCCTGGTATATAGGATTGTGGTCTATATAACACTTATCTGCATTGGGGCAATCATATCAGCTTAATAAAGCTAGATATGAACAAGCCTTGTACCCATACATGCAGCTCCTTCCTTCCATCCTTCTCAGTGTGTTGCAATCGATCTTTGGAAATCTGTGGGAACCATAATTTCCAATTAACATCCAAACTGATAACCTTCTGGTTACCAGCTTTGGTAAGGACATTAAGCCGACTTCAAACCTTGGTTTTAGGATCCTGGCTTGTTCTGAACCTGGTAACTATATTTTCCCAGATCAGACATAATGGGAAACTTTCTGAATTACCACAACACAACACAACACCAAAAGGAACAGGGAAGCAGCAGTGCAGGTACAGAGCATGTGAACAAAAGACTCGTGCTTCTTAAACCAAGATAGGATAATCTAAACCCAGCCTATGGCCGATGCCATTCTAACACAATTGTGGTTGGATGTGTCTCTGATTCTAAATTCATACTTCTTATAGGTCATATTGGAATGCTTCAAGCAACACAAATGACCCAGGAAGTTACAATAAGGGATTTGGAATCAGAAAAATCTAGATTAAAGGAGAAACTGTCCCAGCTAGAAGATGAAAGAAATCTATTACAAAGCAAAACACAGAGCCTGGATGAAAGACAAAGGCAACAAATTCTTGCACTGGAGAAGGTAAAAGAAGTAATGCTTTTTCAAAAAGAACAACTTCCGATTCAACAGTCCTAAAGTGGAGGGCGGGAGCAGGAAATATTGTGGTGGAGGAGCCAATTCCTAAGTCCTACTGCTTTACGCTGGCCACAGAACACTGGGAATTTGAGGGAGGGGATATTTTCTGTACCCTCTCCCTCAGTTTATCCTTTTAAAAACATTTTCTATTAACACTAATGGGACAGGGAAACATGTCTGCTCCAAGGCCGACTTACCTCTTTGGTCTTTATGAGAGGGGTGTTGAGGCCTCACCCAGAATGCTTTATTTCTAGGCCCACTGTCCCTGAGACACTTCCAGTACTACAGCAAAGGTGGAGTTTTCAGCTGCCAAGAGAATATGGGTGGAGTCTTGTATGAGACAGAGAATGGTGGTAGAGTTGCAGAATTGAAGGTCATAGGCGGGGACAATGATTACGGTGGAAAAAATGGATGATGTCATGAGTTCAAGTTTGTTTGTTTGAATTAACAGAAAGTGAATGAAGCAAGGGAAACACAACGAGAATATTATGAGAAGGAGCTGATAAAACTGCAAGCCAGGCTGGAAGGGGAGGCTGCACAATTAAATGAGGCTCATTCTAAGACCTTGGAGGAGTTGGCATGGAAACATCATACTGCTCTTGAGGCAGCACATAGCACTGCTAACAAGGAGAAAAAGAAACTGCAAATGGTAAGAGAACTATAATGTGAGGACTGTTCTTAGTTTCTGTATGAAAAAGATTTTGAATTAAAAAATCTTAGTTCCAGATATTTTCCAGTAAAAGCAAGAGGAAGCATGTAGCAAATTTTTCAGCTACATAAATTATTTTAGGCAGAAGAGATTTCATATTAACATCTTATCTAAAAAATGGGCAGCATTTCTCTCCAATTTCTCATTGGCTAATAATAGGCAGGTAAGAAGATAAGAATTTGCTTTCTCAGTCTTTTACAACACTGTTTAGAGACTTCTAGGTCTCTTTTGTATCTCTTTCATTGATTGATATGACAGGTAAATTAGCAGAAAACAATAGAAAGGGCATGTAGAGTTAAAGATTAGGAATATTCAAAAACTTCTGAACATTCCCTTCTGAACACATTCTGCTAGTTGCAAATTATCAGATTCTTGTTCATATATAGTATATATATCTGGTCTACCCATTAGGAATCAGTTACTTGATTCAGTTTTGTATGTTATACAAACACTGGTGGGAGGGGAAGGGACATAGCTCTGTACTTTGCATGCAGAAGATCCAGGTTCACCTCCCAGCATTTCTAGGTAAGGCTAGGAGAGAGCCCTGCCTGATAACCTGGAGAGCCACTGCCAGTAATTGTTGACATTGTGGACCCCAGCCTGACTCAGTGCAGCTCCCTAGGTTACTTTGGGCTTACTTGTGTCTGTCCTTCTGACCACAGGTAAGTGTCAGTAAGGTTAGAATGTGTGCGTCATATACATCCATTCATTTCTTTGAATTACCACTATGAGCTGGTTTAAACTGTGATGTTCATGTAAGCTGCTTTGAGTGTTTATACACTTTAAAGAAAATAAGTATATAAAATGCATTTTGAGGTAATAGGTGAGGACCTATTGGGGGCAGTGTATACATGGAGGCAGCCTTCTGTGTGTATATCTCAGGCATAGGCAAACCTGGCCCTCCAGATATTTTGGGACTACAACTCCTATCATCCCTGACCACTGGTCCTGTTAGCTAGGGATGATGGGAGTTGTAGTCCCAAAACATTTGGAGGGCCAAGTTTGCCTATGCCTGGTATATCTCCATACTAGACCTAGAATAGGTAAAGGTAAAGGGACCCCTGAGCGTTAGGTCCAGTCGGGGACGACTCTGGGATTGCGGCGCTCATCTCGCTTTACTGGCCGAGGGAGCTGGCGTACAGCTTCCGGGTCATGTGGCCAGCATGACTTAAGCCACTTCTGGCGAACCAGAGCAGCGTACAGAAATGCCATTTACCTTCCTGCCGGAGCGGTACCTATTTATCTACTTGCACTTTGACGTGCTTTTGAACTGCTAGAATAGACCTAGAATACCATACAGTAAAGAGAAATGGCCAGGATTAACCTAACAATTGTCATCAGCAGAAACCCTGTGCATGGAATTCTGCTTGAGCAACAGAACATGCAGCCGCTGCAGGATTTAAAACCCTGTCCTCCGACCCATCAGCTGATGTCATCAGTGATGTCATCTAATGGGCAGGTGGATGTTGCTTTCAGGATATGGCCTCACAGGCCAAATTGTACTCTGTGATGGGCCAAGACCAACCCATGGGCTAGAGGCTGTCCACTCTTTCTTTAAAGGTTGCAAGAATAGTCTCAAATTCCCTTGTAGCAACTTTGCTAGTTTTTTTAATTATTTGTTTCCTAGCGAAGGATGTCCCATACTTTTTTTGAGAGATGGGGGCATGTACTTTTGGGAGTAATTGTTTTTGATTCATTGTTTTCAACAGGCCAGGTTAATATTAAACTGACAGTCCCAGTACTTTCATGAAAGCCCTCAGCTGACATCTTACATTTTTACATTTTTTATCCTTGTGTTTGTGTAGTTTCACTACAAAATAACATCTTGAAATTAAATATTTTTATTAGACTAGAAGTTTCTAAAACTCTCATCTATGGAATGGCATATTTGGCTCAAACCTTTGTTTGTTTAGAATTACCCTGATTTTGGACTTGTCCAGATGTTGTTACAAATTTACTAATATTCTGTCTCTTCTGCATGTTGGACTTATTAGAATGGGGAAAAGGAGAAACATTTCCAGCACTTTTATTAAATATTATTTGTGTCAACAGCAGGTCTCTCTGTTTGTCTTATAAGTAATACATAGACCAACCATGAGCATTAGAAAAACAGATGAATATGAGTCCTGCTTTAGTATGCAATGAACCTAAACAGGCATTTCTATTGTTTTTCGTTTTCTTAAGGAGTTGGAGCAGCACTTTGAAAAAGAGAAGATACATTTTGAAGACGAGAAGAATCAGCTTCGACAGCAGTTGGAAAACCTGAGGGAAGAACTGACAACCAAGTTGACTTCATCCAATCAGGAGGCAAGAATCAGCTTAGTCATATCAGCTAACTGTCATGTGCATTAGACCACTTTTAACCAATACTGATATTTTCTTTAGTCAGTGTTTTAGAGCTGTACGTTTAAGATTTTGCTTTTTTCTCTATTTTGCTTTTTAAATATATTTTTTAAAATATAGTTCTTATATTCATGACTTTTATGAATGGTGTAGAGAAAAGGAAGGTTGTTCTCTTCTCTGATAATGCTAGAATTTTCTGTCATGACTTGGTAATGACCACTAGACTGCTTTAATCACATTTATTAAGGATAGCTATATTAGTGGCAACAGCCATGGGTAGCTAAACATGAAATCTCCATATTCAAAGGCAGCATACACCTGAATATCAAATACTAGGGACAAACAGGGAGGAGAATGTCATCTCCATGCCCTACTTGTAAAAAGCCAGAGGCATCTGGTGGCCACTGTTGAAAACAGAATTTGCTACATTGACCTTGCTCAACTCCAGCAATAATTCTTAACTTCCCATGTACAGTAATTGTATTTCCCCCAATGTTTTTTTTTAAAAAATACAAATGCTTTGCTTAGTAGTTGCATATATACTTCAACCTTCTTCTAAAGAGCTCAGGTTAATTTACATAGATTCTCCTCATTTTACATTCAAAGTAACCCTACAATGTAGTATAGATTTAGATAGTTAGTGTCCTGAATATCCTAAGACCACCACTAAGTGGCTGTGGGGATTTGAACCTGGATTTCTTGGCCCAAGTTCAGTATCTTACCCATGACAGCAGCATTCCCCAATCTGGGACCCTCCAGTGTTGGACTCACAACTCCCACAAACCCCAACCAGCATGCCCAGTGGTAAGGGATGTTGGGAGTTGTAGTCAACAACAACTGAAGGTCAGCAGTTTGGGAATGTCTGCATTATAACTTCTTTTTTTATACAAACAAAGGCATTCATACAATATACCAGGGCGGAGAACCTGTTTCAGTCTGAGGACCATATTTCTTGTGAGCAACATTCTGTTAAATATTTCTTATTTGTAATTTCATTTGTACATTCGTTTTTAATATGCTATTTTGCAGTCCTGGAGAGGCTTTTTATTTTAAACAACTTGATAGAGATGGTGTATTGGTTGGTAACAGGAAAATCTAATGTTTATTGCATTCTTAAGATGCTCTTTTAAAAATACTGTTATTGAACTATTGATCCTTCTCATAAAAAATTAATTATATGCTCAGCTTCAGAGTTACAATCTAACATTTTTAAAATGTCAGCTTTACAGATAATAATGTCGCTTATAAGTTGTCACAGAAATGGTTCAGTATCCAGAAAAAGCCAATTAAGCCAATTTGTCATTTTAAAACTATTTCATTAAATTATTCATTATTTCATACAAACACTAATAAATAGCTTATAAATGGATTAGGGACTGCTGAGAATAAAAACTGCTTACTTATTGCTGCAATCCTCTACACATCTACTATAAATCCTATTTATTTAACTTGTGAGTAGACATTTATAAGATTCTGCTCTTAGCGTCTAAACTGTTGCAGAACAAAGTGGCCCCACATTTGCACTGAACAAGAAGGGAGTAAAATAGGATCCCATAGGTCACCAAAGGCAGGATCCCCAGGAGAATTTATTTATATATATATATTTAACAACATTTACATACAGTCATACCTCGGGTTACAGACGTTTCAGGTTCCTTTTTTTCAGGTTGTGGACTGCAAAAACCCGGAAGTACCGGAACGGGTTACTTCCAGGTTTCGGCGGTTGCGCATGTGCAGAAGTGCTAAAGCGCACTTTGCGCATGCGCAGAAGCACCGAATCGCAACCCATGCATGCGCAGATGAGGGTTTCGAACTCTGCAGGTTGTGAATGTGCATCCCACACGGATCACGTTCACAACCCGAGCGTCCACTGTATTGCTTTGCTGTGAATAAAACCTCTAAGGGAGAGGTGATGAATGTATGTCTAAGTATAGTCACTTGGGAGAAATCTTCCAGATGCTCACAATGATGCCAAGATCAAGGTCCAAGGACTTGTACATGCCTAGGGAGATTTTGTATTCCTTTGAATTGTAAATATCCAGTCTCAAAAGCAATTTCCAATGCTATGTGGTGTACTACTGTGAAATACAAAATCCAAAGCCATGTCGATCATGTAAGACCAAGTGCTCAATTCTTGGTCCAAATTATACATTTTATCAAAGGTTGCCAAAGAATCAAAAGGATGCTATTTCCCTTTTCAACATCTAGGCAGAGATTCTCAGTCACAGCTGCAATTTCAGTCATGCTGCATACCCAGGTAAAAAGCCAGGCAAGAAGGTTTATATGTAGCTGACAGTATCTGTGTATGTCTGAGTCTGCAGACTGTCCACCTATTCAACAACTTTTCTTAGAAAATAGAATCTGAAGTTGTAGTGGTGACTGGTGGACAGTCTGGTGGAGAAGTGAATATGCAAATGTATATATACAGAGTGGAAGGCAAATAACTGTAGATGAGTCATCTCTTTTCAAAGGGTGGTGTTGATTACTTGTGTAACAAACAATAATCCAGCTTTACCAAGCTAGTTTTCAAAATACAATGCGTAAAAGTTCAAGTTTAATTAAATTCCTCCTATGTTCAAGAACATTGATGAGTATATGAGGCCGCTGGATGAAGGGATACGGGTATATAGAGCTTCCAAGTCAGGCAAAATATGAGTAGTTCTGCTTCAGAAAGGGGCACGTTAGTTACTCATTCTCTAGGAGGAGATTGTGTACTAGGTTCACTATTGCTTTGAATACTCTTAAGGGAGACATGTACTTCATGGTTTATTGGTTTTTAAACTTGAAACCAAAGGATAATTTTTCCTTATTCACACTATTGATTTGCATTTTCCTCACATTCAGCCTCATTGATACTGTCAGTAGTTCTGAATCGAAAGCTTAATTTAGGGTGATTTTTATGCATAAGCAAACAAATACAAAAAAGAGAATATTAACCAAAATATGTATACTAGTCTATCTCATGCGGATATAATTGGAAGTAATCTGTATTGCATCTTCTTCATGCATTCCCAGTTGCAGGCAGCTGTTATATACCGTTAGTGTATATAACAAAGCTCCACTATGTAGTGTTAAAAATGTCTGAAGTTCTATTTGAGATAATCCTTGTAAAAGTAAAGTTATAAAAGAATTGCCTTCCACAAAATCCTGTTGCAGAAACCTTTAATAATAAGGTTGGCAGCTCCTGACTGGTATAATCCTTCAGCAAATGTTTCAAAATACAGGTATAGTCTCGTAAACTCAAGCTTGTCTCCTTACCAGATATTGATGGGGTGAAGGCCATGAGACTTCAAACAGCAAGTTGTGTGTGCTTGGATGCAGTGCTGTCTACATTCTTGCAGAATGCTGGTGTGCATAATGGATAAAGCTTCAGCATATAGGGGATATATCTTTGCAATTGCCAGGCATGTTTGAAATTACAGTAGCTCTTGGCAGCCCTCTCTTATCTATAATATTGTATTTTATAACCTGTTTTTTAAAAGTCTAAATCTAAGGAAATTGTGATACTTGTGTTTGTTTGAAATGTTTGGTGTATGTTTGTTTTTTAATAGTAGTGAATGGTAAAATTATGAGTGGGGTTGGCTCCACTCATATTTAAATAGGGGGAAATATGCACAAAAGTATGTCATGCTCATATTTAAATAGGGGGAAATATGCACAAAAGTATGTCATGCTCAGATAACTGTATACCGAATACTATACTATTCAGCATACACAAGTTCATAATCTGAAATTGTTAAACTATCAATACTTCTTTCTCTCCTTTTTGTAGATGGGTCGATTACAAGATCTAGTAAGAAAAAGTGAACAGGGCCTTGGTACTGCAGAAGGGCACATCTCCAATCTCCAGGAAACCCAGGAAATACTACAAAAAGAACTGGAGTTAACCAGGGCAAGACTGAGGGAGACCACTGATTCTCTGTATAATGTTCAGGTAACTGCAGGATACACCAGCTCCATCACTCTGATTCATGGCAACTGCTTTACACATCTGAAGCTCCCTCTCCTTACACACAGAGAGAAGCTTTCCTATTTACTCTAGTGTCTACTGTAACCCCATATATTTATCATCACTCAGATGTGCTACTGTCCTCTAAACTAGATGGGTTTAAAAGGAAATTTGACAAATTCATGGGGAATGAGTCTAGTCATTATGGCTCTAACCTCAGATTCAGAGCTGGCATGTCATTGAATGTCGGCTGCTGGAAGCAACAAGAGAAGACTGTATCCTTCATTTCCTACTCGTGAGCTTCTGAGAAGCATCCAGAGGACATCTGTGGAAAATAGGTTGCTGAACTAATAGACCATTGGTCTGATTCAGCAGGGCTCTTATGTTCTTATGCACGTATCAAGCTTCCTTTGCATGTACCTAAAAGTTACCATGGATCCTTGAGTCAGGATCTGTTTTATCTACATAACACTGATGAACTTGAAAATCCTTGTTTTTTTAATGAATAGTTAATAGGAACAAGCAACTCAATTCAAACGATTAAAATATTATCAAAATACAAATTTTTAAGGTGTCATTAAATTAATTGCATAAAAATATACAAGCTAAAACATATTCTGGAGCAGTCAGTTCAAAAAATCACTAGTACTGCTTGAGCATTCAGTAAAGGCACTAACATTGCTTCCAAGCAAAATATTGTCATGAAATCATTTTGTTGCTGCTTACCTATGTTTTGAATTTTGTGTTCCTAGGGGGAACTAGACCAGGAAAGACAGCAGCATGAAGTAATGATTGTAGCTATGAGGGAAGAGGAAAAATTCAAAGTTGACAGAATGGCCCGTGATCTAGAAATAAAATGGACAGAAAATCTTCGGCAAGTGCCCTTTTTATTTTATGTTTTTTTCCCCTTTTACAACAAAGCATGTATTAAATGCAGTTATGTGACCAAACTGTGCATTTCAATAATATTTTTATAGTGTTATTAAAGGCCAGCAAGTTTTAGTTCTGCTTCTTCTTCTTAGGCAGGAATGTACCAAACTTCGAGAAGAGTTAAGGCTTCAGCATGAGGAGGATAAAAAGTCAGCAATGACTCAACTTCTGCAGCTAAAAGAGAGAGAGAAAAATGCTGCCAGAGATAGCTGGCAGAAGAAAGTTGAAGATCTTTTGGATCAGGTAACTGGAATGATTACTAGCATGTTTTATTACTGTTGTGAAATTACATCTGAAAAGGGATAAATTGTTGTAGAGCTAGTTGGATGATTAAGGAGGGAAATCATATGCTGAAGTCGGTGGCCATTGTGTCTGTTACAGAATTATATGAAATATATGAATATGCTTTGATTAGCAGTGAATTGGGAAATCTGTAAGGGCTAAGCCATGGTATCTGTTCTCTCCAGTGTACAACTGTAGACCTGAAGGACAGACTTCAACTGTATGATTCACATCTGAGAGGACTCTAGCTTAAAATATTGAAAAAATGTTTTTATTCACCAGTTTGTTTATATCCCTCTCCCTCAAAAGCTCGTGCTACTCAGAGCCTGATGCATAACAATAAAATCCAAAATGAAAAACATAAACTTATTAAGCATCCATGCCCAGTGCAGCCCAACAGCACACAATATACAAAGGAGAGGAACTAAATCCACAACAGCCATCTGAACCATGCACATTTTGCAAAAAGCAAAAATGTAGGTACTGAAGACTATCCAGTAATAAGTTTCTTGTTTGTTGCTGAAATATCTGTTCACATTGGAAGCCACCTGGTTTTATGTATGGAAATTCTTCATAGGACCTTCATATGTTCTACAAATGTTACCTGCAGAAATCAAATAATTGTGATAGGCTGTATACAAAGACAAAGACTTATTTAAGGATGGACAGTTTGAGACGTGTAAAAATTATGCAGCAGACAAAGCATAGGGATGGGTGTCACAGGAAGGAAACAATCATTTCAGCATAGTTTCCACTGGAACGCATATGTCTTCCATTAATGGATACTGGAAGATTTTTTTATTGCATCATATCTTTGATGGGTTTCAAATTAATGATGTCCCCTCCTGAAAGTAGTGAGTTAACTTTACCAAATATTCCTGTTCTGCAACAGAACTAAAAAGCGTCATTGCAGCCATCAGCAGTGAACGGATGGAACATGGGTTTAAATCCCAAACAATGCATTCAGGGAAACGCACACAAATTAAATACAATAAGCTATGGATTTTGATGTGTTCAGGAAAAAGTACATTTATAGGTGTATTTTAGAAATGTGGTAAACAGAATATGGTTTAATCCTTAAATCCTAGGATCAGCTTGTCTGAGAGTAGGTCCCATTGAACTCATTGGGACTAACTTGTAAGTAGAGAGCCATAAAATTTCACTGTTTGTTTATTAAAATGTTTTTGTATCACCTTTTGGCTATAACATGGGCCACCAAGCAAGTTTTCAAGAAAAAAAAATACAGTTTAAAACAATAATATAAGTAACACATTAAAACAAAATATCAACTTAAAAAAACACTAAAAGCCAAACAAAATAAAAATGTTTAAAATTGAACAGGGATGAGGCCAGTCTAATGTCTCTAGGAAGGGAGTTTCATAAACTGAGGTGCCGGTACAGAAAACACCCTATCTAGCATCCTCACCAATTGGATCTCTTTTGGTGGGCCATACAAAAGGGTTTCAGAAAATGATTTCTGCCTCTGGATTGGTTCATATTGGAGGAGGCCATCTTTCAGATCCCCTCTCATAAGCTGTTGGCTTTATAGGTAACCACCAGGAACTTAAGTTGGGCCTGGAAATACCAAACAAGGTTGGTGTCATATGGTCTTAGAAACATACACAAGAAAGCAATCTGATTGTTACATTGTGTACCAGCTACAGTTTCTGAACACACTTAAAAGGCAACAGCCCCATATAGAGTATGTTGCAAAAATCTAGCTTGAAGGTGACATATCGGAGCTGCCTTCTCCAGAAAAGGGTTGACACACCAGCCAAAACTGGGCAAAAGCATTCCTGGAAACAGCAGCTGCTTTGGCATCAAGGAGCTATGCTGGATCCAGAAGCACTGCCAAAAAGCAAAGCCTATCCTTCAACTTGAGTGCAATCCCATCTAGAACAGGCTGTACTCACAGTCCTAAATTAGATTGTCTGCTGACCAACAGCACCTCTCTCTCGTCTGAAATTAATTTGTTAGTCCCTGTTCTGTCCTGTGGGTCCAAATGCAGACCAGGGTGATGAATTGAATGATGGCCCAATGGACCCAGTTGCAGGGATTCCAAAGAAAGATGCACAAATCTCCATAGTGATCAGTTGTAGTATTTTATATTATAAGTATAGCAAGATACTCACATACTGCAATGTAATGCAGGATTCCTTGCTGCTGAAGTGGCAAGCACCACTTTGGCTTTGTCCATGAAGTGCTAATCATATATGGTTTACTTATACAAAAAGCAAGGTATTAAGCAGGCAACAATGGTCCAGTTAACTCACTCCTGGCTTACAGGCCCCTTCCCAGCTCTTATCCATCTCTTAGATAAGCAAGCAGCTGACAAGCAAGCAGCATGAGAAGCCTCCTCTATTCCAAAGAAGGCTTCAAACAAGCAGATAAACATGTGTGATCTCATGTTACAGCTCACACCAATTAGGCCTGGGGTTATCTTGACTACCAAGATAGCATTTACAGGCCTTCCGGGACATTTGCACCTTTTGGTTCTACACAATCCCCAACCAGGCCTTCATTGTATTGAGATACTGGTTCAGAATGTAGTCTCGTGGACATTATTTGGAAATTAGAGATAGAGCTAAGTATCGCTGGCTTGAGGACACAAAATAATATCTTTGCTTTCCCCATTAAGGGAAAAGAAATAGGGCTGAAAAGTATTTTAGACTATGAGGTAGCTCTGATAGAGAATGTAGGTGATCCTGACTGTTAGTATGTACACACACACACACACACACAGCAAACAACAATTCAGGATCACATCCAGGACTTTCTCAACAAATACTAGTTTGACTACAATTAAGTCATACTCAAAGTAGACACATCAGTGGGCATTGCTAACTTAAGTGCATTAATTTCAGTGGGTCTACTCTATGTGGATAACAATTTCCTAGCATTAAATCAAATAAAATCCAAAGTAAACAAGCATAATGTCCCAAATTTCAGGTTTAAAAGATGTATCTGACATCCAATCTAAGCAAGCAAAGAGTGTAGGACCCGCTTTTCAGTGGAGTAGTTAAGAGTTTGGAATCTTACTACATCAAGCTGGCTTAGCCATGAATGTAGCCTTGCAGTTTCCTAGATCTGGGAATTAGTATAGCTTAGTTCTTTTTGTTTTTTGCTTCGCACTAATCTGAAATAACTGGTGTCTGAATCATGTATCCAGAAATGAAATTACCCATCATTCAATTTTAAAAATTGTATTGATCATATATATGTTGCATCTGATGTATATGGTGATGTACCACTTATACATGCTGACAGTACATCTTCAGCTTGTTAGTAAATGATAGGGGTGTGCATCGGCTCTGTGTACCCTGAATGTGAAACAGGGAAGGTTATAGTTTGTACTATAAACAAGGCATCTTGAGGTGGATCACAGACTCCTAAAGCTTCTGTTACTCTGTGGCCTCTACTTTCCACCCCACCCTGCCCTCAAAAACCAAAACAAACTGACTGGGGAAATGCCAAGAGCTTGAGAGGGTAGTGGATAGAGAGGTGGGGGAGATGTTTCATTTTGATGGACAGGTCTTCCATGAATCAGTGTGAATAATTTCCCAGGGTACTCCAATCACAGTGATGTGTGAGACGTTAAAAACTGCTTGTTTTTCACAAAACAAGTCAATGAAGAGGTCTCTTTTGTAGCCCCAAAAATCCATGGGGAGAGGCAGAAGCCCACCCTATCAATGACCCTTGGAGTAACAAGGGTCATTTCTTGGGAATCTATGCTATTTTTACATCATTGTTGCTGCTTTTCCTCATAGTACTCACTCTGAAATAGTAACATCTGCACTTGTAGGAGAACTATTACATGTATCATTCTGAAATTTTGCAGCCTTCGTCCTCTCTGAAGGTATGACCTATTCTACAAACTGAATCTAATTATGTCATAACATGAAAAAAAGATTTGTTTTTAAGAAAATCAGTTTGTAAAGGAGCCACACACAAAGTTCCCTAGTTGTATCTGCTTACAGTTATGAAGGCTTAATCCACTAAGGAGGGATTCCTATGCCGGCACATTTCATCCACTTCTGTGAAAAACGTTATAGCTGTTTTAGTTTCCCGATTATAGTGGATAGGGGAAAAGAAAACTTAATTTTCAATAGTTTTCAATAGATTAATTTTCAATAGATCAAATAATTTTCATTATTCGATCTCCAATAATGTCAAGTTGGAAAGACACAGAATGGTTCTGAAACAATTGGACTGCTTCCCAAAGACAGATACAAATTGACAATTGTGACCAGTGCACACCCCTATTAAATGACATTATAGTATTATATGTAGAATGTAATTTTGCTATGGATTGACAATTTAAAATACATATTTTAAAGAACATCCATATCTAAATCTTAAAAAAAGTTTCAGTTGTGTTCCAAATTATTTACAGATTGGTTTGAGTTTGGCAATAAAATAGATGTGGATGTTTAATCATGTTGCCACCTTGTTTAAAACGATGGCAAAATGTATGTCAAAATATAGCTGAACATTTGTTTAAAATGTTTGAAGGGCTTTTGTTAACAAATATTAATAGTGAAATGCAACAGATACTTGGCCATTCTTCCAGAGTATATTTACTGAAGTAGATGTGTCAATTTGGATCAAAGGAAAAAAATATTTAACACAGGAGCATGATAAAATCGTTCAGCATACACAAATTTCCTCCCAATATTTAACTCTTATAAAAATGGGACCACAAATTGTATTTATGTGATTTTCATGTGTTCAGTGGATTTCCATAACAAGCCATAGCAAAAATGTTCTGTGTCAATTTCGCCCAATCAATTTTCAACATATTTTTCCTTCTTAAATTAATATAATGTTCTGTGTTTTACTGTCCCTTCTTTATTCCATCTTCTTAGTTATTTCTGAATATTTCCCTTTATTCCTGTGATCTTTCCTTCATAGCGGCACTGTCTCGGTGAAGCTTTGCATAAATCTATCAGCAATGTAAGTGAGTTGCACTTACAATATGTACATGAGGGCATGCTTGCACTTCTCAGCTTGCATACTGGCCAGTGCTGCTTCAGAGCATTAGCCTTTGAAATCAATAAAGAAATGTTGTTCAAGGGAAGAGTTTACACATTAATTTCATAAAAAGCTCTGCGCTGCATTCATTCATTCGTATGTGTATGTGTTAATATCATTTGACATTAAACATCACACAGTCATTTTATGTGATGTAAAAGCAAGCTTGCAGGCAGTACATTTGCACATTATAAAGCTTTTTCTAAAGCATGGAAATGTGTGGTACCGTGTTACAATTTAATATAAATAATGCAACTCAGTTATGGTTTGGCTACTATATTTCATTCTGTTATTTCTACAAAGATTTAAAAATCAATGAGTGGGATCTAAATGGTCACCAGAAGGTCATACGCTATTAAGTTTATGCACTACATACACACATGATGTAGCTTCTCTGTCTTTCACTTACTTTGTCACACACATACATGGCTGAAAAGCCACTTGTGATGGTCAGGAGACCTTTCAGAGACGTGTGTAATGCAAGGGGCTGTGATGCAGCTAGGAATAAATCAGTTGTTCCCCTTTTTGCATATGGAAGTGCCTTTCACTTCATTTAAGGCTGTTTGGATCCTAGCTAACATTTAAACATAATGTTTAGGAAAACTCCCTGGAATATAGACTTTGGTCTTTAGGATAATCAAAACAGTTGAAGATCCCCTGCGGCAGGGATGAGAAATGTACGGCTCTTCAGTTACTGATGGACTCTTATCTTTCTTTAGCCCAACAAGGCAGTATGGCTAATTGTTAGGGTGGGCCGCAGCATGTTCACCATCCCTGCCCTGTGGCAATGAATTTATGATTTTTTTAAAAAAGTTTGTAGGCAGAGCTTTTCCTAGAATGACTAACATAGTTTGCAGGTACAGGGTGTCATTTTAGTTGCAGGCAGCATAGAGTTGCTACTAAAACAGTATTTTACAGCGCAAATATCTGCTCAGAAATAAATCTCATTGAGTTCAATGGTGTTTATTCCCAAGCAGGTACCCATTTACTTTACAGCACGATCCTATAGGTGGGATTCAACTGAGTCCTGTCAGCGGAAGCCTTCCACAAGGACTTGCATTTGCACAACAGGACTCCCCCCCCCCCTTCTCTCTCCATGCAGACCCTTGCAATTGGTTGAGAAGGTGTGCTGATACACCTTAGGATATGTTGTATCCATGACATGACCATTTTTTACCTTTTCCCCATTTTTTCGTGCTGCACCAGAGGATCTTAACTGGCAAAGCCCTTCTGCTAGCAGAAACTTCCACACTAATCCAAGGGAGTTCTGTCAATAGAAGCATCATCCTATTGGCATAGAGTCATCTCTGTCAGTGAGAAAGCACTTCTGCTGGATAAAATTCCTGAGTTGGGAGATCTCTGCACCATTAATGGCCCAATGGTTGTGAGCTTGGTTAAGATTCAGGATAAGATTCATCATTGGATAAGATTCCAATCATAGCAAACTCCAATTAGGGAAACTGAGGCAATTGTCTCAGGCAACAGGCACAAGCAGACACCAACTTGGCACCCCCTGGGCCTGCCATTTGCTTCCACTGACTGGCTCTGCTGCTAGTGCCACTGCCTGCTAGGCAAGGCTTTCTATTTCTTCCTGTCTCACCCTTCCTGCCTCACTTATGGAAAAGGTTAGGTTAAACTTAGGGGAGGAAAGTTACAGTAATGACAGTCACACAGTTGGAGAATCAGCTGCAATAGAAACTTTAAGAAAACAGGCTGTATGCATGTTTCTCCGCTGCCTACTCTTGGCACTGTTTGGATTGCAGCAGTGGTTAATAATAAAAATAATATTTATTTAACATTATTTCTTAAGAAACAAACTGTTTAACTCAAATACTGTGATGGGATAATGAGCTGCTTGTGCGTAAAATGCAAGTTTGGTCAAGTTCTCAAACCTCTGCCTGCGACGGAGCCCCTCCGGCATGGCTGCGTCAGTCGCTAGCAGAATCCGAAAGTGGTCGCTTTCGGAATCTCTTCCAACATAAAAGCTCCTTAACGGAAACACGTCTTCTGGACTCTCGGCGTGACAGTTTCCGGCGAGGAGTGGGTGTCCCTATAGGAGGTCTTGAGACCTCCCCACTGTTTTCGCTGGAAGTGTCTCTGAGCCATCCCTCCGACTCACTTTCCCTTGGAGTCCCTTCTCTCCCCCTACTGGTTCCCTCTTCAGCTGCTACGTCTCTCTCAACCTCAGTGAGCCTTTCCACCTCCTGTCCTTCCGATGGCAGTTCCCTGACAAATACATTTTGACAAAAACTTAAAATTTGTTCTTGTCCAAATGGGAAGATAAAAGAAGAGCAAAAGGGATATTTATACTGATTAACATAATTGGATTATTTCTATTACTGTATGTTAACTTGGAAATCTACCTCATCACTGAATGGTTATATGAATGTAAAAGGTCAGTGCTAGGGAAACATTAACATTTTATGCAATTTTAATAGGGCTTTCTGCACAGTTATGGCACTTTTTTCATAATTTATTATCAGATTCTAGTAGGTTGGTTGTCATTGTGTCAATAATTTAATGCAAGGATAGGAAATGAGACATTACAATAGATAACGAACAGAATCAAAAGAAAAAGATTTTAAAATGTGGAAGCTTAAAATAGAATCTTTATATACAACTTGTTCATATTAAGCACTAGGCAGCTAGTAATCCAGTCCACTTATTTAAGGTGACCAAACTGATTTTTATCATCCTTTTCTTCTACTTCAAAATGGGATAGCAAGTTTTAAAAGTTGATTTATATGCATAAAAGAATATATTCCATGCATGCATGTATTACACGTAAAAGTTTGTCCTTAATTTTGCTACTTTTCATGGAACTTCCAGTAGCATATATTCTTTACATAGTATCTGCCTTGATACGTTAAAATTGGTAATGATTAATTAAATTCATATAAGAAATATGTTGCTTCCAGGTTTTATTTAGAGAATTGGACTAATGTTCAAGTCTGTTCGGTGATGTGTGAGCAGAAGCTGAATATACTAGGTATCACAACCAAGAGAAATGATTAAGGAGGAACTTTAATTGTAGACCTTGCACTGCAGGAACATATAAGTCAAGAGTAGAACTCTTGCTTAGGGCCTGTATAATGTGTAGCAAGTAGAGTGGAACACAGCAACAGGAAGGGGTAGGACTACTGTAGATAGAAGTACTGTTTAAGGGTGGACAAGAATTTTGGAAGGTTGGGGAGTGTTTGAACCTCTCTCAGTTCAGAAAACGTTAAGCCTATTCCCTTTCAAATTTTGCCTTGGCAGCTTGCAATGGCTCCTCACCAGTTCTCTGATCTGCCAGTTTCCATCTTCCCCACTTAGCATGTGTCCGGAGAGGGATGTGATACATCAGCTAAGGCTGCTTCTAAGCTTTATTTGCCAGTGTATAATCTGGGAAGTACAGACTTTTCTCCCTCTTGGCTCACTCATTAATCAGGAAGGAAAACTGCAGTTTCTAGACTTAAACATTATTCTGAAATGAATATATCTGAGCATGCTCTTAGTCTGCATTGCTGACACTGGCAGGTGTTGTTGTTGTTGTTGTTGTTGTTGTTGTTGTTGTTGTTGTTGTTGTTTTTCACGCCTGAGTCCTGTTCCCACTGATAATGGAGGGTTTGTGTAACCTCTGGCCCACAGGCGTCACCATTTGACCCACTGCATGGTTTGGCCCAAACCATGCCCACCCACCATCATATAATGTCTGTTGCAAGATAAGTAGAGTCCCACAGTACCAAATACAAAAGGAAGAATTGGGAGCTTCTGAAGCAGATAGGGTGGTCATGTGTCCTACTTTACAGAAGACAGATCATCTATCTTGTCCAAGTCTAGTTTAAAGATAGAGGACAAGAGCTGGGGTTTGAAGTTGTCCATCAACAGTTGGTATCTAGACAACAGACTGAGCAGACAGAAGCATTCTCTCTCTATTTGGCAGTGTATAAGTGACCACCCTAGGAGGGGACATCCTGCCCCAGAATGAGTCTTTCCATGATTTGTAAGGTTGTCAGTGAAAACGGAAGCTTTTCCCTAAGAATTCCCATAAAAGGTTCAGAAACACCCATCCAATCCTGATAATATAACAAAACCTTCCACTTTAATACAGGAAAAATTATCTCTCTCTTCGCATTTATCACTTTCTCTTTGCTTGAAGTACATAATGTTGGAAATGTCAGCCATTTGAGATCAGGAAATATGGTGCTGTTGGTACCTTGGGTTACAAACACCTTGGGTTACCAACACTTAGGGTTACAGACTCCGCTAACCTGGAAGTAGTACCTCAGGTTAAGAACTTTGCCCCAGGATGAGAACAGAAATTGCGCGGCGGTGGCAGCGGGAGGCCCCATTAGCTAAAGTGGTACCTCAGGTTAAGAACCGTTTCAGGCTAAGAATAGACCTCCGGAACGAATTAAGTTCGTAACCAGAGGTACCACTGTACTTAAATAATTTGTAGTAGCAAAGTTAAGAGGCTACTCAAGTCCCTTTTGTTGTCAGGGCTCCTGCCCTAAATCTTTTGTTCATGGTTGCTAGTTCCCACAGATACATAAAGAAAACCAAGAATGGGGGAAGGGAAATTCTGAATTAAAAATTTATCATGACTGCAAGTTAATTTTAGTGCAGGCACTAGAATTTGTTGCAGCAGTCTTTCAGCTTGCTCGTTTATATATGTAGTGTTTATATTAGCTTTTACAACATCTGATCAGTAATTAGAATAATTGCTTTATTGTTTTACCTGTATCACACTGTAAATGTTTCTTCATTTAAAATCCTGCTATAATTTGTGAGTTCAATATTTATATTAAATATTGCTGTGTACATACCACTTTCCTTACTATACTGACTTTTTTTGTACTGTTTTGGGGGGGCAGGTTGGTTGGTTGTGGAGGACTCCCTGGTGCTGAATGGGGAAACTGTGCCCCTGAAGGAGCAGGTGTGCAGTCTGGGAGTCATTTTGGACTCACAGCTGTCCATGGAGGCGCAGGTCAGTTCTGTGTCCAGGACAGCTGTCTACCAGCTCCATCTGGTACGCAGGCTGAGAACCCTACCTGCCCATGGACTGTCTCTAGTTATCTCCCGCTTGGACTACTGCAATGCACTCTACGTAGGGCTACCTTTGAAGGTGACCCAGAAACTACAACTAATCGAGAATGCAGCAGCTAGACTGGTGACTGGGAGCGGCCACCGAGACCACATAACACCGGTCTTGAAAGACCTGCATTGGCTCCCAGTACATTTCTGGGCACAATTCAAAGTGTTGGTGCTGACCTTTAAAGCCCTGAATGGCCTCTGCCCAGTTTACCTGAAGGAGTGTCTCCACCCCCATCGTTCAGCCTGGACACTGAGGTCCAGCGCCGAGGGCCTTATGGCAGTTCCCTCACTGCAAGAAGCAAAGTTACAGGGAACCAAGCAGAGGGCCTTCTCGGTAGTGGCACCTGCCCAGTGGAAAGCCCTCCCATCAGATGTCAAAGAAATAAACAACTATCTGATGTTTAGAAGGAATCTGAAGGCAGCCTTGTTTAGGGAAGTTTTTAATGACTGATGTTTTAATGTATTTTTAGTCTCTTGTTGGAAGCCGCCCAGAGTGACTGGGGAAACCCAGCCAGATGGGTGGGGTATAAGTAATAAATTTGTTTAGTTAGTTTAGTTTAGTTTAGTTGTTTGTTTTGTTTTGTTTTGTTTTGTTTTGTTTTGTTTTGTTTTGTTTTGTACTATGAGCCACTGCAGACTAATGCAGAGCATACTAATGACTGCAATGATTTTGTCAGTTAACTTTATCAATCTGGAAAACCATATACCCCACCACTAATCTTAAAGGGCATTCAGTCCACGCTGTTGTTTCATGTGAGTTCAGTCTTGGAATGGTGTTTCTCAAATCAAAATGACCTGGTAGCACCTTTGCAGAGTGATGTCATACCTCAGAAGCCTCTGCGGTGTAGCTTCATTTTTGGCTAGTAAGAGTGCCAGCTGGATTTAAAGTTGCACTCTCTTTTATTGCCTGATGAACTTGGCCTGGGTGGTGCTACATAACTCACTCTGTGAGAAGCAATGTCCAGACCAGGAGTAGCCTGTGTGGTTTGTACATTGCTCTCTACCCTGCTAGTACCCATGTTGCCTATTACTGGGTGTGTAGGAAATCATCTACTGAATTGAAGGCTGCCAGTGGGCCTTTAGATTGATTTATGAAGGCATGAGCTATGCCATAAATTCATAATAATGGCATGTATTACAGCTGGGTTAAAGGATATGAATTTTCTTTAGAAGGTGCTGTAGAATTATTAGCATTGATTTCGGTAGTACATATTAGGCAAAAAAAATTACTGATATTTAGTCTCTTGACTGCGGTGATGGAATAGAATCTTTTCTAATTGATAAGTAATTTCTCAACACATTGTTATGCATGTCTACATGCAAGTAAGTTCAATTGAGATGAATGGGGCTTCCAGGTGTGTGTAGGATTGCAGTTACATACCCATTTTGGCTCACTTCAACCAGGCCAGGAAATGGGATGGTGACAGATTTTTCATTCCTCACCTCTGCTGTTTATTCCAATGGAAGGGACATTACTCCACCTTAACCCCCCAGGGCTGATGAAGTTTCATGCCATTTTTGAAGGTGTGTTGGAGAAACAAGGGGGCTTAAAATCCTATGGATCTTTGACTGCTCCTGATATGCACACCAAAATGCCTCACTTTGGCCCCTACTACCAGTGGGACACCTATATCCTTGAACTTTTCAGTGGGTGTATTGAGGTCCTCCAGCGGCTTAAGCGCCATCCCACCATTAGGACACACTCTCTGCCAGTGGTGCAGCACTTGAATTAACTTTCTGTGGCCACTGAACTGGCTTTCAGCTGGCTGTAGGATTGCAATCCAGTAAAAGTGTATTGCACTTGACATTCAAACAGCTGGTGATGACACATTGCTAATCTGCATGCCATAAACTATGTGGTATTTCTTTGCTCATTAGTTATAGTTCATAGTAATACTTGATTAGGCATATACTGTAGGTGACATCCAGTGATGTCTGGCCAACTTCCCAACAAAATTGCTCACACAATGGGACTTCCCCTTCCTTTCCTCCCCCCTGTAGTCCATTGTGCATGCACCCAGCTTCTGCTCTATAGGTTCCCCCATCTTTCTAGAGCAGATTTTGAGAACACTAGGAGCTGGATGGGAAAGGAAGAGAAAGTCCTGTTGTGCAAACAGAAGTCGACCTGCATGCAGTTGGATATTCAAATTTCTATTAACCAGAAAGCAAAATAGGCCCCAATACAGAGAGGAAATGTTGAAAAATGCAAGAACATTTGTGAACACAGTACACCTGTAGTCTTTCCGCTGCCCACCAGCTTTCCTCTACCATATAAGAAACTGCTTGATGCAGTGTGGGAGGGCTGCTATTTGGCGAGGCAGGACACCACACTTGTGGATCTCTGTACTTCTCTGTATTGTGACCACAATAAAAAATCTCAAATATCTATCAGTAAAAATAAACACAGTGTTTATAGTTTGAATTTCTAGTTACCTTTGATTTTCTGTGAATTAGATCTCCCTGTTGAAGCAGAATCTAGAAATGCAGCTTTCCCAGTCTCAGACTTCAATGCAGCAACTTCAGGCACAATTTAGCCAGGAGCGACAGAGGCTGGCCCAAGAGATTGAAGAGCTAGAAGAAGAGCATCAACAAAGACACAAGTCCCTGAAAGAAGCACATATCCTTGCATTTCAGAACATGGAGGAAACAAAAGAAGAAGAGCAAAAGGCATGTTCATTCAGTATTTTGTAGCATCTTAACATTTTCAGATTTCAGTATGTTAACATGAACTGTGATATATTACTCCAGAGAACTTCTTTATCTTCATTTGAGAACTCAGAAAGCACCCAAAGAAACATTGTGCTGGGAGAAAGGCAGGGGTGGAGAGGCATAGAGGAAACTACACATGTGTGTTCTAACTTCTCTTGAACTGTAATGGGAGGGATGTGTAGAGGGCTGAGTTACTCTTGAGGCCTTACCTCTAGGCCCAACCAAAGCCCTAACAACCCACATTTTGTCCAGAAAGTGGGAAAATGGAAAAGTGAGGGGGTTACACTCTAGGTTGTGGGATTGGAGTTACAAAAAAATAAAGGTCGCTGGTTAATAACAGTGGGTTGTTTATTATTATTATTATTATTATTATTATTATTATTATTATTATTTAGCAATCATTTTGCCTCATTGATAAGAATATTTTTCTATACACATAGAGCAATTCTCCTTTAAATTTGCTAGGAACTTGAGGAACGTTTAAAACAGAAGCACTTAGAAGAACTTCATGCGCTGAAAGAAGCACACAGGCAAGCTATGGATGCTTTCAAACTAGAAATGGAACAGGAACTGCAGACTCTTCGCTTTGAACTAGAAGATGAAGGGAAAGCTATGCTTGGTACAGTATTTTCATGTGACTATTTAAAACATAAGCTATTACTTCTGGTGCAGAAGGCAGATGGCATGTGCTGCCCAATATACAGAAAAATGAAAATGGGTGGTTTCCCGTGTGTTGGGCTACATTTAGACTTTTTCTGAGGAAAAGCTGACTATTCTCTAAGTAGTTGATACCCAGAGTTTTATAGCACAATTTACCCATTTTATTGGTGCAGTATTGTTATTTATCACCCCCTGTTCAGAATAATGCTGCTGTTGTTGGGTTTTTTTTAAATGGAAACTTGTGCCAAATTTGAGAAATACGCATATTCCTATGATAGTTTCATACAGATGTCTTGTGCTATCCCTCATATTGCCTGTTTTGTCCCAGTCTTTCATTACTAGGCCCTTTTCTTCAGTGTTAAATTTGTGCATATCACCTATTCATATCACTATCATTCATTAATAATTCCTTTTAAAGAGCAAACTCATTGTCCCCGCGCTCACAAAAATAGAGCCAAAACTGGGTCACTGAGAAGCAACAGGAAAGTAGCAGCGTGCATGCGGGAATCCTGAGATTTGCAGAAGTACAGAAAATATGGGGGGGGGGGCAAAAAGAGAGCAACCTGTAAATGCAAAAAAAGCCACTGAGCATGCTTAGTGGACACAGGGAGTCACAAAATGGTGTGTATCTGTGAAAAAAAAGAAAAACAGCCTTTAAAAAAGTACATAAATAATTGAAAACTGAAATAAAACTTTAAAGGGTCACAAAATGAGGCAGAAACTGAGTTGCTCTCACTGAATGTTATAGGCAACACTTATGTAACCACATTCCATGCAACTCACAATGGCTAACTTTTTCAAGCATCAAAATTCTGCAGTTTGAGTGCCAGGAATGTAATAAGTATTTAGATTACCTTTGGCAAGAGTAGCCACATGGTGCCCTACAGATGAAGAGGACTGCAGCTCTCATCATCCCTGATCATTGGCAATGCTGGCTGAGGCTGATGGGAGTTGTAATATAAAGTATCTGGAGTGGTAATATGAAATATCACATTGCTTACTCTAGGTCCACTGCAGAGTAATAAAATTCCACAAGGTTTTTAATGCTTAATTCAGCATTCAGCACAATTTTAATATATAATAATAATTACTGTTACATTGATAAACATTTCCATTTATTCACTCATTTATTTATTGATTGTATGACAAAATTTAACATTTTTCAGCTAAAGGAGGCAATATAGCTGGAAAACAAATTTGTTAAAAACTACGTGTCTAGTCATTCCCCTAAAGCAATAAATGCATGGTTATACATATGTGTGGTTTGGGTTACTACTTGTAGAACTATACAAAAAAATCTGTTTATTATCTCCCAGCATCTTTGCGCTCAGAACTAAACCATCAGCATGCTGCAGCAATTGATCAACTAAGACATAATCATCAACAAGAACTAGCAGCTGCTAAAATGGAACTTGAAAGAAGCATAGAGCTTAGCAGGCACCAGGTATATATCTTCCACATAGCCAAAAGAGAGTAAATATATTTTAATTATGGGCACAGAGCATATGTTCGCCGTTAAGAAAAATTGCAACTCCTTTAGTACCTGTTTAGTATACTGGCTCCTTTCAGTCAATATCATTTCTTCTATTCCAACTTCATAGACTAAGTGCTGATGCTTATGTAGGCAAATGGCACCAACTATGGACAAGAGGGAGGTATCAGCTTGCCCAAGTGAACCTAGAGGTCTGCAGAAATGCAAAAATGGGAAGAGAGAAACCATAGGAGGTAGTTTCCCTCCAACACAGCTAAAACAGAATTGTGCATGTATGAAAAACTGATCCATGGCAATTTCCATGTATTGCAAACAAGGTTTGATCTAGAAAATCCACCCCTGGTTTTCAGTTAATAATGCTCAAGGGAACCAGTGGGCAGAGACCACCTAATCTTGCAGAAAAATAGCAGGAAGGTCAGAATGAACCTCAGTACCTCACCCAAAACCTTCCTGGGAAGATTGCACATGTGCACTTCACTTGTGCTGCTGGAGAGTATTTCTGGTAGCAGAAGGTAGCATGGAGGTGCTAGTCTTGAGCCTACAGGAAATTTGTGTGTGTGTAGAAAAGCACAGCTGTCTCTAAGTCCATAAGTACTTTTCATAATGATGGTTCAGCCCTCCCTTCAGCTCTAACATGATCACCATATTTTGCAGAGGAGAAGAAATATGGCAAAGTAGGGGCGGGAGGTACAAATGCCTATCTATAGTTCTTTATATGTTGCCATTTGTAGCCTTTCTAAATTTAATCTGATTCTTTACTCTTATCTAGTAACTAGAAATATAAAAGTGGGAAAGTAAGTTATGTTTATTCAACCAGAAGCAAGTGCGTCATATAAAAATATGTTATATAAAGTATTCTTAACTTATTGATACTTGCTTGATAGGAAAAGGAGTTTGTTTGCCGGATATCAGATCTACAGGATGAATTGAGGCATCGAGACCACCATATATCTGAACTGGATAAGGAGATTCTTGCTCTGCATGAAAACATAAGTGCACTAACCAAGGAACTGGAATTTAAAGGGAAGGAGGTTCTCAGAATACGTAGTGAATCCAACCAACAAATTAGGTATGGATATTTGCAATGTCAGGTAATATGTTCTGATTGATTTGGCAACCTAAAATTAATGAAGGGCCGTACTTGATTTTTTGAAACTTACCTAGAATATTTTAGGCAGTCAGATTCAAATTGCTAGATTCATATGCCCATTTGATGTCAGATGAAGTAACAGTGAAATTTAAGTTTTGGACTGCCCACAATATTTGCAAGTTGCAGAGTTTAGAGGACATTAGCTATTGGTAAGGTACAATCATAAGCTACTATTTAATATTTATTAAAGTGCCCTTAAGTATATTTTTGTTTACATTTCACCATGCTTATTTGCAAAGCATTAAAGGAGATGACTTTTTAGTGAAATAAGCTAGACGATTAGAGAAACAAAAATAGCAGAATTAGATTTTGTAGTTCTTTTCAGTGATGCTATGCACAAATCCTTTGCAAACATGGCAGGAAGTCAAGATGAACAAAGCTGGTGTAAGAATAACCTTTTTTAACATAAAATAAATTAAACAGGCTGCATGAACAAGATTTAAACAAGAAACATGAGAAAGAGCTGGATGTCATGACAGCAGACCACATCAGAGAAAGACAAAGCATGCTGGCAGATTTTAATAAGACCCAAGAGCTGCTCAAGGAAATTAATTCAGCTTTGCAAATTTCGTAAGTTTTATTACATTAAACCATTTCGTATGTGAGCAGAGTTTGAATGGAATGATCTACAGTATTACTCAGTAAATTATGATGGACATTGGAGAGACATGCACAAGTGGAGGAACTTCTCAAAAAGAAGCCCAAACTTGTCTTTATTTGGTGTACCCACTAACTTTGGTGGAATAATTTAGACACACCTACAGCCTTTCTGCAAAACAAGATAAAATATAGCATGTTAGAGAATAGTGCAATCCTATGCATATCTACTTAGAAGAAAGCCTCATTGACACTGGTGGGTCTTAGGTAAGTATGGATAGGACTCTCAATAGCTCAAAATACATTTAAAAGCCTGGGAGAACAAGGATAACGGTGTTGGCACCAGGCAAACTTTCCTGAGGAGGGAATTCCACAAATGTGTCACTTCTGATAAGGCTCCTTTAGCCTGTCATTAGTGAAAGAACAGTTAGGCAAAATATGGACATATATGAAAAGCCTTGAAAAGTTTAATTCTGAAAACTGTCTCTGATTTAATCTCTGTGTCTGATTCATCCTTGGCTGTCCCTTTTAAGTCAGTTATCCTTGTCTCTGTCCCTGTCTCTTTGTTTTCTTTTGTCCTGCAATAGCAGTAAAATGTAGTAGAAGAAAAAGAAAGTTTTGGTAGTTTTGTTTCAATTCTGCAGGGATTTGTAGGAAGTGGAGTTCACTGTTCTTCAGTGGACTGGTTCTCTTTTTATGAAATTATTATTTTTAACATAAAAATACCTTCAAACTTTCAATCCAAACTTAACAGCAGTGTTTCAGCTTTAGGTAGATTGATTCAAGTGCTTGAATATGCCTCTAGATTAAAAAAGAAACCTTAACTTAAAAATTCAACATGGCTTGAAAGCTAGGCTTACAATCCTTTTCTCTGACATATTCATTTTTCTGTGTGCAGGAGAGTATTCAGTCACATAAGAAGAGCCCTGTTGAATCAGACCAAGACCCATGTATTCCAGCATCCTGTTCTCATAGGGGCCAGCCAAATGTTTTTGGGAAGCCCACAAGCAGGACATGAACACAACAGTACTCACACCACTTGTAGTCCTCATGAGCTAGCATTCAGAAGTATGCCACTTCCAATATTGGAGGGAGTTTACAGTCATCCTGGCTAGTAACCACTGATAGTGTTAGCCTCCAAGAATTTTCTAATCCTCTTTTAAAGCCACCCAAGTTGGTGGTCATCACCGCATCTTATGATAGCGAATTCCATTGTTTAAGTACATGCTGTATGAAGAAGTACCTCCTTGTGTCTGGCCTAAATCATCCAGCATTCTGCTTCATTGGGTGACCACGGATTCTAGTATTATATGAGAGGGCGGAAAGCTTTCTCCACACCGTGCATAATTGTATACAGTTCTATCATGTCCACCACTTATTCACCTTTTTTCTAACCAAAAAAGACCTAAATGATGTAACCTTTTCAGAACCTTTTCCCAGCTTTACAGTACAGTCGTACCTTGGAAGTCGAACAGCTTAGTTCCCGAATGTTTTGGCTCCCAAACGTCGCAAACCCAGAAGTGACTGTTCCATTTTGCGAACTATTTTTTGAAGCCAAACGTCTGACCGGGCTTCCACGGCTTCCGATTGGCTGCAGGAGCTTCCTGCATTGCAGGGGGTTGGACTAGATGACTCTTGGGTTCCTTCCAACTATACGATTCTGTGATTCTAGGGAATGTGGAGCAGGCAAACACAATCTCAGTCCCTTGCTGTGCTTAAGCTCCAACCATGCCTGTATTTACTATTTTAATACACTGGCTAACAAATGCATTTTTATATATCTTTGAAGTGAGAATTTAATCTTTAGGAGAAGCACCTCATCATATTACTGCTACATTGGCCTTGGTTTTGATTTTCTTCCATCTTCATTCCCTCTTTATGTGATACTGTACCTCTTCACACACCCCATCTCCCCTTCTACTTAATAGTTTATTATACGCAAAAGTGTTGGTAAGCATCTCTTACACTATTTTTGTGCACATGGTTATGGTCAGATTAAAAAATATTGTATCCTTGAAAAAACTGCCATATAAGGAAATCTGAGCTACTTGACTCTCTTAAACTTTCCACGCAACCAGACTAACAGCAATTAGCCAGGGGATATAATCTTAGTGCTAGGATATGAGATGGACTGAATAAACTCTTGTTCATCATCTGTCATTCGTCTGAGCCTGAAGCTTAGATAGTAATGTATGATCAAAATCAAGTGTCTACTTCTATATACATACTCCTTTGAAACTGCTGCATTAGATCTAGTCCAAGAGCCCTTCTGAGAGTCAAATTTGGGCTGACTAACTGACCGATAGAAGGTACTTTCTAAGGTATTTTACCTACTTGTAATTCCATTGCCTCTTCTGAAAGTAATTTTAGAAAAAAGTGCTTTTCCATGCAGACATAATTGATAGATAGCTCAGGACAGGTTCACAGCCCAATCATGTAAGCCCCAGTTCACACCTGTGCTCCCCACACCCCACAACATGGCCCACCTACAAGATAACGCTTAATTGTGAATTAGCCCTTTCATTTATTGTCATCTGGAAATTAATATTCTTAACCCATTTGTTAGCGTTCAAGAATATGAATAATGATTCAATACCAAGTAGCAATCTACAGTTGTATTCAAAAGTTACTAACCTCTATGAATGCTAGGCTTTGTTTTATTAGGCTTTCCTTACAGCTTCTATGTAAATTGGTGTGCTTATTTCCATTCTCTCCTTTAATGCTTCTTCATTCCCTGTTTAAAGCCATCTCACAATTTTCTTGATGTAATTGCTATTTGTCGTTTGTGGCACTTATACTGTTCTTGTTAAATTGTTCCTCAGCAGTTAGTCTGATACTGTCTTACACATTTGTGGATTTGTTTTAGTTGTTTTAGCTTTAGTATCTTTTGTGGGGAAGAAGTAAACATCGGTTATGTGGCTTCCACTCTGATTATGGCAGATGGTGGCCCACAAGCTCAAAATGCCATTTCCTTTATTGTAGCCAAGCATTAAAGAAATCAGTTAGTATGTAGAAGATCACATAATAGCTCTTGTGGTTTATTCATTGAGTTAGTTTGATAGCATGATTTTTATGGCATTATATCTGAACTTTGGACTATTATTAACCCATGGGTGATGTTTTGTCTCCTATAAAGTTTAGAAGAAATGGAAGAAAAATATCAAAACAGGGAATCAAGACCAGAAGATGTACAGCTTATTGCAGAGTTGAAAGACCTGATTGCTGAGAGGGATCAGCTAATAAAGAAACTGATTGTAAGACAGTTTGGTGCTCTTTTGGTATGAGCATGCCAAAGGCTAATAACGCTTGTCAAATCTCCTGAGAATACAGTCCTTGCATTGGATACCCCTTAAATTACTTGTTTTTATATGGTAGAGCAATCATAATCCTGAATGGATTTAGAGCAGGCAGAAGACCTGCTCTTTTACCACTCTGTAAAGACCTAAATTATAAATACAAAGTAAGTTCAAAAGCATGCCAAAATGAAGTAAGGAATTGCATCCTTAATTTTAAAGTAATTTTAATGTCTTATCTCAGAATAATGTTTAGTTTTCCCTGTGCTGTCTTCAGGATTTGGGGGAGCCTCCAACAGGGAACCCTAAGTGAGCTCTCATAAACTGGAGGAGGTGGGGAGTGCAAAATGATAATTCTCTTATCTTCTGAACTTCTTGGATGTTGTGTACAAAGTGAAAAAAAACCCAGTGTTTTAGGGTGGTGGAGTGCTGTTCCTGAGTGGCCAATTTCTGTGAGCCACTGCAATTTTTCCTATTAAACTTGCATGCTAGCACAAGGACACATGCCCAGCAGGAACTCAGAATCCCATTGTTTCATCCCAGCTATGGTGGATTCCACTGGTGGCTTTCCTTGCTATGATATAGAAGTAACTTGCAAATATGGTTTGGGACATAGATGAAACCAGTGGCATGATCCCAGCATCCAAAGAATTTTTAGGAAGTTATGAATGCCAATGCAATTCTTTGTACAGCTGTCCACGAAAGGAAGGAAGTAGGTAAAAATCCCCATGTAGAGGATGAAGTTGAATCACTCTGGCACACTCATGAATGTAAGAATTATGCTGAGTATGAAAATGACCACCTTTCAGACTTCTGGTAATGAGTTACAGTTTTGAGTTTAAGTTCTAAACCTTCAGATTTGAGTAATCAATGAGCTCTTGAGTGAGTGAATGTCACTCTGGCCACAGTAACTTAATACCCAAGTTAACTGATACAGAAATTTATTTTAATCTTTTTGTTATTTATTAGGATGACAAGAAATTCTATCAACTGGAACTAGTCAATAGGGAGACTAACTTCAACAAGGTGTTTAATGCAAGTCCTAATGTTGGTGTTATTAACCCTCTGGTGAAGGTATGTCATACATTTACAATGTTGAAACTGGGAAAACGTGAATTACTAATATTACACAAATAAAAAGGATCAATAACACTGTGAAAGACACACAAAAGAAAGCCAGCTGCATGTGGTTTTCAACAGCATCAGTAACAGTAAGCCATGGTCAGTAATGATGGCTCTCATCAATGAGCAGTGTGCTAGTGCATGCTGCTGAATTGTGCCCACTTCTGCACGCCTACGCTGTGGTTTATTTCCCACTAAGCAAAGCACAAGCAGAATACAAGGTTCTCCCAAGGCTTAAAGTTTGGTTCTTGGGGAGACGGAATGGGCAGAGTGGAATGTGTATGATGCAGCAATATGCTCCTGTATTATGTTTTACAGTGTGCAGTTTTGTTTTTACTCATTTTTTTCCAGTAAAGAACCGAAAGAAGGATGCCCCCAGAGACTTCTTTCTATCAGTGGCAAGATGCTGGCAGCAGGGGGGCAGGGCATGAAGGGACAAAAGTCTTTCTCCCCTTTGTGCCCCATACAGGCTTCCTTCTCTCAGAGTGTCCAGGAGAAGGAAGCCTGCAGGTTCATGTCATATTCTGCCACTGTACTTTCTCAACTTCTCTTCCTGGGGTGGGCAAGGAAGCAGGGCTTTCTATGGTCACCCATGTCTTCTAATAAGCAGGTAGGCCATAGCCAGCCATACCTCCTCATCCTCAGGCCCTGACTCCTCCTTTACATTCCTGCTGGTCCTGACAGTGACATGGCATGAGAGAGAAGGATACAGCACATGCTCGGTGACTCCTTATATTGCAGCCAGGCTCCACTTACTTCAGAGGTTAGTGGTATGCCTCTCCCCTCTGACATGCAGCAACATCAGAGCAGGATACTATTTTCCTGTCCCCCACAACATGCTGCCTGGGATGACAAACCCGAACCTTTTTAAGAATTATTGCAGACACGGAGGTTTCCTTTTTTCAAATCTCCACATTGTTAGTCCTTTCTGCGGTTTGATCTCTCAGGCCCCTTCTAGATGACTATTCAATTGTGCAGGGGATGTGCAGTCATTATGAAGTTGTTTCTTGAGATCCAAATCCCAGTCCCTTAGTGAGCATGCACACTGTGGAGAAAAAGCAAGGGAAGCAGTGTTGGTCTAGAAAAAAAAGTAAAACCCAGTTTGACAATACCTTTTATATTAGGACCAACCAAAACATCACAAATGTTATGGCAAAATTGAAGTTTTGACTTGATAAAAAAAGCAAATAATTGTTTGGTTTTTGCAAATTGATAAATGGTTGATACTAAAATCTTATTAGTGGCATCACCAGTTCATCTGTCTGTTGGAGTCTTGCAGTAAGGATGCTTCACTCTGAAGAATAGATCCATGTGTGCCATCTAGTGGAAACAGCCTGGCATGCGGCTGGAAAAACTCACTAAGGTTGCTTTCACACTAGCCTTTTTCCTCTGGAATTGCCATTCTTTGTTCACCCACATTTTACAAAGAATTGGGACAATGTCAGTGTCAAAGTGTAGCTGTCAAATGCTTTCAGTATTAAACTCTTGTCATACCTGATTTGTGGCTCTCTTTTTTGCGGCAATAAAACACAATTGACCAGCCTGTCCAGTGTAAACAGGAAAGTACTATTGAGGCTTCTCAGGTCTCGTATATGATTAGATAAAAGTTTCCTATTTACAGTTCCTTCCCATTTTATTGCTTACTGTCGATTTGAAACTATGGTAGTTGTCCCAATTTATTTATTTTTTCTGTTCTCACCAGGGAGGCTTTAATGACTGGTTTCCTTTCATTATTTTTATTCCTTATAGTTTTATTTTGACATAAAATATGAAAAGAATAATAAACTGAATAGATCTGTAATAAATGTTGCCCCCCACCACAATGAGAACATAAACTGACACTAGGGCAATTAAGAGATTGATTATTCAAGGAGCAATTAAGGAGCTATCAATCAGTTCTCCAGTTGGAACCAAGAGGGAAGCAGTTAAACAAGCAGACTCTGTGAACAGGAAACTTTTAATTAATATTTTAAAAGACCTTTGTTAAGCAAGTTTTATTTGCGAGTAAACATTTTAGAAAGATCATGGCCACAGGAAGAGTGTTGGTGGATAATATAGTCCTATACAAAGTATTGTGGAACCAGGGTGGTGCCATGTTTGACTGGGTCCTCAGCAGCCCCCCACATGTGGGTCCCTCATTGTGACTAAGTCTTGATCTAGCCCATTATATACTTTCATAGAGAGGTTCCCCCCCCATCTGTCAGATTTCCTTTAGGAGTGAAGTTTACTAGTTTTCTTTTAAGTTGCATGGGGATTGGGAAGAGGCTGTAATTAGACTAGAACCTAACAGATTCTCCCACTACATTTCTGTAGTTGGACCAATACCATGTTAGTGTAAACAAGAAAGTTAACATTGTTCTTTAAGAAGAAGAATCTGCATACAGACTAAAACTGTCAAAATTATTTAAAGCTAAGTCAAGCTCTTCAATATTGCAGTAAACTGGCTGGAGCATTTAGCTTTCGTATCCCTCTGGAGAACGCTTTAAATGCAGCTGTACTAAAACTGTAATAAATAAATAATATCCAAACCCTCACTTTCAGGTGAAACAAAGAAATGAGAATTTTAAAAGCCCAAGTAATTTCCTTATCTGTACAGGCCCTTCCTTACATTTGTTATTTTCAATGCAGCAAAAGAAGAAGAATGATAAATCAGCAAACAGGTTTGTGAGTGTCCCCAATCTAAGTGCTCTGGAATCTAGTGGAGTGGGCAATGGACATGCTAACCGCCTGGATCCTATTCCAAATTCACCCATCCATGATATTGAGTTCAACAGCAGCAGACCACTTCCACATCCTATACCACCCAAAGAGCCCAAGACGGTTTTGAGGTGAGCACTGCCTCACCAGTTTTTGTTTTTCCTAACTTGGAGAAATTTTTTATTTCTTTTTAGCTGAACCCACATGTCTTTAAGAACAACACAGGAGTACAAATCTTACTTTGGAATCTTAATTTTCACACTATATTTTAAGCCTCTTTACAGTATTCCTTTTTTATTGTAAAACTTGTTGAAATGTAATTCCTCTCCCCTTTTCTAATAAGTCTGGAACCCTTCTTTCATTTTTCTAATGAACTACACAGTCAGTATGGTTCATGTGCTTTCAATTGTTTACATTTATGAACAATTGTGTTAAATGTTTGTGTTATTACTAGCTGTCCTTTCAGAATGTTACAATCCCCATATTAAAGGTCTTTATTGTGTAACAGTGGATCTTACCTGAAAAAACTGTTTTCTGTGTTAGATGAATGTGTGCTGATTTATTCCCTTTCCTTACCTCAGATAAAATCTTTATTGGAAGCAAGCTTAGAATATGTGTAAATATCTGCATGTATTTAATGCTGGGTTTCAGCATTAAAATACCCAAGTTTAGCTTTGCTTTAGGAAGTGATGGAATGAGTTTTACTATCAGATTAAGTCAAATATATAGTGCTTGATAGTCTGGTGAGTAAAAGCCCTTTCCATACTGCTTCTTAATTCAACTTCAGTATTACCTGCAAAATATAGTCTGGGGGCAGAAGAGAGAATGATAAAATTTTATAGTATTTTTTTTCTAAAGGCAAAGTAGAGTTCCTGTAATATTAAATGTTCCTTATTTTTCCCTGTGCATGTGGTATGCATGTTTGCTCAGGCGTCACTAACATGCATGTGCATGAATTCATGGATTGCGATGCTGGAGTTTCCATTGCAAATTATTTCGTGCCTTGTATTACCCCCCAAAAACGGTAGGGATTATTTTATTAATTTTTCTAACAATTACATTTTACTAGCACGTTAAAGTAATATAAAGATTACATCATGCAGGTATATTTGGGAATTATATTTGTGGGTGGCAAGTGTGTTTGCTTTGCACTGAATTCCTTGTTATAACATATCTAACCCCTTGTGCATGAACCTACAATAATTCAGTTTGGGCTATGAAACAGTTAAAATACATAGTTTAGTTTTCATTCTGCACGTATTTAAGAATATGATGCTTGCATCATACTTCTGACAACTAATTTGACCAGAAGAAAAGGATGCTAAAAGAGGATCTTCCAAAAATCGCTTTTCCCCACAGTACATTTTTTTAAAAAGGCAGCCATCCCATTCATTCCCCCGCCTCCCCAAAAATACTATTTTCCCCCACCCTCTTATGTGGCTTAGTGACCATGTGCTGCTGATGCTCTCCAATGGAGTGGATGATCGGAAATAGTAAAAATGGGCATTAACTAAATCAGGTTATCCTATGACGTGATACTTGATTTGCAAACATCATGTGCTATGTATTGGCTTCTTTGTGCTTTTTCCAGGCCTTCTGCATTTTCACTGTTGGTTGTAGGTTAAATCTGTCTTTTCTTTTTATGAATTTAGCCCTCCTCAGACTGAAGCTTCTCCAATGGCTTCACCCGATCCACAACGTCAGGAATGGTTTGCCCGTTACTTCACATTCTGAGAGATTATTTTTGTGTGTGGCACAGTGTGGTGTGGACTGTTCATAAGAGCATGACCTTAAAATAAACCCTTATGTGAACAAGCTTACCTGTAATATGTCAAACACTGTGAATGAGAAAGTATTTTGTCTCTGATTTGAAAATGCACTGTATTTTATGTGATATTTGTTGGAATCACTTGACATGGTAATATAAATGTGCTTAATGACACTTTTATTTTTATTTAAAATGGAAGAGTATTTAAACTTTGTAATTACTGCATAACAAATTTTCGTAGAAGAAACTTAAAGCTTCCTACCCATTTTCCTATAAATATGTATTTTCTTTGGTTTCAGGAAAGGCTTTCCCCCTCCTGTCTCCCATCCCAAATGCAATCAGTTGCATGGTTATTGTATATCAAAATAAACTGTCAACAGTTTAAAAATCAGATTACGGGAAGATATGTTTAAATCCTTCTGTTTTTATTTAGTTATCTTGTAGAACTTGACTTTTAAAATTGTGTTTACTCTAAAAGTGGTGAAGAATGCAAAATAAATAGCAGTAGTATAGCTGATGGCCTTTAGAGTGATTTTAAGAACATGACATCCTTATTTCTTATCTACAACTGATCTGCCCTTTAGTAATTATAATTACCATATTTTAATGTTGGATTTCATCAAACTTTTGTCAAATATTTTATAAATATCTACAAAGACAGTGCTCTTTAGAACATGTGGGGTACTACACTATGTAATGCTGTATTAATGAATAATCATTTATGGAAATCTGCATTTTGAGGACATTATAATTTGGGAGCAAAACTCAGGCTTTACCAAAAAAAATAGTGCTAAATCAATTATGCATAATAAAGCATGCAAATCTTTCATTAGAGCTCCAGCATACTTAACTTACAAAGAAAGATGTTCCATCTTACATTATAAAATTAAGCCAGGGACCACATGACCTTTTTCATATGGCAAATGAGCCTGATTTTCCACTCTATTACACTTGTCTTACTGATGTGCAATCTCGCTGGCAGAAAATATGTAATACCATGGCAAATCTGGTTTATATACTTTTGTTGATGATGTTGTCAATTCCAAGATTACCACAATGCAGCTGACACTGGTAATCTCAGGGAGAATTTTTTTCTTTTATGAATGTACTTTCAGACCTGATATTTGTATCTTTAAAAAAAAGAGGGGGTATTGCTTGGTTATTTTAAATAAGATTTTTATCCTTCGATACAGAATTATAGCTCTTCATTATTTCTGCTGAAGCCCTGACCATGTCTTCCCATTATGCAAAAACATAATCAAAGGTACCATTAATAGTTACAATAAGTTTTATATGTAGCATATGTATAAAAGAATAATTTGTATGTTTTCATATAAAATATAAAATATTCTAAATCAGAATTTTAAAAATGTATCTCTTGCAAACTCAGCCTGAAAGCTTCACTGGAAGCAGTGTTCTAATGTTTTGCTGCTAATCTAAAGCAGTGTTTGGCAGATACTCTATGGTTGATGGTTTTAACTGTAGGTATATGCAGCCTTTACATTAGAAGAAAGCCATATCGAGTCAAAGTCAGATTTCTTGGCTGTTGTGTGAAATAAAACACACTGGATGATTTTGCTATGATGTTCTGAAGTATTTGTTGCGTTGTGTTTCTTTTTTCTTCTTTGAGGTCACTACATTATTTTATCAAAAGAGCTCTAAAAGTGAGAAATATTTGCACCTGGTATGACGCAGGTGGTGCTGTGGTCTAAACCACAGAGCCTAGGGCTTGCCAATCAGAAGGTCAGTGTTTCAAATCCCCATGACGGGGTGAGCTTCCGTTGCTCGGTCCCAGCTCCTGCCCACCTAGCAGTTCGAAAGCACACCAGAAGTGCTAGTAGATAAATAGGTACCGCTCCAGCAGGAAGGTAAACGGCGTTTCTGTGCGCTGCTCTGGTTTGCCAGAAGCTGCTTAGTCATGCTGGTCACATGACCCGAAAGCTGTCTGTGGACAAACGCCAGCTCCCTCGGCCTATAGAGCGAGATGAATTCCACAACCCCAGTCATCTGCAACTGGACCTAACGGTCAGGGGTACCTTTACCTTTACCTTTATGTATAGGTATAGCAATCTTTAAAGTTTACTTTCCTTCGGTTTTCTTGTTTACAAAATGCTCTTCATGGGGGAAGATCAATATTGCTAGGCATGCTGCCTTTCAGAGAACCTTATTCATTTCAGAGAAACTACTAACTGAGCAACCCTAATAAGTGTCAAAGAGCTCCTAGATGTCCTGAAGCAGTTTTAAAACTTGCCTTAAAAGGCCTGTAAATGAGCTAGATGCGTAAATCTTCTTCCAAAAATCATCCTCTCATATCAGCAACTCCATGGGGCCTGAGGGGGCCCAAGCCCCCTCAAAAAATTTATTGGGGGGGCTCTGCCCCCCCAATAATTTAAGAAAATTATTGGGCGTGCGCAGCGGAAACGTCCTCCGCCGGTGACGTCACCCGGGCCTTGCGGAAAAGGCGTTGCGGGAGTCGCTGCCGCCGCGGCGGGGCCGCTGCAGAAGGGTGAGTGGCGAGGGCGGGACGGGGCCGCGCGCTCCTTTCCTTGGCTGCCCTCGTCGCCCGCCTTGGCTCCCGCGGCCGGCGAGGGGAGCCCGGGCCGCGCGCTGCTGCTGCTGCCGCCGCTGCCTCTCCTGGGGGCGCCGCCTCCCTGGGCGGGAACGCTGCGGGTGCGCGAGGGAGGAGGGCGGCCCCCGGGGGCTGGGAGAGCCGGGCTGCCGTGGCCGAGAGGGCTGCTCTGCCGAGCGTCGCTGACATTGGAACTTAGAAAACTTCCCGGGGCAGGGCCCCGGTATGGGCCCCCCCAATATTTTTTATAAGTCGGCGCCCCTGAGCAACTCATGTATCCTTCACATATAAAGTCCCTTTCACGTGTACTTGGGGGCTGGCTGCACTGCACAATCTTGAGGACAGTTTCCCACAGCTTTTCCCTTTATGTGGTGTACACAAAAAAGTGACTTGATTAAGTGAAGCTATCCACTATCTCCAATGGAAAATTTGCATTATTTAAGCTTGTTCTTACCTTCCACAGACAGGAATTAGAAATTTTGTGGACATAACGTTTAAAAATATTGCTTTACTTATCAATTCTAGATGGGAAAACCCCTCACCATCCGCACTATCCTTATCAATTTTTAAAGACAAACCCCTTTTCTCCTCCCACCTCCCACAAGCAAAATACAAGCCCCGCCCCAGTTAGACTATTTTAGGTTGATGATTTCTGTGGTCCAGACCTGCGTGTGTGTGGTGGAAAATGCTGTTCTCTACTCCTTTCAATGTGTTTTCAAAGATGCCTACATACTATGTCACTATATCATATAGCATGGGCAGGGCTTGATGGCAAAAGTGGATGAAGCTACACCATAAGTCAAAGAAACGTAAGAAAGTTTAGGCAGGACTACACCATATGGACACAATCCTGGCATTGCTGGGAAAATAATTCCACAGCTTTTTAAATATCCTGATCAAACGAGTTTTGTTTTACTGTTTTTGTTTTTAACCTGTCCTTCGCTTCAGAGTAATTCAGACGCTTGCTCCACCTTGCCCTTCTGCTTTAATATTTTTGTATGTGTCTATCTGTGGCCTCTAGGCCTTCAGCTCTCTCAACAGCCTGTTCCAATCCCCAAATGCCTATACCAGTTTAATCTTATTTGCACCACAAGGTTGGAACTCCTTGTGGTGCCACTTCTCTCTGCTAGTCAATTGCAGCAAAAACAGTCTTAGGGCATCTTAAAGACTTAACAGATTGATTGTGGCATAAGCTTTCATGGACTAAAATCATCTTCATCTGCTGGATCTGATGCATCTAATGAAATGAATTCTATTACACAGAAGCTAATGTCACAACAAATAAAACTGTTAATCTTTAAGATACTGCCCTGATTCTTTGCTGTGCTTTTTTTCTGAAGCAGTTCTTTAAACCTCAAATCCTCATTCCCAGTTGTAATAACCAAGTAAGAGATACATTGTATTTGTTCCTTACAATTGTCATTTCTTGCTCCCCTACCCTCTTGCTCTTCCCACTGTCAAAATTTAGATTCTTTGGTTGCTTATGAACCTAGGCAAAACACTAAGCTTATTGATGGCACTTATAATAATAATAAAAGTGCTGTAAAAATCATCACAATGTCCTTTGAGGAATCCTGGGAGAATGCAAACTGGGCATAAGGAGATAATAATTTTCAGCAATATAAGTATGCCGAGAATGAATCATTCTATTGTCTGTGTTGTCAGTTTGTAAGTTGCTCTCCCCACCAACACACTAAACTTTTAAAATAATAGGTTCTAAATTGTGGGAATGCACATTGATAAGATATTTACACATACATTGCTCCTCAGAAATGGATGAATAAAGGAAACTCTTGTCACCTTCTATTTATTAACATTTGTGATGGAACCCAAAAAGCATGCTATGAGCAAAAGGCAATTCTTGAATAAACACAGTTGCTTATGATTTATGCTGATTCTGCTCTGTATGATGTACCCTTGGGTCTTAAGGAAAGTCCTTATCCTGCTCTGTACCTTGTCACCGATGTGGTGGTGTCCAAAAGGAAGGCCAACTTAACTGAGCATCTGCATGCTCCACCTTTATCACTGGAATTTAGACAACAGATTAGCTAAATTGACTGTTAGCTGTTACCACCTACTGAACATAGAACAGTACAACTCTACAGTAGTTTGGGTAAAAAGCCCAAGGCAAGGATGTAGACAACAATACTATAGGTTGCCTGTGAAACCAACTATTTTATAGTTGCAGTGGCATCATCGGCATCAGTGTATTGGCAGGAGAGAAACAAAGGTCAGCCCTGATTATCCAGTCAGGAAGGGAAGAATGAAGGCAGAAAGGAGCACTGCATAAGGTCATACTTAATTTTTTAAAAGGCATTTTCTACAATTTAAAACAGGTGGCTAACTTGCAGAGCTTTTGATGTAGTTATACCACAGTTCCCATTAATCCCAGCTATGCTGGCTGGGATTGGTAGCTGTAGTTCAGTGGCAGCTGGAGGGCCACAGATTAGCCACCTCTGTTTTAAAGACTTCAGACATGAGGGTTCATGGGGGGGGGGGATAGAAACGTGCCACCCGACCCCATCCCGGAAATTCCACATAAACATAGGCAACATAAGACTAGGACTAGCCACCTGAGAAACAGTTTCTATCCAAATGCAATTTTGGTTTTAAACGCAGTGTAAGGAGTATCTGGGATGCGGGTGGCGCTGTGGGTAAAAGCCTCAGCGCCTAGGGCTTGCCGATCGAAAGGTCGGCAGTTCGAATCCCCGCGGCGGGGTGCGCTCCCGTTGTTCGGTCCCAGCGCCTGCCAACCTAGCAGTTTGAAAGCACTCCCGGGTGCAAGTAGATAAATAAGGACCCCTTACTAGCGGGAAGGTAAACGGCGTTTCCGTGTGCGGCTCTGGCTTGCCAGAGCAGCGATGTCACGCTGGCCACGTGACCCGGAAGTGTCTTCGGACAGCGCTGGCCCCCGGCATCTTGAGTGAGATGGGCGCACAACCCTAGAGTCTGTCAAGACTGGCCCGTACGGGCAGGGGTACCTTTACCTTTTTAAGGAGTATCTATGGGAGTATATTGTATTTAAAAATAGGGTATCAGAGTTTTTAGAGGGCTAACCAGGTTGGGATGGCTGGGATAGCAGGCTTGTTGGTTTTTGAATGTCTTATGTAGATTTTTCAATTTTGTTGTTCTGTATGGGACAATGACAATAAAGATTATCGTATCGTAACAACTCACAATGCAACTAGAAAAAGTGCCACAGCAGTCATTGTACCCAGTTGTTTCTGGATGGAGGACTGCAGACAAGTACTCAAACTTGAGGTTTTCTTTTTTTAGTGTTCAAAGGACTTCCTATACAGTATCTCAGTAATCCTTCCAGCAGTTTGATGAGGTAGGCCAGTATTATCATCCCCATATTGGACACAGAGGCAGAGACTGAGAATGCCTGTGGTGGGATTGAGTAACTTTAGCTCTCCAGATGTTGGATTCTAACTTTCATCTGCTCCAGCCAGCATGGCAAACCACCAGTGAGTATGGGATTTGTAGTCCAGCAACGCCTGGAAGATCACAGTTTAGTCCTTGTCCCCACGAGTTCAGGGTTTTTATAAAGTAGATTTTCCTACTGTATGGAAACCGAATGCATTCTACCTTTATATATTGTTGCACACCACCCTAATCTCCAAGCAGTGTGACATTCCAGGGGTTTCAGGAGCTTAACCAGGGCTTAACCAGGAGCTTAACACCCTAGAAGGTCTTGCTTCTCCCATAGTCACAGCCTTGGGATTCCAGCAGAAATCAGGCATGGTTCTCACTCACTGGCTTCTGCCTGCTCCTTGCTCTTAGCTCTCTCACACACCATTGTCCTCACTATAAGCCAGGTGAGGAAGCAGGACCCACCAATTTGCCCTCTGTCTGTTAATGGGCCTAAGCGTGCTTATTAGTATAACAGAAGTGGTTTTGTGCCAAAGAAGGTAGCCTGGCTGCTTCAACTATGGAATCCTACACAGTTTTAACCCTCGTTGGATCCAGAACCCCAGAATTTAGAAGGGACTTGGGCACTGTGCTGGGACGCGGGTGGCGCTGTGGGTTTAAAGCCTCAGCGCCTAGGACTTGCTGACCAAAAGGTCAGCGGTTCAAATCCCCGCAGCAGGGTGCGCTCCCGCTGCTCAGTCCCAGCGCCTGCCAACCTAGCAGTTCGAAAGCACCCTCGGGTGCAAGTAGATAAATAGGGACTGCTTACTAGTGGGAAGGTAAACGGCGTTTCTGTGTGCTGCACTGGCTCGCCAGATGCAGCTTGTCACGCTGGCCACGTGACCCGGAAGTGTCTCCGGACAGCGCTGGCCCCCGGCCTATAGAGTGAGATGAGCGCACAACCCTAGAGTCTGTCAAGACTGGCCCGTACGGGCAGGGGTACCTTTACCTTTGGGCACTGTGCACACTAACCCCCCACAACTCTCAAGGTGTGCTTAATTAATAAACACATATGCCTACCATTATATTTATTCACAAGTCGTACGAAGTTCAATGGGCAATACCTTCCAGGTAATCCCGTTAAGAGTCTTAGGCTAGGACGCAATCCGATGCCCAGGCGAGGCTCACATGAAAAGGGCAAGTTACCGGGACATAAGCCCCCACTGCACGCCTATGCTCGCGCGCTGTTAATCTTTGCACCCCTGGCCTGACCTCTAGTTAGGGGCGGGAGGAGAGGGGAGTAACAACTCACTTTCTCCCCACCGCTGCTAACTTGATTCCTTGGGTTTACTTCTGAGAAGAGAGGCATGACTCCCTCCTTATCCTCCTCCTCCTCTCTCCGGCGTCTCGCATCAACTCTCCCAAGCTCCTCCTAATAACCAGCAGCCAGCTCAGCTGAACGGGCCGGAGCGAACTTGGGAGAGAAGGCGGGGACCGAGAGGCGCCTCGTCGCTCCCGCCAACTGCACAACGCTCGTCCCACCCACCGCAGCTACTACCGCCGGCGGCAGCGAAGACTGCGAGGAGTGGCCGGCCGACCCGCCTGCGTAAGTCCTGACGGAGCCCCCGGAGGAAAGGCGGGGGAGCTCTTTCTTTCTCTTTCCCCCCAATAACGCGGTCCTTCGGGGCTACTTTCTCCTTCACACGCTTCCTGGCGAAGACGCCGCTCCGCCTGAAGAGGTGCGTCTCCCACAGCGGCGGAATTGGTTTGCACACAGGCGGCTCTTCCATTTCAGCCTCGCTTTACTTTGCAGCCGGCTTCTCCCGCCGCCCCTTTACGGCTTCTGCTCTTTGCAACAAGTCACAAAACCATCAACCCCCGGGGGCTCCCGGCGCCCTGAGCGCGGCGGCGGGGCGGGGCTTTGCTTCCCACGAGCGCTGCGCTCCGGAGGCGGGAAATGCCGCTTCCTTCTGGGGCGGCAGCCGGCTCGGTGCCCCCCTCCCTCCCCCGTCCGCACACAGCGCTTGCCTGAGAAGGTTTAGCCTGAGGCGCGCGATGTTTTCAAGCAGAGCTCAGTGGAGAAGAGAACATGCGCAAAGTGCCTCTCCCTCCGCTCTGGGGACATAGTCAGCAGCGTGTTAGGTTTTTGTGGGGACCGCTTTGCCGGGTGAGCTGCAAGAACACCTGTGATAAAAAATGAATAAGGAGGCCGGAAGTCAAGGGCGACATGGCGGTGGAGGAGAAGGGATTTGGCCTCCACTCTACCACTCAAAATCTTGCAGCTGCCCAGCTTATCTCTTCTCCACAGTGATTTCTGGTGCAGGAGTCCTGGTGTCTTCCTTCCTGTTCAGTCCTGAAGCACCAAAAAGAGAGTTTTCAAGGCTTCCTGGTCAGAAGGCAAAAGTTCTTCTGTGAGCTCCTGCACCCGTCTTCAGAACAGGAGTAGGCAAGGTGCCACCCTCCTGTAAATGTAGGACTACATCATACCTGACCCTTGCAAGCTGGGGCTGAGTGGAGCTGGATCCTAACATCTGGAGGGAGCCACCTTGGCTGCCCCAGTGTCTTAGATACATGGAAGTTAACCAGTGAGCATTGCTCAGGTTGATAACTGAACCAAACTACAGCTGATACATGCCCAGAGTATTAGGAGGTATTAAAAATATTAATTTTTAATTAATTCAATTTAAAATCAAACATTTATTTATTTACTTATTTGCTCAGCCAATTTGCAGTATAACACCACCCTTTAATTTTCAGGGCAGCTCACATGTTGCAATAAAAGAACAGAGCTTCCGAAATTCTTGCCTGCCTGCTAAAACTTAAATCCTGCCTTTTCAGAGCTCTGTGCGTGAAAGAGCAGTTTTAAATTTCTCGGTTTAAATAAATAGGTATGGTGGGATAAGAACTGATTTGCTATATCAGTAATAATGTTTATCATTTGTTAAACACCAGATAGGTATAATGGGTACATTATTGTCCCCCATGCAGTCTTTTTGGAGTTTGGTCCCAAAGTGTCATTAGTACACAGATGACACACAGCTCTACTGCTCCATAATATCTGAATCAGGAGAGGCTGTGTGTGATGTCAAGCGTTATCTGGGCACAGTGAACTAGATGAGGGCCAATAAAGTGAACCTGAACCCTGGGAAGACAGAGGCTCTGTGGGTTCGTGGTTCCTGTGTCCGAGAGACTAGAAAATTTCCAGTTCTGGTTGGGGTTGCAGTTCCTCTGAAAGAACAAGTTTGGGGGTGCAGCTTAGTACCTGCACATTTCGCCCCATAATTTTCTTTCTAGGAGGGCCTGAGACTTACATTTTAAAAAATGGAAGCTCAGCTTCTGGGACATTTTCATGGACACCATGGTTCGCACAGGCATCCAGTTGGTGATCTCTGGCCTATACCTGCCCAATCACTGAGGTATTAGAGGAAACACTGTTGGTGGTCCCCCATGGTTCAGAGGCATGGCTCGTATCCACCCATAATCATGCATTTTGTATTGTTGGCCCAGTTTTATGGAACTCCCAGTTGAGGTCATTCAACCCTGTTGAACCTCTGGCGCCTATGGAACACTTATTTATTCCAGCAGGCATTTTAACTAATCTCTGATTTTATAGTTTTAACTGATGTTTATCTTTATTGTATTTTCTGTGCATCATTTAGAGACTACTGTAGTTAAGCAGTATGTAAATTGTTTAAATAAGAATATGAATAAATAAAAGTTGGTGGGGAACACACCATGTAAAAATAAACATTGTTACTGAAATTTGTAGAAGTACAGGAGATGTGGGAGAGAATTTCCACTAGAAACTACGGTAGGCAGAAAACATGATGAAAGTCCAAAGTCAATTGTAGAAACAAGTCCAGAATGTGTTTTAAAAATTATTTTATTCATTTATTCAATTTATAGCCATCCCTCACAATGGAACCCAAAATAAAAAGAAAGGTTGTCCGCAAATAATTTAAAGATGTGCATTTTTACTGGCTTAATGTATTTTTTTTCATCTTCTAATTATAGGTTCACTATGCTTCTAAGTACTGAACAGATAAACCTAATTGGACAAGTGTTTGAGTCATATGTTCTGGAACACCACAAAAACGACCTCTTGCTGATTTTAAGAGAAAAAGATGATGATACACATTACCCAGTTATTGTTGATGCTATGACGCTATTTGAGACCAACATGGAAGTTGGTGAATATTTCAATGCTTTTCCCAATGAAGTGCTCCCCATTTTTGACAATGCGTTGCGCAGGGCAGCCATGACCCTTTCTCAGTCCGTTCCTCAAATGGATGACTTTGTTGTTAAACAGAACCTTCATGCCAGGATATCAGGTAAGACACATGAATTTCATCAGATTGCAAACATGTATTGAATTTGCTAATCTCCAGACATTAGTGTAATTTATTTATTTATTCATTTATTACAAAGAATCTTAATGATTATAGAATGTAAAAAGGGGAGGTTGGAGTCTGCTGTTTTGTTCACAGTTTTCTTTTCTCCCTGCCTGTCTCCAGACAGTTCAAAGTGGCATGCAAGATTGCCACACACTTTGGGCAGGTCTCCACCTTTCCCTCCCTCTGAAATGGTTCTTAGTCCCACCAGCTCCTAGATTTTACTGCTGTTATTAATTATGGTTTCTTTTTTCCATTATAATATTTATTCTCTCACCAATGATCTCAGTCCCTCCTTGATGAGTGCATCCCTTTGCTTGCTGGCCTCCCTATCTCTTATCTTATAAAGGGCAAAACAAGGTGGCTCCTATTATTCTTCAAATGCTTTACTTTTGGATCTCAGTTGTCTGCTTGTCTGATGTTTTGCCTGAGAACCATGCCAAAAAGATGTGCAGTAGCTTACTGAAGTGCTGTAGCTCTCTCTGGCTTGAGGTGCATAAGCTGTGCTTTAAGAAGGTCGTCGAGTTTAGGCCTATTAATAGAAAAAAGGATGCTGCAGGCAAAATGGTGGGAAAACATGAAGCTCTTCTTAATTTATGTAGAGAGTATAATATCTCCAAGGTTACAATAACACACACACACTCCAGGACTTATTTTGTGTTCTGACTGAACGATGGGGTGTTTTTGTTTTTAAAAGTACAGTGTGTTTCGTGATCTATTTTTATGTTAATCACGCCCCTCAAAGGCTTCCTCCCTGTATGCACCTGTAGTGTCACACTGAGAAAGAGTATTGTTATCAGGAGGAGATAGTGTGATGCCATCAATTTTCCCTCCATAAGGCCTTGCATATCTTTATAACTATAACCTATGGATGTATCAGTTAATATGAATCTGTGTAGTCGGCAATTCTATAAACCTGCAGATTTAGCATTTATTGCAAAGGACTTAGTGAAATGCGTACAAATGGGGGGGGCGGGGATGCAGTTGGGGCAGGGGTGATCTGTCTTATAGAGATAAAGCAGAATATGGTCTCACAGTGATCACAGAATGCTTGCTAAGTCTTTGAGAACATTATAGGTTGACATGGGAGTTTCCTGCTAGCTATCTCCCTATGTAGAATTCCGGTAAAACATAAATAGTTTCCAAGGCCACAAGAACATGGAGAAATAAAACAATTATTTTATTATTTATTAAATTTGTCTACCTGCTTCATCAGAGGCTCACAGGGTGGTTTATAACATAAAAATACACAGTGAGAATCAATATTGACAAGCTGGAATGTGTGCATAGGAGGGCGACAAAGTTGATACAGGGAACTGACCACTAACAGTGTGTCTGTCTTATCTGGAGTGAATTTCAGTCTATTGGCTCTCATCCAGTCCACTAGCAAGGCAAGACAATGGTCTGGCACATCCACTGCTCCACCTGCAGATCTAAAGGAGAAGTAAGGCTGTGTGTCATCTGCATATTGCTGAAAACTTACTCCACAATTTTGGATGACCTCACTCAGTGGTTTCATGTAGATACTAAAATGTGAAAAGGCTGTGTCAACAAAACAGGGTGGCATTGAAGAGCCTAGGGTTCTCATCCAGTAAGAATCCCACCATAGATCTTGTCAGCCCAGGGCCTGCACCACTTGCCTGTAAGGAGCTTGAAACCACTGCTGCATGGAAAGGAGGGTATTCTTGGCAGTCTGCAAAGGGTAATCTCATCCCATGAATAAAAGCTGTAAAAAAGCAACCTGAATATTTTTTATTGCCTATATGAATCCAAAATAACTATTTGGGCTTTGGTGAAACATCACCCAAGAATTCTGGGGGTTGTGGGTGTTAGTTTCTGTTTCCCTCACTGAGCAGCAGCTGGTAGTCACAAGACTATGTTTTCATTTCACAGTGCAGATACTGTTGGATTCCCTCAGGAAAGGGAGACGGGATGTGACGTTTACTGGTTTCCTGTTTCCTTTGTTCTGCTTCTCACAGAGACAAGATGTATATTTGTATGCTCTCTGCATAGCTTAGAAATAAAGCTTGGCAATGTAGCACCATACCTGCTTCATCCTTTCGTTGCGGACTCTGGGTATACTCTGCTGGGCTCAAGCCAAGATGAGCTCAGAGCAACGGAGCTGAATTTAACTGACAGTGGGTGGCCAGCATATCATAAGCTTGACATTCACATATGCTTTAAAACCTCTGAGTATTAGTTATGTGTTTTAAGCATATTACCTATATGTACTTATGTTTTATCTGCTCTAGCCAGTTGTATCTGCATTTGCTTTAGAAGTTTTGTTCAAAGTCATTCAAGTGGAAAACACTCCACAATGTAATTACCGTATTTTTTGCTCTATAAGACGCACCAGACCACAATACGCACCTAGTTTTTGGAGGAGGAAAACAAGAAAAAAAATATTCTGCATCTCAGAAGCCAGAACAGCAAGAGGGATCGCTGCGCAGTGGAAGCAGCAATCCCTCTTGCTGTTCTGACTTCTGTTATAGCTGCGCAGCCTGCATTCGCTCCATAAGACGCACACACATTTCCCCTTACTTTTTAGGAGGGAAAAAGTGAGTCTTATAGAGCAAAAAATATGGTAATTGAGAATTGCACATGGTAGATTAATGATAGATAAGTTCGAAAGCATGTCAAAGTGCAAGTAGATAAATAGGTACCGCTCTGGCGGGAAGGTAAAAGACGTTTCCATGCACTGCTCTGGTTTCTCCAGAAGCGGCTTAGTCATGCTAGCCACATGACGTGGAAAAACTGTCTGCAGACAAACGTCGGCTCCCTCAGCCAAGTAAACGAGATGAGCGCTGCAACCCCAGTGTCATTTGCGACTGGACTTAACTGTCAGGGGTCCTTTACCTTTACCTTTCTGCTAGGGGCCAAGGGTAGCCAACATAGTATGCCCTAAAAATTGCTGAACTACAGCTCCCATAATCCCTGACCATTGGCCACGTTCCCTGGGACTGTTGAGAGTTGGTGTGCCACCAGTTCCCCATCCAAGCTGTTGGTAGTAGATCAAGTTAATGAAATACTTTGATGGCAGCTCTACATCAAGATGTATCTGAGAATGCCTTGCAAACTTGTGCTGCTGGGGAATTAAAAATGCAGCTTTGATGGGATTTATCAGTGACATAAGAAAACATAGCTTTAATTTACATTTGTGGGGTAATATTTTCTATGTGCTGATTTACCAGGTTTGCCGGTTTGCCCTGAGCTAACCAGAGAACACATCCCAAAGACCAGAGATGTGGGACACTTCCTCTCAGTCACTGGCACTGTTATTCGTACCAGCCTTGTGAAAGTCCTGGAGTTTGAACGGGATTACATGTGCAACAAGTGCAAGCATGTGTTTGTGGTCAAGGCTGACTTTGAACAATACTATGCTTTCTGCCGTCCTCCAGCCTGTCCTAATGAAGAAGGCTGCAACTCATCTAAGTTTACTTGCCTCTCTGGAACATCCTGTGCTCCCAACAGCTGCAGAGACTACCAAGAAATCAAGATTCAGGAGCAGGTATCAAATATATTTAAACTAATACTATGAATTTTCTGGGGTCCTAATTTTGCTATGGAAATCAGTGGATAGATGTTAGCTTCAGTGATATGTCTCCTCCATCCCTTTTAATATTGGCTGTACCTTCTGCCGTGATTCTGTGTCCCAGCCATGGCACATTAGTTCCCACCATTCATCTCTGCAGAATTAGGATCTCACAATAGGGTTAACACAAATTGGCAAAATGCTTAAACAGATGATATTCCCTGATGACTGCCGTAGCCATTATAGTAACATGGATGGAAGCATAGAAATTATTATGCATTGTTTTACCATTCTGCCTGCATTCTACCTGTATCTTATTAATAATTATGGCAAACTTCAAATATACTGTGTTGAGATTGTACTGAATTTTCCCTGGAGGACAAAAACAATACAATTACCGGCATACATATAGATTAAATCCCTGTGTTGCAGCAAAATCACATTTTTGCATCTTCTTCTAAGGAACATCTTAATCTTTCAGCAGACAACAGTCCTGGAAAATCACATTAGGTGTGCTTAAATAAACCATCAGGTAACAGTACCGTTCCACATTGCTGTTTAGTTATTTTTTTCTCTTGATATTTTTCCAGCAGACATTGAGAGATGTGAATTAAAATGATCAGCACCTAAAATGTTTTAAGACCGAAGGCTAGTTTCATTGTCACTGATGGCTAACTTCCCACTCAATTTCATCCGAGCAGCATGCCCATTCAAATGCACTCTGTAAGAGAAAGTGCTTTTGTTTTAATTCAGGAAAAGTTTGGTGTTTTGGAAACTTTGTATGCAGCATATGGAAATCCCAAGAAATGCATGAAATTGATGTACAAGAGCAAGGTGGCAATTGAGCTCCTTCCTAATTCCCTCCCCACCCCCAAATAATTGTAACAACCCAGCTGGTACCTCATCACCACATTGCCTTGTATTTATTGGTTTGACATGTCAAGTGTCCCCATGCTGTAAAAGTATTTCAAGGCCACAATCCTATGCAGATTGATTTGGGAATAAGCCCCACTGAACATCACGGATTAAATTATGACTCAACTTGCATAGGGTCAGGCTGCAAATTATTTGGAAAGGGGTCACCATTGTATTCATAACCTGATTGAAATATAGACCAAATAAAAGCAGATTGCCTGGACTTCTCTGGGTAGCTAAATGATTATTTCCCAGGGATGAAGCCACAAATGATTGACATAGGTATGCAAGTGTAATTTCTGTTGAGGTATTTGTAGGATTCTCGATCAGGATTATTTTGAACATTGTTTATCTTGAAATAAAATACATACACTTCTTGCAATCTAGGTTCAAAGGCTCTCTGTTGGAAGTATTCCTCGTTCTATGATAGTTGTCCTTGAAGATGACTTAGTTGACAGCTGCAAATCTGGTGAGTTCTGTGTCGCTGCCTTTTGAAAACATCTTCTTTAGGACTGTCCATGTTTGAAAAGGTGAAAGCAGAGTTGTTACTGTCTAATAGGAAAATGTTATGTGCCATGTTGTTTTGCTGGCATTGTGGTCATACAATATGAAATCTTGATACTTTAGGGCAATTGTGGCTTGTCAGAGGAAACTTCCATTTCAAGGGGTACCTTATTTTCTTTTTAGCCCACTGATCTTTTTAATGGTTTTTTAAAAGGCATTTTTCATTAGAAATTTATTCCATACCTTAATTACATTACCATTAGATGAAATAAACATTTCTTTTACCATGTTGCAGTACTAATTGCTAGATGAAGGGTGAGGTCAAAGTTTTTTAAACCCTAAACGTAACTTTGATCTGTTTCCAAATAGATTATTCTTTATATACACAATTTAAAAATCATAATGTTTACCACTCGGTTGTTCCTTGCTTATAATTTGGTTGATTAGTGGTTGTTAGCATTAAACTTTGTTTTTAGCAGGTATTGTCTTGTTTGTTTATTTTTATTTGAGCTGCATTGCCTCTAAAACTTTACAAATAAAGGTTTTTAAAAGTTGCTACGTAGAAGATAATGTCATTGACATTAGGTGAAAACTCAGTCAGTAGAGCATGAGACTCTTAATCCCAGAGTTGTGGGGTTTGAGCCCCATGTTGGGCAACAGATTCCTGCACTGCAGGGGGTTGGAATACATTATCCTTGTGGTCCCTTCCAGCTCTATGATTCTATGATTCCAATCCATCAGAGTGCTAGCATCTAAAGTATTTAGCTGTTAAACAGATGTCTGCTGGTATTAACCAAAGTTAACTGGGAGAGAGGCAAAGGATGTGCTCTGTATGCAAATGCTAAGTTTTATTCCTGACTTTCCCATTTTAAGGGTTGGGAAAGGCTCCTGCACAAATTCTTAGAAAGCCATTTCCAGTCAGAGTAGATGAGCTAGATGGACCAATAGTCTGAGTCAACCAAAGGAAGCTTTGTGTGTTCAGAATGCGATATGCGCAATATTGTTTTGACCATTCTTGTTTCTGTCCTCAGGTGATGACGTAACAGTTTATGGAGTAGTAATGCAGAGGTGGAAACCTTTTCACCAGGATGCACGCTGTGATGTAGAGATTGTCTTAAAGGCCAATTACATTCAAGTAAACAACGAGCAGATGTTAGGTGTTATAATTGATGAGGAGGTCCGCAAGGAATTTGAAGATTTTTGGGAAAAACATAGGGGTGATCCCTTAGCAGGTTTGTAAAAGAGAATATAATAGATTAGTGGAATGAATAAATGCTAACACACCTTTTTTTTTTAGCGGGGGTGGGGTGGGGACATATTCACAATTAGGCCTGTTTTGTTAGGTGTGATTTCTAAGCTGCCTGCTTTTATGGAGGGCAGTTGGACTTTTCTATCAGTTGGGCCATACCTAAATATGCAAAGCCCACCTGCACTGTCAGTTGTTTACTCAATAAATGCACATTTGATTCCTGTTTGTTTCATTCTGACAGCATTTTTCCTCATCAAGATACTTTGGCATCAGGAATTTTATTGTTTCTGAGCATTAAAAGCACTAAAACACATAGTTCAAAGCTTTCTCCCAGATAATAAATTTATAGAAAATTTATTGCAGGTTCTATTATAAATTTAGTTGTACAATGGTATCTCGGTTTACAAACTTAATCCATTCCTGAAGTCCGTTCTTAAACCAAATCTGTTCTTAAACTGAGGTGCACTTTCCCTAATGAGGCCTCCCGCTGCCAATGCCCTTCCACCATTCAGCTTCCGTTTGCAGACCAAGGTAAAGTTCGCAAAACGGAACACTACTTCTGGTTTTGTGGAGTTCGTAAACCGAATAGTTCGTTAACAGGGCTGTTCATAAACCGAGGTACCACTGTATGCACTTTTTATATAAATAGCTTAAAATGATATCAGAACGTAATGGTCTGTTGTCTTGTTAGATGATGTGTTGAGCAGCATTGTACAATGTACTGTCAAAAAAGTTATACAGTTTTCTGCTTAGTGTGCAATAAATGGTGCCTAACTGAATTTCCTAGTAACTTTCATTTTAAATGATGGAGCAGTGCTGTGACGATTCAGGTTGATGGATGGGGGAGAGACATCCTAGAGCAGGCACCCCCAAACTCGGCCCTCCAGATGTTTTGGGACTACAATTCACATCATCCCTGACCACTGGTCCTGTTAGCTAGGATGATGGGAGTTGTAGTCCCAAAACATCTGGAGGGCCGAGTTTGGGGGTGCCTGTCCTAGAGTCTGTGCAAGGGAGAAGTGGCCTTGGGGACAGACAGCCACACTATATTTATTGGTTCTGTTTGTGTGACCAAGAGGCAGAAGCCAGGAGCTGGCTTTTATGTGGGTAATAAATGTTTACTCGAAACTAAGAGTTCTGTGTGCTCTCAAATATGCACATTGTACTACTGCCTGTGCAAAGGTCCCCATTCATTTAAGTGGAGAGACCTGATCTACTCAAATCTTCCTTTGCTTGAAATTAAGTATTTAATGCATGAAGGATGTTCTTGCTGATGGGAGACTTCTGTACATCTGTCAGAGCTCTCACAGCCAGAACCAGTCTGTGTTATTTCTATGACCCCTTGAGTATGCCTGTAAAGGTCTTTCAGTAAAGCTATACATCTCATTTATTCCAGTAGCACAAGGCATGGTGGAGCACTGCCACCCACCTGACCTCTGGTCGGTTGTATCACTGCTGCTTATGGGAAGTTAGAAGAGGAGGGGCGAGGCAGTGTGGAGGTTGGCATGGTGCAAATGCACTGGCAGGAGCACTGAATTAGCTCCATACCATGCCAACCTTGCTGCCACCTTTCCCTTCCACCTCCCAGTAAGCAGCAGCAACATGATTGAGCAGCACTTCTCCACTACACCATCTTCTACTGATCCAATTTCTACGTGTTCTCTAAGTATCTCTGCCCACTGGAAAACACTGAATCTGGGCTTTTTTTCTGTTCAGCGTCATGTGAGACCATTCCCACAACAAACCAATATTTACAAAAGTGCCATCTGATCATTATTTTTTTTAATTTCACCTGTCATAGTCTGTTACTTTAAATCAAGGAGTTCAAATGAGTAGTATCTTAGACATCAGCTGAACTAATTATTTTCCTTCCCCTCTTTTCAGGGAGAAACGACATTTTAGCAAGCTTGTGCCCTCAGATTTTTGGGTTGTATCTTGTGAAGTTGGCTGTAGCCATGGTGCTTGCAGGGGGTGTGCAGAGAACAGATGCTGCAGGGACTCGGGTTAGAGGTGAGTATATATAAAACCTATCCCCTCTTTTAAATACACGCAGCCCCCTATAGACCTGTCTCCTTTATCACTACACAGGCCTGATTTACTGTACCACTTGTAGTGTAAAAGAGCTGCCATCGTATGATTTTTTAATCCCTTAGTGCTTTCTTGATAAAGTAGTCCTATGAAAGATACTCACATAAGTTATCATGTCCCTAAAAACTCTAGAAAGCAACTGTATGTTGTACATTTTGAGGAACAATACCAACAGTCACAAAGACAGCTTTAAATTCGCTGTACTACTTCATAGGACTGTGTCACTTTGTCACAACATTGTTGTGATGCTTTTCGTGGTAGTTTAAAAATATTTTTTAATGACTTCTTTAAATTCAACTAATCCAACAGCAAGTTAATAACATTAAAATAAATATTCAACCAGATTTTGGAGGGGAAAGAGCAAAATCTCACAAAAGCCTTATTCACACATCATGCTGAACCAGGGGTCGGCAACATTTTTTGAGGCTGGACCGGTCCACTGCCCAGCAGACCTCTCTGTGAGCCAGAGTGTGCATGCCCGTGTGTGCGTACACACTATTTCCAGCACACTTCTGGGATGGAGGAGTGCCCGCGCACATGCGCACACACCATTTCTGGCACTCTTCCGACCCAGAAGTTGGTCCCCACGGTGAGGGGAAAAATGGCGCCGCGGGGGGGAAAGCACGGAATCCCCAGGCCGATCCACAGAACGGCTATGGACCGGTTCCAGGAAGCTCATGGGCCGGAAGCAGCCCATGGACCTTAGGTTGCCAACCTCTATGCTAAACCATAGTTAACTATGATTAAAGGTGAATGGGTGCATTAAGCTAAAATTGCGGGTACAGTGGTGCCTCGCAAGACGAAAATAATCCGTTCCGCGAGTCTCTTCGTCTAGCGGTTTTTTCGTCTTGCGAAGCAACCCTATTAGCGGATTAGCGCTATTAGCGGCTTAGCGGCTATTAGCGGCTTAGCGGCTATTAAAGGCTTAGCGGCTAAAAGGCTATTAGCAGCTTTGCGGCTATTAAAGGCTTAGCGGCTTAGCGGCTAAAAGGCTATTAGCGGCTTAGAAAAGGGGGGGGGAGCGAAAAAAATCGCAAGACGTTTCCGTCTTGCGAAGCAAGCCCATAGGGAAAATCATCTTGCGAAGCGCATCGAAAAACGTAAAACCCTTTCGTCTAGCGGGTTTTTCGTCTTGCGAGGCATTCGTCTTGCGGGGCACCACTGTACCTTGCTCTTCCACCCCTTCTGTTGTTGCGTGTTGCATCTAAACTCAGACTTATTTTGTTGCTCTCAAAATAAACCATGAGCTACAACCAAGGTTTGTTTGTGGCTTACCATTCATGGTGGTTTGGGGAGAAACAAACCATGAGTCTGAGTTTGGACATGATGCTTAGTGAAACCATGGCTTTGCTGCCGACAACACAGAAGTAGCAGCAAAGCAGCTGTAATTTTAGCCCTATGCACCAGCATGCTTTGTGTTCATCTTTAAACAATAGTTAACCGTGGTTTGAAGTGACATGGGAGCAAGGCCAGTATGTTTTTGTTAAGTTGTGGGCGAACATAGCAGACGACACAGCGATTCTTCCAAAGCAGCTCTTTATTTGTAAGCTGGAACAGAACTAACTGAGGAGCTCAGCCAGCCTGCTTATATAGAGCTCCAGAACAATGTAACTGTTGCCATTTTCTAAAACTATCCAATCACTGAACGTCACTTTCGATCCTTCATTTGCATACAAACTATCCAATCACTAAATGTCACTTTCGATCCTTCATTTGCATACAAACTATCCAATCACTAAATGTCACTTTCGATCCTTCATTTGCATAACTATCTACAGTATCCCCCTGCTGGCCCAGGGTGAGAACTTCAGTACATAACAGTTTTGACAGCCTGTAACTTCAAATAATTTGATTCCAGTCTTTTCTTTCCATACTTGCCTGTTATTTTTTCTTAGATCTGTTACAGTAGAATTTTCAGCAAACTGCTTTTCCTTGTGTGGAGGGGCAGAAGTGCTGTGTGCTGGGCATTAAATGTCACCACTTGCGTAGGTGGATATAATCCTAAGAGGTTTTTTAATGTGTGCATATATGCCATAGATCACAAGAGCAAAATTTAAATGCCACCTTCAAAGCATTAATGTCATTTCTGTAGAGGGCTATTAAGTACAATTTTCCTGCAATAAACATTATCTAAACTATAGTGGAATATTCCTGAGCAATGGCCATTTTTGTCAGATCATTCCCTCCCCATTTAGAAATGCAAGTTACCACATGATGAGCTTGCATACTATCATAAGGATGGGAAAACCCCACTAATGCTTAATCATAATCCTACTACTAATGTTTGTTAAGACATTAAATATTTTACATTTTCCTCCTGAGATCATATGAGATGAATTGAGGCAAATGATCATTTTTGTAGCTAAGCAAAAATAAAATAAAAGCATAATTGTAATTAGGACAAAAAATATGGAAATTAGTGTCTAGGACGTTTCCATAAAACTTTCAGCACATGATCCTTTCTTAGCAAAGTTGGGGGCTACATCTTAAAAATATATATATTATTATAGTTATATCCCACTCTTTCCTACAAGAAGCTCAGGGTGGTGCACTTTCATTTTATTTTGCCAATACCTGTGAGGTTGGTTAGGCTGAGATCCTGCAACTGGCCCAAGGTAACCCAGTGATCTTCATGGCTGAGTGGTAATCTGAATCCTGGTATCCAGGGTTCAGTTTCAGGGTTGGACTGTGCAGGTAGTATTCAATACACGTGGGCATGTCTGGTTCAGGGGTCAGAGCAGATGGAGCACACAGGGCAGCTGGGTGAGATCCTTCTGTTTTTTGAGTGGGTTAAACCACAGAGCCTAGGACTTGCCGATCAGAAGGTTGGCGGTTCGAATCCCCACGATGGGGTGAGCTCCCGTTGCTTGGTCCCTGCTCCTGCCAACCTAGCAGTTCGAAAGCACATCAAAGTGCAAGTAGATAAATAGGTACCGCTCTGGCGGGAAGGTAAATGGTGTTTCCGTGCACTGCTCTGGTTCGCCAGAAGCGGCTTAGTCATGCTGGCCACAGAAGCTGTACGCCGGCTCCCTCAGCCAATAAAGCGAGATGAGCGTCGCAACCCCAGAGTCGGTCACGACTGGACCTAATGGTCAGGGGTCCCTTTACCTTCCTTTACATTCAAGCACATATGATAAAACTGCCACTTTGTGGCCATCTTTTCATGGAAAGCAGGATAAACGTAAGGCTTTTTATTTTAAAGATTGGGAATTGGCAGGCATATTGGCATCATATTTCTGCTGTTTCATTATTTCTCTGGCCTTGCACTGAATACTTACTTTAATCTAAAATGCTGCTTTAGCAAACACTTGTGCATTTGTTTCCCTGCAAGGTGAATCACATCTTTTATTGGTTGGAGACCCTGGAACAGGGAAGTCTCAGTTTCTGAAATACGCAGTAAAGATTACTCCGCGTTCTGTACTTACAGCAGGAATTGGATCCACAAGCGCAGGTAAAATGAGGCATCCAAATGCACGTTCAACTGCGGTTGGAATTTTCGTTTATATTGGGGGAGGATGCAGTTGACAATTACCTTCTGAAAATATCTACATCTTTAGGTTGTAATGAAGGAGTGGATTTTTTTTTTTATTCACATGCAATATAACTCTTGGTAATAGTGCATTGAGGAAAAAGCACTCTGTAGGAAACAGGGCTTGTGTTTTGAGTCCTACCTCAAGATGTTGGTGTATCTATACATGACAAAACATAATCTTTTTATTCCCAGAAGGCTCGATAGAACATGTGCTCTGCACACAGAATGCCCTAACTTTAATTTGCAAGCTCTTAATTTTAAAGAACTCTTCAGAACGTAAGAGTAGTGCTGCTAGATCAGACTGAGGGTCCATTTAGTCCAGCATTCTGTTCCCTTTTAAGCCATTGAGCTTGGGGACCATATTTTCACACCCTGTTGTAGCAAAACCCAGTTTATATTTTACAATGCTTCCTTTTGTCTGTCCCATACCTCCTGAAGTTCAACTGCATTGGATGAACCCGGGGTGTCTATCTAGTATTACGTCATGGAGCACGGCTGTGTAAGGACCCCAGGAGGCCACTGCCAGTTGGGCATAACTGGAATAAATGTCATCTGTCACAGTGAACCTTTTCCAATATTTTGGCCCAGTTGTGTTTTCTCTTTGGGAAGACCTAAGAAGAATATGGGACACGGGTGGCGCTGTGGGTTAAACCACAGAGCCTAGGGCTTGCCGATCAGAAGGTTGGCAGACGGGGTGAGCTCCCATTGCTTGGTCTCTGCTCCTGCCAATCTAGCAGTTCGAAAGCACGAAGTGCAAGTAGATAAATAGGTACCGCTCTGGCGGGAAGGTAAACGGCATTTCCGTGCACTGCTCTGGTTCGCCAGAAGCAGCTTAGTCATGCTGGCCACATGACCCGGAAGCTGTATGCCGGCTCCCTCGGCCAGTAAAGCGAGATGAGCACCGCAACCCCAGTGTCGTCTGCAACTGGACCTAATGGTCAGGGGTCCCTTTACCTTTTTAAGAAGAATGCACTTTTATCTCCCAATGAGACATTTAAGATCTTGTTTGGCCCAGGAACTCAGATCCCCTTCCTTCCCACGATATATAGCATCAAAGATAAAATAATCACACTGTGTGCATATAGAGGTTTCCTGATGCTGTCCCAGGCACCTTCAGTTTCTTTTGCTTTAGATTCTATTTATCATCTTTCATGCAATGGGCCAGTGTGTGGGAGGTCTACAAAGCGTAAGACCCTGTCTCAGACCAAGTAAGTATGTGGCTGGCAGGCTGATAAATCTTTTAAACCACAACTTACACTTAAGCACTTACAAGCCTGATTGCTTGATGAGGACTACTGTAATGCACGTGACTATTATTTTGGTGTGGTGGAGGATTTGAGTTTAGTGTCCATGACCCAAGAGGACATGCATCTAGGCTAGCACAAACATTTTAGTCCTGTATTTCTTTCTGTGGTAACACTGCATGGCATGCCACAAACAGCGTATTTGGGGGGGGGGGGACCCTCACAGTACACGCACAATAGTATTCCACACAAACGTTTTGATGCTGGACTAAATCGTGTTGTTAAGTCATATGTGCCTTGAAAAGGCAGCTGTGGCTTATGCTATGCTTCCTGCTTTCCAAACAGAGGCTGTTTAGAATAGTCTTCCATGTGTACTGAACAAGTAGTAGATTTAACTTCTTCAGCTCAGTTGGTTAGAGTGTGGTGCTGACAGCGGCAAGTTTGCAGGTTCAATCCCCGTAAGGGACAGTTGTGTATTCCTGCATTTCGGGACTAGATGATCCTCAGGGTACTTTCCAACTATTCTATGAGATATCTAACTTCCTGTATTTCCCTCAACCCCCACCCAGTCTGCAGGGGAGAAAAAATAAATAAATGTTTTAATAACATACTTAGTGTGGACTAAGCAAACCCTCAGAATTACTTAAAAATAATTTTTATTTATACATCCACTCAAATACTTTTTCCTTATAAACTTTCTACAGAATGTGGGGATTTTAAAACAAATTATTCACATGTTGAATATGCAATTCCCGGGAAATCGTTTCTGGTGATGGTGTCTGTGTGTCTGTGTGTGTCTGTGCTGTCTGTCTACATCCTAACACATACATAGTGCTGAAAGGTAAGTTGGGTCACATGCAGTCCATATGAGATTCTAACATAACATTTAGTGAATTTTCTGATGTTGACCATCCTTTTGAAGCAGAAGGCAGTGCATCTGTAGAAAGGAGTGACTGAAGGTTTGGGTTGCTGCTCTCTGCATCTGTCAGTTTTTCAGTGTTGTCCTCCCAATTAATGTGGAATCTTGTGACCCTGGGGTTAGATGCCAAAATATTCCTCTGGAGCTGCAAGACAAGGACATTCACATCAACATTTTGGAGTTGCATCAGATACTCTTGACTTCTGAAGCAGTCTTAGAACAAATTCAGAACAACCTCTTTTTAAAATTTGACTTGCTGATTTATTTCTTAGCATTTTAATTCTATGTAACAAGAGTATTTTAATAGATAAGCAAAGCATAATAACTCCTACCTTAGAAAAATCTGGCTTTACCGGAGGATTTTCTCTCAATTCTGTTTCAGTATATTCATTGTTCACATAATAGCCAACTCTAATAAATTCTTGACCTCTATAGGTGCAGGTGATTAACACAACTGTGACTCCTACAGCATCTGCATCAGGAATTAGTCCTGGATTAGGAGCATCTGCCTGCAGCAAAAAACAAAACAAAACACAAGATTGACCAAAACTCTCCCACTTTTTTTGTTTGTTAAGAAAACCACTATGCTCACAAGATAAAGAGATTTGGCACAGTACTTACTGATGCCGATTGAACTAAGAAGCACAAAAGTTCTAATCTTCAAAGACATATACTTCAGGTTTTCAGTCAAAGACCATCCTGTAATTGTTTCAGCTCCTTGATATAGATTAGTTATATTCCAAGCTCATTTTATTTTTGTGAGGTCTTTTAACTTGTTACTAGATTTTTGTTTGTTTGTGGACTTCCTTTAGTAAAACAAACCAGGTTGTACCCAATCTGCCTTACTTTTTTTACCCAAAAGAGCAAACATCACAGCTTTTAGCTGTGTGGATTCACCCAGCTATTTACAGTGGTGCCCTGCAAGACGAATGCCTCGCAAGACGAAAAACTCACTAGACGAAAGGGTTTTCCGTTTTTTGAGTCGTTCCGCAAGACGAATTTCCCTATGGGCTTGCTTCACAAGACGAAACGTCTTGCGAGTTCTTGCGAGTTTGTTTCCTTTTTCTTAAAGCCGTTAAGCCGTTAATAGCCGCTAACAGCCGTGCTTCACAAGACGAAAAAACCGCAAGACGAAGAGACTCGCGGAACGGATTAATTTCGTCTTGCGAGGCACCACTGTACATAAACATACACACACCCCATCTGCACATAATGTTCAGCCATGGTTCATTTGGATATCTGAACCCTGCCCAGCAGACTAATCATTTTTTTCCTGGCAACAAACCATTATGGGAAGCCAGTTTGTTGTCGGCATACAAACCACAGTTTGTTTTAACTACTGTTTGTCATGTCTGAACCTAGCAGCCTTACCTAACCATGGTCTGCTTAGTAGCTCCAGACTAAACACACACCAAGCTACAGAGGCACAAGGCAAGAGCCACTGGGTAACAAACCAAACTTTGGAGAAACAAAACATTGGCTTGTTGAACACATCATGGTTAAAACCAGCTACATACAAATGCAACTACGTGACTGTGTAATAATCCCCTTGCAGAGAGACGCACAGAACTAGAGTGTACAGTGGTGCCTTGCAAGACGAAATTAATCCGTTCCGCGAGTCTCTTCGTCTTGCGGTTTTTTCGTCTTGCGAAGCACGGCTATTAGCGGCTTAGCAGCTATTAACGGCTTTGCGGCTTTAAGAAAAAGGAAACAAACTCGCAAGACGTTTCGTCTTGCGAAGCAAGCCCATAGGGAAATTCGTCTTGCAGAACGGCTCAAAAAACGGAAAACCCTTTCGTCTAGCGAGTTTTTCGTCTTGCGAGGCATTTGTCTTGCGGGGCACCACTGTATTAGCTTAGCAAGTGCAATCTGTGCTGCAGTTGCAAGTCACACAGTGTTCAGTGGCCTCTAAATGCACTTGTTTCCCCCTTTCCTGAAGAACACTCTGCCCAAAAAGCATTGTGTGCTCTTAATATTTCTGTGCAGATTTTTGGCCCCCCAGAAGTCCCAATGAGGCCTACAAATTTTATGTATGCATCCATATTGCCACCAGTTAAGGAGGTGACCAGAAGCAACGTATAACAATTAACTCATGGGTTCAGATAATGTTAAAAGCAGTCTACAAAAATGGCATTCCTTTACAGCCCTCTTGATGATTTGGAGACTGGGCTAGATGGGCCCCCTAGGGTTGTAAATTCCAGAGCCCAGGCACATTTACAAAGAAGTCAGTATCTTGCACACCCACCACTTGCATGTCAGAAAGCAGGAGGACACACAGCCTCTCCTGAAAAGTTTGGTGATATCTAACTCATACTCAGTGTGAGCAGTTACAAGTCTGATGGCCAAAATATTACCTACGATTGCATGTACATAGCTTATGTTACTGTATTCATGAAAAATGCATGAAAAATCTTTCCTCTAAAACACTAAAAAAAAAAAAAGAAAAAGAAAAACTACTGAAATTAAATTTATTACCCTATATACAGTATTTCCCTCCCTTCTATTCCCAGAACAATTTTTCTGTAGCAACTCTCTCTCTTCTAGAGCAGAGCCAACTTACTGTTTATGATGAATAGCTCACACGCTTGGATATGTATGTCCCCATGTTCTTGGTTAAAAATCAGTACCCAAAGAAAGAGCTGTCCAGCCTTGGGTTAAACATTAGATTTGCTACCCTTTTAAAGCAAAGGGCAGTGCTGAACTTCAGTCATATGTAATTTGTGACTGCTTGTTGCAAAAGTAGCCATCTGAACATAAACACACACAATGCTTTAGAATTTCCTAAATGTTTAAAAGCAGACTTGCCTGAAATACAAACATGTGTCTTCCTGCAGGAACAGGGCCCACCAAAACTGAATCTAGAACTTGATCGTATTCCTCGCTTTCTGCGGAGCCCACGTAGATAATTTTCCATTCCAAATCTACATTAGAAGAAGAAAAACCTTTTAGTACTTTTGCTTTACCTAAAATAAAACACACAAAAATCATTGTAGCCTTTTAACATTAGTAAAGCCAGTTGACATTAACTTGATGATGTTTAAATTTATTTGAAAGCAAATACTGAAAACCAGCAGGGGTGGCTGAAAATAATTAGTATTTACATCCAAGGAAATGTTTTACAATACTGAAAAATTGTTTTGAAGAGGTTTGTTGATACTAGCACTTTTAAGTGTTGTTCTAGACAACTGTAGCATTCTGCTCAATTACTGCATGACTTCGTAATATTCAGTAGTTGAGGCTGTAGTCCTAACCTGTTACTTGGGAGTAAACCCTGCTGAATTCAACAGGACTTCACTAGACAGTAGGTTAGGATAGCAAGTTCTGGAGGAGTCTAAGTATTCTTCCTGCCCGCCTAGGGCAAAGACGTTTCTGAAGGGTGGCGGCAGAAGTTGCTAGCTACCTCTAGTAGGGAAAGTGTTGCTGACCTCACTACCCCGGGAGGGGGCAAGGGTGGAGGTCCGAAGAGAGGCTTTTTAGGCTATCCAGACGAAAAACAAAACACCCACTACAAACCTCCAGGGCGTTCTCCAAAGCGAACTTCCGTCTGAAAGGGGTGTCACAATTAAAAAGTTATGCAAACGTAAAGTAGTACCAGAAGTGCTTTTAAGGCCATTTAACGTTTTTTTAAAAAAGGCATCATTAAAATTCTGTTGCTTTTTTCCCCTAAAGGGTTTTAAACATGTCACACACACACCCCTTCGTGCGAGCACTAAAAGCGGGTGAGTGGAAACCACTTAACTTGCAGGTGTTCTCAGCGCCCCCCCCCCGCCCATCTGTAGCACCCCTTTGGTTCCTTTGCACTGGGTAGTTGAGCTTCTCCCGGCTCGCCTCCCGCCACCAAAACCCGAAGCGTGCGAGGTGTTTCCGTTGAGCCCTCCTTCTCTCGCGTACGCGCCCCGCCGCCCCCTCCAACACCCAGCAGCAGCAGCACAATGCTGGCAACATGGCTGCTCCCAGCGCTCAAACAAGTTCCTTGCAACTTAAAGGCTTCCCTTCCTCGCGAGCGGAAGACCGGAGAAGCTGGGCTGGGTGCGGGCGCTGCCGGGTTGGGTGGGAGAGAAGGAGGCAGCGGCTGCAAAGCCCACCGTCCTTCCGTCATGCCAGATGCAGAGGAGGTGGAGGAGGAGAGGGAGCAGCAGCAGCGAGGCCTTTGCAAACTTTAAGCCTGGGAAGGGAAATAGCCCGAAAGGGCTTGGCCAGCGCCGAGGGGGCGAAAAATCCACCCCGGGCAAACTCACCTTCGGATAAGTCCTCGATGCACTCGAAGGTGATCTCGAACTGGAAAGGGTTGTAGAAAGGAGAAGGGTTGTCCAGCACCACGACGTTGTTCACCTGAACCTTTGCCATATTTCGGGGAGGGGGGGAGGGGAGACCCGCAAACAATAGTCGCGGCGTGTTACCGCAGCCCGGGAAAAGTCCAGGGGGCTCCCCTTTTGCAGGGCGCGAACCCCAGCGCCGGCAAGCGAGCACGTTGAGAGTTAGGAAACTTTGAGGTTTGGGTTGCTTTAAAAAAAAAAAAAAGCACCACCCAAAAACTCGCCCTTCTCCGTCTTCCCCTTTCTTGTTTTCCTCTCTCTTTTTTAATGTTGCACCGAGAGCACTCCACACTGTTTTGCAGCTTTCCTGTTACACTAAACTACAGCCCATTCTGCTCTGTTAACTGGCAGGGCTGGCGCGGATTGGCTGCACGCTGAGCTATGGCCCTCCTCCTGCAGCCGAGGCTTCCCCGAAAGAGCAAGATGGGCTCCCGTAGCCCGAGTGGAGTGGGAAGCTTTAGCTGGCGCTCCACCTGCTGGACCAGAGGAGGGTGAAAGGGCTGGAGAGCGAAGCTCTTGAGAGAAGTGAACTAGCAAGAAGGGGTCTTGGCGTAATTGAAGCGAAGTGGAAAGAAAAAACAAAAAAAACCACTGCTTATAAGTGGTGCTTCCCATGTTGATTTCTCCCCCCCCCCCCGCGCCAAAAAAGGAATAAATGGTGGGCTTTATTTTAAACTAATGATTGCATGTATGTGCTTTTAGGATGCCTCCATACCTCTCAGTATTCTGTGGGATGGATTTGTGCAGTTAAAGTGGATTAAAGCACACACTCGGCCTAGTGCAACAAATCCTCTTTTAAAAAGAAACAGACCTTTTTTTTTTTTTTGCGAATTTGAAAGTGAGGAGTGCATTGAAAAGTGTGGAATAAAAGAGTGGTGATCTGCAAAGTGCATAAACACACCACAAGCCCCCCTCCCCCCATGGAGGGGCTGAGCCAGCTCAAGATCTGCTGGACTACTACCCCAGCTAACGTGTGGAACAAGACCGTGAATGTAGGGACTACGCCACTCCATCGGTCCATCACTGCCTGGCCAGGGTTCAGATTGTTCTACAAAATAGCTCCCACTTGGTTTCTGGATTCAATTTAAAGTCTTTGTTTTTGACTTTTAAAACCCTAGGCAAATAGTCTGGGCCCAGGTTAGCTTAAGGATTGACTGGTCCCACATAAACCTACCAAAGTGCAGGCTCCTCCTCAGAGGGCTTGTCCACACTGAATTTTAAAGTGCACTTGAAGCTGTTTGTGTCTTTTTTGTGTGTGGTGTCTATATGATGTCTTCATCCAAGTGGCAGCAATTCCCTCCCCTCCCCACTCTGTCCAAAACACACAGACTGAATTCGGATTTTGGATGGGAAACATCAGGATAGATTTGGGAGGCATAAAATTGTACTTATGTACACACACAGCAGTCCACATATGCATTAATGCCGTATTGTGGACACCTCCAGAGGCCCTGCTTTTGTGTGTTCTCCCCTTCCGAAACACGGTAGGTGGCAACATGAGCCAGGGCCTTCTCTGCAAGGGCATCAAAACTGTGGGACTTCATAGTTTGCCTTTGTTTTCTTGCTAACTTTCAGATGCCAGACCTGGAGGTCTTTCAGATTGCCTTGATTATCCCTTTGTCTTTTTTCTGCTGCTCAGGTTATTGTTACTGCTAATTACCTTTTCACTGGGTGTTTTAAACATATGCTATGTTTTTGTAGCGTTGTGGAAAGATAGGATTCAGGCAGTTGGTAACAGGAGCATTTTTTTATTTTCTAGTGATAGGTGGCGTTTTCTTGTGGTTGCTTGTTGGCTCGCACAGGAAGCCTCTATGGAACCGCCAGAGGGGCAAACTAGGGATGGCAATTACAGGAACCACCTAGTGGTTGTTCTCTTGCACTACAACATTTAAATCATGCCATTGTGTGGCTTATGGACATGTGACTTATAAGGCATTGTCACTCACATGCCAGCTCTTTTTTAAATTGCAGTGTGAGGAGGAAGTCCCAGGTTGGATTTCTTGCTGCACACATGTGAGTCATAAAAAGCTTTAATGGTGCAATTGCACCTCTTTAACTTACTACCCTGGTTCAGCGTCCCAGGTGTTTACTTGCACAAGTGCACTCCACAGCTGTTGATAAGTACAACAGTCATTGCTCCAGAACTTATCCACCCTTTGCGTAGCTCAGCAGACAGCAACATACTCAAAAAAGAAACCACCAGAGCAGCAGAGATAAGGATGCACTGCTGCTGTGCTATCTTTCGTAAATGCAACTGAATTTCAAGTTTCCTTTGACAAATGAATGTGAATTGATTTTCCATTAGTCTATTTATACTATATAGTATCATGAATGATAACATATCAGATTTAGGGTGCAGGCAGGTGTAATGTAAAGAGAGAACTTGCAGGAGGTCCCTTAGCCAAGGGACTAAGTCTGGCTTCCATCCTTGGTTTGCATTTTGAATGACAGGTATTGCACACCACCCCAGTCTCTGAGCAATGCGAGATTACGGGGGTTCCACACACTTATTCAGGGCTTGTGTTTCTTTTGGAATGAGAGACAGTGGAGAATGTGGTGTCTCTATGTTATATGGTTTACTTACACATATATTCAACCTGAGCCTACATGTAGAGGTTCACAGCATTAACACCCCCCCCCCAAATGGTCTTGGTCTTCTCTCATAGCCACAGCCTTGTATTCCAACAGAAATCAGGCATGGTTCTGTCTCCCAGCTGCCCAGCTTGCAGTCTTGCTTCTACTTGCTAGTTCACATAACTCTCAACTCTGCCCTTTGTCTTTCTAACTACCAGTGAGTTGAAGGGGGGGGGTCACCCCTTATTCATCTGGTACAGAGCCACTTCCTTTGTTACCTTAATGACCCATACTTACCTCATCAGGAAGCTAGACTGGTTCCTCCAGGAATTGAGTCTGTGCTGGATCCAGAAATTAGAAGGAGGCTCAGGCATACAGCCTACACATACCAATACATACCCCCCCCCCAAAAAAACTCATAACACTAGTTTCTCCAGTTTCCCCCCTCACACATGCTCCAAGCAGGCTGCCCACCTCTTAATTTTATTTTATTTTTAAATCTGCATGTACTCGGGTAAGTAAGTTGTTGTTTTGCCTTGTTAATTAAGAAAATGATTTTTTTAAACAAACAAACACTAAACTTCCATAGGGAATTCTGAGGAAGTTTCATGGTAACAGGGGACGCGGGTGGCACTGTGGGTTAAACCACAGAGCCTAGGACCTGCCGATCAAAAGGTCGGCGGTTCGAATCCCCGCGGCGGGGTGAGCTCCCGCCGTTCGGTCCCAGCTCCTGCCTACCTAGCAGTTCGAAAGCACCCCTAAGTGCAAGTAGATAAATAGGGATTGCTTTCTAGTGGGAAGGTAAACGGCGTTTCCGTGTGCGGTGCTGGTGCTGGCTCGCCAGATGCAGCTTAGTCACGCTGGCCACGTTACCTGGAAGTGTCTTCGGACAGCACCGGCTCCCGGCCTCTTGAGCGAGATGAGCGCGCAACCCTAGAGTCGGTCACGACTGGCCCTGATGGGCAGGGGTACCTTTACCTTTACTTTCATGGTAACAAAAGGCACTAGCTGTACCAGGTCTGTCTTCACCGGAAATTGTACTACTGTCACCTTTACTTTTTTTAGGCTGACCCTTGTTAACCCTTGTTCAAATGAGATTGAGCCAGGGTTGCTCAAACAACACTTTTCTGTTCCAAAGGTTTAACAGTGACTGCTGTGAAAGACTCTGGAGAGTGGAACTTGGAGGCTGGAGCCCTTGTGCTGGCTGATGGGGGACTTTGCTGTATTGATGAGTTTAACAGCATCAAGGAACACGACAGAACCAGCATTCACGAGGCAATGGAACAACAGACCATCAGCGTGGCCAAGGCTGGGTAAGTAATTTTTTTTTAAAAAAAGGGCCATGGATGCTAATTTATTTCACCACTCTTGTATTGTTGTTGCATGAGGGTCTGCTCAAACAAACTTTGTAGGTTTTCAAAGAAGCCAGAAACCTGCAGTCCGTTTTTCAGAAGGGAAAGCAGAATGAGCAATGGACCTTCTTTTAAACTCTCTAGGGAATTTATTTATTTTTTAATCTGCTTCCAGCCTAACTGGCGTATGCCCAGGAATATACATGAAACCAGAAAGCTAAGGAGTATAAAATTCCATCCCAGCAAATCTCAAAATTTTAGCTGTTCTCGCTATATGACAAGGTATTAGCCACTGCAGTCAGTGCTAAGTACTTCCATCAATTATCAGACCTCTACCAGGTAGGGAAAAACACAGCTTCTGTTGACTGGCTGTTCATTCCCTTTTTGTCTCACCACCTTCCCAACTTCCTGCAGTAAAGAGGTGAAACTTATCCCTACAATTGATGAGCACCGCAGCCCCATAGTCGCCTTTGACTGGACTTACCGTATTCATCCAGAGATCCTTTACCTTTTACCTTACTAGGGAGCATGCCCCACTGAACATAGTGGGGCTTGGCTTCTGAATAAACATTCATAAGGTGCAAGAGCTAAGTGTACTTGTTCAGCTTTTACAAGCCACAAAAATGGGAGGGAATTATGTTCTTTGACCCTATGTTTGCATCTTATTGTACCAGTACTAGACCAGACATATACACAACTTTAAAATGACCACTATTGGGAACTATTTTCAGTGTTGTTTTTTTTAAAAAAGGAAAACCATTTTTAGTCAGGAGAGCAATGAAACAGTTGTTTTGTGCTGCAGATGGAATTTTAGACCTTTCCTCCATTCCAAGTATGTGTTCTGGGGCTGCAACCTTTCACTTCCATATTTAGACATCCTTAAGGCATTACAGAGTGGGGGTCAATTCTTGATTTCTTTTTTGAATCTCTGTTGTTACTGGCTAAGAGTCAAAATACTTTTCCCATGTTATGTACTACAAATATGAAAGCTAAGATTCTTGGTGCTGTACTTGCTCCCTCTCAGTACAATGAGGTAAGAGCGAAGATGGCACCAACTGGAAATAGATCACTTCGAAGTCAGATTTAGAACAGCTGTCTAAATGTCTGCACTGAGAGAGTTATGCTTACTTCGACAAAACACCCTTCTGTAGCTCTGAAAACAAACCTCGGGTCAAGGTCAAATGAATTAAGGGATGGCGGGGGGGGGGAAATTGCACCAAACTAAATGTTGTTATAGACACCGTTCTTATGATCGTGGTAGTTTGTATAGTGAGATTGTGTACATTTGCAAACATCTGTGTATTTATGAGTGTGCCTGCAAGTGGAAGAACACAGACATGTCTGTGCATCAAACAGGTGTATGTGTGCAAGTGGCAGAGACAACAGTGTAAGAGAGTTTGCATTTGCCTGCGTAGGAGAGAGCATGCATTTCCCCCCCCCCCCAGTGTTAAGATTGTCAACTTTTGATCTAAAAAATCCTTCCCCTCCCCACCCCGGTGATGCTACGTAGTGAGACCTTCTACAAAGAGGGAGGATGGAGCTGGGTGGGTTATGAGCAGAATCTGGAGTATTCAGGTTTTTAAAATTGGCTTTTCAGACTTTAGTTTTAGCTACCTGACAAAGCAAGCTTACTGATCTAATGCTGGCTGATTAGCAACTCTAGTTTACTGCCAATTAAAATTATAGATGTGGCCTCCAGTCCAGACAGGGCTCCTTGCTGGCCCTTGATCTTATCTGTTATCTATATTTGCAGTTCATCACATTCATCCAAAACCACACTTTATTTGCATTAGGTTCCGCAAACCTTTCTAGCTAGTTTGTCACCTCATTTTTTCTCTCATCCGTTCAGCCTATGTGAAATTTCTGAAGGGAAGGTTCAAAATGGAAAGTACCTGAAAGTGTTCCTTTGGGCAGTGGGGTGGTGGCATAACATAGTTCTGTGTCAATATCGATCATGTTTCTCTTCAGTTTAGTGTGCAAGCTGAACACAAGGACCACTATCTTGGCAGCAACCAATCCAAAGGGGCAGTATGACCCTAATGAATCTGTCTCTGTGAACATCGCCCTTGGCAGCCCTCTCCTTAGCAGGTTCGACCTTGTCCTGGTATTGCTGGATACAAGAAATGAAGAATGGGATCGCATAATTTCCTCATTCATACTGGAAAACAAAGGTAGCAGTGGCTTTTGCAATCGGTTACAGAGAATATATCTGAATCTCTACACTACCTAGACTATATATCCATTTGTGCTCATGCAGAATAAGTGCACCAGAGGGTTGGAGCCAACTATGGCGTAGTCATTATGAAGTCTATTGATTTCTACTCCATGTCTTATTTTGTTAATGCAGTTCTTTCTGCAAACTCTTCTCATGCAGCTTGCCCAAGTGTGTCTGAAAAGCTGTGGACTATGGAAAAAATGAAAACATATTTCTGCCTTATAAAGAACCTGCAGCCGGTATTGACTGATGAAAGCAACTTGATTCTTGTCCGCTATTATCAGATGCAGAGGCAGAGCGATTGCAGGAACGCTGCGCGAACCACCATCCGCTTATTAGAGAGCTTGATACGATTAGCTGAAGGTGAGAGCTTGGGTTTCCTCGTCCTTTTCTAGCACTTACATCACACAAAATAAATTGGGAAACGTTTCATGGCAGTGCTGGAACCAGGTCATGCAGCTGATTGGACTAAACTCCTAAGTGCGTGTTTGAATGCTCCAGGGGCTACAACAAATGCTTGTTTCTGTTGGCACTCAGTATGGTGAACCTCTAAAAGGGTTTTATCCAGTGCAGCAGCACCTGCATATATAGGGTTTCCATGCCCCAGCATTGTATGCTGTAGCTAGGCTATGGCCACTCTGGCTTGCAAATGTGTGAGTTGTAACACGGATTGAGAGGCTTTTAAATACTACACCTACCACCAGGAGCCCTAATATGGGTAAGCAGTGCTTCAGTTGGTGGGTGTAAGTAAGCGCCTGGAAACCCTGGAATCTCACACCGCTCAGAGGTTGGGGTCATGTGCAACAGTACTTTTTAAAGATTTAAATCAGAAACTGTTGCTAGTGTAATTCCATTATCGCTTTCCATCTAGAGCTTTCTAAATAGGTGGCATATGCATTTAATAAATTTAACCTAACCATCTGCTCATCAGTTTCAGCAACATTTGTTGTTGTTTGTTTTTAGCACATGCTCGGTTGATGTTTAGAGATACTGTGACTGTGGAAGATGCAGTAACCGTGGTTTCAGTGATGGAGTCTTCAATGCAGGTGAGTTTCCTTGTAGAGACTGGCAGTTGAAACAGTTCTTTGTGGTACATGTGATCGGAAGCAAGCTTCACAACACAACAAGGAGACCACGTTTCCACACCTCAGAACTAATCTTCAACAATTCCTAACATTAGCCCTCAGTTTTGTACATTTGAGCCTGTAAATAAAATGTCTTCTGCTTCTACTGTCCTACCACCACCACTACTGAAACCATGATGGTGAGCAAGGCATCAGGGAAGAAGGAGATCCTTGTGCAGGCAGAATGGAAGGTCCTTGTGTGTGTCATTGTGCCCACACACACTGCACTGAAGAAGGGTACAAATGCCTGTTTTTATAAGCTAAAGATACAGGGTTAGTTTGATAGCAGTTTTATTCAGTGCTAGAAAACCTGCCGATCTGTGTGCTGTGTCATAACCCTTTTAACGGCATATAAGTTTACACACAGACATATCTCATTAAAGTTCATTTGCATTGTATTTCTCTCTTCTTCTTTCCTGTAGGGAGGTGCACTCCTTGGAGGTGTCAATGCACTGCACACATCATTTCCTGAAAATCCACTGGAGCAGTATCGAATGCAGTGTAAACTGATCCTCGAGAAGCTGGAACTCCAGGACATTCTGCGTGAAGAATTCCAAAGACTTGACAGGTGATAAACATTTATACGGGAGGCAAAAAAAAAAGCCTTTGTAATTCACAGTGGATTCAGGCAACACATGTGCTATTGCAATAGGCAGTAGCATAGGATGGCCACTAATAAACTTACTGTCCAGGGTATCAAAGTGAAGAGGCATGGTGGCGAATAATAACTCTGTAATTAGACAGTTGCTTTCATTTACTTATATGCTTACCAAAATCAAAATAAATAATTAGGGCTGTAAACTCAAACATAGATGGATCAGATCCTGCATTTCATAGGATCAGGGAAGGGGGAAATGTAGTTTATTTTTGTAAAATATGTTTTGTTTTTGTTTTGCAGATTGCAGAATGAAAATTTGTCTCAGTTTCTGCAGTCCAAAGAGGCATCCTCAAACAATCGCACACTTGAGAAATCAGAGCAGATGTCTCGTCCGCAACATTCAGACCAAGAGGGCAATAATATACAATTGCAACCTGATAAGCATCCAATATTCTCAAGCAGCCAGACATCTGATGATAACAGAGTAACAAAGGAATGGGGCAAACCCAGTGAATGCAGCAAGGACAGTAGCTTGAGCTGGTTTGACAGTATGACGGACAGCAGCGCTGAAGCTGAGAAGAGCATTTATGAGTCTCCAGTTGCAAGAATGTCTCCAACTGCAAGAACGTCTTTGAAAGCCCCACACAACAAACCCTGCTCTAAAGAAAGAAATGACTTAAGTGAAGCCAAGCAAACCACACCAACAACAATAGCCCTGGGAAGTGCTTGCAGACAGGCTGCCTCTAGTCTTGATGGGGGGAAGGCAACCAAGCCCACAAGCTTACCTTCAGGAGCAAGTGACAAAGGCCCAAATGCAGCGGATTGTACCTCACCTGATTTAGTGATTACTCACAGGGCCTCTAAGAAATGGCACAGGGAAAACATTGAAGGAGTTAATGGGTTTTGTGCAAGTACCCCAGATCCGAAGGTTGAGTGTTCTCCAACTTTATTTTCTCCTGGTCCAGCTGCTGTTCCACAACACCCCAGAACAGACTTAGGTGCTTCCCCACCTCACAGCACATTTTTAAGGCAACAGAAGTCTGCTACTTCAACCAGAAAGCGAAACAGAGGCCAAACAAATAAAGGTGAAGCAGGAAGTTCTACTAAACCTGAAATCCTGGAAGATTTGGGACCTGCAGCTGCTAAAGTAGCCAAGTTTCAACGTAAGCAGAAGCCAAAGCTTGCTTGGCCTTCTGAAAATGAAAATCATGCCCAATTGCCTGATACTGTCTGCAGCCCTCACACTTCTACCAAAACTGTGTCAAAAGTGGGGAAGCCAAGGGGAGAAGGCTGTCCTGAGAAACACCACAAGGAACACAATACTAAGGTGGGAAATAATAGAATGGAGAAACGCCCTTGTGATAACCAAAGAGAGGAGGAGGAGCAAAACGATCATTCACTCCCTTCCTCCACAAAAAAGGCAAGAATGAGAGAGGAAATATCAGATGGTGCGAACACGAAAAAAGTGTGCTCCAGTATACTGGCAAAATTAGCCAGCTTTGCCTTCAAGCCATCAGCTGAATCAAAGCCAAAGTCTCCAGTTTTGTTGCATGTCACCAGTAAGGACAGGGACAGACAGAGGGAGCCATTGGAAGCCCAAACCTCCAATAGTGTGGGGCACTCAAGGAAGTGCTTTGAACTGGGAAGAGCTAGCCCTGGCACAGGGAAATCTTTGTTCTCAATAGCTGATTTTGATGATTCCACCCTAGACTTTGACTGGGATGAAGAAAGCAAGAGGAAACTGAAATCTTAAAAAGAACTTCTGCTTCCTCCTCAAAATGGCACTGCAAAATGCTGAAAATGAAATCTGTTTTAATCTTGCCTAAATGAACCTACAAAATGGCCTCTTTACAAATGCTGGGATCCTGAGCTTACTCCTGCTGGTGGAAGCATCCTCTGAGCAAAGTTCCACTCATGTGATACTTCTGTCAGCAGAACAGGAGAAGTGACCTTCAGTAATTTTCTCCTTCCTTTTGTAGTCCCGTCCCTCCTGCCCTGTCCCAAAAACCTTGTTTGGACAGTTCTCCAAAGCAGCATGAGACATGGGAATGAAGAACTGGAGAAAATGCCTTGCCCCTTTCTGCCAGCAGAATCATGCACTAGATCCGAGTCCCATCAGTGAATGGAAGGATCCTCTCCATTCACAGAAACCTAGTTGGGATTCAAGGTAATTACAAAGAACATACAGGTTTTCTAAATCTTGGCGTCCTTAAATGTGGTAATTTTAGGACGCCCAGTCTGCTGTCCTCAAACAGAAGTTAGTAGACAGCTATGGAGTTAGCAGACTACTGTGTTGAAGACAGTAGACTACTATGGAGCATTGCCTTGAGGCAAGCACCAGATCAGGTGCCATTGCAAATAATTCCTCTTCTCCTCCAAGATGTCTGATTCCACTGACTGTTTTGTTGGCATATTTTAGATACCACTTGGTTAAACCGAGGGAGGAATAACCCCTGACAATGAAGCATAGGTTTTTTTATTTAGATTTCTCTTTCAGTCAGTCTACTGCACAAATGCTTGATTCCACCAGGTGTAATTATAGTCATCTTCCTATTAATACCTCCCACCCGAGAAAAATCATGCCTTTAAAAAGAGCTATTGCATAGTTTTCTCTTCTCCATCTTCCTTTTAATGCTTGCTGCATTGCAATGCTTAGGCCATAAAGCACCTCAAATCATTTATCCCAGACTGGTTCCATTTCAGAATGTGGCTTTTGGGCTATGCCTTTCATTGTCTTCCAGCTGCGAAATTTACATTTTGTGGCGTAAGTAACATACCACAGCTTTTTGTGCAAAGACTATGAATGAGCTCTGTTCATCTAGTAATACAGAATAACCCAAAGCTGTTTGGTTCATGGTATTTTACTGGAGAATTTCATTTAATTATTTGCTATAGGTCCCTCAACATAAATTAGTTTTTTCATTGTTGTATTATATCACAATAATTGGGGGAGTACATACATATTTGTTCAATAAGGGGTTTTATTTCTTTGCCCAGTCCAAGGAAACTGCACAGCTTAAAATGATTGATGGAGGAGATGGGCTTTGGCACCATACATACGCTATTTAAAATCTGTGATCTTCATTGCTGTCCTTCAATAAAGTATCAGTTAGCAGGTTCCTACTTTGCCTTGATCTAATTATTTAGTAAATGCAAGTAGTTTCACATGGGTGTGTGAAAAACTGAGTAAGTATTGGACAGATGCCCTTAAAAGAAAGCGTTCTTCTTTGTATTAAGAAATGCATAGGCAGTAATTGTTGAAACAATTATATAAAGCACATAATTCCATTAAAGTTACAGGTTTGTACATGTATTTGAATTGCTAAAAAGGTCCCCCTCCCCGTATCCAGTGCCAAACAAGGCTGTATATCTAATCTAAATTAATCTTGCTGCAAGTATCAGTAGTATAGCGAGTACAAAATGTGCACTGCACTTATTTACTCAAAGCACATGGGCAAGGGGGCTGATCCTTTGCAAGTCTCCCATTCTGTGGATTTTAAAGAGAAAAGTTGTGTGCTAAGCCCATGCGCACATAATTTAATCTATGTAATATGTTACTATGTATTTCAAACAGATGTCGGTAACGAGAAGCAGATCTAATATGGCATTTATTCCAAAGATGCCTATATATGGATACACAACACTTTCCTTATGGCTTACTTGGGCACAATCCACTTCAAGAAAATCCTTCCTTCCTTCTGTGATGCTTCTGTTAGGATCCCATCCATGTCCCATTGAAATTGTCCTTTCGCAGCCATAATTGGTGGCTTATGTACTGCTAGCCAACTGGTCCATATCTGAAGGAATTAAAGTATTGCTTAGCAGTACCATGGATCTATAGCTAAATGCCAATTGCATAAATCATGTTACCTCTCAGATGTGATTTGCTTCTCATTTATCGTGCATGTGCTTCCGCTATTAGCGTGGAAAACTAATAAGTAACCAATAGCACAAGGTGCAGAGAAAGTGTGTCCTTATTTAGGCTGGGAATCCTACCAGTGGAGTTTCTCCCTGTCTTTAAAATATGGTCGTGATTTAATGTGACTGGCATAGCTATGTTGTGCTGCTTCCATCAGCTAGATGGAAGTTGTAGTTCACAGCATCTTCAGAGCACCAGGTTGGGAAAGCTGCTTTAAAGTGCTGAATTTGTTTCCTAAGGTACCCTATGCATTGGATATTGATTGGCTGGTTGGTTGAAAATACAGCTGCTTCTGTGTTCCAGTTTATAAGATTGGGATAGATTATTTTTTGAACCAGGGCTGGTGTTTTTTAAGACTGGTGTTGCTCCTTGCCTCCTTTTGATTCACTCTGTGCTTGCTGCTGCCTTGAATGGATGGATACACAGTGAATGGCTCGCCCTGCCAGGGTATGGCATGGGAAAGAGAATTAGGCATAAGGAAAGAAACAGGCTATGTAACACGCAGTGGGAGGTGGAGAATCAGTGATGGCAGAGGATATATTTTGGTAACCTACTTAGAAGTTGCTGTTGCTTTTACAATCAAGCAGTCTATATAAACCCTGAGTACATAATATTTAAAAAGACATCTCAAATGCCACATAGATCCTCCCACTTTTTATTGTGCTTCCCAGTGGCAGGTAGTATGGACTCGAGTTATGAATGTGCTCCATGGTGAGCAGCAATTGCATTTGCAAAAATCCCCAAGGCAACCCTGCCTTGCAAATGCAGGGGCTGCAATGTGGATCTCACCTAGGAGATAATTTGGTACTTTTCCACCTTTAGGGTAACAGAAACCAAGTGTAATGAGGTCCACAGCCCACACTTGGTTGATGTCCTGAATTTGGGGGTTACTGAACTTCCCAGCGTGTCTTCAAGTTACTGTATGTGTTGGTGTTGATTTCTGATCTAATCTCTACCCAGCCCTCAACTACTACTTACTTGCAGTGCTTTGTTGTGAAACAAATAGCTGGCTCCTTAGTGGCTGACTCTGGCTTTGGTGCACAATCTGTGCCCTGGTTTTGGTGCCCAGTGACGGCAGCACCAGCAGTTCTCCAGTCTCTGCAGGGCACTGACATAAGCAGAACATTTTCCCCTTCTCCGCACAATGAATGCACTAGAGCACATTCCACACAAGAGGGTCTCTGTATTCCTCCTGTATCCAAAGCTATGTAGAGTTCATGCTGAGAACCAGGGACAATGTGCTTGTAACAGAAGTGCATTGATGGACAAGACTGGTGTGACCTTTAGTAAAAGACAATCTCGTTCTAGATCATTTCAGATTATTTCTCTTAGTTGTACCTGCCATAAAAGACAAAATCACGACTCCAGAATGGAACTGAAAGCCACGCTCTTAACAGCTTTCCTTATATCAGAGGGCTTTTGCTGTTAGAAGTACAGCTGTGATTTTGCTATGCTGTTTCAAACAAAGGAAGAGATTTCACAGTTTTCTTAAGCATCATGTGCATCCTTTAGTCCAGTTGCTTGGATGTGTGTGCGAAACAGCTCAAGAGTGAAGTAACAGTCAAGGCTTTAATCAAGAGACTTAATGAATGACAGCATTTGCCTCTGCTTTCTTTTTATCCCCTAGGCTTTGTTCTTTTTCCCCTTGTAGTTTTGTACCATTCTGGCTGAAATCCTATACACGCTTACCTATGAGTAAGTCTCATTGAATTAAGCGGGGAGGGGATGCTTATGAACAGAGAGACCTAGGAGTGCACTGCACTTATCAAATATTGTTCTCTTCTTGATTGAGAAATAAATTCACGTATTACACTGGTCTGATCCTTGCAGCACTGCGTCAGCAGAAATTCCATTAATGTGCATGGGTTGTCTGTGAGTAGAGAACGCAGTAGGTCACATTGAAAGGCAAAGCTGGAATTCTTACTGAATAAAGCATCAGTTGGGTCTCCCAAGTGATGGCAAGTAGTATTGCATATCATAGGGGATGCATTTATTGACGGAAAACTTGGTATTAAATGCTCAGTATTTGTTGCAATTGAACCACAAATTTCATCAATAATAAATGATATGCTCTTTATCTGCTAGATACTGATATTTCCTGTTTGATCCATTTTGAGAACAGATTGCTTTCTATTATACTTGAGAATGGGGGGGGGCAAGAGATCTCATTGGAATCATAATTATTCTTCCTTGACAGAACCTTGTGTAGGAACACATCTGCATTTATTTTATCAATGAAAGCCTCACCCTCCAGCAGTTTTCCCACTGACCTTTCCTGTGCACTCCCCTCCATAAACTGGTTTTGCATTTGCACCTGTGAGTGCTTATCACTTCGATGAATGAATAATGGTAAAACAAATGAATCGGATGCAGTGAACTAGGCCAGAGTTTACAAGGGTAGTTATCCTGCTTTCAGGCTCTGTTGGTAAGGGCATCTTTTGATCTTACAAAGTTCCTCCCCCACCCCCAAGAAAAAATGTTTCTTTAAAACTTCATTTATTTGTTCACTGAAATAACAGTACTTGAAAGTGGTTTACTATGAGTGGAAAGTATACCTGGTCAGATGTTGCTAGATGCAAATATTCTCTCAATTTGGGGCCGTGGTGGTGGCGATGATGGAAATGGCATACCTTTGCATTACCCATGCTTTTTCATCCCTTGAGAACTGCGACATCAAAAGGATGACTTTAATGTATGAAACTAGAATCAGAGCTCAAACACTGCAGAGAGGCCTTTCAGAGCGCCTGGTGAGCATAATACTGCCTTGGGCAAGGGTTTTGCTCTCACTCGCCTTCCCCCGCATTTACAGTTGCTTATTTGGGGTGTGGTTGGGGTTTGGAAACAATATTGTTTTAAGAAGTTGCGTGTGTCGGCCACCAGAGGGCACTCTCCAACGTTTCAAGTCTTCCTCTGCATTTTTTCAGCTGGTTTCTGCAGCCTTTGACAGTATCTCATGGAAAGGTCGTTTCTCTGTTAGTATTCAAGTTGTAATTTAAAAACAACAACAATAACAACAAAACCCTCTTTTATTTCTTTTTCTCTCGCGGATCTGTTCGCTTGCTCGGAATAATTGCTAGGCAGAAATTTAAAAACAACTGCTGATTTACTTTTGCTTATCGGCTTTGTGATCAGGGTACTGCTGTTTTTGTTACGACATATGCTCAACCTGTATACCTAACAGCATAAGAGGAGCCCTGTTGGACCATCCCAACAGGCTTCCTAGTGCAGCATCCTGCTCTCTACAGTGGCTCATCAGGTAGTCCACAAGCCAGACAGGTGAGGCATATCCCACCTGCCCCCCACTGTTTTCTGCTGTTGGTCCAAGCTTGATATCATTTTGAGCATGCTCACAAGTATCACTTGAACATTTTCAAGCATTTTCTAGCTGGAACATTTTGCTGTGCAAAAAAGAAAGAAAATAATTTGCACATTTTTAAAGAAAGTTGTTTTAAAAGTTCCTTTTAATATTGGGTTTTAATGCCGTAACTCACCCTGGGACCTTTGGGTGAAAGGCAGGAAAGAAATAAAAAATCTGGCAGGAGCCAGTAGTTGAAGCCTTTTCACAGCATGGAGCATTGCTCCACCTGCTAAGGTCTGCAAATCAGTGGTGAAAGGCACACCAAATGGAGCCAGTTGAAAAGTTGGCAACCGCAGGGCGCTCATGCAGCATCCCACTTGGCTTTGAGGGGGGAATGACTTCCAGCACCCTTCACCAAGAATTCACAGATCAGCCTTTGCCAACCTCCCTGATTTTTACACTACAACTTCCATCTGTCCCAGCTGGCATGTCGACTCCAAAACATCTCGATGGCACCAGGTTGGCAAAGGATGTCTTCAGTCATCATCTGGATATTTATTCTTGTCTCTCTAGCTTAATAGAGGCAGGCAACTGTGTTAATAATGCAGTTAATGCATGCATAGCTGCCTGCATATTTTATTTTATTTCATCTCCTCTGGAGACAAGGTTGCAAGCCAAAGAACATTCGTATGCTTTCAATTCTGCCGTTGCAGCAGAAGAGAAGGCAGCCACCATTTCCTTCCCCAGCCCTGCTGTCCCCACCACCACTCACCTCACACAGGCTTCTGGGTAAGACCCTCACCTTGAAAGCAGCTGCTAGCTGTCTGTAGACAATACTGGACTAGATAGAAGGGACGTGGCTCAGAGGTAGAGCATGTGCAAAAGGTCCCAGGTATAATCCCCGGCATTGGGATTGGATGAAAATGTCCCCCATCTAAAAACTTGGACTGATGCTGCCATTCATTGTAGGCAGTACTGAGTTACATGGAACAATGCATATGGTAGCTTCCTATGGGCAAGCATACGACGACTCCTTCTGCAAGTTCTGGAAAGGGTCCTGGTCCTTGCCTTCTAATCAAGCATACTAATTAACTGAACTTGGATTCCTTCAAGTAAAGCCGCTTAGGAAAGGAAAGAAAAAAAGGATTCCCTCACCCTGCCTCCCTTTGTCTGCTTTGTCCAAGGAGAAAGTGTCATTGAATGACATTTATTTTGCTTCTGCCTATGTAAGAAGATCCTTCGTGCTGGAGGAGCAGAAAGTGCTGAGGCAAGTAAATCTGAGGCACTTTCTCCAACATCGGATCACTTTCAGTTCTCCTTGTATTCACGTGACTGTGGACCTTGATGAATTCCCACTCCCCAAGACTGGAGAGAAGGAGGATGAAAAAAACGTTGAAATGCAGGAAGGGCACTGAAAAAGCTCTTCCCAGACAGCTATCTTATTGCAAACAGTACAAGTGATACAAAGACCTGTAGAAGCCCAAAAGAGAAACCACAGGCCATTCAAGCTAGATATCTGAGCTTGTACGTGGTGCCCAGGATGTGGTGTGAGTTGTAAGTGCTACTGAAACAATTGGGAACAGTGAGCACAGTGCTATTAAATCAAATATATATGTAAAATGCCAATTGCCAAGAACATGCAAGATGGTCATCACATTCAACTTCAAACTGGTGAAAGGTATTGCTAAAAATACAGTTTCCCTTCCCCAGAATAAAGGGATTGGTAAAAAGGAAGTCAAAAGGCAAAGTCAAGAGGGTCTAATCTTTCCAAAATGCTTTAAAAATGCAATATTCCAAGCTCAACTGGAGTACATATGGAAGATCAGGGAATGTACCACTGGGGCCAGGGGGATGCCACTGTGGTTAACAAGAGGGTCAGAGAAGCTACTGCAGGTGACACTCTGATATTTAGTTCAGTTTCTGAACATCCTCAAAACTCCCAGGTTCACAGACACGTCTTTCAAAATAATGAGAACAAAGAGGAACACAAACTTTGCAAAGGAAAATGCACACAGACAAGAAAGTATGCTAAAAAGGGATTTGAGGTGCACATTGCTAAAAGCATAACGGCCACCATCAGCAACATATTTAAATGCCTTAGTAGCAAGAGATTGTCTAGGGAGGCAGTTGGACCTTGGTGACACGGGAATCAAAGATCTGCAAACAGAGGAAAAGAAGATTGCAAGAAGCTGAATGAATTATTTCCCTTTATCTTCACAGCAGAAGATATAGGGCCGATTCCCGAGCCTGAATTAACTCTAGGAGAGAGTGAGGAATTGAAGGAAATAGTTGTGACAAAGTTCTAGGCCTTATTGACGAAATAAAAACTGACAAATCACCAGACCTCAATGGCATTCATCCAAGAGTTGTGGGTAGGAATTGTGAAATAGTTAATCTTCTAACAAAAATATGTAACTTGTCCATAACTTGCCCATAACTTGATCCAGCAGAGTTCTAGAATTTCAGGCTGGCTAGCTTAACCTATTTCCTGGAAAAACTGGTGAAAGGTATTGCTAAAGATACAGTAACCAAACATACAGAAGAACAAGCCTTGTTGAAAAGAGGGAATGTTTTTATTCACCATCACCCTGCCCCCAGCATGGCTGGAGGTAATGTCACCTGGGTGTCTCTCTGTGTGAAAAATAAAAATAGACAAGTAAGTTGGGAAGTCATATAGAGTCAGAAAGCGAACCACAACTAATACTGGGCAGATCTACAACAAATATTTAATGCACATACAGTGCACATTATAGCACATGGCTTCCCCCAAAGAATCCTGGGAAGTGTAGTTTGATAAAGTTCCTGGAAATTCAGAGAAGGAATCTGCAGCCAAAGCACCATTCAAGCAACAGTAATATATTTGAACTTTGCTTCTAGCATGATGTTAATCTCTACATTTCTGGAGAAAGGCCCTTTGTGTTAAATTGACCCTTTCTAGACCACTCACTTTTCTACCATTTTTGCTTTAGGTATTTTTAAACTAAAAGCCTTTAGCAAGCAGCATACCATTGTGCTGATGTTCACCCAAGCGAAAGCAAAATCACTTCTTTTCATAAGTAAGTATCTCCTTAGTGCCTCTGGCAGGAGGTTAGTAAATAGTCTTCTTCCAGATAGATCTCGGTTTTCCCCAATACAAACTGAAAAGCAGAATCAAACCTGAGCTGACATAATAAGTGCAGGTTGATTTATAGTGTGCATCGTCTATTGTGCATCTTAAGGAAGTACTAAGCTTTAATGCCTCTGGTGGAGCATGTCTGCAGCTGCCCAGCATTCTAGCCACCTCAAGGTTTTTCAACATGCAGTTATTAACCCATTAGGTTCCGATCAAGAGAAATCACTTGCATGCAGAAAGCTTGTCTTTGATTTTTGATGTTGGCTTCACAGGCTGCTCTATCCATTGTGGCAGCAACTCAAAACAACAACAAACTCAGATCTCTGGGTGCTGACCCTTATGTAGCTAAAACAACACCATCTGCACCCAAGGAAGAAGTATCAGCAAGTTAAGGGAGAGAAGATATAAACTAATAAAACCGAAGCAGGGAAGGAAGAAGAAGAAGAGGAGTTTGGATTTGATATCCCGCTTTATCACTACCCGAAGGAGTCTCAAAGTGGTTAACAATCTCCTTTCCCTTCCTCCCCCACAACAAACACTCTGTGAGGTGAGTGGGGCTGAGAGACTTCAAAGAAGTGTGACTAGCCCAAGGTCACCCAGCAGCTGCATGTGGAGGAGCGGAGACACGAACCCGGTTCCCCAGATTACGAGTCAACTGCTCTTAACCACTGGGCGTGAACTCACGCAGTGTAAATAAGATGATATAATATGATGATTGTAAAAGATCAAGTTTTATTTATGTTTGTGAAAAAACCAATAAAATATTTGGGGGGGAAAAGCAAGTTAAGGGAAGCTCCCTTGGGGGTCCCGTCAAACTCCATGAAAATCCATTCAAATCCAATACATATACCCACTGTATTGGTATGAACCAGCCCCAAGTATATGAATCATAGAATCATATAGTTGGACGGGACTCTTGAGGATGATCTGTTTCAACCCCCTGCAATGTAGGAATATTCAGCTGTCCCTTACGGAGATCAAACCTGCAACCTTGGCCAATAATTTACAGCCTGACAAATAAAATCCAACTGCTCCTCTTTAAGATTTTCTTTCTCAATTTTGAAATAAATAATATTCTTCACTTGGTATCGCAATAGACTGGGAATCAAAATTGCTTCAATGTCATAGGAAATATTATTTATTCCATATCACAATAGAATGAGAAGCAAGAAGTTCAAGACCCTTTTGTCCTGTGGAATATTTGGGTATACGTTGTACATATACCTCAGCTGAGCATTGTCTATTTCAGTAGCCTGTTGTTCTTCAAATTATTAATAGAAAAGCCCTAATTTTGCCATTGGGAGCGGGTAGGGAATAACACCTCATTTTTGAACAGACAAACTGGGAGAGGGAATTGTTTAAAAGTCAAATTTGATGCAGGTTCCAGGGCCTCTGTGACATGTACGCATGGCATGCCTCTCAGAAGAACTAAGTTTTCTTTGTTTTCTGTTCCAACATGCAATTAATGGCAAGTATTAATCTGCAATTAAAGCTATCTTTGATTAATCTAATGATTAACTATATTAATGTATCCAGTACTAGCTGAAATCAAAGCTCTTAAGTCCATAGTTAAGGATGAAAGATTGCTTAATTTACTTCACAGTTGCTGCATCTTTAGGGTATTATTTGGAATTCAATGTAGCTTTTTCATATGTAAACTTACAGTGTGATCCTATACATATCTAGTTGGAAGTAAGCCACACTTAATTCAGTGTGACTCATTCCTAGGTAAGTATATTGCTGCCTTAAATTCCATAAATGTATATTTCATATATCCTGCTATAATACAAGTCAACTACTTTCAATTGTAATATAACTTCAGATTTTGCCACAGAACTACTTCAAGGGCTATCCTATTTCATGGTTATTCCAGCAGTGCTTTCAACATTCCTGTTATGTGTTGAAATTCAGAATCAAGACCCCAGTTCATCAATTTGCAGTCACACACCCCTGATAAATATTTCTTTCCCTCACCTTCTCCTGCCCCCCCCCCCCCGTGTGTGCATATGACTTCTTCATGCCAATATATTGCAGAAGGACTTTAGATAAAGCTTATACAGCTCCAAATCTCTCTCTTTCTTGGCATTTTTTTTCAAAATTGGCAATTTTATAATTTTGCAAATCCCCATTATTGTTCTTAGATTATTATTTTTTTTAGTCTGAATGTTGAATTCAGTTTGCTTCTCTGCAGCAAATGACTCACCTGGAGCTGGAACCCTTTGCTAGCTAGTCATAAACTGTACAAAATATAAAGATAATTCCCCAGTTCCATTTCCCACCCACTCACCCTTATCAAATCAATTAAGTATACTTACCTATGACTCAATCAGTGACTCATCCTTCAAAGAGATGTGCTGCAGACATTGACAAAGGGATTGATTTGCATGCGGGTAGTAACCGCACAACCTTTTCCTGCCTTCCTGCCTTATGTCATCTTCCCAAGCCTTGATATTCTCCTATTACTCTTGGCGATTCAGTCATTCTCTTTCATTTTAGTTTTGCCCTTCACTGATTTTAGCATGTACTGTATGTACAGGAAACACACATTCGCCTCCTTGAATTGTTGATTCAGGATTGGGGGTTTTTAAGCAATATGAAGCAATGTTTAGTAAGAATGTAATATTGTGTGTGTGTATCAGATTTACACTAGATAAATATTGCAATGCCACACACACACACACACACACACACCTGCTCGTGGTGAGCATGTGTTCATAGAAAGCACCAGAGATGTATCACTTTTAGTTACCTAGCAATGTCAGTATTTTTTCCTCCAGCTGCAACAGCCAAGAGCTTTCCCCTTAAGCTACGTCTGTTGGATATAGAAATATATCTTGCATCCGGGAACTGGCCGTGTTAATCCTCCTATAAATGTTTACTTCAAAGTAAATCCTGCTTTGTATCCAAATAGGTGCTGGCTTGCCTTACAGTGCAGTCCTATATATGTCTTCTCAGAAGCCCCACTGAGTTCCATGGGCTTACTCCCAGGTAATGCAACCATACTCAACTAAATGGAGTCATTCTGTAGAGCTGCAATCCTAATCAGATTACTGTAATTAGGTAGGAAACTGCCTTAGGCAAAGCCTTACTTCCGAGGAAGCATGCATTGGGTTCCTGTAATAGTCCTGCCTGATCAGTTGCAAAATATTGTATGTTCTTGTAGAAACCTGTCAAGGCCCATATGAAAAGCCATTTTCTGCTGTCATGCATCCTGAACAGCTATATGTACAGAAATCTATTTGTAATCAGGGTGTCTGTCATTATATAATTTAGTCACTAGGTGGCACTTGACTTAGTTGTATCTTGTCCAGTTGTCCCTGTTGTTTTTCTGAGACAACAACCTCCTGGTTGGGCTTCCTGACAGGTGTGTTTCCTAAGCCTGAGTTGAGGGACTTGTGACTATCCAGATGTTATCCCATCAGTTTCAGACAACAAGGTAGGTGGTCGGGGAATGTCCAACAGCAACTGGAAGACCAGACGTGCTGAATGTCTCCTCATATTAGTCTTTGGTTTCGCAATCCAAATGCAGTTCTCTACTGATTTGTGTGACAACTTCATTTTGGATAATGAATTCGTACTGAAATGGTTTCATTCTGGCTCCATCTTGGGAGATGAAAATATGCCACTCATTTTACTGTCCTTTAAATTTTGAATCCCATTTCATTACCTTTTAAATTTGTATTCTTATAGAATTGGCTGACAAAAAAACAACAACTGAAGGCTGATACCAACTCAGGTTCTCTAGGAAATCAGTAGCCCTCTGCAGTGGTTAAGGCTAGATGGCCTGGCTTTCCAATCTCATTACACAAAAGCTGCTTCTGAATGGCAATGATCTGCGAATTGCATCAGCTAAAGCTGCCATTTCAGCCTGACTTTCTCAAACCAAAACAGAAAGCAGCAGGGGAGGTAAATCTGACAGGTCGCATTTGGTGTCACTTGAGTGAAAAGATTAATATTAATGGTGGAGAAATATCAAATTAGCCAGTCAGGCCTCTTTTTTGTAGAGGCTGGTGTGTTGAGGGCCATTCCTTCTCCTGAGAATAATGAGGCTCAGGTGGCTGAGAAACCTGTCATGACTTCAGACAAAACCCAAACAAAATAACCCAGAAATTGTTGGCACTTGCATTTTTATACATTTTTGTTGCGCTCCTGGTATCTCCCCTTCGAAGAGAGAATCCTATCTCTGAGTAGCTGGCCGTTCATCCAGCCAATTCCATCTGGAGTGATCTTTCCTTTTTAATTGAACAGATTTCTCACCCAGATTGGGCCGCCGCTTGACAGACAGCTTTATGCGGCTGTCTATAAACTGACTTCAATACAGTTTTTTAAATAGATATTCAAATGAAACCTATTTCCCCATTCTTTTTTTTTTAAACTCCCTTTCAAAAGCTTCTAAGTCACCCCATGGGGAGCTGGGCTCAAGGACAGTCTTTGCAATGGAAGAAAAGTATTGTGCCTTTCTCTTTAGTATGCATCTTTGGGGATATGTATATTGTTTGTTGTGGCAGTGGCTTATGGAGGGATTGTCTCCCTCCTGCACCCACTTCACCCCACCCCTCCACTTACTCCATTTTGTTTGCTTTTGCCTTTTCTGCTCATTCTTAATATGTAGGTTGTTTGGTTACATGCATCCTGAAACCTCTGCATATTAATTGTTTGACTCTCCAGTGGATCTATCACTAGTGGTCTCCTCAGTGATATTCAGAAGAGGTTTCTTTTATTATTCACACACACACACACACACACACACACACACACACACACCCATGAATGTAGCATTTCACAGGATTTGCTAAACTGGATTAGCCTATAAACCCATTGATCCTACTGCCCAGCCTCCACAACTGTTTCTCTAGGGGAATTGGAATAGTTTCCACAATCCCCACAGCAGATGGTTTCTACTCAAGCAGCCCTGTAAAGGTGGTCAGATGCACTGGCCAATGTAAGCATATTTTAATACTGAATCCTACAAGGAGTAAGCCCCACTGGACTTGGGGTTGGGGCCATAGCTCAGTAGCAGAGCACCTGCTTTACGTGCAGAAGTTCCCAGGTTCAAGAATGGAAAAACAAATTGTGGCGTTTTTAATAAAAAGCTGGGGTTGTTTATGCAGTCCCTATATATTTGTCTTAAATACCAAATGATAAATAAAGGGGCCGAAAATGTGCCAGCTTATTTTTCTGATTCCAAAAGAAAGAAAACCAAATTCAGCCGTAAATTATAAGCCCTGTTAGTACTGCTTAACACCAATACTCCATTTCCACTCACATCTCTCCAACCTGCATGCCTCATTGCTCAGCTATTGATTTTCATTTCCCATACGCAACTTAAATACTCACCATAAAAACTGGGCATAGCACTTTAAACAATTGGTTATCAACAGTGTATTGGCATTCCTTCCTTTTTGTTCAATAAGATGCAACTGGAACAAAATAAGGCAGCACGAAATATAATTGGCAGAGAAGTTAATGCCCAATTCCTTTCTGTTCTTGCCACATTTGCATTAGTTGCTATACAGATAATAAATAGGTGTGGTTGAATAGAAAATCCCATGACTGATGACAAGAATGTTGGTGCTTTTCAGAGAGTGATGAAAATAGTGTTGAATAGTCTGAACATCATATGTTCCTAGATAGTGGAAACTACTAAGTTGCTTATGAAGTTCCCTTTGTGCTGTAACTTATGATGTGTTACTGGTTCCTAGGATGGTTCCTATTTATTTTCCTATATTTCTGAATTTTTAATATATATATATTTGCAGCAATGTATTCTACATTCTCAGAATCCCAGTTGAAATGGATCTAGAAAATTGGTTTCATCCAAGGGAGCCTGGACTGTATATTCCACACATTGGCCAGAGTTTCAACAGAAGTGCCAGTCATATTAGCTGAAATATCTATCCATCTGGAAACCAGTTGAATCCATCAGCCTCTGAGAGTGGACCACCTTAATAGGTCCCCTGCTTCTGCAAAGGGGGGGGGGGGGAACTGCTGAAAGCCTAAAATTCAACAGGAGGTGATTTGACCATGACAATGGACTGATGTTAATATCCTCCACTTTCAGATCACATTTATTCCTGCCTAGTCAAGAAAACCAGGGTGCCACATCACACATCAGGCCAATGGCACATTAGGACAGCTGTATGGTTGTCATGGTGGCCATGAAGTCCTGACGTGTCCCAGAGGTAATATTACCTCCTGGACAAAATTATATTTATTTTACTTTAACACTCATCATCCAGAGGAACCATCTATTCTCTGATAATTTATACAATGTTTTACACAGGATCCCGCAAACAAATTGTCAGCAATGTGCTGGATAGAATTGCATTCTGTGTTCCATCTGTGCTGTGGGCCAGGTCCAACCCTGCCCTACCTAGTTTCCTTTCCTCACTATGGAAAATGTGAATGTGAGCAGAGTGTGATGTTGACACTTTTTTGCATGGGTTTAAATATTTCTTTTTTAAACCTCTAGAGTGCTTTGGATTCCTAGGCCACAATCCTAGATTGTTGGTTACAGTGGGCTTAGGCGTGCCTTGTTCTGCAAAGAATGGGAATCCAAGTGTTTTCCATTATTCAAAGGGTCATGTTGCACAATTCCATTATTAACATAATGGAACTAGGGTGGCTTTCTAAGCATCTGGGGTGCTATCTGTACAATTAGCACCTATTAAATCAATCCACGGTGAGCATCTGTTTGTACAAATTATCATGTGGAGGCAGGAAACAGAATGTACAGCACAGTCTTTGGAAAGGGTGTGTAAATGTGCCGTGTCCCTCAGCTATAAGAGTGTCTCTTTGGTCCTTTACACTACCTGGAAAGTTCATTGGGGCTCCCCACTCTGTAATGGGTAAAGGTATGTGTCTCATGGAAGTCAAGCATGGTATAGTATCCTATTGAAATCAGTGTTTACTTTTCAGTGACCTCGTCACCTTTTCTAAAATCCATGCTGTCTGTCTGTTGCCTATTGCTTACTAACATCCTGGAACGGGAATTTGGGGTTTCTAGTTTAGTAAGCCCACTCTGGGTGTATTTGAATGTTTCCACATATCTTCCAAAACTTCTGTGTGCATATTATTGTTACCATTATTACATAGGAAGCTGCCTTATATTGAGTCAGACCGTTGGTCCATCTAGGTCAGCACTGACTGGCAACAGCCCTCCAGGGTTTCAGCTAGGCAGGGGTCTCTTTCCTGGTCCTATCTGGGACTCTGCCCAGATCACTCCTCTTCCCCAGCTCTGCTCTGCACTCTGGTCAGGTGCTTTTACCTGGCTGGGATGTGTCTTTCAACTGGGATACCTCTCACTTGTCTGGACAGAGGGTGTGTGTGTAGAAACTTCTGCCTGTTGCATAACTGGAATGTGGCCTACTGTGCAATGGTTAAAAGGCACGGCTGTTGGTCAAATGCGCTCATTGAAAAAGGTTCCCCATGCCTGCCTTAGAAGAAAACTCCATCTGTTATGCCTGTTTAATGGCCAAGTGATGAGACCTTCTACATATCAGCTGGGCGGAATTCCACATGGAGTGGAACTGCAATTTACCGCCCTCTTTCCGCACTACTAGTGTACAAGGAGGTTGTGCACCCCCTCTGATGTTGGTGGTGGCATGCCTCTGAATGCCAGTTGTTGGGGGTTGCTGCTACACTCATATTCTGCTTATGGGCTTCCCATAGGTGTCTGGTGGGTCACTGAGAACAGGATGTCTGGACTAGGTGGACCTTTGGTCAGATTCATCAGGGCTCTTCTTATATTCTTAGTCCTGCCATCTCCCAGTAGGACTAGGAAAGGCACCGGCCTGAAAACCTGGAGAGCTAAATTAATAGCCTCATTTAACAGATTCCTGTGTTCCTATGAAAATTGCTTAAATAAACAGAAAGCACAGATCTGCAAGGATGTTGTGAATCACAGAAGAAAGCTATGTGGCTTGGGCCACTTCCAAGGATACAGAATAGAGTTATGACCACTGTCTTTCCCAATCGGGTGTCTGGAGGCACACAGCCAACCACAGGTCAGGCAACTGCAGACATGTCTCTTCCATTTAAATGTGTTCCTTCCTGGGACATACTATGTACAAATACCCAGCAGACACACTGGTCACAGCCTTCCCCCTTTCTGTGGGAATGCAGGGGTATGCATACATTTTGTGAATCTAAGTTTGGCCTCATTGAGGGGTGGTATTTCAATATGAGTAGGATAATGAGAGTACCCCTAAACATTCCCCCCCCCCAGAAAAAAGCACTGCAAATACCTTTTAAAATACTGTACTATTTGAAGTCACACTTTAGTTTGAAGATTGTGGCTTGACCGAGTTTTCTAAAGGTCAGCGACTTATCTGGCTCAGCAGAACTGATGTAGGATAGATATCCTAACATTTTATTTAAAATGCAGTGTCTCTTCCAGCAAACATGGAAATTCTCAGATAAGACAGGTTATTTACACTCAGTACTTAACAGCACTCAAAGGGACGCGGGTGCCGCTGTGGGTAAAACATCAGTGCCTAGGACTTGCTGATCGTATGGTCGGCGGTTCGAATCCCCGCGGCGGGGTGAGCTCCCGTCATTCGGTCCCTGCTCCTGCCAACCTAGCAGTTCAAAAGCACTCTTAAGTGCAAGTAGATAAATAGGTACCGCTTTATAGCGGGAAGGTAAACGGCGTTTCCGTGTGCTGCACTGGTGCTGGCTCGCCAGCTGCAGCTTCGTCACGCTGGCCACGTGACCCGGAAGTGTCTTCGGACGGCGCCGGCTCACGGCCTATAGAGCGAGATGAGCACGCAACCCCAGAGTCGGACACGACTGGCCCGTACGGGCAGGGGTACCTTTACATTTTACTTAACAGCACTCAGTAAGTATATGATGACTTTCATAAGTAGATCTCCTAGAGATTAGTGTAAGTGCTAATCCTCCCGAGTAGATGCCCATTAACAGTGCAAATTTTCGCCCACCTGACAGCAGGTTGTGATATCAGTGGTCTCTTTTTGTGTGTGCCCTTTTAGGTTTTGTGAAGTCCAAACAAAGTGGAGACACAGATGTTTTTCACGGCTCAGTGCTGACTTGCTCCTGCAAACTGCACATGTGGTTTTGCAGTCTTGATACGTATTCTCACAATTTGTACCAGAAGAACACCACAGTTTCCTGCCAACAGCATTACGACCGAACATGCTTCAGAGGAAGTTAGTAAGGCAAGTAAGGTGCAGCTTTAACTTCAAGGTATTTGATTCAGATTTTTCTTCTCTCTTTTCTCTGCTTGTTACAACTCTAGCTCTCATGAATGTTGAAGAGCACCTTGACTACAGAGTTACAAAGGCTATGGATCAAAAGTTATATTGGTGACAAAGTGCAAAGCAGCCCCCTCCTGCCCTGCACAGGGTTCAGAATGTACAGTTGTATTTTTAGGTGGCCAGCTATCATATTTTACAGAAGGCACTCCTCTGTTCTGGAGGGCTGTCAGAGGACAGTCCTCTGTTTCAAGGGGTTCTCTGCTCAAAGGGCTGTCTGGTCCAAGTCCGGTTTAATGATAAAATACCAGAAGAGAAAGGTTGGGTTTCGGCGTTGCAGCAGACACACTGGTCACAGCTTTTCCCATTATAGTGAGACGGATTGCATTTCTATTTTAATTATAATAATCATCCCTAAATTGGCATCTGTACCCACAAATCACCACATGCCAGTTTTCTGCAAACCAGTATCCTCTTTCATCCCCTTTCATTTTATTTTTTGGGGCCACCCTGCTTGCATTCGGTTTGTACCTTTTAAAACATTGGATAAGCAAACTGAGCCTTTTGTGCCCCAATGCTAAGGCCTGGTGGTCTGCATATGTATCTGAGTGAAGCGATGCAGTCCTGAGGTAGTAAACTGAACTCTGTTACTTCAATCTGCAGGTGGGCATTACATTTTCAATGCTTCCCTACTATAAAAACTCCCTGAAAACTGGAATGATATATTAAAAAAATTACCTTCAACTGGAACAACAGGGAGGGCTAGAAACCTGCCTCTCTAGTTTTATTCTTGCAGTGACCAATTTACATTTGGGGACATTAAAAGCCTTTGTGGTGCCTTAAAGGAGTTCATTCCACCACCTCAGGATTCGACTACCTCATGCTGCTGCACACACATTAACCAGGCATTTCCCCCTTCAAAGTGGTGGTGATAATTATTTATGTCTCCTAATGAGGCCTTTATGCACTACTGGAGTACAACCTTCTCCTAACCTTAGTCATAAAACAGCTCATTTAGTATGAAGGAAATTATATTTGTAGCTTTTGCTTAATGGTAATGGTTTCCTGACTTTGTAACAGGAAATAGGGCGGAGGGCGAAAGCAAAGCCGATACACCGCCTGACCAGTTCAGATAACCTGTTCCCCACACATTGAATTATGGTGGCTGCAGGGAGACGCTCTCAATAGAAACCCATTTAGAGGCAGGTCTCTCAAGCGTTGCAGCTCGATTTCATAAACGCACTTAGGTTGTGACCATATTTCAAAAAAGCCCCAAAAGGCTGAGCAACAATAAAACAATGTTGTTGTTGTTGTTGTTTTCCTGAAGGAAGAGGAAATGCTATGAGAAAAGTTGAGTTGCTGGGCTGCTGTTTCACTGGCAACGTGGAAAGGGGGGGAGGGGCAAGAGTCAGGAGTGAAGTCTGTTTTCATTGGCTTTTGAAAAAACACAAGGCCCTGAAAGGTTTTACTCAGCTCCACTCTGAAACTTTGAATGCCTGCATGTCTTTGTACATTGCTGCTCCTTCCTTCATAAGCAAGTGCTGGATTTGATGTTATCTAGGTATCATAAATCCAGGTGAAGAAGCCAAGGTTTGTAATTTACTATTAGGAACCTCCACGTGTCCCAGCAATACCCATTTCGAGCCTCATCTTGATCAGCTTCTCGGTTTTCTGTTTCATGTTGCAAGACTGCCTTTATGTGCATAAGAAGAAGTGCTTGGAATGGCGCTGGTGCGTTGTAATGCATCAGTGAAGCAAATCTGGTCCCAAATTTTTGTGACATCAGGTTGACTCTTTTTGCAACGGCTCTGAAAAGTTAAGATCTGAGTCTGAAACCTCTAACATCGATTGTAAGGGAGACATTAGAATCTGAATTTTCAGCTTCCAATACATATTGTTTTACGGTCTGTGAACCATTGCCTTCCTGATGTGCAATGAAGTAATGTAATTGCAGACTTCAGTTTCACCCAATATATTTTGTTGCTTTACTTTATGTCATTTGTGTATTCTAATTTGTTGATTTATAGTTTTGATCACTTTTGTTATTGTTATTATTTATTAAATTTCCTCTCCTTAAATTAACTCTCCTTCATCTGTAGATCACAGGATGGTTTACATTAAAACCCCAAAATACATAACATAGTAACAATCAAAATAATACTACCCCTCACAGTTTAAAAGACCATTGATTGCTTAATTAGCCAAAGGCCTGGGAGAAGAAGAATGTTGTTGCCTGGTGTCTAGAGATATGTACTGATAGTTAATTTTATGTAATTTGTCTGTTCTGACTTGTGTACTGTACTCTACTCTGGCATCTAGTATGATGAAGGGCAGGCTAGAAATGTGCTCCATAAATAATAGAATGATAGAGGTACAGATGCCACAGTTAGTTTGATTTTGAGAATATCATATGACAGCAATAATCCTCACAAAAAGCAATGAGTCCACATTGAAAACTGCCATGGAATTCATGCAGATTGGTCCTGCAATGAATTTTATTCCTAAATACAAAACAATAGTTTAAATCATCCATAGTTCTGGATCTGGTGCAATGCAGGGATCCAAAGAGATCCCTAATAGTTTGTGAGAGGACTCAGAAACACCCTATAATAATCTTGTGGCAGATGCCTCCCTAATTGGAACTAATTTCCATTTCTGAGATAACACTGAGAGGGAAAAATACAGCCCCTGGGTAATACGCTGATGCAGTTCAGAAAATTGTAAGCTCTTCAGTCACTGAACTGGAAATGCAAGCTTGATCAAAAGACCAAGAAAATGAACCGCGCTTCAAGAAGTAGCTTTGATAGGTCCAGAAAGAGCATTTTCAATCATCACACTTGGCTTTTGGAGACACTCTGTTGAATCCAGAGAAGTCCAAATGCATAACGGTGCTTTTCCACCTCTTCTCTCAGAACCAGTGCAAGATATTTCACTGCCTGAGACAAGGTGCTCCAGCTGCTACCTTTCTATGGACTGACCTGCTCCTCCTCTTCCTCTTCATTCTGCTTGCTTCCGAGGCCAACTCACCCATATTTTGCTCTGAAGAACAGGGTTCAGAATTCCAACCCAACACGTGGGTTCCCGTTCCACACAAAGAAGCCAGCTGGCAGCTGGATGTTACTTTAGTTGCATTCACACATCAGTTTATTCCATTTCCTGGAGTTTCCCTAATTATTAATTTTCACATTATATTTGAGCTTTTGCACAACTTAAGAGCCACTTCTAGAAATACAGCAGAATATAGTGAAAGTTTAGATTCATACATAACATGGGTCGATGACTCACAGCTCTATTTTAACATCTGAATCAGGTGTGACAATGCAGGTTCCTGACCAGTGTCTGAACACAATAGTGGGCTGGATTAGGGCCAATAAGATGAGTTTAAATCCAGGCAAGATGAAAGCTGTCATGAGCCCCAAGGAGAGGCCATGGAGGAGATGGATGGATCCTGAGGATTCAGAGGAGCTTGGAGAGCTCTGATGGGATGGGGGAGGTGCAATCAGGACCATAATAAGTGCAGGGGTCCAGCAGTTTGGGGCATAGAGATATGGATCCGGGGGGATGGACTGAGCAGGAGCATCCCATTCCATGATATCAAACACCCCTACCTCAACACCTCCTGCTATGGAGCTGCTTCCAGCACCTCTTCCCATTTAAGTGTGACTCCACTTCCATCTCCAGAGATGCTGAGGGAGCTGCAATGGCTAACAATAGGCATGGTTCAGGGTTTTGCTTTCATCATTTGAAACCCTAAATAAGTTGGGAGAAAGTTACCTAAGGGCTGCCTTGTGCTGCATGTATCTGCCTAGCAACTGCGCGCCTCAGATGGGACATGCTGCACAGGGGCACTTAGTATGCACTAGAAACTGGGCTTTTAATGTTGCAGTTCCAGCCCTCTGGAACTAGATACTAACTGAAATTAGAGAAGTGCCTAGCATTTTAATATTTAGTAAATGACCATTGGCATGGTCTGTGATAAATGTCTATTGGAGACATTTTTGTTTACGAAACCTTTCCCTGAAATGCGAGTCAGTCATTTCATGGAATAATAATTGCACAAATATAAAAATGGTTTCATTGCCTTTAGTTTACAGAATTTGAAACTTTTTGTCATCTTTTGCATGCTCCCTACATGCTCCCCACCACATACGTTTTTGTGCAAAGCTCCTGATCACAAGGTGAAGCTCTGTCGATCATCCAATGTAAAAGGCCCTGAAGCTTCTAGCTCTGCTGCCTTTAGTTCTTTTAGCAGCAGCGGAAATAACAGTTCCAGGTCAGGTCAGGTCAGACTTTTATTGCTTATACCAAAAACCTCTGCAGAAATTCAAACAGGCTCAAAGGGACCAAAAAAACCACATTTGAAAATATAAATACTGAAAATACTGTGTACAAAAAACGCAGTCAGGATCAAGGACAAACAACTGCAAACAACAAAACAAGGGGTAAAAAAGTATTAAAATGAATAAACAAATTATCATCAAACCAGGCATCACCATAACTATTTATAGCTGTCTGTGAAACTATATTTGCACGGATCCTTGCAAAAGCTGGTGAAAAAGAGATACTCTATACAAAACAAAACATCAGTATCTGACAATAGAATCTGAATGGCCCAGGAGTAATATTTTTTGAACTGATGGAGAAGTCCTATTCTCCAAAAACGTCTCTACTGCTGTTTCAGAAATAATTTTCAGAGTACTGTACCCACTGCAGTAGCAATTAAAAAAAGGACTATTGTTTTCAATACACACACGTCAAGAAAACATATTTGGCAAAACACATGGCATTTGCTCTCTACGTTAGCTCTATATATGCTAATTGAGAAGGCTATATACATTTCCCTTCATGTAAACTCTGGACAGAATAGGCAGCCTTCATTTTTAAGTCCTCTTCTATATGAAATTGAATAGCAATAAAAAATTAATGACAAAAAGAAGAGTAGGGGGCGGACCTTTGGCTCCCCAGATGTTGTTGAACTACAACTCCCATCAGCTCCAGCAAACATGGCCAATGGCCATGGATGATGGTACTATTTCAGCAACCAGGGGCAGACTTTGGTCTTTCATATTTCAGCAGTGCCCTGTGCGAGCCCAAAATTTGGAGCTCCCTGCCTCTGCTCTTCCTATCTGCTAAATTCATTACGTCATTGTTGCAACACCCTACAGTGCCCCATGGTCTCGGCAGCCAGTGTGGCGGAATTGGCTGCACTGCCCTAAATCTGCCTCTGCAGCAATGTCTGGAGGGCCAAAGGTTCCTCATACCTGCAGTAGGGTAGTAATGAACTAGGCATGCTTACTTAAAGGAAAAAGAAAAAAGTCAGTGGCAAAAGGAATACGGGAAAGTGAATGCATTCCATAATTTTGAAGGCATTGTAGGATTGGACCAAGCAAGGATGCCCTTCTCTATCTTCTTTTCAATTTCCTATTTAAAAAAAAAAAAAAATCAAGGAGGAAGCATATTGTCCATGGGATCTGTAGGTTTACCTGCAGAGGGCACTATTTTGCAGAAACTGTACATGTGTAGAAGTACAGTATTGACCAATCATACTTTAGACATTAATGCTATCAAAATGATGCAGGGCTTCGAAGCTCAAGTGTACTCAATGGCATGAAGACTCTTATAATCACTTCTCTTGCCAGATATCACTATTTGACATGGATTTCTATTTTGTTCTAAAAAATGCTACTTCTTCACTGATAGACAAAAGTGTCATCTACATATCCGACGCTGTTTGTAACTCTCAGAAAGTGCTTTGTGACTTTTGAAAAGTGCTGTGTGGTCATTCAGAAATGCTATATCCAACTAGAAATGTGTGTGTTGTTTGCATGTGTGTGGGACTGGGTTTCTTTTTAGACTCTGTCAATCTGCATGTTAAAAGTTGGTTGATAAAAACTTGGAATATTCTAGCTTTTTTGAAATTTACTCTATTAAATGTGGACAAGGTAGAATTAGATTTGTCAATTTCCCTAATACTTTTCAATACTCTTATTTAAACTATTTGACTAATTGATGATGCTACTCTGGATGTTATCCCCTCCCCAATTAGCTAATTAAAAAAATCTGTTCCCCACCCCAGCCAAAATTGTAAAGGTAGAGATAATAATGGGTACCTGCCAACTGCGGACCTTCTTTAGGCAGAAATCTAGTGCATTCAGCACGGCCCTGATCCAGACGAACAATTCTGACCCATCCAGCAGTTTTAGATTTTCCATTTAAAGTGGTTTTGTTCAAATTGTTCAGTAAGGTCTTTGAAGCATGTGTGATTTCCCTTATCTAAGTTAGCTTTGTATTAATTGCGGGTGTTTCTTGCTATACTATATTTGCACTAGTTTGTCAACATGCAGTGCCCTGGGTAGACTTGATTAACAACTGCTGTGCCAATAGGTACAAAGCTGAGCTAGAGGTTTGAATCAAACGAGCCTTGCTGCTGCATGAAATGCCACGGCGTGAGGAAATGGAGGGAGAGAGAGAGAGCACATTTTAAATTTTAGACTAACCTCCACCTTAGTTGGGAAAGACAGGCTTCCTGCACAGGTGGGCAGAGGCTTCTAACTGAGCAGAGGTGGCTGCAGTGCCAAATACATGCCAGGTTGGATCCGTCCGAGGGAAAGTGGGATTGGGGTGGGGCATAAGGAACTTTTGACAGTGAGGTCGAGTCTGCGTCAGGCAGCAGACTTTACTTGCAGGTTGGAGCTGGTGGAAGAAGAATGGCCTGGGCTTGGGCCTTAGCTTGGAATTATACCAGTGTTGGAGCGAAGAGGGCCATCAGGGGGCCTTCTGCGTCCTGTGTAGTTCAGAGCGGGAGGGGTGATGTGGTAGCAGTGGAATGGCTGGATTTGTGTCTGGACTGTAAGAGTTGAGGGAGTGGATGGGAGATAGGAAATGGATGGGCAGGAAATGGATGGGCAGTGGATGGGCAAGGTGGCAAGGTAGAAACCCATGGGCACAAGGGCTCTTGATCTCACATCTCATAGCTGATCAAGCTGAGCGGGAGTGGAGGGTGGAGCTGTTCTTCCTTGGGCCTCCATTTGAGATGCTCAGATTGAGATAGGTGGAGTGGGCTGTTGCAAAAGAGGAGAGAGGCCAAAGCAGAGTGAATCCAAATGGAGCTGGTGGGAGTTTGCAAGCGGAGTGAGCAGGAGGATTGCTATTGTTACTGTAATTGTTGTTAGAATTATTATTCACCCCTCAACAGAAAGACCTAGGGTGGAGTACTGTGGACAAGCTGTCTTTGTCCAAAAAAGGGCAAATCAGCTGGAGCAATCCTAGCCAGGGAGGCCACTTGAGCCTCCAATGACAAGATTGAATCCAGGAGCACCTCCAAGCTGTGGTCCTTTTTCTTCTAGGGGATATGCAACCCTCTTTAGGACAGGCCAACTTCCCACTTTCTGGAATTGGGAATATGGAGAGAGGGGGAGGTAGTCTCTCTTTTGAGAAACAACAGGACAGTGTTGTCATGGTGAGAGACTCATGTGTAGACACCCCTCCCCCCCCCCCAATTTATCTAACTTTCCCCGCTCTAGGACCCAAGGCAGTGTCTGCTGCTGCAGATATCTTGTAAGCCCCTTGAAATAATTGATAAAAGCTGGTATATAAATGTTTGAATACATTAATGACATATTACCCAGCTGAATGAGGGAGTGCAGTTTTATGTGGATGGGTAGAAGGGGGGGGGAAGCTTGGGGTCATTCTAACACCCTGCTATTTTACTGAAAGACTAGTGGGGGCTCCTCTCTGTTCTCTTCTGGGATAGCCATACACACACATTACAGAGCTGAATGATCCTCTTCAGCTGCACTACAGCTTTCCATTAATTGCTTTTGTGCACAATTCTTAGACATGACAGGAGACAAAACACAGCTTATCCAACGGACATGTCATACCTCTTGAAATCTTTGCTACCTCTTCCTCCCAGGAAAGATCCACTATAATTAGAAAGCTGTTTACTCCCTCCTGGCACTGCTTATGTTTCTTGGGGGTTGCTTTTCGCAGGAAGCTGGGGGGAGCAACACTGCTCCATGCAGAGCACATGTTGTGGAACGTGCTGTGTGTGACAACCACCATTAACATGGTGCAACACAAGCTCCTCTTCATGAAAGAGAGAGGGGGGAGGGGGGAGGAGGACAGGGTTTCCCCTTTCTCATGCCTTCCTTTCGTATCTGCAGCCAATCCATCTTGGGATGCTAGTAAAATTAGTCTTCTCCGCCCTCAGTTTCTGCACAGGCTGCGGAAGGGAGCTTTAGCCTGGTCTTGCATGTGCGTCTTATGCTGGTTTGAAACCCTGTGAGACCTAATGCAGATAATGTAAAAAGAAAAAAACCTGGATGAAAACCCTCTTAAAATTAGGAAGCGAGGGCAGAAGGGGAATCTGTCAGGAGGCAATTTCTGAAGAAGCGAAACCAAGTAAAAGTTGCTGGACACCAAGTTGGCAAAGGCTGCAGTAAGGGATACTTCCAAATGAACATGGGTGGGATTGAATGGCGCATTATTATCATTACGAACATCCTGCAATGCCAAGGGTGCAAAAAAAGAACAAGAATTCCAAACTGAACTGTCTTGTCTGATAAACTGAATGGGCCTCTGCTCTTCCTTCCCAGACCTCCCCTCACTTCCTTCCAAACAATGAAAACAATAGCTGAACAATAGCTGAATGTGGCTTCACTCAATTTGCAGAAGGTTTCAGTTAGGCTTAACTTGGGTAGGGGCTGCTGGTTTTGCCTAAAGGCTTGTGCATGAATGTATCTGGGAGATTACCGGTATATGTGTGTGTATATGTCAGTTCTAGAGTTTGGGTAATTTAAATTCACAAGGCATGATTCCACCACACTGTATTTCTACAAGCAGCTTTTTGAATGAGAGTCTTAGGAAATCTGCAAAGCTGTCTTGTAACTCCCATTGGCTGCCAAATGCTAAACACAGCTTTTGTTTTTGGTGGTTAAATGTCACACAGACAATAGCTGTGCTGTGAGCACCAAGGCTCATGTGCCACCACAACAGATTATATGCCAAATATAACAGTGCGGCTCAACACTTGTGTTGTATAAGCCACGGGAAGACTGGGAGAATTTGCTCAAAAAGTGATGCTCAGTCATTAAGAAACAATTTCTCCCCCCTCTGTGGATTTAGGTAGCCAACTAACCTTGGGTTCATCTTCCCCCACATTTTCTTCAGGTTTTGGTCAGCTTGCATTTTAAACAAATGTTTGCACCTTAGTGTTTTAAAGAGCTTCACACTAATTTGGGGGCAAGAGGATTCAAAATAACCAGAAGAGAGAAACGATTAAGCATTATGAATAGACAATGCAGAAGATGTATAACCTGTGTGTGCGCCCACACATGCACAAGTTCCTTGATTCAATCCCTGGCATCTTGTAGCAGGTATAGGGAAAGACCTTTCTCTGAGATCCTGGGCACCAACAAACAGGCAAAAACAGATGCAATGTTATTGTGGCATTGGAAAGAATCATTTAGTCAAACAGCCAGAAGGCTATTTTCTGCCTAAAAGACCACCCCCCCCAAAAAAAAGTTATTGGACAATCCTGTCTTCTTAGCATATCTCTAGTTGAAACGCTCCAGCCCATCCTGTGTTCATATCTGAACACCTTCCATTTCCTGTATACCACTGGGACAGAAGTTCTCTTCCTCATCACACAATGTTTCCAATCTAAATAATGCTTTTCTATTGAGCCCTTAGAAATGAAGCACAAGTAGATTTAGGACCAATAGATAAGCGATGGGGATCAGCAGTTGATTGAAAACAGCCCCATGCAGTTGTTCTATAACAAGGATGCCTTGCTCAATTCCCTCTATCCCTGCAACCCAACCATTTCAGTAGAGACTTCTGGGGGATCGATAAGTCACACAAACACTGAGTAGTCCTGTGTTCAAAAGTGAGAAGAAGAAAAAATGGCTTCTTTCCATATGGGCCTCCCGTCATAAGCCTCCAAGGCTTAATCGATGGTGGCCCACGGGTCCTTTCTGAGCGATAAATAAATAATATATTTCCAGGCTGAGATTTGCTGTGTTGGAAGTTTTGGTCCAGGGAGACTTTGCGCAGCTGGAGTTGTAAATGTCTGGAAATGGGTTTATAGTGCACTCAGTGCCGATTAGATCCTGGAGTGCAGTAATGAAAGTAGGTGCCATTATAGTAATAATACCCAAAAAGAAACCTCCAGTGTATTTCACAGCTGTTTTCTATTGTTCCTTATTTCAAAACCTGCAATTAATTGCATGGAAGGAAGGGGATCAAACATACAATACGTATAGAAGGGGGAAAGAGCAGGGGCCAAAGAGGGAAATTGGACTGTTGAATCAGAGTCCTTTTGCTTTAATCATTGTTTCTCCTCTTTCTGAGAAATACATGCTGTTGCCAGTGATGACGAGAGTCAGCTGTTGTGCTTTCAGTGGATCTGCGTCTCTGTTTATTGTGACCAAAATAATTTGTGTTTTAAAGGGTGAAAGCTGGTAGGAAAACTGCAAAGCGTGGAGAAATCAAGAAGCATTTTTGAAAGAAAGGGACAGCTGAGTTTTCAAACAAGCCAGTTGTTATCTTTCTGATTCCCATTGCATGAATTTGACTTAAACCTACCACTGTTTGCTACAGTTCGGCTTATGTTGCTTGATTTGTGATTTCAATCTGCAGAAACTGCAGCAAGAGGTTTTTGTTGTTGTTTGAAATACAGTGGTACCTTGGTTCCCAAGCTTTATCCATTCTGGAAGTCCGTTCCAAAACCAAAGCGTTCCAAAACCAAGGCACGCTTTCCCATAGAAAGTAATGCAAAACGGATTAATCCATTCCAGACTTTTAAAAACAACCACTAAAATAGCAATGTAACATGAATTCTACTATCTAACGAGACCACTGACCCATAAAATGAAAGCAATAATCAATGTACTGTACTATAAAATAAATAAGACAGTATTGTAGATGATAAAAATTAAAATTAAATTGTTTTCTTACCTGCACTGATGATAGTCACTGTTTGGATGGGGGGCTTTTATCCATTTCCGCAGTCACACAATCAATCAATCATTAGCTGAACTGGGTTCCACACAGTTACAAAAACAAATTAACTGAAAAAGCCTCAAAAACAAAAACGCAAAATAAATAGGAAAAACAAAAGCGCCAAACTTAATTCGTTCCGGAAGTCCGTTTGACTTCTGAAATGTTCAAAAACCAAGACACAGCTTCTGAATGGTGCAGGCGCCCGGAAACAATAGCCGACAGCCGCATCAGATGTTCGGCTTCTGAAAAACATTTGAAAACCGGAACACTTACTTCTGGGTTTTGGGCATTTGAGAACCAAGGTACCACTGTACCTTCCTAGTAGAAAGGGCTAACCTTCTGTCCAGGAATAGAGACAGATGATGTTATCAGGAAGGGATAGCCAGTTTGTGGAGCTGGCTGAAATAAAACACTTAGCGACTTCCCAGACCTGCCTCAGATCTGTTAAAAATATTCCAGAGTTACAGTTAAATAATTTATTTCAAAACTCACATTTCAACAAGTGATAAGAAGTTCCACTGACTACAGTTCTCTTAGATAATAGACTATACGAGCTCCGCTCAAATAACCCTCCAAGCCATGGTTATGAAAATGGGAGCCCTGCTGCAGACTAATATGCTCCCTGTTTTCCTCCTGTACGCTCGTGCAAGGAATGTTTCTTTCATTTCTGGGTTGCTCTTATTACAGCAGTGTAGGAATTCGACTGGAGACTCTACCCAGGGATGTTTATATGTTTGGGGGAGATGGACACTCAGAAGACTCGGGAAGTTAATAGTGTATGGTTTGTCAAAATTTGATAAACACTCAGAATTACAAAGAGAGACTCCAATGTGAAACTGCTGAATAGCAATTTTCTAAAAGGTTTGATTCTATTCATTTGGGTCTATGGTTTCCCATCCCATTACACTGGGTTAATTAATGCAACATTACCAAGCTGTTTCCTATCACCTATTACTGTTGTAAAGCTTCACTGTGCTTGTTTTGCATACATTTTAGCTCTTATAGAATAGTCTCTGTAATTTTTGGGATTTAATTTCTCTCTGATCTGCTTACAATTCCTCCACCCACCCATCCCCATTGTGAATATACTGTATAGCTGCAATTGAGGATTATACTTCATGCATCTGATGAAGTGGACTTGTCCATGAAAGCTTAAGCCGTAATAGCTTAATTTTTAAGAACAACTCTTGGTTGGTTTGGGAGCGGATCATAATAAACTACAGTGGCACTGTGCCCAGCCTCCTTTGAGATTAGAAGGATATGAGCACTATTTTTGGATCTTTTTAAAATCCCTGCGGTTAGCCAGAGAAACATGAAAGCAACGCTTCATGTGTCTCTTGTTTCTCTGCTTTAACAGTGATGTGGCTGGTTCCACCTTAAGTATGACTGCTGCAATGTCAACATGTACCATGTGATACCAAGGATTTGGTTCCAGTTCCCAGGTCTGACTCCAAGCAGTAACTAGAACTCAGATACAATTGACTCCCTGTCCATAAGTGTTTCCTAGTCTCTCATCCACTGGAATTGCAAAAGACATAAATACCAAAACCAATGTATTTGTGATTTTTTAAAAATCTTTTGATTATCCTGGGTTTGTTTGTGTGTGTGTGTGTGTGTGTGTGTGTATGTAGGTATCTGAAAGTGTTCTTAAGCAAAAACATTACAGCCATCTGTTATGTTAAACCTCCATTTACCCTCTTTATTACTTAGCTAGCTAGCTGGAAATATTCTAGAGCTAGGCTCTATTATGATGCAATCTTTGTCATGTCATTCTTGTTTCCTCCTTCAACTTTTTGAAATATAAGGCCATTTGAACAGCTTTAGAAGCACTTACTCTGTTATAATAAGCAATCTCCTCAGGTTATATGTCAACATTGCATTATGAGCTGACTAGTGGGAGTTGTCATTCCTGTGGTGGTACATCACGTACCCTTCTCCTCTTCCCAGGGGAGCAGGGTATTATTTTCTAGCAAGCAGAAACTGCTGCAATTCTAGGCACATTTACTTGGGAGTAGACCACATTGAACTCAGTGGGATTTTATGCATACCATATAGGTATGCATAAAATTAGACCGCAGCTGGAATAGGTGAATTGGCAGAATTCAACCACTATTACAACGAAGAATAAGTAACAGTAGTGGAGTAAGTTTTAGCTGTGGACTAACCTGCCTTAATGATTTCAATAGTACATCACAACTGAGTTTTGCTGGATTATGAACAATACCGTTACGGTTTCTAATAACGTAATCCTTTACGTGACAACTCAGAAGTAAGCTACTCAGGTACTCAGGTGAGCTTACTTCTGAATAAACATACACAGGACATAAACATACTTCTATACATCTGCCATATATGCCAGCAAAAACATTGAAACATCTGAAAGGAACTTTTGCTAATAATCATAGAACCTGCAGATTTATTTCGGCTTCATAATTTGTCAGCCATATGCAGTCCTACACACAGTTGGAAGTAATTCCCATTGAGCTCAGTGGGACTTACTCCCGAGTAGATGTGCATTGGCTTACACTCTGTACTGCTTAAGTGCACTTTGACTGCTCTCTACTGTCAAATCAGCTTTAACAAGTAACAACCCGTTTTCATCTGAAGGTGGTTGAATAAGCAATACATAGACTTTCTAGAGGTGGAAACCAGGGGAGCTTAATCTATATTAGCCTTGCCGATATTATAATTGAGAGAGTGGGAGGACAGAATTTCTGCAGCTTATCTCTTGGTGGTGGTTATCAGCTTGCATAGAGGCCTGTCCTTATCTTACCTGCTGAGCAGATTACTAAGTGAAGAAAGGAAAAAAGAAGGAGCAGTTCCTGCCTGATCAAATACTCCCCCCCCCCTTTTTTGTGTTCATGCAGCTAGCAGCTTGTCGCAATACAGTGGTACCTCAATTTACGAACTTAATCCGTTCCGGAAATCTGTTCTTAAACCAAAACCGTTCTTAAACCAAGGCATGCTTTCCCTAATGAAGCCTCCTGCCGCCAGTGCCCTTCCACCGTTCGGCTTCCATTCTTAGACCGAGGTAAAGTTCGCAAACCGGGACACTACTTCCGGTTTTGTGGAGTTCATAAACCGAATAGTTCATAAACAGGGCTATTCTTAAACTGAGGTACCACTGTATATGAAGTCCATAGCCAAAGATTATTGAAAACTTGATTTAAACTCTCTCCCCTTCTCTCTCTCTATATATACTATGACACACACAGAGAGAGTTTATTTGGCAATAAGGCTGACTGCAACCAGTCATGATTCACTTCCAGGTAATATGCTTAGGAGTAGTGTGTGAGAAAGAGAAGATGGATCCCTTTTAGCACTTCCAAAACATATATAGCCACCCCTTCTGTGCTATTCCAAAATACGCATGACTGAGTGCCCCAAAAAAGTTCCTCTTGGCTACTTTTAGGCCTCATAAGAATAAATATAGCAGCCATAGCAAATGGAACAGGAGACAGCAGCATGTCAATAAAGATGTAAGAAAAATATCACAGTATACCATGTAACAAACCTATCAAAACATATTAAAGTCTAGATAACTGAAGACCACTTGATGTACCTGCAATAAAACATAGAACAAACTGATAACTAGGATACTGTCCTGCTATGCTAATGAACACACGTGGCATACCCCTCACAAAATGTTTAGTGGTATGCGTACCCCTGTATCCCCCCAGAAAAAAAGCACTGGTAATATGTAATATGAAGTAAGTGCACATATTTATCTATCAAGCTAGCACTACCATTGCACTGACCCAACCAGGGGAGCTACTAGCTCAGCACAACCAAGGACTCAGAAGCCAAGAATGAGAGGAGCCCAGATCTAGAGGAGGAAGAAGTGTTTCTGTTAGAATGGAAGGATTAAGAAGCAATAAAATCATGCATCTCTGCTTCCTCGGGGTGGGGTGGGGTGGTCATTGATCTATTTGATACTTGCAAGCTCTTTCAAGTGTGGCAGCTGCTTGAAAACAACTCCATGTGGCAAAATGTGTGTATAAGCTAGCTCCCCATATGGTTCTCCTTAAATCGCAGCAATGCAAAGAGCAAAAAGAGGGGTTTGTGATGTTTTAACTGATGTCCCCAGAGCTACATGCACACAAATGGCTTTGCAAATGGAACTGCTTTCAAACAAGTGTGTTTTATACGCAACAATGAAACAATTTCACTTCTAATGCAATTTGTTCAACTGGCCATCCCAATAAAAATAGAGACGCCTACCTTTGACACCACCTCACTAAAAGCAGTCATGAATATTAAAAAACACATTTTAAGTTTATGATTTGCCACTCTTATCTACTGCTTCCTGTTCAGGTCAACGCTGGTCCTGTACATTTTCTTGGTGACCTGCAAGAAAATCAGTGCAGTTTTGTTTCCTACAGTCCAAATATGCTTGATCCTGTTTCTTCTGCCTTTAATGTCTCTCTTGCAGCTGCCTGGTCCAGCAGTATCCTTGGGGCCAATTCTTAACTTCAGTAAATTTCATATCAGAAGGCTTATTATTAGATCATATTGGGTTAGGTGAAGAAATATGCTGACCTGGCATAATATATGTGTCTTAACATATGCAAATTAGCAGCAACTGTAAATAATATTTTTTTCTAGGAATAACACTCCATTTTAGTTGATTTGCTTCAATAATGGTGCAATATATTAAGCTGGGTTTGAAGGGTAATGTAGGGTTATATTGACTGTAGTGCTAAGGAGACCACTACTTCAATGCAGGTATTTCCGATTGCCTGGCAGAATTATATTCCAGCCTTGCCTCCAGGCCTGTTCAGGGAGAGCATGGGATCTCCTGACCCTCCAGGACAGATTTGGGGGAGTTGCAGTGGCACATGGGGGGAGGAAAGGTGGGGGACCTAATGTGCTGGCAGGAGCCATGTGCTGGCTTCGAATCTGGCCCTTTGCAAGCTCTGCAAAATACCGGTACATGAACTCCTAAAGCTTGAAAGGGGAGATGCACACCTTATTTCTCCTACAATGATTTTGCAATAGGAAGCTTTGTTGTGCAGTTTCTTTGGATCGGTTAGCTTAGTATCTGAGCTATAGACACTTCACACATTTTCTGCTTAACTTTGCAACAAATGTGATATTAAAAGACCGTTTCAAGCCTCCCACGAACAATGCAGTGAATTTTGAATTCCATCCACCTCTGCGTTCCTGAGATAACTACAGAATATAATTGACACGATCGTTCGCTCCAAGATAGTACAGAGCAAGACAAAAATGTATGTTAACCAAGAAACACCTGCAGTGCAGATCCAAACTTGGATCCTTTAGTTCACAATCATCTCAGAAGATCAAAGAGATTATGGAACTTTTGGCTAAACTAGACTTTTTCATGATTGACAACATCCAGTTACCATTTTAATTTTTTTAATTTCATGGTTAGATATCACCAGATTTTATTTATGTATTATATTCAAAATACTGAAAATGCAATATTTGACTCTGCTTCACTTGCTTAGGCCTAACCTGACTCTGTTATTTCTGCTGTTCTTACCCATCCTTACCTCCTGATACAAGAGCTGCCCACTTCCTTGGCTTTATGTCTACAGGCTGGAATTGACTTATTTATTACATATGAAAGCAATATAGAAATACAGCGTAACACAGCCATTTAAAAGACAGCTATTAAATCCCCTGCTCACCCCAAATAGTTTGCTTAAACAAAAAGTTTTGCATCCTGAAGCAGATCAAGAGTAAGTGCAGCAGACTTGGGGGGGGGGGGGGGGAGAGGTTATGTTATGTCCTTGAACATATCTATTCTCTATTCACTTCCATTACTTTTCAATATTTTGATCTTGTGAAGAACTGCAAAGCATATTTCTAATAATTTTTTTGTTGTTGTTTTCCAGTTAGATTTATTGTGTGTGGCTTAAGAAACAGGAGATAATGAAGCCTCGGTTCTATAACCATGGCATGACTGTATTTTAAATTAACATACCATGGGGTAAATTTAATTTCTGCTCACAATCAAGGACAATACATAATTAACAATTTTGTGTTTGTGTCAATGGCGTGAACGGTTCCCTCTGCTCAGTCAAATCCAGAGTGCAGCAAAGCATACAGAATTCTATAATTTTGCTTTTCTGGGTCAGTTGCCTTCCATTGGTTCTATCCCAATTAAACTTGTCTAGGGACTGATACGCTTGCTGCTATTCAGTTTGTTTATTCTGCAGTTGCTTTAAGAAGACTGCAGGATTTATAAATGGAATTTCAAACTATAAATGTTGCACACTGTTTACCAAGAGTGTGCATCAGTCTTGGAGAGGCTGTAACTCAATGCAGTGTTTATCAGACACTTGTGAAACAGAAGAGAATGACAAATCAAGATAAGGGCCAATTTCTATAATGCCATTTGCCAACAAAGGAATTTCAAAGGAAAACTCCATTGTGAAATTATTGAATTAGAACTTATCAAGATGTTTATGTTTTGTCTTGAATCAAGAAAATGGTTTCCTGTCCCATTACAGATATCATATGATTATGTTATCATCAGTTACTATTGTAGGGAATGGTCACTTTACAAGCCTCTCACAGACTTGCTTTTTCCATTTAACTAATATTTTACTGAAGTTTACACCTTCCTTTACATACACACATCAACTGATGAAAATTCATCATATCAGAATAAATCTGCAACTTTTAAAAAGTAATACATTATGTTGTTTTCATTGCTACAGACTCAAACGCCACCTTTCAGTAAGTTATGAATCCTTTTTGGACATAACAGTAAACTATGGTTTAACATTAAATGCACAAGCAGCAACTGGAAGCATTTGCTTCTAAATTGTTATATACAAATTAGGGTGAACTCTGGTTAGTCTGTTTTGTTAATAAGGTAGCTCATAAAGCAGTTTGATTCTGAGTTGTTTGAACAAATCATAGTTTAAATTAGATGAAAATGTTTACTGAGTTTAGACATAGTGAAGAACTCTGTATGGTTGAAATATGAAAGCTTTCAATCTGTTTATTATAGTCAAGCTAGAGAATGAAAGGTGAGGGGGGATTGTGTATGCACATAGCTACAGTGATGGTATATTTTCCATTACAGTAGTGCACACTTGTCTAGAACACCTGAAGATGCACAAGATGCACAAAATGTATCAAGGCATATACTCTTGTACTCAAGATACACAAAATGCAAATAACCTGCAATGTTATGTCTGAAAATTGTATTTTTACGCATACACCAAGTGGGGGGGAACTGAGTCTTACACAACTGATGTTTTTGTTTCTTATAGATTTTGTAAGAATACTCCTTTTCTGTCTTGAATGATAGCTTGTTAATAAAATCTCTCAGACTTAACATGCTTAAGAAAAAAACCACCATAAGCTGACAATATGAGAGTGATTAATTGTCATTGCATCATATCATATTATACCACACGATTTCAGCAGTTGGTCTCTCAAGTTCAACATAATCATGCTTCTATGTGGTGTGTATTCAGGACACAGAAATCCACAGTAAATGTAGCTTGTACTTTACAAATTATATATGTCTGCAGGTGTGCTAGTGATTAATAGGTTGACTAACTTTTTTTGAGAGAGGTGTATTATCTAGTATTTATCCATGTTCCTGCTTTGGGCAAATACCAAACTTTGTATGTATCTAGACAGGTCCTAGCATAATCTAGAAACCATATACCGTATTTTTCGCCCCATAGGGCGCACCGGCCCATAGGACGCACCTAGTTTTTTTGTGGGGGAAATAAAGGAATTCCCCTTTATTTCCCCCCCAAAACCAGGTCGGGGAATCCAAACCAGGATGGGGAACAGCGGGATGGCGCGCTGCGCCTCCCCGCTGTCCCTCGAGCTTGCGGGGATGGCGGCGGGGAGAAGCGCACTTCTCCCCGCCGCCAGCCTTCAAACCATTTCGGGGGACAGCGGGAAGGCGCGCTGCGCCTCCCTGCTGTCCCCCGAGCTTGTGGGGCTGCCCGATATCTGCACGAAGCCCGGGGCGCGCTGTGCAGCGCTCCCCAGGCTTCTGGGTCCAGGCAGCTCTCCGCAAAGCAGTGGGAGAGCTGCGCGACTTCGGGCAGCTCTCCCACTGCTTGCGGAGAGCTTCCTGAAGCCTGGAGAGCGAGAGGGGTCGGTGGTGAGGGAGCCTATCTATGAGGGAAGCAGGGGTGGACTTTGGTCTTTCGAATTTCAGTGGCGCCCTGTGAGAGCCCAAAATTTGGTGCCCCCCTGCCTCTTGCCTTCCATTCTGCATGTGCACTATGTCATAGATGTGATGCTGTGTGGTGACCCCCTCAGCTTGGCGCCCAGTGTGAGGAAATCAGTTGTGTTGCCCTAAATCCACCTCTGTGGGAAGCCATTTGTGGCCTGATTCTCATATTATCCTTGTGACTAGTGCTTTCTTTCTGGAAGAAAGATGGGGGAACTCAACACAAAGTTAGTTTATTGTGGGCCCAGTCGCAGTGCCACACCCCCACTCCAGGCAGTTGCTAAATGTAAGTTGTAATTTATCAACTCAAGCAGACCATGACTGGATTAGAAATGACCACAACTTTATTGATTACAGATATAGGTGGATTTTTGGCTCAATTCCAGCCCCCCCCTCGACAACCCCCCCCCCCCAATTATTTAATCACATTGGGCAGGGATAGACTTCATGACACCCTCCATTTAGTGTGTACTGCGGTGCCCATCTCTCTTGTTGGCCATGCTAGTGGGGATTGAAGGGCGCTGCAATCCACATCATCACATCGAAGAGCACCACATTGCTACAGCTACAGAGCTACAGCTAGATACTGCATTTGCACAAGGAAGTGCCATGTGATCTTTCTGAACAAAAGGCCTTCAGATACAGCCATTACCACCATATCATAGAATTGTTGGAAAGGACACTGAGGATCATCTGGTCCAGCCCCCTGCAATGCAGGAATATGCAGCTGCCCCATGCGGGGATCAAACCTGCAACCTTGGCATTATCAGCACCATGTTCTAATCAACAGAGCTATCCAGGTTAAGCATTTAAGTGCTTATGTTCTTTTCATTTCTTGGCAGCCTCCATGCCTTATCATGCCCTGTGTAAAGTATCTCCAATAGGGTTTAGTCCAGTATTAACCAAACCAGAAAGATTACTTCTTCCCTTTTACCCATTGTGGTTGAAGTAGCTCAACTCAACAACCAGTGTGTTATTGTACTCAAAACTGCCTTCTGAGTGGGACCACGCTATCGTCACAAAGTTCACCCGTTGGTGACCATGCTATCAAGCCTCTCAGTAGTTGCAAAAGTGTTGACCTGGAACTTGTTTTCTTTCTCTCCTCCTAATGGTGTCAGACGCACGGGGTCCGGCCCTCTGCACGTGCTCAGAAGCCCTATCGCATGTGCTCCCGGATCCACGTTCCCGGGCTGCCTCCTGCTACTTTCCAAGAATCAACCCTCTCCCCTCCCTCTCCTTTTCCTCCTCTCCCGCTTCTCCAGTTACCCCTGGCGGGCTCCGTGCTGCCTGCCGCCCCCTCCCGCTTCTGCTGCCAACTCCCCTCTCTTCAGAGAGTAGCGGCAGCATCTGCTGAGTTCCCGCCTCTGTCCCCGCCCGGCACCGAGCAGCAGCAGCAGGAGGAGGCGGAGGAAGAAAAGAGACGGGAAGCTGCAGTGTGTGGGCAGCAGCAGCAAGCAGCAGCAGCAGCGAAGGAAGGAGGCGAGTTTTGTCCTTTCCGCTGCTAGTCCTGCGAAGGAACTGGCCGGCAGCAACCATGGCCTCGGGTCCTCGCAGGCCAGCGTCGGGCTGCCAAGCGCGAAGGGCAGGAGCAGCAGCGGCGGCGGGCCGACAATGAGCGACCAGCAGCAGCAGCTGCCCCTTCCAGCCTCTGCCGTCCAGGCCGCGCGCGGGCGCGGGTCTCCGTGCGGACCCCCGGAGCTTCTCCTCCTCGACGGCCCTCTCTCCGCCCGCGGAGGCCCCGCCATGTGGGGGAGGCTCCTCTCCGAGTTGGGCCAAAACGGCGACTACAGAGCAGGTAGCGTCGGGGGGGGGGAGGAGGCCGGCCCCATCTCTTCGGGCAGCAAACGTGTGAACGCGAACCGGGTTTGGGTTGTGTAGCGCCCAGCCTCCACAAAGCGTGTCCCTCTCTCTCTCCCCGCCCCACTCGCTTGTTTCAGTTTCCAGGCCAGATTTCTCCCCTCGGTTTTGGCGCTCTCGGTGAGGGTCTCTTCTCTCCTCAGTTTGTGCCTGGCTTCTTCTCCTTTCCCTACAGTTGCTTCAGATGTTCGTTAACGCGCGTCGCCATCTGGTTTCGTGATTTGGGAGGAGGAGAAGGGGCGGGTGTCGGGCAGAGTTGCGGGGAGAGGAGCGGAGGAAGAAGAAGAAGGTCACTGCAACAAATCCGCCCGCCCGGCGATGCAGATTGCAGCCCAGCCTGGGTGGGAAAGGAAGCGGGGCGCCGCCGCCGCTTCAGGGAGCCATTAAAGCCGGGGAAAGCAATGCAATTAGTTACTACGCGGCTATATTTAGCGCTTTCTCCGCTAATCACCCTTAAACCTGGCAGGATTGGTGAACGCGGCTTAATCCAAAGAGGAAAAGAAAAGCAACCCCCTGCGGGAAACAAACTAAACAAAATCACCACACTTGCTTTTCTCTTTGGAAGTTCCCAGATACGGGGGGTGGGGAGAAGACCCTAGTGCTGCCCGGTTTTGCACATGGCCCTGCAATAAACGTGTGCTTGTCTCGTCTCCCAGTCATGCAGCCCAGTTTCCTCAGAGAGACACTGTATGCTCTGCTTCCGGGAAGTAGTGATAACTCAGGGTTAGGGCTTTATTTTGGAAGGAAAGCTTTAAAGCTCAGTAGTGCTGTTAAAACCGGATACATCTCTGTCGAGGTTTCCAATGTGATGTTACTGTTGAAATGGGTAGGTTAAAACGGGTGGAATTCAGTTGGGCCTGTGTAGCTCGCATGTCCTTGATAAATTAATTAAGCCATACAGTTATCTCTATAATTAAACCATGCAAGATAGGATTAGGTTGAATATTCTTGCACTGATGGCCCCAAACTAGGTAGTGTTTTAGTCATCAGCTCCTGTTACTGATACTGAATAGTTCTCTTGCAGTGCCTGAGAACAAACTGTACTTGTCTGCACAGCACTTTAGAATAAATTACCACTGTGAATTACTGAACTGTTTGTTACATGTGAGGAGTGGCTTATAGCTTTAAGTTGTCAGCTGTTCTGGGGGAGAACTATTAAATAAACTGTGCAGATTCTGTTGTTTACTGTGCATACCGTTCATTTGCTAACTTTTTAATTAATGATCAGGGCTTGCTGTACATATATAATTTCCTATTCCTTAATCCATCCAGAAATTGAAGCAACGATTAAAATTGGCAGTTCCAGAAACAAATCCAGAATTTGTGACTGGTTTACTAAAATAATTGTATATGACTCAAGTATGAACCAACCCTGCTGGTTTGCTAGAAGATATCTCTACCTTATTCTCCTAGTCTAGGATAAACACAGCACTGATTCCCCCCACCCCTGGGCACTGTTGGTACAAGACTTATAGCTGCCTATTCAGTTCTGTGTGTATTCTATTTGCTGTAAAGTGAAAGGAAAATAGGAATCTACCTTCTAGCATGTCAGTGCTTTAGTCCATCTTGCTCATTATTGTTGACACTAACTGGCAAGGCTAGGCTCTCCAGGGTTTTAGACAGGGGTCTTTGCCAATCATGTTTGGAGATGCCAGTGACTGAACCTGATACCTTTCGCCTGTAATGAATGTGCTTTACTACTGAGCTTGAGGGCATTTTTAAAATTTTTACAATTAGCTATTAATTTATTTGCATCATACACACATTTGCAAAGTATGCTTCGCTTTTAAAATATTGTTTGCTTGCACTGTATCTATGGTAAAATGAAGCAATAGTATGTGCTTTAAACAATAGGGTTGTAATATCTAAAAAGAACACACCTGCCATACTGTAAGTATTTTTATGGCTTTTCACGTGTTATACAGTATTACTAAGGAGGGTGGGTGAGGGGTGAACCCACTGTCCAAAAACAACAACAGTTACCCATTTCTATAAGAAAATGCATAGAAAAACAAGTGGGGAAAATAAACAACTTCCAAGTCTTTCAGAACAACCAGCAGATCTTCCTGAAAGTAAAAGGATAGAAGCTTGTGAGAAATGCACACATGTGATTAAGCATTGACAGGTGCTTCCCAGCATGTTCTACTGTTACATCAATTTGTTTGTATACTTAGTTTGCTAGGCTAATACAGAAGTGAATAATAAAATAGATTGATTTAAAAGAATGTTGCTGGTTATAATAGTATCCTGCTGCTGGACAAAATGTGATACCCTTATTATCAAACCTGGAAATCTTTGTACCATTATGTTTTTTCATTTCAGTTTAGTATGTTTACTAAAATCTATACCATCCACTTGAAGCAGTGATTATGCCTGCCAAGTGCTAGAATATTAGGGCTGCTTTTGAATGTACCATTATTGACTTTGACACTGTAGTTTGATTGGTTGAAGTCTCTGAATGGAACCATTATCTGACCCAATATGAGATTAGTTCTGATTGCACAATAGTTTGGTAATAAAGTCATATCCATGGTGAATATTTTTGATTGTTCTTGTGGTGAATAATTCCTCACAAGAAGACTACAATTATTCATTATTCAATATTTTTATCAGGACAGTTGGGTTGCAAACGTAAATGTGAATTCTAATTATTTAAATAAATCATGTGCAAAGTTCCATAGAGAACATGGATTAATTGATAGCTCTAATCCAGCAAGAGGTTTCATTGTGCAGGTTACTCTTTGCATGAATAAGAGGCTGTTTTGGGATGCAGAATCCCCTCACTCATAATGACTTTGTACAGAAACTTTATAAGAAGACCACAGAGTATTGCACTTGTTTATCTGAATGTGTAGGTGATCAAGAATAAATATTTTAAACACCTGTTTCAGGTGTGGCACTTGTGAAGATAAGATTGATAATAATAAGCTATTTATGGACCCAAACATTCATATTGCTTCATTTTATATCTATCTGTCTGTCTATTATGGGACTATCCTCAATAAAACAAAATGACTGAGCTCTGTGAAGCATTATATAATTAATTGAGGCAAAGAGCATTCATGGGTAATTTCAGACCCAGGTGGTGTTTTTGTTTTTTGTTTGTAGGATAGCTAGTTGTTAACCAAATTCTGAAGGAGATTCAAATGTCTGTTTTTGAGGCTGAATGGCTTCTTTTGCTGAGACTTCTCTTTTTCCTAGCATCTGAAACCTTCATGTTTGGTTACTTAGAAAATGTAGTTCCACAACATGCATTGTTCATACAATTTGTGCATGGCATGTGGTTGCATAGCACTCACTAGTCCCACTGGATGTTACTAAATAATAATGAATGACACAACCCCTTCCTGCTTGTGCTACTTTGTGATATTTCAAAACAAACTTCATTAAATCTGTCTTCTCTAGAGCAATATGCAGTTCTTTTAAAAAATAAAAAAGTGGTAAACATGAGCAGCCCTCATGCCCCCCACAGTAATGTCCCGCATGGTGTAGTAGTGGTTACGAACGGTAGACTCGTAATCTGGTGAACCGGGTTCGCGTCTCCGCTCCTCCACATGCAGCTGCTGGGTGGCCTTGGGTTAGTCACACTTCTCTGAAGTCTCTCAGCCTCACTCACCTCACAGAGTGTTTGTTGTGGGGGAGGAAAGGAAAGGAGATTGTTGGCCACTTTGAGACTCCTTAAAAGTGAAAGGCAGGATATCAAATCCAAACTCTTCTTTTTCTTTTTGTGATCCTTGTAATGGATGTATTATTATTATTATTATTATTATTATTATTATTAATGATGATAATAATAATAATAATAATAATAGAATACTCCATGGTCTCTTTCTCACTCCAACACAAATTCCCAATGGCATTTGGTTTTGTGAAGACAAACCAAAAATCCTGATGTCCAGGCAGTCTCCTCACAACAAGGCTGGACTGCTGATTAGTGTTTTGTTTTTACTTTTACATTTATATCCTACATTTTCTCCAGGCGCTCAGTGAGTTCCCCTCTACCATGCAAGTCATGTGATGTGTGAAGTAAGAGCTGTTCTTCACAATGGCATTAGAGAAAGTGCCACATATCTGTGGCATGTAAATTGGTGTGCAGCCCCATGGGTGTATGAATAGAGTCCAATGTCTGAGTGTAAGGAGACCATAAAGTCTAGCTTTGATGTGCATAGCAAGGAGGCCTCAAATAAAAATACCCCGCAAAGTAGCATTCCCCAGAATGGCACCCCCCCATCAGGCATAGGCAAACTCCGGCCCTCCGGACTACAATGGGACTATAATTCCCATCATCCCTGACCACGGGTCCTGTTAGCTAGGGATGGTGGGAATTATAGTCCCATTGTAGTCCGGAGGGCCGGAGTTTGCCCATGCCTGCCCTAGATATTGCTGGGCTGCAACTCTCATCATCCCTGACATTGGCCATGCTGGTGCAGTTATTGGGATTTTTATTCCAAAATATTGGGAGGGCAACATCAGGGAAAGCTACTGCAAAGCCATTAATACCTGAATATGCACAGTGCAACAATTGTAGCATGTTTGATAATTTAGAAAATGCAGCCAAGTACTATACATTTTTTGTGCTTTTTGGCTTTCAAAACTTTAGCGGGGAATCTTGAAGAAGGGCCATACTTTAGTAGTGGAGCTTTGCTTTGCACATATTCAGTCCCTGGCCTCTTCAGGTATTCCTGTGAATGTCCCCAGTCTGAAACTACAGAGAGCAGCTATCAGTTAATATAGACCACATTGAGCTATATTGACAATTCATCTGACTCAGTATAAGGCATCTTACTATGATTCCAAGCTGGATAATTAATAGTAGAGTGATATTTTGTTCCTTGGTCCACTAACTAACTTGAAGGCAAGCTTTAGGCTGTTATAGTTATTTCTTGTCTAATAATAATTTCCTGAGACATGGTCTTCTTAATATAGGACAAATCTGTTGACAATATCTGTGTTTCCCTGAGCAAGGTAGGTTTTCTTGCTAAAGCCTCAGGTGGTATGAGAGTGATCAGCCTCACAGGCAATGTCACAATTGAATTTTAAACCAGTGTGAGATCACAATCTTCTTATGAGCTTTGAGGGGGGTCTCCTGAATTGGTTGGTTTTGTTAAAACATGAAACAAATGTTGAATTCATACTATAGGTGAAGAACCAGCTAGGATAACCTAAGCTCTCTTTGCCTTTTAGGTGTGGGATGGGTTGGGGTGGGGAGGGGAGAAAGATCAAGTAGTTTTATATCTGTTTGGATATAAACAGTAATTGGAGCCCTGAAGATGAGAACGCAATGGTGGTACTTGCCTCCAAGAATGCGGGTGTGTCCTTGAAAGGGGAAGTAATGGTGAGTTTCTGAATTGTCTGTGTAGTGGCACTGGCATGCCTAGACCCTTCCGGGATGAACTCAGTAGGCTGTACTGCCTTTTCTCTTTTTGGGTTGTGTGACCTTGATTTTCAAGGCTTATATAGCACCTCTGCCTTTTGTTAGCAGCTCCCTTCCTGTTCTTCCTATATCTTACCTTCCTATTTGTTTCACTTCTATTGTAATATGGGGTTACTGTGATGTCCCTTTGTGAGATGGCTTTTCTGCCTTTACATTTGACCTTTTTAATTTCTTTCGGGGATTGTGCTCTCGGGCAAGCTGTAACAAATATGCATGGGTGCGCAATTGGATAATGAACAAGCAAGAGAGAAAATAAATCTCACAACAGATGGAGGCTCACGTGAAGCACCACCTTTTGTACCAAGGAATAGCATAAAGGGAGGGAACAAGAATACAGCTGGCTCTATTCTCACCTAACTGTTATAATTAATGGGTGGTTTCTGAAGTTTATGTGAAATTGCAATCTTCACTCAGTTGGTTATGTTACAGTAAGGAGCAGATGAAGAGATTTCATAATCCATAATCCAGAACTATAAAAAAGGTAAACAAGCATTCTTAAAATGTTTATTGCAAATTAAAATCAGGATTGCTATGAAATAGTAATGAATGAAGAGGACATTCATTATGCAGTGTGAACCAACAAAGACTATGCTCTTCCCATTTGCATGCCACTTATTTGGCAATGGAAGTTACTCTTAAGAGTCTATCAAGACTAAGCATTTATTTATGCATACTCATTGATAATATTAAGTTTAATATACACATTTTTCATATTCTGTGCACAGTAGTAAACCAGTTGAGCAGATGAGAAATCTCTGCAATTGCTTGGGAGTCCTGAAGATCCTGAAATGGTTTAATGTGTGTGGCAGATGTCTTAACAGCTATTGTTGAAGAAAAACCCATTTGTTGCTGATAAGCTATAATAGGAGGAAGGCTGCTTCTACACTTGTCTCCAGTATCAACTGTTCTGCCTCTTCCACATAACTTTAGAATCCTATCTTTGGTTTGTAACCTGAGTTTCAGGCGCTAACAAGCTATTTGTTAATTCCAGTGGTATCCTTTACCGTACAACTTTACATATGAAAACATTTTCATTCTTATAAAAGGTCTATATTCCGTGTTCTGAAAACTTATGTGAGCAACTAAGTCCTACTCTGAAAGCTTCTGCTCCTCTTTTGCACAGATGGTTTAAGCTCAGTTGTAGGCAATATTGTGAACTTTTCCCATATAATTGTGACTAGGATTGGGGTGCTGCTGCGTGTACTTTGCAAAATGTGCACTGTCTTGTTGTTGCTTACTTTTTGAACAAGTGAAGCTTCGTTGCTCAGAAACAAAAATAAAAACATACTATTGAAGAACAAACTTTAAATTGTACTTAAGCCCAATTCAGTATGTTTTCCTTTATCTTAACTAGTGCACAATTACAGGAATAGTCCTCATGCATCCATGATTAGGAACTTCTGGCTAGCCACAGGATAGTCACATTGGATTCATTATGGCCACATAAGCATCTGCTTATATTTGTAATTAGGACTAGAAGAAATGCAGAAGTAGATGTTGAACAGTGTCTAGGTCACTGTAAATGTTTCTGTTCTCTTGGTCCAAGTATGAGAATTTCAGTGAGTCAAAGGGATTGGTAATTTATGACTAGGATTTTCATAAATTGAGTTTTCTGAAACTTTTACCGATAATTGCCTACAGGTAGTGTTGTGTCTGTTCATGCAACGTGTCTTTATCTCTCTTTGGGCAATCTTTGTATGAAGGTGAATAGGCCAAGGACTGCTTGCATATAGTTTCTTTGTTGGGATTTAGGTGAAAGGATTGTTCCATGAATGTGAGAAACATTTAACAGAAATTTGCTCTTTGATTATTTCCAAGCTTCCAGTTGCCAAGCAGCAAGCATTCTTAGCCTTCAGAAGAACATTGTTACAGAGTTGGGGGCGGGGGAATCATTTTGTTTACAGTACTGTATACCTAACTCCACACTATGATTCCCCTGCACAATGTGGAAGGCTGTGCTTTTTAATTTGTGGTACTGTACTGGGTCAGCTTTTCTGGTTCGATCTATTTGTTTGAGGAAAAATGAATGGCTGCTATGTAGTGACATATGCACTCTGAAATTTCTGTTACATGATCTGAGAATGACAACAGAAGACATTTTAAACAGAATTTTCTGACACTTGTAGTTGCAAACACTTTGGTTTTGTTTTTTTTTAAAGTAAGCTTGGGCTAAATAGAAAATGATACTTACATTTGTTGAACATGCAAGATTACTACATTTTAAATTTTATTTTTGTTTCAGGGTTCAGCTCCCTGTTAAGTACATGGCTGAGCAGGGTGGCCCTGAGAGAATCACTGTCTTGCAGCTTCAGGTTCCTACTTGTAAAATGGGAGTAATAGTGACGATTCTGCAAAAGATGTCAGAAGAATATAGTGATGAAGGTAGTTCAATTTGTTTCCTCTTCTAAGCTTATATATATAAGCTGGGATCCTTTGGGAGGAAGTGTGGAAAAGAGATTTAATAAATAAATACCTATAAACATACAGTGGTGCCCCACAAGACGAATGCCTCGCAAGACGGAAAACCCGCTAGACGAAAGGGTTTTCCGTTTCTGAGTTGCTTCGCAAGACGATTTTCCCTATGGGCTTGCTTCGCAAGACGAATCGTCTTGCTAGTCTTGCGATTTTTTTTCCGCTCCCCCCCCCCCCTTTTCTAAGCCGCTAAGCCACTAATAGCCTTTTAGCAGCTAAGCGGCTAAGCCTTTAATAGCCGCTAAACCGCTAATAGCGCTAATCCGCTAAGCCGCTAATAGGGTTGCTTCGCAAGACGAAAAAACCGCTAGACGAAGAGAATCGCGGAACGGATTCTTTTTGTCTTGCAAGGCACCACTGTATAAAGTGTGTGTGTGGGGGGGGGGAATCAAACTTCTTTGCTTCTTCCGTAGGGGAGCATGAGTGGACTAGGGGGACCAGTCTCTATAGAAATTAATGTAGCTTCAGAAATAGCATTGCAGCCTGCATAAAAAACCCTTCTTGTTCTCATATATTACCGGTGGAAAACCTATGTTTGAAATTGACAGTAAAAATTAAATTAAAGAAGGCTGCAGTACTAATGTTGGTACTTGGGACTTGTCCTTAACACATGAAGATTCAATAAAATAGTTTTATAAAAACAATTTCATCGTATCAGAAATATGGCCTGGAATAGCAGGGATGTGGCTCTGTAATAAAGGGTTTGAAATAAAAATGAAACTCGAGTTGTACACATCATATAGTATTTTTATTTACTGCCGCCTGCTCCACAGTAGGCCATGGTGCTCAAGCTTTGGATTTGTCTGGCAGGAATCAGGAGTGTGTCTTAGTGTTATACTGAAAGACGGGCGTTGTTATGCATGTCTTTCTTCCTTACCAAAAGGAAGCTTTGTGTGCCTCTGTAGGCAATGGAAACTGACAGCGGTGGCTAGGCAGTGTGATGTACAGGAAGAGACTGATGCTGAGCAATGACTGGAAGGAGCAATCGCTCCACCAGTTAGTAGCATGGAGCTTCCTTCCTCTTGGCCACTGATTGACCCATTGTACTACTGCTGTGTTTGCTTCTGTTGGAAACTGGTGTGTCTTACATATACTGGCTGTCTAAACTTCAGCTGCATCCCCATGAACAAAGGTGCAAACATTTCCCCTTTTTGTCACTGGCTAGAGGATCTTGTCAGGTGAAGTCATGAAGGGCTATCTCAAGAGTCCTTTGCTGAATTTCCCCATAATTACCTTGTACGTAAGTACATAAATCCGCTCCCTCTTGCCTTAAGTTTTCTTTCACTGTTAATTTAAAGGGCTACTTAAATATTACACGATATTACACAGATAACAGTTTAACTCCCTGTTGCCCAGTTCGTATATTATTGCACAGTGTAGCTGCTGAAAAAACTATTCATAACACATAGAAGGTTGGATCACATGTACTTGTTTTTGTCACATTACTTTGGCAGTGGGTGGGTGCAGTTGGAGAGGGAAATGACAATGTGACTTTGGTGATACTGCCTTCCCTTACTTAATGAAGCAGTATTGACCCTACCCAGCCCTGATTGTATGGATATCTTGCTAGCTACTGTACATCTTCTTATTATTCAGTAAATCAAGCATCTTCCTGCCCCTGCTTACCAAAATTTCCAAGATCAGCTTTCTTACTTCAAGTTCATGGTACAGTCGTACCTTGGTTGTTGAACGGAATCCATTCCGGAAGTCCGTCCGACTTCCGAAAACGTTTGACAACCAAGGTGTGGCTTCCGATTGGCTGCAGAAGCAGTGTCAGATGTTTGGGTTACGTTCGTAACCCGGAACACTCACTTCTAGGTTTGCGGCGTTCGAGAGCCAAAATGTCCAAGTCGCAAGGTGTTTGGGATCCAAGGTACGGCTGTATAGCAAAAATTAAAAAAAAAATTCATTGGAAATTTGGCAGCATGAAATGCTATTTTTAATGACAAGGTAAAATGCATTTTTGTGCAACAAACAACGTTTAGTTTCCAAGTGGTTGCAGGAATATGGCAACACATATCCCTGTCATTCCACCCTAAGGCCTGGCTGTTACAGACCTGCACCTCTGCTTTACTGTGTGGCCAAGCCCTGCCTTACGTTCTGCAGTCCTTTCGTTATGCAGAGCAGGCTCGACTGTTGTTAGTTACATTTCTCTTTAAAAAAAAATTTTTTTTGGGTGGTTGCTGCATAACTCATGAGAGGACTGTATTTTGATTATAAGCAGTAAAATTGTTTGCAAATCAATGTAAAACTCTGATCTGAAAACAGCTTAGAATAAAGCAGTGTAAATCTACTATTCTCTGGCTGTTTTTTAAAAACGAAATCTCCCCACATGGAATAATTTGGTTGAACAGAGAGTGTAAAAGAGGAATAGTTACTATAGGTGAAGAATGCATTGGTTAGGAGGATGGGGAGGTGAGCCAGCAATAGAAGGCATGAGCTAATGCATTGCATTTGCGTGCCAAAGTAGAAATAAGAAACATCTGTAGCTCAGTTTTCTGTTTCTGCTGTGTATTAACAGACTTTATAGGAGCAAAATAGCTAATCGGCAGGGCTGTACAACTCAGCTCTAAACTCCTCTTGTCCAATTTTTTAATACAAGGATTTGGTTCTGCAAGTGGAATAGGTAGAATAAATGAGCTTTGCACAGTTCATACAATTTGTACAATGTCACATATGGTTTCTGTGAGGAATTTTTGTCTTCCAGAATTTGGAATGTTTCATTCAGTTTGTCTGTGTATAAAGGAAGAAGCTGGATTTTAAGCCCAATAAAATGTGATTTTGCCATGAGAAATGGCTGCTGGTTGCACTTAGGAAATGGACCTTTCTCTGATTACTGGAATTCCTATTAAAGGAAAAATGGTCATTCCCTTTTTTATATTCCCTGCCTGCTCAGGTAATATGTAGGCTAGAGACTTGCAACATGAAAATGAAAACAGATTCTTAGGATTGTGTGCAAAGGAATACATTTTAGTTGCCATATTCCGTGCAATTTGAGTCATGCAGGTTTCCAAAGTCCCGGATTAAAATGAAATCTACAAAGGCCCTGAAAGTTCGTTAGTTGATATCTATGCTGGTTTTATGTGTTACACAAATGCGCTTGAATGAAAACATGAGCTTTAAGAGCTTATCATTGTGCTAAAGTAGATTGTTTATAGGCTGTCTTTGTCTCACTTGTGTCACTCTAATTACAGTTGAAGCCCTCTAGGGCTGTAACTTACTATGCAGCAACCATGTGCCACTACGGAAATGATGGCGACTGCTTGTTGCAAGTGCTGAGTAAAAAGTTCAAAGAGAAACTTTTGCTTACCTTCCTCTTCCTTCCATTCTTGCATGCGTCTATGTGTATATACCTACACAGCTCTGTCTGGTTCTCAGAATACCCCTGTGCTCTTTGAGCAATGCTCTCTCTTGCTTACATTGAATATCATTAATTTAGTGAAGTCCCATTTTATGTATTTTTATGTTTTGGAAATTGTTGTGGCCTACTGCTGATCAATTGAAGATAAGTAATTGTCTCGTAAAAAAGTATAAGTCAGCTATTTCACCAGTTGTTAGAGACAACTACAGCTATGAATTAAGAATTACAGTATAAGATGCAGTCAGTGCAGAAGTAATTTACAAGTAGGACAGTAAATTACTGTAATACTACCTATAGTATATACTATATAGTATATAATATAGTATATACTCCTGCCAACCTAGCAGTTCGAAAGCATGCCCCCAAAAGGTACACGTAGATAAATAGGTACTGCTTCGGCGGGAAGGTAAACAGCCTTTCCGTGCGCTGCTCTGGCTTTGGCATTCGGTTGTGCCAGAAGCAGCTTAGTCATGCTGGCCACATGACCCAGAAAAACTGCCTGCGGACAAATGCCGACTCCCTCGGCCTGTAAAGCGAGATGAGCACCACAACCCCAGAGTCGTCTGCGACTGGACGTAAGTGTCAGGGGTCTTTTACCTTTACCTTTTTTTATAGTTCTCATACTATAAATACTACCCTAATGGAGTTGTTATTCCAGTCCTCAAATCTGGAAGATGGAAATCCAAGCTTTATATTCTTACATCTTGTCTGCGATCTATATATTCTTATTTCCTCCCCTTACATCATTTCGATCTTCTACAGGCAGGACATTGAAGGATTTTATAGTGCTTAACTGTGACAGTGGAGTATACATGCATTATGCACTCTTGGTAGTTCCACTGCCCTCAAGTTCTGAGTGGTGGTGTTCCAGGAGAGAGCATTCTCTTTGTCAGCCCTTAAGCTATAGAATTTCCTTCCCACTGAGGTGTGTCTGTTACCTTTAATAAGTAGTTTTTGTCCTATGTTGAATTTACCCTGGTCTTTTGACACCCGAGGTCTGTATTTCAAGACCCGACCTATTAGTTTAACTATCATTTGTTTTAAATTATTTCAATATTTTATTTTTAAATTGTTGTTACCCATCTTGAGACTTCATGGCAAAGGGCTGATGATGATGATGAATAATAATTAATAATAATACGTTTTGTAAGTCTACACTATTCAAGGCATCAATAAAATTTAAAGAGGCAATCTTCTGTGTGACTCTCTTCTCTGCTGCTGTGTGTCTAAAATTTTACCAGATTTTGCATTATGTTTAGTTGCATAAAATCCATAGATTCTGCTATAATTAAGTGTAGCTGCTGCCTCAAAGCAGTCTCCGTGCCATCATTTTACTACACTTGCTGGTAAAAAAAGTATTGCTTCCCTATTTTGATTTAATAAAACCTAAGGAAATAATACAATTCCTTGGTAATCAGAGAGTTCATTTTACATGCAACTAAAATTGTAGTAATTTCCTGATCCTTTAAGAAAAATGGGAACCTGCCCATTTCAAGCCTTGGCACAGGTTGCATGATTTGCTCCAATGTCTCCTGTCATCCATATGTATTGCTCTACTATTCCCCTGCTCCTCACAAACTGGGTAGGCCTGGCAGTCTGTTCTGATTGGCAAAAATGAAGAAGGAACAGCAGGATAACGAGGGCAACCTGGCAGGACATAATGGACATGCTTGTGCATCATCTGCCCATGTTATACTTGGCTCAGTCCCCTGACTTTTACATACATTTGATATTTGCATTGTAGAGGCAGGCGCTTTGAAGTGGGATGGGAATTAGCAAACCGCGGATGGGATTGGCGCATACCAATTGGCAAAATTACGTTCTGCAGTTCTTTTTAAAATTTGAGCACTATAGACATGCACACATGAATACTTCAAGCAAGGTATGAGCTTCCTCTGCAATGCAAGTGGGTCAGGTTTGTCCTGCCACACTGCATGTCATTTGTAATTTACTAAAAGAGCTTATTACTGTATCTGAAGTGTGTGTTAGCCAGTAGCACCAGCATAGCTGATTGGCTGTGTGCAGACATAGAAGAGGGGGCAGCTTGAGTGGAAATGTCTATCCTTCCATAGACTGGAATCCACAAACTGAATTGAAAGTGTAAAGATGTAATAAGTAGCGACAGCAGTATAGGGGATAAGAATCAAGGAACCTGAATAGATGTGATTGGCACGAAGTCCAAGTGCCTTATTAGTTGAATTTGAAATGTGCTTTCTGCTGCTTTGCTCTGTTTAGTTATGATGTAGCAAATCACAATGAGCGTTTGTCGATGTGAGTGTGCATGCCCGTGTGCATCTGGCATTATTCAAGGTTCCGCTTTAGTTAATTGTTCAATTGTGATTTTATTTAATTTATTGACTTTTTGGAATAGGGTGTATCTTGCACTTACTGAAGGCTGGCCTCTACTACATTGTGTCACAACTCATAAAATCTGTATTTCTTCATGGCTTTTAAGTCTTTTCATTCAAGATCTGACCTGAATAGATGGCTTGTGACATGCTGTAAGGTCATGAAATCCATAGATGATGAGCTGAACTATATTTACTGTATTTCTGTTCTTTTATATCGGATAGCATGCAGTTGTTTAGTGTCTTCGGTTGAAGTGATTGCTAAAAGTTGCCCTCTAGCCAAGAGTCTTTTGTGTCAGACAAATGAAACTTTGTCTGCTGGAAGGAAGCTGTTGAAAACCCTTTTGAGGAGATTGTGGTTTGGTGTCGAGCTCTCATATAATATTAATTACACTTCTCTTAAGGGTCATTTTAATTAAATTAAAACTAGAGAAAACTAGCCTTTTAGAATCCTGAGCAACATTTTCTGTGTGTGTGTCTGAATGTATGATGACTTCCAGCTTGCCTCTCAAAACCTTACTTGCAAAGAAATGCGTAGCAAAAAATAAACTGTATTTTGCAATATCTTCTGAGCCTTGAGCAAAGCTAGGTTGAGAATAAACACAACAAATATACAATGTAGTAACTGAATGATACCAGATCTTAACAAGAGACTGCCATTTGTTTGAATGCATTCATGTGCAACTTCTGTGATAAACTACATCATTAGATTACCGTAGAACAAATTGCTACAGGTTTTGATGTTTCCTAATTTTACATCTGTGGATATTATCTTTAAAATCCAGTTTGTTGTTGAACTCTGTCGTAATGACTTTGAATAAATATACTTTTTTCTTGGCAGGCACAGAATATTCTTCGTCGGGATGGTTACCTGGTACTGATCCACTGTGGCAAGCCACAACTGGTGGTTCAAGTGGTCGGAGTACCCACCTGAGAAGACACAGCATAGCTTCTGACAGTGGGGACACTGGTATCGGAACCTCCTGTTCTGATAGTGTGGAAGGTGAGTAGAGATGCTTAATATAAGGCATTGGTGCTTTCATGGAATGCAGAGGCAAGAGATGGTCTTGAAACATTGAGACGGAGTTTATATAAAATACAGAGAAGCACGTAACTTGTTCAGAGAACAAGTTAACTCTCCCCCCCCCTCCGGTTGACGTGAGAGATTTATGTTTTTTCAGAAGTAATTCCCACCATATTCAGTGGGGCTTATTCACAAATAAGTGCTCATTAAATTGCAGCCTTATTTTTTATTTGGTCAAAGGTAACTTATGTTAAATATAGTTACAGGTAGGTAGCCATGTTGGTCTGCCGTAGTCGAAACAAAATAAAAAATTTCCTTCCAGTAGCACCTTAGAGACCAACTAAGTTTGTTATTGGTATGAGCTTTCGTGTGTATCTGAAGAAGTGTGCATACCAATAACAAACTTAGTTGGTCTCTAAGGTGCTACTGGAAGAAAATTTTTTATTATGTTAAATATGTAAGACCTCCTGAGTATACCCTTCATGAGATGCTGATGTTCAAGAGTGTTGCTTTGTTTTCCCCTTCCACCATACCTAAACAAGTAAAAACCAATAAAAAATTTAATTTGGAAGAACAGAAATACTTACATTTGCATAAGGGAGTAGTGCCTGTGTCCAGCTCTGCCTGGTTCCCCAGTTATGGCTCTTCCTAGATCTGTCCTACAATTTGTTTACTTATTCCATGAACTGGTGGTTGAGCAATCCCTCCTTTGCCAGCCTGCTCATGTGCCTACATCAAATTCTTGGTTGCCCTTGCCTTGGCCATCAGGCGGGTCGCTAAAAACAAGGCTGGGCTACATAGCGCTAGCTGATAACATTGTTGTACCTACTTTTATTTGTTAGCACTCCCTTTGTTCTGTTTTTACTTGCCCTGTATTTATTGGAAATAAAAGACATGTTATTGGATCTGCTGATGTCACTTATCTACATTGTTTTCACACTGCTGTTCTAAATCATCTTGCTGTTTTCCTGTCTGAAATTCATGCACGAGGCTGTTTTTCAAGGGAAGAGGAAAATTTTTACAAAGCAAAACAGGAACCCCACTCTGAACTCATTGGATTGCATTTTTGTCAGTACTGGCTAGACTTTAGGCAAGACTTTTTTTAAAAAAAAAATAGGATGCAGCATAATTCATGACGAAATCTAGATAGGCTGCCAAAAAGAACTTTATTTTCAAGCTGGTCTTTAGCCTGTTCTCAGTTGCAATGCTGAGAAGGCAGGTCTTGCATAACTGATAGTAGAAAATGCTGTTGAACAACCTGGCAACTTTGACCATTGCAAAGATGCAGGGAAAGGAAATTGCATTTTTCAAGCTTAATAAATATAATGAAGTTCCTGTCAGCTTCAGTACTGAACTAAGTGTGATTTTTTTATTGTACTTTCCCATTCTTAATTATCAGTGTATAAAACTTAGTCTTTGCTTTGTAGTATATCTTCACATAGAATTGCTTTAATGTTCTTCCCTCTAGCAAATGGGTATGTAGATTTGATAAATGATTACATACAGGGTACATGCCCAGATTATTTGAATAGATTGGCAGAAACTAGCAAAATCAGGGTTGTGAATTATTCTAGACCACCAAGGTGTCTGTGCCACAGAAAAATGCTTTTCTTTACGTCTTTCTTTTTATGACTAGCCCAAAGACCGTTGCCAATTACTGTAGAATTTGAGATACTGTATAATCACATATTTATCTATCTGATTTCACAGTCCAGTGCATCATTATTTGAAATCAAGTACCACTACTTTCCTTCAGAGTTATTTCCATGTAAGTGTACATAGGATTGCAATCTGACTGTGACACTCTTCTTACTTGTCCTATAAAGCTCTTTGTAGTTTGATACCTTTCCTACATTTCTTAAGGTTTTCAGCATTGTTGGAGAGAATTTCCTCTCCTTTCCCATTAAGATGAAAGTACAGATTTTGCTTTAAGTGCAGTGACTAAGAGCATTGCCTCTTGTTACTTAGTAAGTATCCAAAAAGTTCTGGCCTATTCAAAATTCCATGAATGCTTATGGGAGTGTTCACTGCCTTGTCAATTCGAAATAATTTATTACAACTGAAAAATCCAAATCACTAGGGTGGGAGAGGATAGATGAAACGAAAACAAGTAACAATTAGAACAGCTGAGAGAGACTCTTTCCCCATATTTCTGGCCAGGAATACAACTAAATGTTTAGCCTGAAAGCATATACTATAAAATTGCAATTGTTCAACATTGTAGTCATAAAAAAAATCATAGTTCTCTTCCCACCCCCAAATTGGCAGTCTCCCAATAAAAGAACTACAGCATCTTTACCACAATTGGACTCATATGTGCACTTAGCAACTTTTCTGTTTTTAGTTTTGGTTTTCAGTCTGCAGAAATAGACGTACTTCTTTCAAGCATCTTTGAATGTCTCATGGTAAATAATGAATGCAAGTAGATCGATAATATAAATAAATACTCCCTAGGCAACCATAGAAAAGGTATATTGTTCCCTCATATCCAAAAGGAAAATTATTGGCCAGGTGGGCTGATTCCAAATTCAGTTTAGATCAATTATGTCTAAGTTTGTTCCACTGATCTTGCTCCGTTAGTACTTAACAGAAGTGTTGCTCTTCCTAAATGAGATTCTCGCACTTGCTATCAATAAAGCAATAGTGGCACATATGGTGGGGCAGAGCCGCCCTCCTGTTGCTGCTGCTTACCCAGGCTGGGGCAGGGTGGCCATGCAGCCCCAACTTTGCCTTGCTTCAACAGCAGAAACACCAGTCTTGGGACGGTGGCTACACCCCATCCCACTCCCCACTGCTGCTGTAAAAGGAGCACAATGCACTTGCATTTCCTAACTTGAGATGTTTTGGACTACAACTCCCATTATCCCTGATCATTGGCCATTCTGGCTCAGGCTGTTGGGAGTTGTAGTCCGAAGTGTCTGGTTGGTCTCAGGTTGGGGAATGCTATACTATAGTCCTACTCACCTATGAGGAAGCTTGCTAGTCACTCAAAACTGAGAGATGGCCATTGAAGGAGGAAACTGTTGTTTGCTTGTGCAAGTGGTTCACATGTAGTCGCAGTCCCTTCCTGCTTCCATCTCAAAGCTTACTTGTAACTCATATTTAAAGGTCAGCAGCAGATAAGCTGTGGAAATAGGCTTCTGCTGTGTGAACATGTTTGTGTTGGGTTTTTTTTAAAGTTTCAGATAAAATGCTTTACATGTACAAATTAATGTGTGAAGCAGCCCTAATTGTGAGTGATCTAGAAGGTTCTCTGCTAATATTAAGCCAGGAACCGGCACTCAGAATTGTGTCTTTATGTGAATCAATCAAATAACAGCTACCAATAAATATAACTGTTTTATGGGACCTAACAGAAGATAGGAATTTTAATGTGAGTGCTGCAGTTCATTTGTACGTGGTAGGAAATGTATTACTGTATTTTTCGCTCTATAACACGCACCTGACCATAACACGCACATCGTTTTTAGAGGAGGAAAACAAGGGAAAAAACATTCTGAATGAAACAGTGGATGTATCATTTTTGTGCTTCATGCTGTGGCCACAGACATGTGATCTGATGGTGAATTTGGGCTGACCCAATGCAAAGATCCTGAGGATCCATGTAGATCCATGCTTTTTAACCACGTTTTTGCACCATTGCAGCCCCAGGCAACAGTGGGTGTGTGATTTTTGGGGGGCAGCCTGTAGCCATGGACATGCTATGTGCTCTGATGGTGAATTTGGGGTGACCCAATGCAAAGATCCTGAGGATCAATCAATCAATAGATTTTATTGCGTTAGCCGTGTGGCCATAGCATGATATACATAGAAATAACAACATAAAATGGGGGTGGGGAGATAAAGGTAGATATCGTCCTGGGCGATTGATTGATTGATTGATTGATCCTGAGGATCCATGTGGATCCATGGTTTTTAACCACATTTTAAGTGGGGAGGGAAGGAAAAACACAGAATGGACAAGGAGCAGGAGAGGGGTGTGCAGAGAAGCAGCTGGCTAAGAATGCAGGAGAGGGGTATAACGGGAGGGAGGAAAGGAAGGCAAAAGTTTTCCCTCACCAAGCCAGCCAGCTCCTGCGTGCTCTCTCTCTCTCTCTCTCTCTCTCCCTCCTGCATGTTTTCACGGAGAGGAATTAGAATGAAGGACGATCCTTTCCTTTCCTCTCTGCTTGCCTGGAGGGGAGGGGCTTTCCCTGCTCTTTGTTCCGTTTGAGCAAACACAGCAAGGAAACAGAGGAGGGTGGGCAGTAAGACCCTGAGGCAGAATGCAGGAAAGCAGCCGCTTCCTCTTTTCAGGTTTCCCTTCTCCGAGACGCGCGATTTGATTTTTGCCTGATTTTTTTTGCCATTTGGCTCCAGGGACCACACATTCGCTCAATAACACACACAGACATTTCCCCTTCCTTTTTAGGAGAAAAAATCTGCGTGTTATAGAGGGAAAAATACGGTATCTCCTTCTGAATGGTGTTTTACTGAGTCAAATGATAAACTATATTTGCAACAAACAAAATAAAAATAATGCTGTGATTTACAGAGCAAACTGGGGGAAATGTTGCTACTATGCTTTTTTCATGCATGTCAGTTGCATAAATATGTGCTCTGCAGTCAGCCAGCCAGACAGATTTACTCTGCCAACATGAAAGGAATAAAATAGTCTGTCACAGTAAACTGCTTTTAAATAAGTGAATGGTCATTGCAACCAATGAAAACTGGAATAAAGGAATGGATGCCGAAGAGCTGTCTCTTGCTTTCGTCCATGTCTGATTTCAGAGGAAATAACTATTCTCTTTTAATGAAAAAAATTGTATTAATTTTTAACTCGTGTACTAATTTGTCTTTTTCCAAACACTTGAGAGAAATCTGTCTGCAACTAGAAATGTATCTTTGGGTGAGATAGCTTAGGAAGAAGAGACAGGCAGAAGGACATTGCCATTTATTTTAAGTCATGTAATGGGCTCCTGTTAGTAATGCTGTTAGTGTTGTTGGTTGTCAGGTGTGGTTCTGCGTTTCCCTCACCCATGAAATCAAGCAATACCCCCCCCCTCCGTGTTTCTGAAATGCATTGACGATATTCAGGAGGAAGAGAGCAAAAGGAATGAGCTGTCTTGCTCACATCCCCCTGTGACTCTTTCCTTTCCACTCCCACAGGACAGTTCAGGCAGCATGGAGGTATATTGCCACATCTACCAAGATTGGCTCAAGTGTGAAGAGCAGCTAAGTGAGAGGAGAATTCTTCCTCTTCACTGCTGCCCTTCTCACCCCTCCTCTCTCTCTCTCTGCAGCATCCTGTTCTTCCTCTTGCTTGGCAGTTTCAGAATATGCCAGGAAGGAATGAAGTAGCTCCTTTCATAAAAGCAGACTTGTCCCAGGATGCCACCAGTTCCAGTATCTATTGTGTTTTCTTTCATTTATGCAAGAAGAATGCTATGAAATGATACTTTCTAATAGGGCAAACAGTTCTGAAAGGAAGGAATTAGTGAAATAAAATGCCAGTCATAAATTATGAGTCTTTAATTATGATGTTTGCTGTAGCATTATAGTTATTGCCAGTTAATTATGATACTGGTGCCCCTGGACTTTTAATTTTTCACAATTCCTTTGTAAGCATTCCTGTATGTAGTGGCATAAGGAACATTTTACCTGTGTTTATATGTACCCATATGGCCTTGCACAGAGGACAGTGTCAAAATCTGGAAGTAGAATATGGAAATCATGAGCTTGAGACAAGGGAGAGTTGTCTCTGTCCAACCTACACTCATTCACAAATGCTTGGTAGCTCTTGACAGTGTATGTAGTGCAATCTACCTGACCCTCACAAGAATTGAATGGAGAGGATCATGAGGATTATTATTAATTGACTTTATTTACCACCCTATACCCAGAGGTATAGGGCAGTTCACAGATTACCACATTATGATTACTGGGCCGTGCTGGCTTGAGTTTAGTCCATGAGCCCTTTATAAGCAATGACCTCAAACCTCTCTCTATACCTAACATGACCCCTTTCTCTGTGGGGCATGATTTATTAAATATTCATGAATGAAAAGTCAAGGCTATAAAATGTTCTGCATTAGAGGTGTTTATAAATGATTGATAAGCCCATTTGCTGCTGCAGTTTCAAGGATTAAACACCAGTGTACACAGCCTTGATATTTCTTGTATGCTTACATCTCTTTGAACTAGCATAGAGCCTGCGAGGAGACATAGGACCCATTGAATAAAAGGCTGCAAGCTTTCGGCTGAATCCTCTGTCTCCTCACAGGTTCTGTGGCAGCCCAAGTTGAGAAATGAGTCACTATTGTATGGGAGCTAGTGCTGTTGCCTCCCGGCCCTTGTGCCATTGCAGTAATGCCTTTCAGGAGACAGTGGGCAGAGTGCAGTGCTGTTTTCCCTTCTTCCTTCCCTATACCTCTTGTCTGCTTCTAACAACTTATGATATTCAGTTTTGATGTTTGCACAGCTCACAAGGCAGCCCTTGGTGATGAGTGCGTGGATGCAACTTACAGACTACTGCGCCTAACTTGGCACAATATGTATGGGAAACATGCTTATGCGATGTGTTTTGTATTTCCTCACTGTGCTTGCATAGCAAGGGCTTGGACATCTAGTAGTTCTGTTCCCGTGCATCTTGCTTACATTTTTTAAAAAATGCCAGTGTACACTATATGATCTGCAGTTGATGGCCAGATGTGGAAAAGGTTTCACTTAAATTTGTTGCTTGAGATTTGTTTTCTTACTTGCTTTTTTAATGTACTAATTCCTGCTGTTACACGGGGCATCCAGTAGTCTGGTCCCCCATCCAAAGTTCTGATCAAATCCACACCTGCTTAGGTTCAACAGTGTACTTCAGCCTCAAGTACTCCCAGACCATGAATTGGGTCTTGCTTGAGATCTGTTTTCCCATGGAAACCATAAAACAATGTAAGCAGTGTTTAAACTGCCAGGAGAGGAAGTGAAGCTTAAGTCGCTCCCTTCCCTTGTGAAAGCAAAAGTTACAGAGAGGCGTGCCAACAGTTACTCTGCTAATGGAAAAAAAGTTTGTTTCTATCAAGTATCTTGTCAGTATTTCAAGTGCTTAAAAATTACAAGAAACCTTTGTTTTTATATAATGGTACGGATACTCTTAAAATACAAGCAATGTCCTTTGCTGGCTGATTGGGTCCTCACATTTTGCCATTAGGTGTAAATAGCATGATAAAAGATCATTTATCTGAGTTGAGAATTTTTTCAGCAAAGATTTTGCATGGCTGTTATGTTGCCTGTGGGAATCTGAGGTGCTGAACGAAGAGGAATCCTGCAAAAGAAGCAACATATGTCTTAAGATGCATCTCCAAAACAGAAATATTTTCTTTATGCTGATCTTAACTCCCAGCAACCCCTTCTCCAATTCAAAAAGCAAGCATGTGAATGGAGAATGGAATCCTGGTCTCAAATCCTGCCTGCTTTAGCCAAGGACTAAGCTTTGGACAAGTCACTGTCCCTTAGTCGCAGTTTCACAACTAAATATATAGTAAACTATTGAACTACTTTTGGAAGAGTTTGATCAAGACTAAACATGATAATTACTGTGGATCCCCGTGAAAATAAAAATAAAAATTATAGAACTGTTGATTAAGCAGCCCTGATCAAGATGGCTCTGGTTTTTGGAGTTCACAGGATGATTTGAGGGAGCTGGTAGGAAGTTTCCCTAATAAAAGTTTCTCTGATCTGTTCAAAGGGTATATTGATTATCTACTAGTGGTTACATAATATGTTAGTTATCTAGTGGCATTAAGTGCTCAAACTGTAATTGGCCGGTATAGTTTGAATGATAGTAGCAAGGTAAGATGGTAAGAAGGCAGATGAATGATGTGAGAGCAGGAAAGTAGAGTATCCTGATGTCGGGTGGAATTCCATGGAGAAAAGCAAAAAGCTTGTAGCCAGATTTCTTCCTTCCAGCTAATGCACTTGGTTCAGGAGACTATTCTCCTGGCAGCATATTGTATTGATTTTTAGGTTGGAGACCGCAAGTCTCTAGGATTCTGTAACAGAAGACTGCAATTAGTTGGAAAACGAGCTGGCTGTAAATCAAAAATGTCTTTGTAGACCAACCTGCTCATTTTGGATTAGATTGAATTTATAGATGCCTCCCATTTCTTGCATTGCTTTTAAGTGTTGCTAAGTAACGGAGCATTAAAGAGAATTATACAAATGTATGTCTGCGTGTCATATTTAAGGCTACCAAGGCATTTTTTTAAGGCATAGAAGAGAAATAGAAAATAATTTGACTTGCTATAAGCCTAATCAAATATTGATAGTTTAGTGGGAGATTTTGAAAACATAGAGATTGATCAGGTTGGGTTGGACATCCAGCATTCATTTGTGCCTCTTGGAAAATCTTCCTTTTCTGTGTCTAAATGTAAAATAGAAATAAAAAGAAATATATAGATTTGTTCTTCTCCATATACTTGATGTGAGGCATAGACAATAAAGGGCCTCAAATTTGGGGCATGACTCAGCCAAAGTTAAGTACTTTGAAGTCCCACTGAGTTAAGTAAAAACAATAGAGTTGTGACACCTTAAGGTAAAGGGACCCCTGACCATTAGGTCCAGTCATGACCGACTCTGGGGTTGCGGCGCTCATCTCGCTTTATTGGCCGAGGGAGCCGGCGTACAGCTTCCGGGTCATGTGGCCAGCATGACTAAGCCGCTTCTGGCGAGCCAGAGCAGCACACGGAAACGCCGTTTACCTTCCCGCCGGAGCGGTACCTATTTATCTACTTGCACTTTGATGTGCTTTCGAACTGCTAGGTTGGCAGGAGCAGGGACTGAGCAACGGGAGCTCACCCCGTCGCGGGGATTCGAACCGCCGACCTTCTGATTAGCAAGTCCTAGGCTCTGTGGTTTAACCCACAGACTAACAAATTCCTTATGTCACAATAAATTTCAGTGAAGGATATTTAACATGTGCTTAAGGTCCCCATGAAAATTGGGTTTACGCTTTTGTCATTGAAAACATCCCAAAAAACCCTCATGTCAAACTTGCCCTCCGGATAAATGCTCTCTTTGAGTGGAAGTAGATGAGCACAAAAGTCTCGGCCACTCATTTGGCTTGATGTCTGATTCAGGGCTCTTCAACAGTCAGTATATGACCACCCCCCCAATACTCAGTGCATGTGAGGTGTGATGCCAATGATCCTTTGGTTTGCCACTAATAAATTTTGCAGCCAGCAATGTCTGGGAGAGTTATAATATATAATATTCAGAAGGCCCACTAAAATAGTTGCTATGGATGAGCAAGCCTAGTTGAGCAGGAACATTTAATACCCATGCCCAGTTCTCAGCTTGGATGTGAAGCTGCAGAATCCCAGGGCTAGCATATAATAAGGTAAGCTCCACTTTACTTTAGACTCAAGGTTTGCCACATAGTACCAGAATATTAAGCAGGCAGACCTATTAAATGTCCTAATTTTGTTTCCCAAGTCTAGATCATGTAGGACTCCCACACTTTGTTTAGTGTTTACAAAGCCATGTCACTGGTATTGACTAAATATTTATTTGTCACTACAGTTGTCTCTACAACAGACTAGTTAGGTGGCGTCTCACTGGAAGAGTAGTTGATGTAATTGAAGGTTTACGGTTACAACAACTCCAGGCACCTTAATGCAGCAAGATTAATTTCACAGTTTTCTGAAGTTGGAACACCCCTCAAGTGAAAAAAGCCTCTAATCCTTAGGATAATCCATTGGCTTTCTGCACTTACAGCTAATGAACTTGCGGTTTTTGTTCTCTTAACTTGACAGTAAATTCATTAGGAGTTCAGGGTTATATTGGGTCATTACAATTTCGTTGGGGGGAGGGGGAGAATTTCCAGTCTTAAAACCAGTGCCCAGTTTCTAGAGCACACACGTCAGAGCAAATAGGAATGCTTTTAACACATGATCACACCTTGTCAATGAGAACCATATTAGGGATTTGTATTATTTAAATTTTTCTACAAGAAGTGGAAACTTCTGTGGACAGATCAGAACAGAGAGCAAGTGTTTAGCAAATGTGAATTTTATTGTGTATTTTGAGCAATTGTGATTATACATAAGAATAGTAAATGCACTTGAGGGTGGTTCTTGCAATATTTCATACATTGAACCAAAGTGTTAAAGTGACTGCCTTTATTTCAAGGGTCAGATGAGGGAGGGGAAACTGATCTCTTCTTTCTAAGCAAAGGTCAAGTTCTTCATCAGGAGACTAACAATTTTTTGCTTTGGTTTCCATGTTCCTTGGGCTCTGGCTATTAAATAAAGACTAGCATCCCACTGAAAGCAATTTGGAACATAGATTAGAGAAGGTCAGCAGAAACACACTTTTACAAGAGAACAGATATTACTCAATTTTAAAATCTGTATAACCTATTGCATGGTAGCTGCCTGCATGTTTTGTGTGGTCTGCAGGTGTATTTACTCTGCAGACCGGGGGAAAGCTCTCATGAATGAAATACAGAGCAGCATGTTAAACCCATTTTTATGTATAAAGGTTTGTTTCTCTCAGTGTTCTGTTGTTGCCTCTAGATATTAAATCCACACTTGTGTGTACCAGTGGATAGTTCAGGGTAATACAGTGGTGCCTCGCAAGACGAAAAGAATCCGTTCCGCGAGTCTCTTCGTCTTGCGGTTTTTCCGTCTTGCGAAGCAAGCCCATTAGCGGCTTAGTGCTATTAGCGGCTTAGCGGATCAGCTGATACGCGGCTTAGCGGATCAGCTGATAAGCGGCTTAGCGGACCAGCTGTTAAGCGGCTTAGCGGATCAGCTGTTAAGCGGCTTAGCGGATCAGCTGATAAGTGGCTTAGCAGCTTGGGAAAAAGGGGGACGGAAAAAAACCCTTCAGGAACTAACTCGCAAGACATTTTCGTCTTGCGAAGCAAGCCCAGAGGAAATTTGTTTTGCGAAGCACCTCCAAAACGGAAAACCCTTTCGTCTAGCGGGTTTTCCGTCTTGCGAGGCATTCGTCTTGCGGGGCACCACTGTAGTTGATAACTTTAACATATATGGCACATATCATGTTATCTCTTCTCTGTACAGTGGTACCTCGGGTTAAGAACTTAATTCGTTCTGGAGGTCCGTTCTTAACCTGAAACTGTTCTTAACCTGAAGCACCACTTTAGCTAATGGGGCCTCCTGCAGCCGCTGTGCCACTGCTGCACGATTTCTGTTCTCATCCTGAAGCAAAGTTCTTAACCCGAGGTAATATTTCAGGGTTAGTGGAGTCTGTAACCTGAAGCGTATGTAACCTGAAGCGTATGTAACCCGAAGTACCAATGTACTTTATGTAAGGAGCTGCATTAAGAGAACTGAAAACCACACAGAAATGTGATTATTAGCACCCTCCCTTTGATTGGAGACCTACAGGGAAATATTTTTTAAAAAACAATACTTGAAATTCATTGCTTCTTTCCTTTCTGCACCTCTTCTCATTAACAGCCTCTTCTGACTTTATGCTCTGTATGCTTTTTTATCATTTTCTCTTAATTGTGTTTTTAACTCTGTGGAATTCCAAAGTGACTGCAATCTAGTAAAGAAATATGTTGCTGCTTTTGTTTCATATCAAGGCCTTTGGGTTGTTTGGCATATGTGCCTCTAGTGATATATCAGAATTTTAGCAGTGGCAAGAACCATTAATTAAGTATACAATGAATTAAGATTCCATTGGAAGGATGAATGCTAATGATGTTACCTCGTTGGAAGCCATTCACTCGATAGAAGGAGGGGAATGAGCATAACTAAATGCAGAGCTGGTGTCCAGGCTCCCATCCCAGTGAGCTTCATGACTGGGGATTTGAACCCTGATCTCCCAGGTCCTAGTCCAACCACACCACCACACTGGCTTCCTAGAATATTTCTGCTATGGAGCAGCTATATAAATTAAGTAGGTAAATAAATATGGGGAAAGCAAAATGTCAGAGAAGGATCTGAAATATTTTCTTAGAAGCTTGAATTTGTTTTATTCTGCATTTTTTAAATTTGATTTTTTTTAATGTGTTGTAAACCGCTTTGAGATTTTTTACTTATAAAGTGGTATAGAGAAGATGATGATATACTCCCACAATAAGGTTCCTAGATGTTCTGTTGATTCCAGCATTGCAGGGGGTTGGGCTAGATGACCCTTAGGGGTACCTATCAGCTCTACAGTCCTGTGATTCTATGACCGTAACCTAGGTTTAAGGTGGCATTTGGTGATTAACTTATATATCTGAGTTTCTAACCCCCACTCCTCCACCCAATTTTTAACTATTTAACCTTTCCTCCCGCCTCTCTCTCTCCCCTCCTGTGCCCGAGTTTACCCATTCAAACCTGATCCCTATGACACTGCGAGACTCACGACAGCTGGATATTTCATTTGAAGGCATTTCAATAAGATAAGGTGTCGGTTTTGACATGTTCATAGTACAGTACTTGATGTGTGGAGCACTTTAGAGTCGTCACCCTTACAACGGCAGAGGGTCATTATCCACTAGTCATCACTGGGTTAAAATTCTTACACTGTCCAAGTCCAGACACTAGGCTATATAAAGCAGTGGAATTCTTGATGCCAGCTAATGTTCTCCTAATAAAATTTGAGTTGAAATTGGATTTACATAGTTTTATAACAAGATTGGCAAAACCAGCTATGACTTGTTTTCTTGTCCTCTGCAGCAAAGCTTATAAATGGTCAGCACTTTCAGTGCTTATGCACTTCGTATGTTTTATTATGTTAATTGCTTAAAAATAAATAAATTAAGGTTTCAGCATTTTAAGGAGATGCTTGATGCTCTGTGAATGTTTCATCAGTGTGTGGAGGCAAATTATTACTAGTTCCAGCAATTCATTAGTGTAAGTGGGGACAGAAACAAGTCCCAGATCTTGATCTGGATTACTTTATTTACTGTTTTCAAATATCAAATTAAAATTGTTCCCTTATTTTGAGGAATTCTACCTCAGTACTAGCCCAGCGTCAGTGCAGTACAGATGGTACAGTCATGCTACATTTAGGTGAAAGGCTTGCAAATTTCAGGCTTGTCGAGTCTGCTTTGTTTTTTTAGTAGAATCCTGAGGTCTACCACTCAGAATCAGCTGCACAGTAGTGGGTCAGGGGGACAGATATGGCCTCAGAATTAAGAAACAGTTTGTCTCTGAGCAGGAAACTAATTCTACGCTCAGCTGAGGAATTAGTTTTCAGTACTGGAACTGAACTCACATTCCAGTCATACAGACATCTGACCCTAGTTTCTTGACAGCTTTCCTCGTGTCAGAAATCGAGTTTGAGGGAGGAAGGAGCCTTTTTGCTATTGCCATTCTTAAATTTTTGGGAGTAATACACACTTGCTAATCTACGCGTGGATGGCAATCTGCCTTCTGCCTGCCCCCTGTATATAGAGATGCAGTCAGCTGTCCTGAAACTAAGCAGGTCTTGGTCTAATCAGTGTCTGGATGGAAGGCTGAGAACTTAGATATGCTGCCTTGAATCCACCAAAGAAGAAAAATGCAATGTGTGCACTCTCTCTCTCTCTCTCACGCAGTATATATAAGCACACTTTGTGGTACTCATGGAGACAATAATTAATGTATTTCACCTGAAACACACTAGCATCGGAAGTGTTACAGGCTCTCTCTGTTTATGACCATAACAGTCTTATACTAGCTTATTTTATTTTTAATGGAAGTGTGCGCTCAAACTGAAGGAAAATGTGTGTATGTGCACACGTGTATTGCTTAACAGCATAAACACCAGAATACTTTTTTAAAAAAACTCCATATTTACCTATAGAATAGTTAATTCTCTTAAATATATAACATAAATATATTTACATTTCTACCAACAATTTGGTACTTTAAAATCTCAGTCCTTCTTTCTTTAAGCTTCTTAGTTTGGTTTATCAACCCATTTTCATACTCTTTTGTTGCCATAACAAAACCTTGAGACTCAGTACCCACATACCTCTCTTCCTGATGGATGATATAAAATACTGTCTGTGAGGCTTCTAAAAATCACTAGGGTGTGGGCGTGTTTGTGTATCTGTGTGTGTTGATGTGTATCGGTGTGCACGTGCTAGGTTTCACATTTCATCCCAGTAGCATTGCTCTGGTCAGATACCATTGCAAATGGGATTTGCTGTTACTATTAGGTGACACATAAAAACACATAAGAAGCTGCAGTGCGCAAAATAGCTCCCTGTATGTTTTCTATCTTGTCCTTCCCCTTCCCCTAGGGGTCCAGAACACTTTAAATCATTAATGTCAGTAAACTAGCCTGAAATAGCTTATTTTAGTGAACTTGGTGCAGGAGGCTGAATACATTTAAGTACCTCTGGATAGGTTATCTGAGTAGGTGGTTTTGTATTTGTATTTGATATTTTCTCTCCTTTCTTCTGTAGCTGCTTATGTATTTATAGCTTACCTAGTTGATTTCTGTTAAAATGCACCGAACTCAAAATTAATTTTAGGGATGCCTGTCCTAAGGAAATACATAATTACTAGGAAGCAAGCCCTGTTGAGCTCTGTGAGACTTACCTCTGAGTAAATATGTTTAGTATTGCACTGCATGAGAACTTCACCACTCTCACTTTCCTTAAAAATTAATGACATGAAATTTAATTTTATTATTAGTAATAACATTTGAACATAGTACAGTTGTACCTCGGGTTACATACGCTTCAGGTTACAAGCACTTCAGATTACAGACTCCGCTAACCCAGAAATAGTACCTCAGGTTAAGAACTTTGCTTCAGGATGAGAACAGAAATCGTGCAGCAGCAGGAGGCCCCATTAGCTAAAGTGGTGCTTCAGGTTAAGAACAGTTTCAGGTTAAGAACGGACCTCCGGAACGAATTAAGTTCTTAACCTGAGGTACCACTGTATTCTCTTGTTATCTTATAGTATAGAAGAATAAAAGAATAAAAATAAAGCTAATATAGATACAAAGTAAACAATAATAAAAACTTTCCACAGCCCCAAAGTTAAATAAAGATATAAAAACTGAGACCAGACTTCATGAGTTGTCTAAAAATAACAACCTAACAGAAAAGTCTTCACTTGGAGCTGATAAGACCCCAAGGATGGCATTAGACATACCTTTTTGGGAATAATGTTGCATTACTAGTAGTGTACTACTGCTGAAAAGGCTTTCTGCCTGGTTTGTTACCAGCCTCACTTCTTTCAGTGGAGGCACTTTAAACATGGTCAGCAGCTTCTCAGACCGAATAGGATAGAAGGTTTGAATTATCTCACATTTTGAGCATTCAGAACCAGCATGTCAAGGAAAGGCTAGCATAGGCTAGAACCCTGGTGTGCTAGTTTGAATATGCAATAGAGGTTTTTTTAGTTTCTGTTTTTTAAGATGTGGGGAGCATTCAAACATTTAAACCAGGCACCCCCAAACTCAGCCCTCCAGTTGTTTTGGGACTACAATTCCCATCATCCCTGACCACTGGTCCTGTTAGCTAGGGATGATAGGAGTTGTAGTCCCAAAACATCTGGAAGGCTGAGTTTGGGGGTACCTGATTAAAACCCATACCTGCAGTCTAAAGTGGTCATCCAGTAACAGCTATCACGTGAGGCTGGCGAATGGTGTTCAGCGTGTATCAGAAATGTAAGATATGTGATGTTTGAGGCTATTGGTGAACTTAACAGTAGAGGGTAGGAAAAACACACAGGATTTTAATAATAATAATATAATAAATTAATTTGTAACAAGCTTTCAAAAAATCTGATTGCTGTAAATAGATTTTAAAACAAGCAAGTCCAGACTTGCAGTCAAATAGACACAATACAAAGGAGAAAAAGAATGGTGAAGGAAGAGAAAACCAAACTAATTCTTAAAGTTACATACTAGATCTTATCTAGCTGGAATGGCCATATGAGACAGGAGGAGGCAAAATGGCAGTTAGCCCCAGCTGATCTGATGGAGTGTGATTTACTGTGTCCTTTTCCTCTGATGCAGCCATATTGAAAATTGTGCTGGCTTATATCTATGTCTCATTCCTGACTCAGAGGAAAACATCAGGAGGGTAGGTGAACACATATAATTGACTTCTGCTGAATGTGACGAAGATTAAGAGTGCTGTTATAGGCGCCATCGTACAAAGAACATTGAGGGGGCCCAACGTGATGTCCTGTGTGATGGCGCACAATGTCCCTATATTGTTCCGCGCTAGGCCTGTGCCTATGGCTACTATATATGTTTCCCCCCTAAAACAGAGTAGTATTAGGTCGAGCACTAATGAAAGTCAAGAAAGCTTTCATTAGTAACCTCCTTGTGTCCGTTTAGACAGGTTTTTTCCTGGAATTGCTAACAAATAGTACACTTTCCATTAAATTTGTGAACTGTAGAATTACCAAAAAAAGGTAACAGTTTCCATTTAAAGTGCTGTGTATATGTACAGTTATATTTTATACATTGCTTTTAGTAAAATCTGATTCTTAACTTTATCCAGGCTGCTGCCTCTGTTCCTAGCCTTTCTTAGGAACTAATGTTTTAGCGAAACATTGGGCATTCTGGAAGGGTTTATTTGGCAGAGATTATTGTTCCTGGCCTTCATTGTATCTTGTATAGTGTTAAGCAATGCTTGGGTGGTGAAGAACAATATTGCTGTTTCATAACAACTTTTAATAAGAATGTAAGTCTCTACATCGCTGGAGAGGAAAAATAAAAAGAACCCCCTGAGAAGTTATATCATCAGCAGTATGAAAACGTATGGGTATATGAAGGATAAAACAGGCCCATTAAATTTCATTATCTAGGGGAAAATAGACAGGCAATGTGTTGTAGAAACTTATAGAAGATTAGACTCTTGTGTAGCCTATGGAGCTTGCAGCCTTGAATTTAAGTTTTATTGCCAGTATTTTAATCAAATGAAAATGTCAGGTTATACTGCCGCCCATAATAAAGGTGTATAAATAATATTGGGATTTCAGTTTACCATCTGGCTTTATAGGCAATTACTTTTTATCCTGTGCCCTAAAATGTGTGGTTTCACATCAGGAAACATACAACAGTGAGCACACTGCCTAAGAATTTTGGAATTTCCATCTTGGCTTTGAGTTGGCTTGTTTCAAACAAGCCATAGTTGACATCAGTCACAATGATACCTGGGTGTTAACGGTTGGTTTGGATGACACAATAAGCTGTAGTTAAACAAAAACAAGTGAAAGTTTTCACCTATGTCAGAAGAAGAGGGGGGTGTAAGAACTTGTGGTTTCTAGGCATCATGTTAAATTCAAGAATAATGTGTATGCCTTAGTTGTGCAAATAATCCTACACTTATTTTCTGTTCCACCAGGCCTTTGGTCAGGGCGCAGCCTGACCCCCTCCTCTGGCAATCTGCACAGAATTTTGCTTAATGGTTGCCATTAATTTGATTTTAATTAATTTTTATAATGAAAGGTTTTTAGAATGTTGGATTATTTTGATTGTTGTTAGCCGCCCTGAGCCCAGCTTTGGCTGGGGAGGGCGGGGTATAAATAAAATTTATTATTATTATTATTATTATTATTATTATTATTATTTATTATTTATTTTGGTACTGGGTTGCTTCCAGTTATTTTGGTACTGGGGACTTGATACTGCATATGGATTTTTCATATCTGGTTTGGATGTGTGCACAAATATGCTTCTACACATTCCATTTCTTCATTTGTGCATATTCATTGTTCATCCTTTTGCCATTCACACCAGTGGGTGGAGCTTGGTTGAATAGATCTGTGCTCTGGTGTGTTTTGTCTTTCCCCTTCAGTCACTTGTCTTTTGCGCTTCACTGACCTTTCCACTCTGAGCATGTGCACAGACATTTCTGTACCCATATGAAACCAGCTTTAGAAGAATCCCATTGAAAGTGTGCAGGAGCTATAAGAACATATGTTACCAGCCCTTAATTGTGTTTCACCATAGGCAAATTTTTTTTTTGGGGGGGGGGGGAATATCCATTTCTACCTGGCCTTTAAAAAATAATAACACTGAGATCTTGCACAAGTATCATAGCTATATTGCTCTGTTTGATTTGTCATGAATGTGTTTGGGTGACACTATCCTCCCTCCAGTGAAAAGTACCCCATAACCATTAACAAATCAACCATGCACCCCCCCCAAAAGCCACAACAATCCTTTTGCTGTTGCTGTTGTTAGCCAAACGCTGCTGTATGTGTTGTTATTACAATCTGTGTGATAATTATCCTCGTGTATTTTGTGGACATCTTCAGAGAACATCAACTCCTAACTGGGTCATTAACATTTGGATGTGCATTCAGCATGTGGCAACTGGTGGAAATGGGCTTGCTTGTAATGTTTAGATTGCCAGAACCAAAATGACTAGGTTGTGCTCAGGTGAAGAGAAAATAGAAGGGGTGTCAGAGACCACCCACCAAAGTGACACGTGACAAACCACCCACAAATCAAATAAATGTTTCAACAAGCTTCTACACCAGTTTTGACTGAATAAATCATGGGCCATTTTACTTACTGGGTTTTCTGTCGTAAATAGAAATATGGATTAAATGTTAAAATAAGTACGGTTAGGCATTTGGATAATGACAACACTTTGTCAACATGGCAAAAAAATGGGCATTAGCAACACTGATGCCACAAGAAACTCATTTCTGGAAGCATCCAGTCTGCCTTAAATCTCTGTTTTCAAAAATTCATTGTAACAGTCATGAGATCAGACCTGTGCAGAGTTTGTCTGAGGCCCAGGGCAGGAGTCTTGTTAGAATAAAGTTATAAGCCCAAACAGAAAAACAGCTGGTCCCTGGCTGGGGCCCCCCCGAACATCTTAGCCCTCTGAGGGCCCTCAGCTCTGCATGGACTTGCACGAGATGCTTTATTTAGAATACTAGAATCTTATTTCCTCTCCTTGATCTCCAAGCCCAGGTCATTTTGTATGGGTATGTGAGGTAAAGGTAAAGTTCTAGAATAATCAGCATTATACTTCAGAAGTTGTCCTAAATGCAATTCATCTGGACTAGGTAGCTGCATTTTTCCTCCAAATGAGTTGGAGAGAGAAAAACACAACACATATCCTGCAATCAAAACAAAAAAAATTCCTTCCAGTAGCACCTTAAAGACCAACTAAGTTAGTTCTTGGTATGAGCTTTCGTGTGCATGCACACTTCTTCAGATACACTATTCGTGTGCATGCACACTTCTTCAGATACACTTTCGTGCATGCACATGAAAGCTCATACCAAGAACTAACTTAGTTGGTCTTTAAGGTGCTACTGGAAGGAATTTTTTTTGTTTTGACTATGGCAGACCAACACGGCTACCTATCTGTAACATATCCTGCAGTAATTCACATGGTGAATAGTTTTGTGGTTTGAACTGTTCCCTAATGATAAATTGGGGGTGCAGTAGAGTAACAGCATCACAAATGAAATGTAGTCTGAGAATAATCCCAAAGTTAAATAATGGCCCCACATTGTACGGGAGTTGGATGGTGGATGTGGGGGAGAGTAGGCAAGGTTAAAAGTAGTTAAAAACTGATTTAATGTGGCCTTTTTCCACCAATGTAAGAGGTGATGCTCTCAGTATAAATCTGAATAAACATGTCACCCACACAGTCACCTCACTTACTAGTTTCCTGACACCTCCTTATATTGCTCTCAAATGACATTCTGTCTTGCTGCAGAGCACAATTCATCCATGGCTGTGGATCCTTTTGCTGGCTCATCAGCTATGTGGTGCGCTTACTGGCAAACTGCCCAAATACATTGTTTTACCCTTCATTCTCCCATCACTTAATTTAAGTAACTCTTAAAAAAATTAAACATACTGAAGGGGTTTGAACAACCTGAGCTGAAAGTCAAAGCTAATTTCACATGAAGGGCTTTGTTATTCTCATATTCCTAGAACACAAAAGCTTTATAAATTCAGAATAAAAACTGCTTCTTTGGCTTCATGAGTGTATTGTCAGCTGTTCTCATGCTACTTCTGGATGTTCCTTTTGCGTTGTTACTCCAGCTCTTTAAGTTGTCAACACAACATTATTATGTCATTGCATCTTGGAATTTAATGGAATTGCTACCAAAGCAATGGTGAAAATTTTGAATTCACATTTCTAAATAAGATTGACAGCCCATGTGGCTCTAGGGGTGTAGGGAGATTATTCCAGTGTATTCTAAATTTCAAAAAGAAAAAAAAAGGCAATAGGCACCTAAAAAAACCCCATAAGCATATGGAATGGATTGTTGGGGAATTTGCAGCTGGACTGTTGTGGACTTCATACCCAATAAAGCTCTGTTCTGCTGATTTTGGCCCCAGTATTTTCTGATCAGTCTTGCTGTGTGACCTGACTGTATCCATAGGGAGTAGGGATTTCAGTGAAAATAAAAGTGGATATAGTAAAATACCATATTTTTCCATCTATAAGATGCCCCCATGTATAAAAGGTAAAGGGACCCCTGACCATTAGGTCCAGTCACGAATGACTCTGGGGTTGTGGCGCTCATCTCACTTTACTGGCCTAGGGAGCTCGCGTACAGCTTCTGGGTCATGTGGCCAGCATGACTAAGCCGCTTCTGGCGAACCAGAGCAGCGCACGGAAATGCCGTTTACCTTCCCGCCGGAGCTGTACCTATTTATCTATTTGCACTTTGACATGCTTTCGAATTGCTAGGTTGGCAGGAGCTAGGACCTTGCAACGGGAGCTCATCCCGTCGCGGGGATTCAAACTGCCGACCTTCTGATTGGCAAGCCCTAGGCTCTGTGGTTTAGACCACAGCGCCACCCACATCCGTTCCCCATGTATAAGATCCCCCCTATTTTGGGGGACTCAGATTGTCGCCAGTCCACCCTTGGCACTATCCATGTATAAGACCCCTCCCCCTAATTTTTGACATTATTTTTTAGGGGAAAAACCTAGTCTTATACACGGAAAAATATGGTACTTTCAATTGCATCATACCAGCAAAACAATGGGTTGCATTTTTTCTAGTAATTTATTAAGCTTGTCTTCATTCTGCTCTTGAAGTCTTAACTGTTTCTTGATAATGCAAAATTAGAACTGCAATGAACTATAACCCCAGACAAATTCCCTCAACCTTTGCAAGATTTATCAGCTGTTTCAGAGAATATAGTTGTCTTGATCTAGCAAGGAAGCACTGTGTATATGGAAGCTGGTTTCTAGTTCTGAATCATTGTTTTACATCTTTTATATATCAGGTTCTACGTGTGCAGAAGTATACATTGCACAGGATGAAGTAGCTCGCATTCCCAACTATGGTTCTGTGTGGCATTTGTCACAGTGCTGTAGAATGGTGTTCTGAGCACCTCCTTTTGATTCTAGGTACCCCACATGTGATCACTACCAAAACTGTGACCATGTGTGTGGTAGTGATGCGCAAAGATATCTCCTTAGAGGAGAAGATGAAAAGGGGCCAGAAGAACTGGCATTAAATCCTGGCTGAGACACATAGAATTGTAAATCACATTGTAGACAAACAATGCAAATCGTAAAATTGGGGAATTTCAGGACCACAGCCACAAGGGTTTGAAGAAAGCGTACAGCTAGGATAATTGCAATATTATATTTCTTGCTCTTATTTCTCCCATGTTTTCAGTTCACCGCTGCTTTTGTTGCAAGGTTCACGCAGAAGTTAAAAGAAGTCAAAAATAGAAGATAATTGGACTTACATGTTCAGAGGCAATATGCCTCTGAAATCCTAATTGCGGGGGGACAGACAACAGAGGAGGGCTGATTGTGAACTCCCTGGAAGCATTCATCTGATCCAACAGAGCAGTGCTTATGCTATGCAAGTTGTCATTTTAGCCAAGCAAGTAGGTTAGGGTTCATTCAGACTGTCAGTGTTTCACGGGAGGGATTCAGGCACATTGGAAAACGAGGCTTGCATCCTGATGCAACATATCCACTTTAAGCAATAACAACAACACCCAGAGTTTTTGCAGTTTGGAAAGTGATAGGAAAATGTGTTGAAAAGTGTGGGATGAACAAATGAATTATGGGAAAGGGTATAAACTCCCCACAAGCAAATCAGGATGAATGCAGGGTCAATGTTCATTGTCATATAACCAAATTGGAACAAATGCTCGGTAAAGGCTGGATATAATCTAGCCTCCGCATAAGCTTTGTGCAAGCAGATCAAGATGAGTGCTCAACAAATAGGTTGTCTACAGGGGCTACCAGGAACAGGTCCTACCATGGTGCTGTGTTGTTTCCTAGGCTGAAGAAGTGCAGCACAGTACCATGGCAGCTGCTTTGGCGTCTGTCTTTTGTAGCCTTTAAAAGTTGCCATGTACTGTTTAAAATGGACCCAACTTAGGGCTTATCCACACTTCCTCTTGTCTCGCTGCTTTCCCCTGGGGAAAACCGCTCTCTAGCAGTCAGTCACTGCAAACGGTGACTGTGGGTTTCCTTGGATTGTCGTTTGTTCCAATTTAGAGCAAAAGAGTGGATTTTCCCAGGAAAGGAGCAGAAAGCGTGGGCCAAGTGGAAAGCTGCTCACATCCATTCTTTCTAGTGGCTGTGTGGATGAGCCCTTGGTTATGCTGCTTAATTTTAGTGCATCTTCTCCAAGTAAAACTTGGTCGAATGTCACCCACCGAAAAGCAATGGCACAAGTTAAAAAGAAACCCACACCCAATCTCAGGGTTTGGGACAAGACTGTTTTGCAACAGAAGAAAAATAAAATCTGCAAGCAAATATTTATTTCAAATACAAAAAAAAACTTGTAGACAGTTATAAGTTGGCAGACAACTCCTTGAGTAAAAATGGTTTCACTGTCTTGCTGTGTGTACAGTTCAGTTAGAATGAAACCAGCCAAGTGTGCATTTATGTACTCATTCTTTTCCCAGGGGCATTCGTGTAATTATGGCTGAATAGATGGCAATAACCCAGTAACAGAACTTCTGAACAACGCACATGGCAAACCGCCTTTTATTATTTGTTTGAACAGACAAGATTTGACTGCTGGTGTCCCTATGCTATAAACTAGGAGCACAAGATACTAGCTTTAATTGACTAATCACTGTGGTTAATCAACTAAAACTTTAATTAAATATTAACATTCCATGTTTCACCCTGCTTAATTGTTGGAAATGATGATCATCAGTAAAGATTTCAGGACCTTGGACTCTGAAAGACCCCAGTACCATGTAGGAGACACAGAAGCACAACTCTTCCTTTCCCAGAGTCTTGATTTAAGAAGAAACTTGAAAGATGACCTTTTCTTTCAGTTTGCATGCAAAGCTACCAGAATAGTTTGGCATTCAGAGTGAAACTGCTATGGTTACTCCTCTTACAGGAATAGCCACAGGAAGCTGAAGGTGTCAGTGTTAAGCTGAAGTCAGTGTCAGTACATTTTCTGCAGTGCAATCTTGTGTGTATTTTGCTCAGATGTAAGTCCTATTGAATTCAGTGGGGTTTACTCCCAAGTAAGTGTGCGCAGCATTACAGATGCTGGCATAGGATTACAGCCTTTTGAGTAGATTAATATAGCATTGCACTGTTAAACATTTACCTTCCATAACACAATTGTGTACAGTATGGCTTCAGAATTTACTCCAATTTAGAATGTTCTATAGGCTGAGATCCAGTGAAAAAGAAAATACAGTGGTACCTCGGTTTTCGAACGTAATCCGTTCTGGAAGACAGTTTGACTTCCGAAACATTGGAAAACCGAAACTCAATAGCCGACAGCTAGGCTTCAGGGTCTTGCACTCAGCGGAAGCCGCGTTTCCTGTTCGACTTCCAAGGCACATTCAGAAACTGAAGCAGTTACTTCCGGGTTTTTGGCATTCGAAAACCAAGGTACCACTGTATTAAATATTGTCATTCTTTCCTTCACTGTGATATGTAGCTTTATTTATTAATTTGCAAGTTGTTATAAATATAAAAGGAATTGCCCACTTGTTTCAAAGTCCTCCAAAAGGATCTGTCAACATTTTGGAGTATGTACATTTGTTTGTATATGATTCAGTATGCTAGATACTTCAACAATTTAAACTTTTTAATGACATCTTTGGACTATGGCCATTGTAGTTAAGAGAGATGGCAATGAAATGTCATGTAAGAAGTAACATACTTTTGCAAGTCAAGTACAGTCTGGTCTCTGGAACAGTGTACCTTCCATAACACAATTGTGTACAATATGGCTTTTTAATGACATCTGTAATGACACCTTCCCCGCTCCTTCCTGAGATCTGTGTCCTCTGTGCCACCACTAGCGGAGAGCTGCTGAACAGGATTAAATTGCCTTTAACATGATTTACCTGAATTCTGCTAAGCATTACTCTCCTGGAAAACCATAATGGCATGGAGCACTCAGAAGTCTTGGAATTGTTTGTTCTTTCCCCCAAAGCCATACATTGTAACTGTAGCAGATCACGATGATTAAGAACAAATAGTAAGACTTTTTTAAAAGCCTCCCGTGTAACAGCAACGTGAACAGCTTGGGGGAAGGTTGAGCCACGTGACGTTGTAAAGGCTAAGATTCTAATGCCAGGATTAGCTGCTTATTTTTGGTAGTCTGCAGGCTTTGATGCCAAGCAGCAGTTGCTAGGCATAGGAGAGCTGCTACTCAGATTCCAGTAACCTCTGCCTCACCTTTGTTAATTTTAACTTGCTTGTCTGTCTAGAAACATTGGCACATTGGCATTTTCTATACGCCTACTGATATTTCAGATGGTGAATGGAGCCAGAATGGAAGAGGCGAGGCACTAGCAATATACCATTGCTATATACTGCGTTATTTTTCAGCATACAATGGCTTGAATCTTAACTTCTTGTTCCATCAGCCAGATTTTCTACCTCCCACATCTCTCTGCATGAATACCCCTCGCCAAAACCTATTCTGGGAGTTATGGGGTTCTTTTGAGCAGCATGGCATATGTTGCAGGGGGCCACAACACCAAAAGAAAACTGTCCAAAATTGGGGATCCCACCTCCTTGCATAAATAAAGGTGCCTTTCTTTTGTGCAATTGCACATTTGGTTCCAGGATATTATCTACCTATATGTTTGAAGGTGTACAGTAATTTTATTAGCAAAACCATGTGATTTACTAGTGGATATTCTAAATAGGAAACTAATAAGCCTTTATTTCTTCATTAGTGTTTAGTGTAACTTCCTTATTATCCTAGAATTGTTTTGGGGAAATGGTTACATATTAAGGTCATTAAAACATACAAATAGGGTGCTGCCAGGCAGGTGTTTGTTGGGGGTCTATGTTGGTCATGCGTGTGAGGTTTTTTCCTCTTTCAAGTCTTCTACGTTAGAATGTCGTAAGCATGAGGAGCGGAAGAAAGCAAAATCACATTTGATGCAGCTTTCCACCCTCTTCCTGAAAATTTCAGAGATCAGTTCAGTCCTGTGTAGTTTTAGTGTATATAGCGAACTATAGTTTTTCCATCTTGTATCTCTTCCACAAATTCTGTTAGTATACTACATGGATGAGAAAACCTGTGACCCTGCAGATGTTGTTTGACTGACTCCCATTAGCTCTAGCCATCAAATGGTAGGGGATGAGGGGAGCTGCTGTCTATCAAATCTGGGGGGCCACAGGTTGCCTGTGCCTGGTGTACTGCAATATAGACAGGCCTCTCATGAATTAAAAACCATGTATGTTTCAAATAATCTCATCTGTGTCAACACATTATGTTTAATTTCTTTGTGGTGTTTAATCTTGACCTGTTCTTATTTACGCTGTGTTCACTCACATGATGAAATTTTTTTCCTCCAGATCATTCCACCTCAAGTGGTACTTCGTCATTTAAGCCCAGCCGTTCACTGGTCTCGATTCCCACTGCCCATGTGATGCCGTCTAATACCAGCTCTTCACTATCCCAGCATAGGGAACCTCTGAAGTCTGACTGTTCAAAATGGAGTACAAGCTTTTTGAGGTCCGCCGCAAGCAGGCATCAGGGCATCCTGGACAGTTCTCTTGACATGAAGGACTTGAGGCCTGTAAGGAAATGGTCATCTTTGTCTAAACTCAGCGCACCCATTACCTGTAGCCAGGATGGGAATGTTTATTCAGCAGAGTGCAGAACAAGCATGGATAAATTGGGAAGAGACAGCACTGTGTCACCACAATTGAGAATAAATGGGACAAGCTGTTTGCACAACAGCATGGAATTACTCAAGATGGAGGACAGAGAAACTGGGAAAAAAAGAAATTCTACCTTGGACTGCAAATACAAATTTGAAAGTTGCAGCAAGGAAGACTTGGGTGTTCTTGATCCCTCAAACAGGAGACATGCCTTAGATATGACCTATAGTGCCTTACCTGAAAGCAAGCCTGTCACATCCAATTGCGAAGTGTTTCATCAAGGATATATAACTTTGGGACCGCAGGCTGTGAGCGGGGTTCCCATTCAACCCTCAGAGAGGACTCAGAGATGGCTTACAGAACAATTTCATACAAACCCTCCAGAGTCCAGGCCTTCTGAAGAGCCATACAGTTTATCTCCTTGGCAGTTACAGCAGCTTGAAGAACTTAGAACAGGAAGTGAACATCCTGTGCAGGTAAGAGCAGAAATCCAGTTTTTGCTGCCACCATGTGGATTGAAAGAGAAATGACATCAAATAACATATTAAATGACAGCAGTGGTCCTCTACATTCATATAGTGTAGCATGTGTCTGATGTCTTTGATAGTAAAGATTTTAATTGAAATGAACTGGGAATTTATGGGTGGGCAAGTCAATTAAGTATTAATATCACTCTATCTAGCTCTATACATCGACCACAATCACCTTTACATTTATGCCTACTTAGTTCATTAAAGTTAAAGAAATTGATCCATGCCTAACTCTGTGTTAAATTAGGGACCATTGACTTCAGGCTTTTTATGTCATTAGCATATTTAAGGTAAATAACTCAGTTTCTTCGGGTGATGTGTATTATCCCTGAGTTACCACAACTTGCTATCTCCAAAAACATATTTTGCTAAAATAAACTTGGAGAGAATACAATTAGGTTTTTTTCTGTTTCACCTGTTTGAGTATGTTATGAATACATTTTGAGCGACAGAGTAGTTTGCACTTAAAAATGGTAAAGTTTCGTATAAAAACATTTTTTCTTTTGATCGATGCTGCATCTCATAGAATATTGAATGTCTGGAATACCTGAGTCAGTGATTTATATAATGTAAGTTTTTGTTGATGCTGCGGAACCAAGGCTTCTTTTCCTTTTCTTTTTGCCTAGATGGTAGCAATTCATTAGAGTCAAATTTTGCTCTGAATTAGTTATAGATTTTCCGTTGTTGCAGAATTAAGCCCTACACATTTTTTTAGGTGACCGAGACACTTGCCCAGACCGTTCCATGTCCTCATCCATGTATGCAGCTCAGTCTGGAAGTTGTATGTCCTTCCCAGCTCTGTAGCCAGGTGTCACTTGTGTAACCAGCTCATTCATTATTACAGCTGAGCCCTGACCACAGCACATGGAAGATGGTACACTGATGCCAACTACTTCACAGTGCCTGCAACTCGAAAAGTGAGAACCATGTGTTTTGGTGGGAGTTCTGAATTGCCCTCCAAAAGTAAAAGGTGGTGGGGTTTTTTTGTTTTTGTTTTTGCAACTTAAAACTATTTTTTCAGGTATTTGTATATTGAGTTGCTCTGTTTTAGTTTCCTGGTTTTCTTAACTGCTGTTATCCAAAATAATCATAAACCAGTTCTATGGTTTGCTGTGATAGCAAATACCAACCTCAAGGTCAATGCAAAATAGAGCACTTCTGTGACACAGTAATAGTAGAGCATTCATTATTCACTGAGTGCTGATGCAAAGAAAAACTGGGAACTGGTCTTCATACTCTGTATGAGAGTAGCATCATGGGAAAAGAAAACATTGGCACCATTTCAACCCTGTAATGTGGTAAATAAAGGGCTGTGGAAGTGGTTCTGTTCACTATAGAACAGAGTTGGGAATGGTTTATGTAGCAGTTCAGATACGCATTTATGTAGCAGTTCAGAGCACTTAACTTAATGTTATATTCCCAATTCCTAGAATGACTGTAAAGTAGTCCATACTACTTCTTCATATAATTGCAAATGGACTGTTGAGGATGAGAGAACGATAACTTGCTAAGGCTACCTACTGCATTTATGATTGAGGTGGCATTTGAACCACGGACTTTTTGACTTAAACTCTTAGCCCCAAGGCTACACTTGGAGATTTATTGGGTATGTCTCAATTAGGTACAAAGGAAACAAAACCAACAAAGTACAATCTTTTTTCATTCTTTAGCAAAACTAAACTTTTGATACATATATCTGTATATTTAAATTAGTGAAATTCTTAACACTGGTAAGATACAATACTGTCAGTACATTCTGATATCTGTTGTATATATTACATATGTGAGTGTAGCTTTCCCACTAAATATGGACTTTTTATCAATCTTAGAGGACCTCAACAGTATGCAGAAAGTTGGAAAGACCTGTCCAGACTGCATATAAACTTTAATAACTGACTGATAAAGCAAAAGAGAGACATAAAATTGAGCAGTTAAATATTTTGGCTTGTGCCTTTGTAGGTAAGAGTTATATTGCAAACCAGATCTTGGGAACCAAAGTGGTAGAATTCTAAGAATGCTGAGGGTAAATTGAATTCTCAGGAAGGTGACAATAGAAGTTCAGTATGTTTTTTTAAAAAAGAATTAAACACATAAATAAAATGCTCTCAAGGTTAAGGGCAGGAGAGCGTTAGGGCTTTCAGTGTATATATGCAGAATTTCTATTCTACTGTTGCAGGATTGAATGGTCTTTCTGTTGGAAATATTCCCATGTTTGAAAACTTATGAGAATCTAAATAAAATGGTATTGCAACAGACGGTTCAATCTCTTTTGTTGTGATTGCCAATGTCTGATTTCTGAAATGTATACAGAAGTCTGTAGTTGTTTTCCAATATATATGTGGTATCACAGACATTTGAATACTGTAATCTGCAATTGCTGAGTTTCCATTGGCTATTCCATTTAATGTAGTAGTTCTTGCCAGCCATTCTGCTTCTGAAGGTGACTGTTTCCCTTTGATTGGGCATGCAGACAGGCAGACATATCTCAAAAAGGTGCCCAAAGACATATAAAGTTCTTATAGTAAATTCACTGAGACGTTCATTCTGTGAAACAGATCTGTAGGCAAAGCTAGTGTAGAAGAAATGTATGCATTCTGAATTTCATAAAGGTCTCTTTAAAAATTTGATTCCACATTACTGTATATTCACCACAATGAGCATCATAAGTAAAAGAATCATAGACGCATCTAAAAGTCATGTGTCATCTTAAAGACTCTTTGTTTTTTCTTGCCACAGATTGACATGGCTATCCCTCTGGAACTCTAGCCATATCGATCCACTGCTATAGTGTGTCCTTTAGAAATTCTGTGGCTTGAAAGACCAGTGGAGCTAGCTAGAGACTAAATGGGAGCGTATTGGTCTGCTAAAAATGTGACTAACACATTATAATGGAATAATACATTGGCCCATTTTCAGTGTTCAGAATAATTAACAGTGTACATCTATGCATTTTCACTAGTAAGTAAGTGCCACTGCATTTCATGGGTCTTATTCCTTAGTAAGTTTGGGTAGAGTAAGGCCTATCAAATACTGAAATACTCACTTCTGAATAAGCATGCAAACAATTCGGCTGTATTCCAACCCCTGCCACCTTACCTCCTCTAATTATTGTTTGCCCTCATCCCCAAATAAAAGTCACAGGAACTTCCATGTTTGCTTCAAATAAATGTGCTTTCATTATTTTCTTCCTTGTCATTAATTTTTTTTCTTTTCAGTATTTCAGGTTGTTGCGATGCACCTTTTGGGCTAAGTTTTTTCCTTTGTCCTACTTGTAGAGTCTGTAATCTCAGAAGTCCACAGTCTAACCATTCTTCGGTAGATACGTAAATATATAGTATTGATGATTTCTGCTGGCGATCATGTTGCAGTTATTCTATACTGTAAGGGGGTAGTTTTTGTGAAGTACAGTCTTGCTCTGTTCTGGTGCAAAAATAATGCACACCAGCAAATCCATGTTCTTAATTTGTCTGATAAAATCAACGCTCCCCCAATCAGTTTTTTAGGTTGTGGATTTTTCTGGGTTTTGTTTGTTTCAGTGTTTCTGTTCACAAAGTTTGAAGCTTCAAGTAACCATAGTGATTAATAGTAAACGTTCAAACAAAATGAAAAATTCACATGAGCTTAACAAGGATGTACATGAGAACAAGAACCAGGAAAATAAGTAGAAAATTCAGTAGGAGGTTGAGGCCTCTGTTTGCTGCAAGATCCATTGTAGGCATCTCTTGCACTTTTTATGTGTGCAACAGAATTTGTGATCACAGTTTTGAGTTTGTTCAGTTTCAGTGCCAGTGAATGAAGGTTGGCAGATGTATATCACATCTTCAGTTCTTGGCTTTTTCTGAGCTTTTGCTGTCCAGCACCTAAGAGAAAATGGCTGATGAGCAACAACTATAGAAACCAGTCCCACATACACACCACCCGCCCTCCAAAACACCCTTGAAAGGAGATGCAGAGAACTTTTTAATAAGTGGCATGGTTTGCACAAAATGACTTGACTAAGGGAGTTGTCTGTCTTATTGTGCCAAGTAGAAAAGTATTTTTTCCAAACAGCAGATGGCGTTTTGCAATAAAATGCACGTTTGCCTTTATAACTAGTCACATAGCACAACCCTGCCCTCCAAGTTGCTAATCATCTGGCTCTGTTCTTATTCTTAAATCATCTATTCACAAAGCACATTAGAATTTAATACTAATAAATCAATGAATCCTTATCTGCAGAAAGTCCTTATACCATGCACTGTGGGTGCTTCTACTGTTTGTAGTACATCTTAGTTACCATATTTTTCCATGTATAAGACGAGGGTTTTTTGCTAAAAAAAATTGGGGGTCATCTTGTACACGGAACATGGGCATCTGGGGGAACTTTTAAAATATTTAAGCATATGACCGGGATTTTGCTTTGAGCGGGCTGAGGGGGTCCCTCCTGCTGCCACCCCCCCTTCTCCCCCTCCGGGCTGCATGCTGGTGACTGGCTCGCCTCCTGAGGCCCCTGCTGGCTCAACCACCGGATCAAGAGCAGCTGCTGCCGCTGAGAGCTGCCTCAGCTACCTCTCCTTGCCCTTCTTTCCTTTTTTCCTTTTCCCCTCTCAAACTCCCACCCTGCCCCCAGCCTGCTTACCACCTTCCTCAGCTCAGTTTGCTTGATGGCATGGCCCAGCGCAGAGCGGCCGCTGCTTTCCCCCGGCTCTTCCTTGGCATCCTGCTTAGGAGCCTGCTTCCCCACAGCAGCAGCTGCCACGGAGGGGGGGGGAGCGCGTGGTGCCCCAGTCGCTGCCTTTGCTTCTGCACCACAGTGCACTGCATGCACCTCCATGCTGGAAACTGAGGGCGATCGCCTCAAAAAAGGTCAACAACTTGCCACTGCCAATCATCCAAATTTTCACTTCTATTTTATTTCATTTTCTTAATTTGGGGTTCAAAAAAATAGGGGGCATCTCATACATGGAAAAATATGGTATGTTATATGCAGCTTTCCACCTTGATGAGTGGGTCATTGGCGAGTGGGTAATTAAACTTGGGAAAGGATGACTGGATACTCTGCCACCATCTCTTAAGTTGGAGCTTTGAGGAGGCTTGGGTTATCTTCACAGCTGCACTGATCTGACTGTCTCCATTGCCTACTCCAAGATAGAGAAGTTGAGGTGGGTCATGTGAATGCATAGCGATTGAGCCACTTGGAGTCTTAGTCTCTCCTGGCTCCAGCAGGAAAGACTGGAGACAGTCTTGGTGGTGGTGGCCATACAAGGCTGTAGCTCTGGAAAAGATTGAGAGAGCTATTTTTGCAGCAGATAGCTGTAGTTCAAGGAACACCTTTCCTGCTCTCTGTCAAAATGATCCCAACCTTTCTCCCTGGCTGCAAGGGGGCAAAATTGGGGCTAGACTTTTGCTACTTTCTACAGCGACAAAAGTTTGGAATTGGAGAACACAGCAGTTCCCAACTTCCTGGAGAGGCTCAGTGGTAGATCAGGAATTAATGCTATAATCACACGTGGCTTCACCTGAACACGATGGGCCTTTTTTCTGAGGTAGCATTCATAGAATTGCTCTGAATGGGAGGGGCAAGGGCCCAGCCATACATTTTGACAGCTGCGAAGGCCAGCCAAAATTTTTGGTTATATGGATTTCTCAGCAATTATAGTCCCCTTTGGGGGAAAGCTATGACTGTTAAAAGTGGCATGATACTGTTTTAAATGTATAGTGCAGGTGGGCCTCACTTCGTTAAATTTATTCAAGTTGATCAAATTTATTTACCAGTTTTAAATTGAAATAAACAGAAATAAGCCAAAAATGTCTTGCCAATCCATTAACCTTTATTTTTTATCTTAAGAAGGAACCAAACCTAATGTGTGTGTTTTTCTCAACACGGGAAGATCAGTTCATGTGTAACATAATTAGATGAGTACATTCTCAATGTATGAAACAATTATAATAATTTAATGAGTCATTAGACATGGTTGCTTCTTACCAGTTCAGCTAAAATGATCACATGTACACTTCATAGAAATGATAAGTTTGATTTCAAAACATTGTGAACTCATTTTTAACCATTGGTGGGGTCAGTGCCTAGAAAAGCTTTGACCATGGTTAAGGTTCCTGGGGAGTATTAAATCCTCTAGTTCTTCCATTCACAATTATTAACCAAGGTAAGAAATTGAAAGCATATATGCCCAATCCATGAGTAAACTCAACTCTATACCTCCCCATCCCCCCCCCCCAATATATAATATATAGACATCCATAGTAAGATGCTTTGGCTTTTTTGTACATTGAAGCAAATATTCAGATCTCTGAATGCCATTTTAAGGAGTGAAATTAAAAACAAACCCACAACCAAAGGACAAACTGCTTATATCAATACTTTTTTTTTTTTACTGTATGGAAGCATTTATTCTGTTTTAAATATTACTGAGCATTGCCAAAATACAAAGCATTGACCTTGCACTTTCCCCATACTTAGTGCTAGATTCAACTGATCTGGCACGCTAGAGGAAACCAGTGCTAGCACAACGGCTCCCCACCCCCATCCCCACTACACCCCCTGTGCCTCCCCATAATCCGCTCTAGAGAACCCTCAGAACAGTGTGCAGAGAAGGGGAAGGGAGATCATTCTGTCAGGCAAGAGGAAATGCTTGCACTGATGGAACAATCTCCTTAGTGCTGCATTGAATCCCAACTTTTACATTTGAGAAAAGTATTGATATCAGTTTTACTTCATTACTTGGGTTTTTGTGCACAAAACTCTTACTTGTCATACTCTATCTACATCCAGTGTCTTCCACCACTTTCAAATTACCTTACTTGAACACACAAGCGAGGATATGCAGTATTTGCAAATATATCTAATGCCTGAAGGTTTATTTACATCTGGCCACAGTTTGGGTCTCAGTGCTTCTTTCAGGCTGTTCTAGACAAATGCCATTGCTGAAATGTGCAATATGTATGTCAGGTGGAAAATTAACTTCATTTAACTATGGGTTGATTGAATACGTTTATTTTTCAGACCGGAAAGTCTGTGACCATGTAATGGTTTAACATTAATTTCAAGGTTTCAGTCATAAACATGCTAAAGCAAGCTTAATAATAGTTTGAGTAAACAATCAAAGTACTCAAGATTTGAAAGTAGGCTGTGCAGAATATTTTCTAAACTATATAATGATCTAAGTGTACCTGTTAACAGTTCATTTAGCCTCCATCTCTACCTACCCATTCAAATGTGAACCCATTTCAGAGCCATAGTTAAAACTTATTGATGGTCATATGTAAAACTTGCTATTGGACATTTTATAGCTTTTTTTACTAACACATCGATTCAGTAAAAAAAGTCTGTAACATACACTTAACAATACGTTTCAAATCACTGTTCAGTACAGGAGCTTTTAACATGGTTGCAGTGGCTAATAAGTGAATAGTGCAGCCGGTTAGAAATTGTTTAGTCCGAATGCTGGACTTTCTTGCAAGGATTTCCTTGTGCTGGAAATTTCCTCTTTGGTTCTTTTCTCTCTCTGGCTGCTTTCCCCATTTGCACAGCGCAGTGAAGATCAATCAAAGAAGCCAGACTTCAAAGAAGCATCACAATGATGCAGATAAGCAAGAGGCATATTAAGATAAGACAAAAATTCACAAAGAGCTCTTGAAGCCTTTGGCGTGTTTGTGGGTTCACCTCAATAGTTGAGGCTCTCCTCATGGCAGACCGGGTTATGTACTGGACCTTCTCCATGGCAGCAGGAAAGCGCAAATTTTAAGGAAGTGGGTGCAGATTTTTAAGAAGCAGTGGTTTTCAAGGGCAGTGCAAAGTGCTTAATATCTTCTTGTTTGCTTTGTTTTAAGAGTCTTTGTGGAGCTGGGGAAAGCAGGAAAGTGAAGTGTTAGAAATACAACAAACAGTGCATTGACCAGGGCAAGTGCAGATTATTTCCAAGAAAACCAAATGTTTGAAACAAGCATGTGAGATTTCTTTACTGTGTGAGACACTTATACATAAAAAACAAATCTTAACAATAAGACCAGACCTGCCTTTCAATAATACCACACACACTAAACTTGTTCTCAAGACCACTGTGTATGATATGGAAAAGAGCTGTTTGCAGCAGGTTTACCATAACACATTTGAAGGAGAGAGTCATGTGTTTAATATGTGGCTGGAATACACCTCCTGGGTACACATGTTTGCAATTCATCATAGAGAGTATCAGTGGACATGCTGCAAACACGTCCATGTCTTGTAAAGCAATCCTGAGAGATGTGGTTCATTTCCCATACCAGGTGTGACTTGTGACCCATTAAGCTGAATGTAGCCCACCAGCCATGTATGGTGGTTCGCAAAGGGCTTGTTAAGCCTTCTGTTTTTAATGCCTGCCCAAGACTGCAAAAACAGTGAAGCTGTCAAGCTCTTGGCAGTCCAAAATGCATAGTTGGTGGGCTCTGTTCAGCTTAGATCACATTTGCAAAGGAATGTTTTATATAAATACACTCTACAACTCGGCTTGACTTTCCATTACTTTTTAGCTCTGTTTGATTCTGTATAAATGAAGGGCAATAGACCATTAGCCATTAAAATATTTGGCTGACACCATGTTCAGTTCTTTTTTTCTTTTCTTTTTGTTTTTCCGGTTTACATTTGACAAGGGTAGATACTCTAAAACACACACAGAGAGAGAGAGAGAGAGAGAGAGAGAGAGAGAGAGAGAGAGGCAGGCAGGCAGGCAGGCAGGCACAAGACAACTCAAGGGACCTTGTAAAAATGGTGTTCCTTCTTCTAGCCAAATATGGACTCAGTTATGCTAAAGTGTTTATTCTACTCTAAGGAAGCCGTAGTGAATTAAATACTAACAGATTTGTATTAAACACCTTTGTTAAATATGGCGTGACACTTCACAGACATGTCACATAGCTAGCTGATGGAAATAGTTATCACTCGCTTGTTACTGAATAAAAAGCACAGATGCCCTCTTCCTGCATGTAATATTTTAAGATGAAATTATTTGATGGAAAAACTCCGCTCTCTGGGAAGGTCAGCAACATACTTCTTGATAGAACAGTATTTTTGGCAAGCTAGGCTGTGGCTTTTTCTGTAGTTAAGAACTTGCATTTGTCAACATGAGGCTTTTCAAAGAGTTAAGACTTGATGATTAATCATAACATATAAGCAAACAGCTGTGATATCATTTCACTGCAATACATATAGCTAGATGAATACTGTTGCCTGTCATTATTGCTCTGAAATTGGAGAAGACATTGGAAGGATATCAGTGTTCCGTTTATTGTTTTTGTTTTGTATCTCTGTACTAGACCTTAAAATACATTTGAAGGAAACAAGAATCACATCCCAAGCCTCTGTTCATTTAAATCCCACTTTGTTCTTTGGGGTAGTCTGGTCTATTTTCTCCTGTCTTGTTCGGAAAACTGAGAGTTCTTAAAATTGAATCCCTCAATTCCATTTAACTTAAAGTTTTGCTGATGTCAATTCAGACATCAAGTAGTTAGTACACAAAAAGTGGAGGATTCAGAATAAAAATGGGTTCTTTGATTACAGATGAGTGTCCACTAGATAGAAAAGAGGAAGAGGAGCAGTAGCAGTTGTTCTTTCATTGTTTTCTAAAAAATTTTTTAAAAAGAAAATGGCAAGTGCTGCTTCGTTATTCCACCAGAGGTCATCAGTTTACTGCTGATTTCCCCTTCTTGAAAGTTAATTCAGGAGAGACAGCTTATAAATGAGGGGGAGACCATTAATATCACAACATTTTTGAGGAATAAGTCTGTTCTGCTGGGAGACAGTTCTATTGTCCCTCTCCCAAAATTGTTTTGATACTGTTAGTGGCAGCAGTTAATCAGTTATTTCTGTGCAAGTGAAGAGATTTACTTTATCCCACTTAAATCAGTCTTGGGATTCATTTAAGAGGCTAGGGGCAGATCTGCATCATATAATCTTATCATGAGCAGTGTCAGCCATCAGGTATAACAAGAAAAGAAAGATAAATAGAAGTGGTATATATGTATTTTTTGTGTGTGTGGGGGGGAGACTGGGGGCTGGCGAGAAAGGGCGGGAAACAACAGTATGGAAAAAGGAGGAATAGTGGTGCCCAAGAAGCTATGTGAAAGAAGCAATGAGCACATATATATTGGCTAATTAAGCAATCTGTGGTCTTTTAAACTGTTTGGGGGTTATTATTTTTGTTTGTTACTATGGTATGCATTTTTGTGTTTTTATATTGTAAACCACCAGGTTTACATGCAGGCCAGTATAGAAATTGAATAAAGTATAATAAATAATAATAGAATTGGTTCAAGATTCTAGGGAAAAGGTGAGATGAGGCAATAAGAGAAACAGAAATGGGATTATAGAATGTTAAGAAAAAAGGTTAGGAGAAAGTTCATATTTTCAGTCACAGAGAAAAGGCTCACTTTCATAAGAGTGACAAAAGCTGTTTCAAAGAGAAAAACCTAAGAGTGAATTGATCTCTTCTGACATATTAAAAGTAATAAATAAATAAATGTTTAGCTAGCCTGCAAGGAAAATGAAGCAGAAAAGAACTTTCGGGGCATCTAAAGCGTGTTTTGAGATTTTCCTCCTTCCAGTATAAGTTCCTTTTTTAAAAAAATAAATGAATGAAAAATCACAAAGCAAACACCCCCCTTTTTTAAAAAATAACATTAAAAATAAAACTTTTTCTTAGTTTTACTATGCCCCTTTCCCCACTTGAGAACATACAGTGAAATGGATCAAGTTTTGCTGTTTAAGTCAGTGAAGGAAGTTATCCTAACATGCTGTATGTAGAATTGCTCTGAGAGTCTTCCGAAAGCTAGTGTTTGTGTCTGTGATATTGTAACAGAATTGGCTGTTATTCTGTGTTGCTGCGTTGTGTGTGTGTATAAAGGCCTCTTGTGGACAAAAATAAAAATGCAACTGATTGCTTTGAAAAATGTCTATAATAGAAATTAGGTAGTATTAAAAAAACTACAAAATCAGGTACTTTGAAAATGGGGAGTTCTGTTTCTACTGGTGTATAAGTGTTTTCACTAATATATATTTCTGTTACAATGTTAAAAAGGAATTCTGAGTATGCAAAACTTAATCAAATAGTAACAGCTTTCTAGTGAAAATACAACTTCCCTCTAGCAACAAGTTTAAGCCTTTATTGATCAATAACAACACCTTTAATTTTTGCTGGCACCTTTACATGGGAAACACAGCAGAACATATTTCCAAGTAAACGTTCATGGGACTGCATTTTGAATTAAAACTGTGATTAGTGGATGGGGAGAAAAAATGATACAGTAAATCTTTCCTTCAGCTCTATAAATAGTTCTCTCCTCTCTCAAACGGTAAAATGATTTTATTTGATTCTTTTTCTGTTTTGGTATATGTGCTCATGATTACAATTGTGAGTTGGATCCAGATTTAGTCTTACTGAGAGCTGACCCATTGAAATGACGAGTAACTTAAGCCCCATTGAATTCACTGTGTCTGTTCTTAGCAAGACAGTGGGTTGGATCCAGCTAAGTCATACTTGGAGTAGACTCACTGAAATGAACGGAGGTGACTAACTTAAGACCATTGATTTCAGTGGGCCTATTCTGAGTGTCTTTAATAAAATACTTCAGTGGTTGAAAACATTACATGTTACTTGTAAATTAACACTGTAGGTAGGCTGCTTGAAATAAACACCTAGTTAATGACAGTGGCTACAACCATGCACAAGATTAGGCTTCTTAAATCCCAGTGTTTTTAAGTGACCTTAACTGTGTAGGATTGTAGCCACTGGCTAGGTTCCAAGAAATAAGGCTACTAAATCTGTGCCCAACATGTCACTGGGCTTTTGGTGAGTTTTTTAAATAGCAACACTTCTCCATGCCACATTACAAACCATTTTAAAACACCAAGGACTTTAAAAATCAGTTTGTGATATGGCATGGGGTGTCATGTAATTCTCACTGGCTATGCAGAAACCCTTGGGCTTTCTTAAATAAATACTCTGGTTGCAGGGAATATTAGTATTAGATGTGGCTTGCTTGGCTGTAGTAAAAAAATACATGTACAAGTATACCTGTTCGTACCAAAACTGCTTAACTGCTAATCTGCAATGTAAACACTACAAAAATAAGATACTTTTACAAAAATAATAATAAGAATATAGTAACATTTTCAATAGAAAATTGAGAGTCTAGAAGGGAGGGGGGAATAACAAAATTTCTGACACTGTGACAGCAGGATCCTTTGCTGTCCACAAAGCACTGAAATATAGCTTGATTCTGTCTGAATTCTTTTACAGCGTTTCTTCCCAAATCATACGCCCCGCCCCCTCTATGTACAAATGCTTTTGCTGTACCTGCATTTATTATCAAACAACCCTAAAAAGATGCAGAAGGTAACCAGTGTTGGAGTTCTGCATCAAGATAATGTTTCTCAACAAAGGCTGCAGACCTCTCTCTTCAAGTAGGATAGCTAATTTAGAAACCCACAATCCCTTATACATTTTTATTTTTATTTTAAAAAACATATTCCCTTACCTCAATAGCCAGTGATTTTTCGAAATATGTGATGGTATGCTCTGGGAAACTACAAGGCTTCTCCGTCACTGAGTTTGTGGGAACAACTGAAGTTGGTGGAGGGAAAAAATAACAAAAGTTTCATAGGCAGGGCTCATGATGTCATCCAGGAATTTAACTCTAGTGATTGGTTATAGAAGAGGCTTTATAAGAACAGGGACATTGCACAGCTTACATCATTTAAAGCAGTGATATTTCGTTCTTGAGCTATAGGAAAGAGGAGTGAGTTAGAAAGGACTCTATATGTTTACAAATGTTATTGACATGTGAATTCAGTCAATAACAAGTGTACAGTGAGTACACATCACTTTCCAATGACAAAATCTCTCACTGTTTCCCAACTGGACTTACTGTTTTCAGTAAAGCTGTGTACAAAAACGAAAAACTGAAACACATTATTTTTATTGTGCACATGCTAATGAATATTAAGGACCAGTTTTTCCAGTGATCAGGACTCTAGTAATGCTTACTGTGGATTTGATCTAAGCATATCTCTCTCATGCCACACACTGCTTTTGAAATTATGAGTTTCAAAACAGTTTGCAGTATTAAGTGGCATCTGCTGTTCGGGGAACGGAAGGAATCAAAATGATCTCTTGTGGTGTTCCTGGAGTAGGTCTCCGGATTGTGCCAGAAAGTACGGTAAATATGGTAGCCTATTGGTTCTGCACATGACTTTGAAAGAGCTCAAGAAACTTCACAATGTTATGGTAAATTTATCACACTGTTGGCAAATAGTTTCCATATTTTTTCATAACAAAATATGAAATCACTTCCTAATGCAAGTGACTTCCACCCCTTACATACCATGATGTTTGTACTGTATCAAATTAGCAATTTTAGGAGTGATGCAATTAGCACTCCTTTTATCAGCTGTGTAGTGCTTCATTATTGTTGGGGTGATAGATCTCAGAAGCTTTCAAGAAAAATACATTTTTAGTTTGAAAAAAAATAACTTTTTGTCAATTGGAAAAAAGGTACCATCTTGTTTTACCAGAAATGGGTTCACTTACATATGGATAGAATACAGGCTATTGAAAGTTGAATCTTGAGTTTCATTTAACACACTTGTTAAATGTGAAATTTTGATGATTAAACATACGTAGTTTATAGCGTAGAAATGAGTTTAGAAAATATGCTTTATGACTGTTGTATTATGACGGTTCTAATATTTATGGACCATTCTTCCACAATTACTAGAAGAAATTGTATTTAAAAAAATCATTTCAGTGCAGAAAATAATATTGTGAACCTAGGAAATCCCTTCTCAAATATCAGCAGTGTTCGAAACCCCCATTGTTTTAGTCGCACTTTGTGAGAGGGAATTTCATTCGTGCAATCAGTTTTTGACCTCTGGGTGCAGTACTGTGCCTAAGATTTCAGATTAAAACTGCAGCGTAGAAGGAAAGGAGGGCCCTTTTTCTGCCTCCCCACTTCCAGCTACTCTCTGAAGACTGGAGAAGAGACCTTAAGAATATTAGGGGGGTGGGCAGAGGAAGGACTAGACCATGTAAAAAATGAACATAATATTTTAGCTGCAGTTCATTCATTTTCAGCTTTGTATTCTTGTTATTTAAAAAGCATGCCTAGACATTCCTTTGTTGTACCCATAACCTAGGTTTAATGTGCCATACAGCTCCTAGCTTTCATATCCTTTCACAGCCCTTTTCATGTTCCTCCTTTCTCAGTTTGTGTCTCTTCGATGTCCCCTTTCCTCAGACCCTTGTTTTATCACCTACTGTTGCCCTGCTTCTTTGATTATGAGCTAACTTGCCCTCCTTCCTTACTGTTTCCTGTGGCTTCTTTGCCCTCTGCTTCCTTATCTCCTGGGCTTGAAAAAAATGTTTTGTTTCCTGTAGAATTGGAATGTTTATGAACATTCCTTGACATCACACCTGCATATCCAATCTTTGTCAGAAGCTTTGTCACCAGCTTATCTAATTTTATAGATTATCTAGACACAATTTCTTAAGTGCCATGCAAATAAATTGATCCATCCATCCCTGTATTTGATACTTGTAAGTTTTATATATCTTTGTGAATATGCTCACATGTCTTCTGAAGAGAGGGGAAACAGTTTGAAGCACCTTCTGGACATATGTCAGTCATGCAGAGATAAAATAATACACCTTATTTAATTTCTAGGTTACATGAGAGGGACCTGAAAATAATTGATGTCTTGGAATACTGGCACATATAAAAAGCAAAGCATGTATTTAAGCTTTGGGTTGACTTTCATTTTCTTCAGGGGACAAAAATGTGCAGCTGCTGCTTACATGGCCTTAAATGGAAATGATCTGGGTTTTCTCCAGAGGGATTAGGAACCTACGACCAGAGCATGTTTCTCTTTACTTGTTTATAGAGATGTGGTAAAAAAATATATATTTGGGGGTCACATCTAAGAAGAGAAACATTTTATACTTTGTTGTAGCAACATATTTGCTTTTTAAAAAATGTATACCTTGGAAATAGTTCTGACATCTTATATACTTATTTCTAAGTATATCTTTTATTTGTACTGTAAAAAGATATTCATCTGTATGAAGTGCTTAACAGCCTGATCTTACAAGCACCGTAACCTCCTAATACCTGTTTAGGGCAGAGTTCTTTGGTTTCCCCCCTCCTGATTCATGAGCAACCATGGCTATGACAGTGCACTAGCATGGTGCAGTTGGTTTGCCACTGCGTGCCTAAGAGCTGTCTTTCTAACCAGGCTGCCAAAAACATTTTAAGCCATGGTTGAGGCATAATGCTGCTGCAAACCTATGTGCTTGTGGAAGGGGTCATATATCATTAAGCAGAGCAGAAGCTTTGAATGGAGAGTGTCCCAGTTTAAATTGCTGGCATCTCCAGTTAAAGAATCTCTAGTAATGTGTCTTCTTTCTGAGAGAATACAGACAGTGCTGAGATACAATGACCAATGGACTGAACCCAGTCTTGTATTTAATCACTAGCCTGGTAGCCTTGGGCAAGAAAGGATTGCTAGCAGGCATGCCAATGGAATTCCACACAGGAAGTGGGTGGACAAGCAGAGTAGGGATGGAGCTTTCCATTCCTCTTCTGCCAGTCCCCAGCAGGCTTGTGTTAAGTTATGTTGTTTTTGTACTGTAAACTTTTGTGGAATTACAAGGCTGGGCTGAACCAACATGAGACAGTTTAATATATTCATAAATGCATTTTTTGTGGGATTACATCCCATATACAGCACAGTAAGGAGGACATGGCCTACATGCCTGTAATGAAGAAAACATTCAAGTCATACCATGGAAATGGCTAATGTCATTATGCACACAAACTAAATATCAGACCTAAAGCTCTATATTGTTGTGATATTCTGTAGAACCATTCTTCAGAAGAGATAAGCAATTATAAAGCCAGTTTGCTTTTTGGGAGGGATTGTTTTATTTTGTTTGATTATTTTGTTTGATTTTGAGGCATTTTTTTTAGACTTGCCCTCTTGTTGGGACCCATGTCTTATTTGAAGTTGTTTTTCTTATTAAAAACAATTTATTGCTTTAGAAAAAGGAAACTATTCACTGGGAACAAAACCAGAAAGTTTGCTTAACTAATAACAAATAAGACCAAATTTAGAATGTTAACATAGAGCATGAGAATGCTATTAATTCAGTTCTGAGACTTCCTTCTCTTCTGCACCCTGGATTGGTCTCAAGGGAGTTGAACGATGATGTAGTGGACACCACATTTCTTACCTCTGCACAAAACAAAAAAAGATTTGCAGAGTTGGGAATAGACACTAAAGACTGGTTGCAATGGCAGTACTTTTTTCAACCATAATGATATTGGGAATTGCTGCTGATTGTACCCTGTTCTTTGTCTGCATGAATGAACTTGAGGGTGTTCAGAGCTGAAATGTATTCTGGAAGTGGTCCTAAGAATTTGTAAACACTAGTACAGTACTGGCATTTAATAAGTCAAAATGAAAACAAGTATTGTATTGTTCCTATGAATGGAAATTAGTTTTAATATCATATAGAAAACCCTAAAATATTTTAAGCCCTCAGAATCACCATCAATCTCTCCCCCCCCCCCCCAGCCCTTCCTCTTGGAATAGTAGATCCTTTACAACAGCAGAGAATATCTGGGTTGTCATTAACATTAATGATCAGCGTTTATATTTCCCCGCCCCCCATGGTCATGCACTGTAAGGCCTATAGTCATGAACATGTCAATCAGGCTTTAATGTTAAGGGCAAGAAACCACTTCTTTGGCATTTTGACCTGTTTGGAAGGTTTATAGAAACAAAGCTAAAAACTAGGTTGCTAGGTTGGACCATGCAGTGTGAATTCATAATAATTTTTCCCACCATGTAACATGTTACTTTAGAAAACATTACTTATTTGGCATAAACAGCAGCAGCAGCTCTTGTGTTAAGAGTCTTGTAACTTCGGAGCTGTACTGAGTGTTTTTCTGATAAACTGTTCCAAGAAGCACCAAGATTAGCTGTGTTCTTTGACATGTTATGAGTGCTGGATGAACGCAGAGGGAAAGGCATATGAAGGAGAGATAAAAGGCTGAAATGCCAGTTGAGGTACTGTTCCAGTAAGCAAGAATTCTGGTACTGGATTATCTCTACTTTAGCAGCAATTACAGACTAGAGGCCAAAGATTACATTTGTCATTCAAGCTGTTAAGATTTTCAGCGGTGGTTTACATTTTCAGTGGTTTACATTTTTACAGGGAGAGCATTCTGGCTCTGTACAAAGTATAATGAAGTAGAATTTACTGTAACTATCTAGAAAAGTGCCTTTCAAGGTTTAAGCAGCAATGGTCTGAATCTCCCCATTAAAGACTATTCAGTATGTACAGTTCACTGTTTCCCACTGGTCTGCCTAGTCTTGGGTCAGGAGAAAGAGGGAAATTAATGAAAGCCTATGACTACAAAAATAGTTGTTTTTTAAAATAGTTGTTTTTAAAACAGGTTGTTTTTAAAACTTAAAATGTGTGTTTTAATTTGACTGTGGTAAATTTGACTGTGGTAAAAGAAGAGACGAGTGCCCACAATTTGCCTCTTGGTTCATTCAAAGTATAGATCTCAATCTCTCACCTCCCTTTTTCTTTTGAAAAGAAAGGTTTGTGGCTATGTTGGTAGTTTGAATCTTAGAACATAAGAAGAGCCTGCTGGTTCTGGCCAAAGGCTTATCTGGTCCAGGATCCTGTACTCACTGTAGCCAACCAGTTAACTGTGGGAAGCCCATAAGCATGAACTGAGCACAAGAGCACTCTCCCCTCTTTGATTTCCAGCAACTAGTATTGAGAAGCATTACTTCCTCCAACTCTGGAGGCAGAGCATGGCCATCATAGCTAGTAGCCATTGGTAGCGCTCGTCTCCATGAAATTTTGCTAGAAAAGACCTCCTTCACAAAGGATTTCCTTGGTTTAGGAGATTAGGGAATGAGTTTGAATGTTTTGCTTACAGCCAAGGCCATCACAATGTGGGCATATGTCATACTTTATTGTGGATTTGGAGGACAGATTTTTTGATGGTGGTTGTATATTAATTTCTAGTGCCTCATTTAATGCATATAAATAAATGTGTAGACCCCATAAAAGGGCTGTTAAGTATCTGCAACCAAGAGGAACAAAGTCCACCAATCATGCATGGTATTCTACCTTAATCTTGGCAAACTTACTTTTGTTGATGCCACAAAAAGGATGGTTCCAAGGATGTTTAGCTTTGTGGATCATGTTGTATTGGTCTGCCCCATGTGGTGAGGTATGTTTAGTCTGAGACAGCTATGGAATCCCAAACTGGCTCTGAATGAATCTTGTGATAGATCCATTATTATTATTTTGGTTAATGACCATGAGTAGTTCATAGGCCACCATCAAACGAGAGAGTTTTACACAGAGAAGCAGTATGTCTACGATGCTAGCTACAGAGATGGAAATAACAGTTAAGAAGTTAAGAGTCACGAAACACTTGTTTACCAAGCAGGTGGTAGGAATTCTGTGCTCAAAGTCCTGTTCATTAGAGTTAAATAAACCCTGTGGTAATTTTCCCATCTCCTTTTAAATGCTGGGTAGAATGCAGGCCAAAGTACACAAACTATAAGCTTCACTTACTATAGTAAAAGATCTACTTGCTTAAGTTTCTTCCATTGAAAGCAATGAAATTTCATAACTCAATTAAGAGTTTGGTTTTGGCTGGATTATGCAAATAATAGTCCCACAATGTTTTGTGGGAATTACATCCTGATCGTTTACATGGGTATACTAATGCTTGCTAGCAAATAAGTATGCATTAGATTGCATTCTTTATCAAACATACCTTTCTGCCATTCAGTAACCAGCAAAATGCTAAATAAAATAAAAATCTGACAATGCAATCCTATTGCATGTTTACTGAGAAGTAAGTCCCATTGTGTTTAATGAGATTTAATTGTCAGGTTAATGTGCATAGAATTGCACTGTGAGTGAGTGTTTATTTTAGGCTCCCAGTTTTTTGGAGAATCTTCCTAATTTCTCTCTAAAATAACATAGATTCCTCCCTGCTTCTCTTATGACTTGGAGTAAATAAGTGATGCATATTCCAATAAATTCTGTTTTGAGTGAAAACTATGTTGAGTAAAGTACATAATATATTCCTCCACATTTACTATAAATACCCATGCAAAGGAATTCTGGTGTTTGTGTCTTACGCAGAATTCCTTCATGTTGGCACATCCCAGATGTCTCAGATATAAATAGTAATAAATAAATGCACACTGGAGAATCAAGTCCAGTTTTTGGAAACATCAGAATTAACTGCTGATGCAGTTGTTATAAATGGATCCGGACAGGATTCTCGGAGGCACTATGGTAAGACAGGTTTAGCAATGTGTGCTAATTTGCTTCCCGTGTCATCTTTTGAGCTTCTTTGTGGCCACAAGTAGACAGTTTAATGATCTTGTTCTCTGAGAGTGAACAAAATATATTCTTTTCCTTCTCCTCCTCATTTTTGTTGCATGTTAAAAGCCTTTAGTATGCATGATTATAAGAAAAATCTATATAAACCAGGGATGGCCAACCCAACGCCCTCCAACAAATCACATCATACTTAACACAGGCCTGCTGGGGCTGGTGGAGTTGGAGTCTAGCAACACCTGGAAGTCACAGTTCACCACCACTGATCTAGACCATAACTGCTTCTCACACATTTAAATGAGGAGTGCACTTTAATGAGTTCCCATCCATGTCTACAAACATGCACCCATGTAAAATGAGAGACTCTACAGGCATCCAGTTTTTAAAAACCTGTGGATGACACAGCCACTTTGGCCATTTAAGGGTCTTTGAACTAGTTACATGTTTTCTCATGCTAACCGTTATATTTTCATGGATTTTCATTCATGAGCACAACTTCTACTCACGCAAGGCAGCCTTCGAATTCCTGTAAAGATGGTAGACACAGGTTTTCCTCAGATGGCCTTTATCAAGCTGCTGACTTTTAAAAGTCAAGTGTCCTATCAAGCACCCTTCATGGTGTCAAGTGGTAGAGGTTAGTTTTTTTGGAACAGAGCCAAATCGTTAAGCCCTTTCACTTATTCCCCACAATAAATTACTTGACAATTTTTCCGTTTTCTTCATGGCCTTCTTGCAATTACAACGGTTACAGAGCCTAAGAAGTTGATTGCTTTTCCGGACGGTAATAGTCACATTGGTAGCAGGTGGGTCCTCCTTCCCCTTGTGCATTTGCTCCTTACCAGTCCTGCTGCGTTCTTGAAGGAACACTTCATCTGATTGTCATAGTGCTCCACATGCCTAATCTGTAATCAAGACCGCATTATGTTTTCCTGTCTATCCAAGAAAATGCTACATTTTATTTGATTCTTTGCTGTTGTTGAATTTATGGCAGACATGTGGGGATTTTTTTGTTTTGTTTTCGGGGGGCTCCTTTTCATACTTTGGTTAGATAATAGAATACTGCTCTCTAAGTAACTGCATTTGACAGCATCTAGGCTCTCCCCTACTCTTGGAAGTGCTGGATGTCCCTCCAGTGATGAGTTGAAGAATGCCATCAACTCTCATGCATGTTCTGAAGCCCCAGGACAGGACAGAATCCCAATAAAAGTGCTGAAAGCCAGCTTTAGTTCCTCCCTTACGAGACATCTCCATGGCCACATCTTGCATTGTTGGGAACAAGGATCTGCACCACAAGACACGTGTGACCTCCAGCATTGCAAACCTCTACAAGAACAATTGTGACCACCATTATTGTATCAACTATCATGAAATTCCCTGCTAAGTACTGTGGGGAAAGCTTTCACCTGTGTAAATCTCAACAGATTACAGCTACTCACTAATAGGGTGTATTGTCACAATGTGGGTTTAGAGCTCAGAGGTCAACAGTTGACCTGATTTTCTCACTGCGCTGGCTGGCTGAGCAGAGATACTCCTTCTGCACCACCTTCATAGACCTGATGAAGGCCTCATCAGCATTGGTGACCACATGCTACCCAGAGTGGTTGGGGCAACCCAGTCAGATGGGTGGGGTACAAATAATAACTACTACTACTACTACTACTACTACTACTTGAGGTGGTAGACCTTTTTGTCAAACTGGACTCCACCAATACCAGCAACCTTTTCATCAGTGCTAAGCTGGACCAAGGGTATTTGCAAGGCAGCTATTGCAATAGCTTGCCTTTCCAAAAAGGTATGGAAGAGTGTGATGCTAACATCCAGTACCAATATCTGGTCTATCAGGCTTGTGTGTTGAGCATTCTGCTTTATGAAAGTGAATTTACAACCACCAGGAGCGACCCCCTCAGTGCCTTCCATATGTGCTCTATTAGGAAGATTTTGGGCATCTCATGGTAGGACAGAGTCCCAGACAAAGATGTCTTCTCCCAAGCCCATATTCCCAGCATGTTCACCCTTATGCCTTAGCAACGTTTACACTGGCTTGGTCATATCCACAGAATGGAAGCTGGCAAGATCTCCAAGGACATGTTCTACAGAGGGATGGCTTCATGCATTAGGCCTGTTGCCAGATCCAAGTCTGCATCAAAAAGATATCTGCGAATGTGACATGAATGCTGCTGACATCAACCCTGCCTTATGGGAATCCTCTGCAGACTATCGCCGTGCCTGGTGACAGTCAGGTTGTGTATCCACAGCAGTGACTAGATGAATGATTACTGGGAAGAATCACCATGGTGCATCTGCTGCGGCAAAATCAGATGCCTTCATCCACCCCACCTGCAATAAAACATGTTTCTCCCATATCTCTATAGCCACAGCTGGTGCTGTAAAACTCCAGTGGTTTGACTTTACCCTCGAAAGGTGCACTCTTCCATTGTCTCCTAAGACAGATGCCAACAATTAACTTCTAAATCTGAAGGAGTCTGAATCTTTATTAAGGTCATTTTTTAAAATTTGTACATGCAACACTTGGAAAGCCCTCCATTGCACTTTGGCATTGCGTTACACCTGAGTACATATTAAAATGCCACTGGCATATAGGTTCACAGTACTTCTTATAGAAGATTGACAGAAGAGCTGTTGTTAAAGATTTCTTTTGTTTTCAGTCAACCAAAACAGTTGACATTTCTTGATCTTTGATTTAACAGTAGTGCTAACACCAGATGATTATTATATCACTACTAATATTAGTATTAGTATACATTCTTGTTTACTGTTAAGATCCCTTGATCGCGGTATTTTCCTGTATAACATGCTAAACACATTTCAAAGAAGGTGATAGTTTGTAAAGATCACTAGGGAATTTGAATGTAATGGGAAGATAATATGAACACTTATTAAAACAAGTGCTTCTATACTTAGGACAGACCTTCTGTTATCTCTGGAAAATTCCAGACACACTTGCTCTGAACGTCATCTGAAGTGCCACCTAGAAGTGTTGTCCATAATATTGGCCAGAATATAAGTGGAAGGCTTTCTGGCAAATGTGTTACTGACTTTGGTGCAGGGCTAAAAGGAATTGTTTTCTTTTTTTGATTTGTTTTAACATAATGTGTTAAGTTTTTTAGCTGGTTCATAGGTATGTAGTATGAGTCACCCCGCTGGAGACACTTCTGTCACTGAAGTGTGCTGGCTCAAGGAGGTGTCATAAAAGAAGATGAATTAGATAAATCACAAATGAGATAAAAATAGTATTTTTTCCCTCTCGTAGTTTAGCTAGGATTACAGTGACTCTTCTTCTGAAGGGCGGGGGGGGGCATTTCTTGGAAAACTGCTTAACCTGGAAAGTAGAAGCAGAATGGGTAACTATGTAACACTGAACAAAAATGAAGGTGCAAGTGCCTCTATTAGCTATTTACAGTGTTCCATCAGTTTGTGGAATCAGTGGACAAATTTACACTAAAATTGTGTCATTTAGAAGCCCATGATAGAAACACTCTGCTAGTGTTTAATTTAGCTTTCTGCATTTCTCTTAAAATAGCCAGTTGTGTTTGTCAAATTCTCTATCATTATATAGAGGCAAAGCCTGGTCTTTCATTCTGCATGAGTGATATTGGCTGCTAGTTGGGTATTTGTAACATGGAATGGTAGCTTCCAGCATTCCAGTAGTGTTTCAGGGTGTGGTCATAACAGCTGTAATTTCCTTGTATTTTGGAACTTGCATGAACATGGGAAGCCCTTAACACAGCATGTTAAACTAAAAGTTTTTTTGTTGTTGTTGTTAATTGAATACACATATGTTTAGTATTGAGAAATCAGTTCCCAAGTGCAAAATCTAATACAAAAAATGGGCAGCATGGAACTTAGCGATTTTCCAGAAGGTTGCTTCTTTTATCAGCTGGAGTGCTTTAGTGAGAGGCATGTGAACATAATCTGTTCATGTGCCCTCTGAAAGTCAAAGGTAGGCTCATAGATCCATGTAGATGGCACAATGATGATACTACAAAACATAGCACTGTTGCTTCAAAGCCCTCACTAGGATGCTGGCAGTCAAAGAGCTGCTGTCTGGAAGTGGCCTTAGGGGTAAAAGCGGGGTGGGGTGGGGTGGGGTGGTAATAGCACACAGGCTTCACCACTGAGTGGAAGCACAATCTGTGGAACCTAAAAGAAAGGTATGTGCATCCAGTATGCACTATTTCATTGATCTCTCTCTAATTTAAAGGGGCAATAGGATCAGAAACTGAAATAATTTTGTGTCACCTATTTCAGTCCCCAGCAGTGGAAGGCTTCATTTAAATTCGCCATTCTTTTAGGGACCTTGCACTGTTTGCCTATGAGACCATTGCTTGCTTTTTTTAAAGCTGTTCTTTCAGTAATTGGAATGCCTTTATATCAAGGGTGGGGAACATCTTGCCTGCAGGCCAGACTTGGACCACCAGGCCATTTCCCCTAAAGATGCTCACCTGCCCCGTAGCTGATGTTATAGGTGTTGTCCGGTGTGGGGCAGGTATCAACGTTGCCACAAAAGGATAATTGGGAAAGTGAGCTCCCGGTTGTTCCTTTGCTGGAGCAAGGCACACCCCTCCCCCCGCTTCCCCTCCCCCACAGGAGAGGGCAACTTCTTCAATAGCTTCAGGCAGCTTCCATTGAAACCACTGCTAAAACAGCTTTCCATCTCCATTTTAGTGGTTTCAGTGGAAACGGCTTGTTGCTATCAGAGCAAAGCAATACTTGAAAATGGTTCTCATGATCTCTTTAACTTTTCTTTTCCTAGGGCAATTGCTCTGTCCTTCACCCATTTACTATGCATACTGTATGTTCCAAATACTTCGCTATCTTTGTTATATTCTGGATTGTCTATGGTGCACTTTCATAGTTAAAATGTGGAAACCAAAGCTGAAGACACAGATGGATATCAAAGCCTCACCTGTGTATAGAGTAATACTTGAAGCTTCATATATTTACAGATTTAGATTAGACTGGCCTAGTGTTCTGATTTAAGTAATTTTATGTTATGTTTTTAAAAACCTTCTATTGTGCTTTTTTCTGTCATACTAAACTCAAAAAGCAGTTCAGCTACAATCCTCAAAGAGCTTACTTTTAGAATTGAACAGTTGTCTTTTTAGGGATTCTTCACAATTAAAAATAAAGAGTTGATTGGATCCTTTAGAATTCTAACATCAATATTTAAGAATACCAGGTACTCTTGTCTTTCAGTAACATAGAATTTAATCTGCTTAGGAACCTGCTGTGTGTATTCAACACCATGTGTTCTATATGAATCAAGAGTGCCTTTGTTGTTCTGGGCTGTATCAAGGGAAGTATATTTATAGCACTAGGGGTGGAAGAGTTGGATGCAAGTAGTGGAAAATTCAAGTGTGTGCTTTGGAACAAGGAGCAAAAACAATTACGTCTGAACACTAAAGTTTCTTTAAAAACAACACAAGTACAGGTGGTGAATTCAGTGTTGCATTAGTATGGATGTTCTGTCTGGACAAGCATTTAGGCTTGCCAGATGGAACAATCCCCTCTCTCCTGCCCCTTTCTATGCTGTTCTGGGGATTCTCCCAACCCTGCTAGATCCAATTGAGGGGAGAGGGAGGAAAGCCCCACTGGCAAGCAGAAGTCAAGCAGGACTTCCACTGATGGGGCTCCTTAGATGAATCCCACCCAGAATGTGGAACTAGATGGCCCATTGGTCTGATCCAGCTGCTTTCTTCTTGGGTTCTTGTCTCTCCCTGCAAACTTCTACATGTTTACATATTCGTAATAGCATTTTATCTTGGGGTTTTGAACTCTTGCAGTCCATCAGTTGATTTTATGAGAAGCAATAGATGCCCATTTATATGCTAAAAGAAAGCCATATTGTTTTATTCACCCTAGGACAGAAACTAATCTAAAACTCACTGAATCCCTTAATATCTTAAAGCCATCCTTTTGTTCCTGGGTGGCATTTCTTCCAAGCATATGTACCTATTGGATTGAAAGCAAAAATTCCCACTAACATGTGTTTTATTCGGGTTTGGAATTGACTTTTAACATGTGGCAGCTTGTCCAGTTACTGATAAGTGCTACTTGTATATAGTTAAACCTGTATGAATAAGGATTGTGGTGTAATTCCAATTTACAGGCCACTTTTTTGCATAACCGTATTCTTTTGAAATAGATAGCAACTAAAAATATCAACTTCATGTCCTCACCGAGTATCAAGATTTACTTTTTTAATCACTCTCACCATAAAAGTAAAGTTGAAGAATGAGGCCATTATTTTAATGGTGTCTATAATGCAGCAGCTGATCGTGGGGTGGGGTGGAGGTGCTTACCTGACCACCTGGCAGCTGGGTTGCGGCTGCTTACGAGGAGGGGTGCACAGAGTCATTCCAGCAGACTTGCTGGTGCATTTACACTACGCCTCACCACGGCATTATACTACAAGATCTGCTTTCACTGACTCCTACTAAGCAGCACAGACTGTCAATGACATAGCTGATGTGAGGCAAGATGCTTTATTTGTGCCCTCAGATAATAAACCAGTGAAAAATCACACAAAAAGAAGCCAATGTGAGACTTCAGTTAGCTTTCACTTACATCAAAGAACAAAGCAAGGAAATGTTGCAGATGGAGACTTTGTAAACGGCAAAACTACTGTTTGCCAGGTTTCTCTTTCATCTAGGAAGACCAAAGGAAGGACCGCTTTCCAATAGGCTTTCTAAACATACATTTCTCTCAACTAAGCACTTTTAAATGTATAAATGGGTGAGTAAGTGTTGTTTTTCTGCTCTTTGACAATATTCTTTTGCGCATTTCTTCCCAGGTTCTGAGTGGATCATCTCATCAGAGTTACCCAGCTGCAAGCTTTCAGGATTTCAACAATTGGGAATCCCTGATGAAAATCAAAGAAGGATTGCTAAGGCAAAAAGAGATTGTGATTGATCGGTGAGTAAACTCTATCTTACCTCCAGTTGCTTGGAGGTTGCCTTGTAAATTGGTTGAGTGTCCCAGAGACTGATTTCCAAAAATGATTATGTGTCCCCCCCCCCCCAAACAAACATGAAAGATGAGTACAAGGGTTTCACATCCAATTTCATAAATAGCTGAACAGTAGAAATGGCCAGGAGAAGGATTGAAAAAAACATCAGGTATCATCATGTTAATCAGTGGTACCAGGTATAGTTCTGGAATTATAAAGCTGCCTTTTATTGTGAGACGGTTGGTTCGTCTTGCCTCTGACTGTTCTCCAAGGTTGCTTTTCCCAAGCACTATTGCCAGTCTTGTTTGACTGAGATACCAGGGATTGATTCTGGGATCTTTCATATACAAAGCATTAAGATATCACACTTCAAAAAAGATATCATAGAGCTAGACATGGTAGAGAAAGGGACAGGGGTTTGAGTACCTTCCATATGAGGGAAAGCTGAAATGTTTGTGGACTTTTAATTATAACAAAAGAACAATTTGGGAAGGAAACTTGATGGAAGTTCATAAATAATGAATAGTGTTGAGAAAGAGAAACACTATTCCCTCTTGGTAAAAGAAAATTCAGCACATAACACACAATTGATTCATGGCATTCTTGAGTCACGGAGAATTGATGAAACTGCTGTATTTGTCTCAGGAGTATTGCTTAATTGGGAATGTGACAGACAAAACAGAGTTAACAGGTGCACCCATGCTAGAGTTTACAGATTTCAGTGTGAGCAGGATGCAAAATTAGGAATGAGTCTCAAGTCTTTTACATTATGAATCAGTTACATAGTGTGTATTGCATTCAAGGGCATGGAACCCCATATAGTAACTGTGAATATCATACAGTACCATACAAGAGCCTCTAATTTTCTAGTAAGTAATCAAATCTTGATATATTGACAGCATTTCCTGTTTAATATTCTTCTCCAGCTCTATGGCTCTCAGCAGAGTTGATGTATCTAGAGCAGAGATTTTCAACCTTTTTGAGTCCACAGCTCCCTTGACCAACTACATTCTTTCTGCGGCACCCCTGTGGGGCTCAGGAGCCCAGTTATGTTACCCCTTGCCTGCAGAGCTGGCAGCCTCTCAACCTCTTTCAAATGCTCAGCCTCCTCTCCACTCTCCTTGGGAGTCCTCCAGGAAGCTGCTGCTGCCGTCTCTGATCTCTGAGCTGCCCCCGCCCCGCCGCCCTTGCCCCAAAGAGAACTTATAGCCAGGGCTGCTGCAGTAAACAGCTGTGCAAGCCTTGGGGAGGCAGAGACGTGAGAGGAGGGCGGGAAGGCAGGAGGGACAGAGGCCAGTATTGCCTGCTGCACCCCTAACCATCATTCAAGGTACCCCTGGATGCAACAGCACACTGATTGAAAACCACTGATCTAGAGGATTGATCTAGCATATTTGACATGAATATGGTATCCTTGCAATTTGTGCTTTCAAAATTGATGGCAGTCCCATCTTTAACAGATCCTAACCTTATCAGGGTTTTCACAGATGTCATGAGAGCTCTTTCTAGGTAACAGAAACAAATTCAAAGTTTTTTTCATTTGGTAGTTCCCATTTTTGTGTGTACTTCTATTGTACTTCTATTGCTAAAGTCATAGGATGAGGCCTATTGCACAGCGTTGTTTATCAAAGGCTCACTAAGCTCCTTGTGGACTTTTAACTTAATTTGTGTAAGAAATGTTTGATACTGATGCCAAACAAGTTGCAAATTATACTTAGATGTTATAGTGGAATGGGTCCCTTTTCCTTTGTAACCCCTCATGGTCCCTTGGAAGGGGGTGCTGGCCCTGTATAGCACTCATTGTAATGTGACAAGCTACAATAAGTGTGATCAGAAGTGCTATGACCTTGCATAGTGGTCCCCAGCCCCTTCTCACTTGCCACAACAAAAATGCTCCTTTAAGAATATGGAGCTCACATTAATACTACGTTTTATTTTAGGGGTAGTCTAATTAGAGTTTTTATAATGCACCAAGAAAGAAAGAAAGAAAACAAAACAGAATTTAACAAACGTGTAAGCATTTTACTCCCTTCTGTCTAAGCTAGAGAAGGGTTATTTCTTGTTTTGTTTCATTTTGCTGTACGTGACTTCTTTTGACTTCAGACACATATCTGAAGAAGTGTGCATGCACACGAAAGCTCATACCAAGAACTTAGTTGGTCTTTAAGGTGCTACTGGAAGGAATTTTTTTTGTTTTGACTATGGCAGACCAACACGGCTACCTATCTGTAACTGTGACTTCTTTTGATTAGTTAAAAAATAGTGAATATCACATGGCTTCATTTTTGACACTAGAGGGAGCAATGGATTCTTGTATGGTTTTAAGTAGTATATTTGCTGCTTCACTCTATTGAAAGCATACGCACATTACAACTATTGTCTTGTAACACTTGGGATTGTTCTGACCTTGATTGGCCATTGCATGCTATGCATTTCCAACGCTCGTGCTGGCTGGCAGTGTCTGTTTGGCAAGGATTGCCTAGAATGGTAGTGTGAATAAATGCCAAATGCTAAACGTATGACATAACTCTCTGAAAATAATAGCACACTCATCAACAATTGCTACGTTCTTTTCTAAACAGCTTAGGGACACTCAAAGGGCTTTTAAGGGAAGGTAAATACAAAGCTTAGGATTTGAGGGAAGAGATCTCATTCCACAGGGCATAATGATGTTTGAAATCCTGAAACAGCTGCTGAATCTTTGGCTTGGTGCCACTATTAGAATTGTGGTTAATTAATAACTAATTCCCTGACCATTGAAATGGATACTTTTGGGGTTTGGGGTCTCGTGAACAAAATACTGTTTCATTACAAGGGTTAGAACCTTGTGCTAGTATAACTTAATTCTGTACATGCCTACCCAGAAGTAAGTCTGATTTAAATTGCAGGTCAGATGGTAGCAAAATTGTTCAGAAGCACACACACACACACAGCAGAGAGAGAGACAGAGAGAGAGAGAGAGAGAGAGAGAGAGAGAGATTCCCTTTGCAAATGAAATAAAACACACATTGCTTATTTTTGTTTGTTTTTTTCAGCCATCTCAGGCTCAAGTAGCACATGCAAAGCAGGTATGCACTGCAACATTTTGTTGTGGTGTCCCAACTGTATCCTTAAAAGCCATGTAAGGTCATGGCCGTCACCATATTTAGGATTGTTTTGTGCTATGTGAATAGGGACGCGGGTGGCGCTGTGGGTAAAACCTCAGCGCCTAGGACTTGCCGATCGCATGGTCGGCGGTTCGAATCCCCCGGCGGGGTGCGCTCCTGTCGTTCCGTCCCAGCGCCTGCCAACCTAGCAGTTCGAAAGCACCTCCGGGTGCAAGTAGATAAATAGGGACCACTTACCAGCGGGAAGGTAAACGGCGTTCTGTGTGCTGTGCTGGCTCGCCAGATGCAGCTTGTCACGCTGGCCACGTGACCCGGAAGTGTCTGCTGACAGCGCTGGCTCCCGGCCTATGGAGTGAGATGAGCACACAACCCTAGAGTCTGGCAAGACTGGCCCGTATGGGCAGGGGTACCTTTACCTTTATGCTATGTGAAGAAATACTTTTGACAATCTACTTGAAATACCTGAAATGAACTAAAATTATGTTTTCTGTTCCTGCTGTGCTAGATGATGTAGAAAGACTCTGTGGGGGCTAAAATTAATTCTGATCATACAGCTTGTCAAATATGGCCGGCTGAGTTCTTGAAGATGTGCCATTAGTGCATGCAAACTGCATGTATAAACATGCTTTCTTTTATCATGCATTTATTTTTCAGGAGTTACACTGCAATTGTAAAAGTTCTACGTTAATAAGTCTATATAAAATGTTTCTGAACTGACTCAAAATTAGATTCAAAACGGTTGAACTTTTACTGAACCATTTTTTTTAAAAAAAAGTTTGTGTCTGAGCTGAAACTAAACTGGAAAGTCTAAAAATGGTAATGAAGCTAAACAGGAACTGAACATATGTTTAATTGTTTAGTTTTGGGGTTTATGGATATGGAGGGAATGTTAGTTCTTACACTAACATTTGAACAGTGTTATCTAAAGCATATCTAAAGCAAATTAAAAAATGGGGATCTTTTCTGAGTGACGGCTTTGTAAGATAGTTTTTTAAGAGGACAGAATACACACCACAATGACAATACATATTGTCAGCTCACTCGTTCAGTAAAAGTTCAGAAAAGTCTTGAAACAGCTTACAATTTTAAAAATTCAATATAGAGTACAATATTAAACATGGATTCAATACAGAACTATATATTTATCTATCATTACTAATTTTCTAAAAGGGCAATTCTTCCTCTCAGGTTGGCTTGTTATTTACACTATAAAAATGTTTCTTGACTTAAAAGTATAATCCTTTGGATTATAATTTTTCATTTGGATGCAAAAGACTGCATCTAAGTCACACTCAGAACAGATCCACTGAAATACCATGGTCTTAAGGCCCATTGGTTTCATTAAGTCTGCAACTTTGTCAGATACAAATATTACTCAAAGTGTGAATATAATTGGCAGGAGTCAAGTATAACTTTTGGTGATGATACTTTATTATGGGCCACAAAAGCTAACTGTTTTTAGTTTAATAGTTACAGAGATTGGTTGTTGCCACCTTACACACATCTGAAGAAAGGAAAGAGAATCAAATGACCCAGTAAACATTCAGACCAGTGATACCCAACCAAGCATGTTGTTACCAACTATTTAGAGAAGACTTCCCATCTATGGAGCATATGAGTTCAATATAGCATATAATTCAAAAAGATGGTTTGTGTAAGAAGTAGTTTCTACTCTATAAGGGGTATGGAGGGTTAAATGGGAGAATGATCAAATGAAGAGGTGGAAAACTGGAGGTACCATTAGGATGGAAGAATAGAAGCTGATAATTGGAAGAATGTAAGACAAAAAGAGAGAGGAAATACTGCAAATGTTGGAGAGAGAGAAATTATTGTTTTGAATGTTGCAGAATAAGGATTCCACTCTTGTATGTAGACTCAGATCACTACATAGCAGAGACTTGAGGTCTTACTATCTGGAATGTATTGGATAATGTTAGAATTACCTGCAGACTGGCAGACAGCCGAGTATATAGTTTCCATTGCTGCACTCTGACTAGGCTTGTGAGATCACCATGCTATCTTTTTTTGAAAGCAAAGCCCTATCATTGTGTGGTTATACAGTGGATTAATAGCAACAGCTGTTGGAGTAACAAAGGATTAAAGCAACCATACAACATTATCAGCAATGAAATGTACGTGGCACAAGGCCTTTTATTGTCAGATAACTCCAGAGATTTATAGGATTATATGTATGGTAGGGAATGTCTTTGCAGTTCATTTTGGCATCCTTTCTGAATACTTTGACAACTTTTTAAAGCTCATGTTAGATTTACTGTGAGAATTAATACTGCGAAATATAATTGCATAAGAAATAAATGAAACATTTTTGTTCTATTTTTTTTTTTTTGCAAGCAACTTTTAGTATAGTTATGTTAATATGTGCAAGTAACAGTTGGTTATGCAAATATTGCATTGAATTCACCTATAAGAAAATGGAACAGTCAGGTATATTGAGCCACTGCATATTACAGGGGATGGTTGAAGCCGTCACTGAATCAAACAGCTTTCTGTTGGCATATGGACACCGATTGTATACAGCTCATCGTATTTTAACAAAAGTGACACATAGTCCCAAGTCTTCAATTTAGAGTTCTGATAGCACTGTGAAGGCATACCAGGCCTCCATTCACCTTAGGAGGAGCAGCAAGTGATCTGCTTCAGTTCACAAAGAGCTGCCAAATGCACTGAAGGGAATCGGGATGTCCCCACAGGCAGGAATCTTCTATAGAGCTAATGTACCCATACCAGAATGTTGATCTGGTCATGGCAGTTTCACTTCCATAGTTAATATGAAGTTGTGGAAGAACAAGAGGGTGAAAATGGAAATACTGGGAAGCATGATTCAAGTTTCATGTGTTCTTTGTTTCTGTTCTTTCTCTTATGAATTACAGGCAGAACCAGCAAATTAACCTTTTATATCAGAAAATAAGGGAGAATGAACTCCGAGCTCAGCAAGCAAGGCTCGGGCATATTGTGAATTGTGAAGACCCTTACATGAGTAGTTTCCAGGTACGAATTATTATTATTTTAGAATCATGAGGATAGTCTGCACACATCTGTTATTATGAAAGGCAAGCCCAGACTCATCTCATAGTAACTTGTATTACATTTGGAGAAGTGCAAAAAAAGTTTTGCCTTCCAGACAAATCAAATTATGGTTAAATACATAACCGTATTGGAGCAGTCTTATATATTGATAATAGTTTTAAATCAATTCAGTGCATGTGTTGCTACTACTCCCTTGCATTTCAAAACTAGTATCTCATTACATTTTATAAGTTTGGAATTTAAAACGCCTCAGATACAGAAGTGAAGAGATACATATTAATGAAATAATTATTTGTGTTGCATCATGAAAGAATCTGAGCAGCTGTACTATTTCAGAATGTAGGTTAGAGGTTTTATTCTTGATGAACAATTTTGCCATTGGATAACCTTTTTGTCTAGATTTTATAGACTAGTGCTCAGGCCTAATGTTGAGAGCAGATATATGGTTTGAGAAAGCGACTATGACAACCCCCCCCCCAATAAGGTTAAGTTTTGTGAAACTTCTTTCACTGTGTTTGGAGGGGAGGACTAAAGGTGGGAGGGAGTTGACCTGACATGGTTCGTTGTACATGTTGAATTGCATAAAAATGAACTGCCAAACTCGTTTTTGTTTCATGCTCAGATGCATATTTTTTTATTTATAAAACTACTTATTTTATGTAGGGGACAGGGTCTATATCAGTGCACTATACAACAAAATATGCAAGTACAACAAAACATAAAATACCACAAAATGCAAATAATATGCTGGGATATCAGCTGGAAACTGGATGTGTGCTATAGCTCAATATTACAAACAATAGGTTCTTTGTTGTCCACTTCTGTATGTTCATTACTTAAAACAATATAGCATTCAATATGTTGTACTCTTGCTGAGCTGGTCACTCTGATCCAGGTGAAAGGTTTAGAACAGCATCTTCTCATCTGTTCCCTTTCCCTCCTTTCCTTCTTCAAAGCAGCCTCAGTATGAGAGCACAGCGATGCAGGCTCAATTTGCAGAGAGATCTGTGGCCCACTGTGAAAGGGACGAGCTGGAACGAAAGCTTGCAGCAGTGCAGAGTAAGGAGCTACAACTCAGTGAGTTTCTCAAACAAATGGCAAACAAAGCCAATGAAGATAAAAAGAAGATGGAAGAAAAGGTGGGTCTTGCATTGACTTCCCAAATGGTTTTATTGCTGAGACAAAACATATATTTCTCAGACAAGTTGGCTGTACTTAAGGCTTCAGAATGATCCGTAGCATCTTTCCCCCCCGATATGACTCACAGGGCTGATACTACCATTTTATACAGCTTTATTCCTCTGGAGGGGAAACTCTTTTTTTACTGGAGCGGCACTGCATTATCTTGGAGGATGGGACAGGGTGAATGTGTGTATTTAATTTACTTGCACCTTAATCCCTCCAGTGTTACAATTGCTCTTAGTTTTTTAATCGTTAGAGCACAGCAAACATAGAGACTGAGGAACAGTATAATTTGAGAGATTTTAGAGCAGTGCCAATTGTAGTACATATCACCTTATCTATTGGAGCATCTTTCATGACCAAACTACTACTAAAAAAGCCAAAATGGCGGCTAATGCAACAGCCTTTGGAACCAAGACTAGTTCAGTTCTGCACATTATGAAAATGAAGCAAATAATTGCTAATGTTGTTCTCCCAAGCTGTGGAAGAAGAAAAGGAGTTATGTAAGGTACAGTCCCTCCCCCAAAACCCTACTTTGTTTTCCTGTTCCTGGCTTTTCTTAACTCCCCATGCCCTCCAGATGTCATCTAATAAGCTGTTTTGCACATTCACCAGTTTGAATCACTGCTGATATTAAGTATGAAGGATGCTTGTGTGTAACAAATACTAGGCACAAAATATATATTGCATTTTAAAGTATGAAAAAAGATACTCTACACACTATTCATTAAACATTATCCTTGTTAACCAATACATTATAAAAGCACATGTACATCTGCTGGTGCTGATTATCAGATATAATGAAGACATGATTTTTAAAGACTTAAAGAGTGCTTTATGAAGTGTAACTTTAAAAAACAGTTATTATGAAATCTTCTGATGGATGTTAGTTTTGGATCATGTGCTGTTTGGATTAGGAGTATAGATTTGAAACTTTTCTTATATCTATGGCAGTCATACATCCAAGAAATAGGCCCATAGGACATATTTTGGAGAAGTTGTTTTTGAGCCTCATTAGTGGCCATTATAATTCCTTGGTTCCTCCTTATTTATCTTCTCACTTCTATTCCTGGCTGAACCCCACTCCTGGAAAGGTATTTGTGTATGCATTCAAAGGCCATGCCTAGCATGGATATTTCACATGCGGCCTTGCTTATATAATATGATACAAGCTACAGAATATGGAAGCAAGTTTCAAACTCTCATAGTGACTAGTAACCAAAAGTCTACAAGACTTTTGGAGTAGCAAATGATGAACATGAGCAGGGCTTCCTTATCCTGTAGACGTTTTCTCACAGAGGCTCTTGCTCACATTTCCACATATGGGGGGTGGGCACAAAAAATGTGGTTGACTGCTGTATGTACAAGATACTGGCAGGGATTATGTGTGAAACTGCCCACGGGTCTAATGCTCAAATCCATACAATCACAGAAGCAAAATTTTTAATTGCTCTATTTTGGAAGAAAGGAAAAAAGCAAACCAATCACTTGTGTTTATATATATGTTTTGTGGTTTCCGAACTGCTGGTTTAAATAAAGGAAAAGCATCTTTAGATAAACACACATCTAACTACTTTTAAACAGTAAAGAAATGTTTAGCTATGGAAATAAGTCAGCAAGAGCTCTTAGCTTTTAAAAAGATAAATGACCTATAACAATCCATTTATCTTTTAAATAAAAACAGTTCTACTCCCTGCTGAGAAAATAACTTTCAGAATCTGCTGAGTTTTAAGTATCAAAGAAATCTTTCAAATTACCTTGTGCATATTTGATCCCGACCTCAAAGAATGAGATGCAATATTACTCTCTTTCTAGCTCAAAACTAGAGACAGGTACATAAGCAGCCTGAAAAAGAAATGCCAAAAAGAATCGGAGCAAAACAAAGAGAAACAGAGAAGAATTGAAACTCTTGAAAAGTACCTGGCTGACCTGCCAACACTGGATGATGTTGAAAGTCAAAGTAAACAGGTAATCTGTGTTTCACCTAGAGCTTTTGCTAAATGCATATTATGAATTGCAGAACATAATACTTGCTCACAATGTCCTTGGGTAAACATTAAAAGGTCATGACCGCCTGTAACATCTCAGCATAAGCCCTGCAGAAGTGATTGAGTGCTGCTCCAAAGCTCGTACACAGATCTCATAATGTTCTAGTGAATTGTGCTCAATGATTTAATAAGAAATTTGCAGTTGCCAGAATTCGAAGGTTAAATTTGTTGCTCTTCATCTATATTCTGTTCCTTTTCTGTTAAGCGAACAAACAGTATCTGGTTTCTTTTGTTCTTGACTGGCATAGTAATACATTGCTGCAATGTTTACATTAAGATTTTTTTATAATCATCATCATCAGGCACATATCTAAGAAAAGTCAGCAGAAGTGAGGGCCTTTGTTATGCATAATTTTAAAAAAATCAAAATGCAATGTAATTAATAATGCAAGGAGACTGATGGTTTGACCCATGATTGCAGATGTTTTATAAAATGAGAGCCCAAAAAAGGAACACGCTGGAAACAAAAAAAAGGGGAGATGAAGCTTCAGAAACATGCTTAAAGTGGAACCATTTATTGAAAGTTCAGTGTGTCTGCTGCATTTTGATCTATTCCCTCCTATTTTGATGAAACCTCTTTTGAACAAATGACTACAATATGTGGAATACAATTTTAAATGGTTTTGCTCCTGAATAAAGTTACTGTATATTCCGGAACACATTGACAATATTCCATTTTCTAATAAATTTTAAACTGTTCCATTTCTAACATCATGTTGAAGCTTTGACTCCCTTTTTGTTTGTTTCTGCTTCTCGAAGCAAACCTCTTGAGAATAGTAAAGTGTGATTGATCCATGACCTTCAGAGGTCCTGGAAACACTGCTTGCCTCAGTCTCTCCCCCCACCCTACCCTTTGTGAAATCTCCAATTTGCAAACAATATGATTCTTGAAGCATGTTAAAGAATACCATATGACAAGAAATAGGAAAAGAAATAGTTCATGATCATTTAGCACTGAGACACAATAAAAAAGTCAGACACATCAAAAGAACTGCAAATATAACTCAATGTATCATAGTACACAGATCATTTTAAAATAACAAAAAAAAGTACAGTCTTGAATGAAAGGTAGGAGGAAATACAACTAAGCAACCTGATATGGACAAACAACAATTTTGAGCTGCCAATAAAATATTGTAAAGCTGGATTCAGATTATGTAGTATTTCAAGTCTTGTTTATATCAGGGCTTATGCATATGATTTTTAAAAAATTAAATCCTCCAATCATCAGTGGGTCTGGATGAAAAATACTGTGATAAAGGTGTCCACTTGCCACTGAAGAGCAACATATGGTTACAAAGCACCTGACAATTCAGTGTCTTGTTATACACATCAGGAAGTTCAGTTATATTCTGTTCTATTAACCCAGTATTGTATTACTGTATTTGAAAGCATTGTATGAATAAATTAACACCACCACCACTTTGTTGGTTATTTGATCTACAGTAAACATGCTTCTATATAAAAATATTTATATTTGCTTCTATATAAAAAATATTTTGGCTTCTCTCTAGCTTCAAGTTCTTGAAGAAAAGAACAAGCAGCTGAAAGCTACTTTGGCTGAGCTCGAAAAGGCTCTAGAAGAGTCCAAAACACAGTGTAAAGAACAAGAATTGCAGCTAGTTTGTCAAAAGAAGAAAGAAAAAGAATTGGTAACAGCAGTGCAGAGGTATGAATAATTAACTTAATTGTTTATGACTCTCTAGGATCTTTCTATTCCCTTCTGCGTCAGTTTAGTTTTGGTGAAGAGATTCACGTGAACTCTGTTGTAATGTCAGACCCCACTACACAGAAGGCAATGATGCAGTATGTTGCAAAGCACAATTGAGATGTGTCAGACTACAGCAATATCATTTTTAATACGTGGGCATTGTTGAATTGCTGCTTTTAGGGAAAGAGGGTTGAAAATGAGAAATATGAGGTTGAGCTGAGAAGGATGTAACAGAAAGCCTGCCTGGTTGCTGAGGATTCAGGTCTTCTAACTAATCATGTACTTGTCTAGAGTAGGGACCTTGAACTGTTAACTTGTGGACCAAATCAATCTCATAGAAAGATACCATCTGGTTGTAGAAATCTTGTTGAAGGTATTAGAAATACTTCAGGTACTATTCCTGCCACCACCTATATCTTAATTTTAGGCATGTCAAAGCTGTCGTGTAAATTCAAAGTCTAGTTTTGCTGTTTGAACTACAAACAAGAAATAAGGGGGACTTGTCTGCACAGTAGCTTAGGAGCACACAGACATCCCTTACTGTTTCCTGGTTAAGGGGAATCACACCAAGCAACCACATTTGCAGTTTCCCGAATGAACAGTCCCTACAGCTGACATATTCTGGCTAGAAAGTTGCAGGGCATCTGCCTAAAGTTAATGGTACAATGGAAACATTCCTACTTACCATAACAAGTTCCAGAGGAGCATTCAGGTGTCATTTGTGCCATATGTTTCCCCAGTTAGCATCAGTAGGGCAGAGACAGCATGACATGCATTAACCCACTGACCACTTGGTTGGTGAATGCAAAATCAAAGGAATGAACATTCTATTCTGGTTGACGGGCAGAAAGAGTGCAGTCTGGTTACTATAAGTTAGTTTTGCCTTGGGGATCAAATTCTTACTTAGTTGTTAACTCGTTGAATGGCTTTGGATACGTTACTGTCTCTGATCTGCCTTCATAGCTGCAACTGTTCCACAATGGATTTGTAGTTACAAAGAAACAGAAAGCAGGATACCAATTGAGATGGATGTTAAAATGAGAGAATGTCACTACAGCACAGACTACTTTATTTAGAATTGTTTTATTTAGAATCTATTGTTTTATAAAAGGCTTTTAAAAACCAAAAGCAAAAGGAGCACTCATTTGAAATTATGCAATAAAGGTAATGGAAGCCATTTTAGAATTTAATTTCCAGTAGTCTGAAACATGTGACATTTCAGTTCGTGACCCTGCGTTGCTTAAAAGTGCATGCCACAAAAGCTTTGTTCAAATGATGAAAGGTTAGGTATTTGGGACAGTTAGCCAGATCACTGGGTGCATTGTTTCCATCTTACATCTGGTACCTATTGCATTTGTGAGTGTGTAATCCACCAGGGTGGCTTTGCAGTCTCCTGAAAGTCTATAAATATTTGAAGCAGAGTCTTGTTTCTAAATTTAAACAACAATTGTCATTGTCATCATTCGTGTTTTCATTTTTGAAAGATGAGGCGGAGGGAAGCAGAAGTGTGATTCTTCCCTGTGCTGGGGCATTTGAGTGTTGTTGACAGGGGTAGGTTACCCAGGACTCTGCGTAACCAGAGATTGGGGAAATTTCTGCTGACCCCAGGCAGCTAGTCATCTGGAAGCCTGATTTCAGATATCCACCAAGTCATGCTGCAATTCTAGTTAATCTCTTGTAACACTGAGGCGGCCAACATGGTGCCCTCTAAAAGGTTTCGGACTCAATTCCCATCAGCCTCAGCCAGCATGGTAAGTAGTCAGGAATGCTAGACGTTGCAGTCGCAACAGCATCTGGAGGGTACCATCCCTGCTATAAAGGGCTGTAGGTTCTGATGGCACTCTCAGAGGAAGAATTGGCTGTCTACAGGATCATTTCTTAAAATGAACCTGTCAACATAAATGTGCAAACCCACTCCAATAGCATGCATTAACCATAAAACATCTCCAAGAATGAATCTGTGTACGGAATCTTTCACTTTTGCAGAGCTTACTTATTTCCTGCACAGGATTTGACTCTGGAGTTTTGGTATGCAATTTCTGCTTTCTTTTTGCCTTTTCAAATCCAAACTACAGCCTGCAACAGAAGGTAGAAAAATGCCTGGAAGATGGTGTCCGCCTTCCTATGTTGGACACAAAACAGCTTCAGAGTGAAAACGAAAGCCTCAAAGAGAAAAATGAGAAAGCTAGCAAGGTACATTCATTAAACTGGGATGATCTGCCTGTGTCTGAAGAGCTCTTTTTGCTATTGATGTTTGCTGTTACTATATTGTCAACCTGTTGTTGTGTCTCCCTGCCCCAATATATGTTTCCAACAGCAGCCAGTGAAGCACTGGCAGGTGCCCCTGGGTGGCAGTAAAGATGGGAGGATAAAATACCCCCAGAAATAGTAATGTACAGAGTCAGACCATTGGCCCATCTAGCTCAGTATTCTCCACACCCGGGGGGCGGGAGGTTGCAGTTGAGGTCAGGCACATGTAATTCTGCAGTTGCTGATTGACTACTTGCCCCCACTAAGCAGTTGTGCACTTAGGCAGTGCAGACCAAGACACCCTCTGTCTCACATTTCTGAGCATGTTTTCCCCTACCCCATAACTGCATCATAAGGCTTTTCTTGTTACTAATTTCATTCCTGATCTTGCAACATCCTAAGTTGTTGTGTTTTTTATAGCACTGTGTGTCCTTTGCGTCCATTCCCAAGCTTACAACAAATTAGATACCTTGACCTCACAAAAATTTGACAGATACATCAGAGATACAAAGAGCATTTTTGTGTGTTCTTCTCCTAACAGGTCATAGACAATCAACAGAATCAGATTGCCGAGATGACTTTAGAGATTCAGGTAATGAATTGTGTTTTTCAGGCGTTTAACCTTAGCCTTACTAGTGATGAAGATGCATCCTCTCCATGAAAAGAAGGGTTGGCCTTAGGAGCTTCACGAGACAGCAGTAATCTATAATATTACACTGTTTAATTGTAGTTGTGCTTTTATTTGTAATCTGCTTTGGGTTCCCAAGACAGAATGGCTTCATATAAATACTCTGCATACTTGAATGATGCCACAACCTTCACATAAACATAATGCAGGGAAGAAGAAATGCATGACAAGAATTAAAGCTGAAGTCTAGGGCTAGGCAATGTTAGGTTTTCAACACTGCAATCTGGTGATACACTGCAATGTTGAAAGGGTGGAATAAGCTGCATTGGCCCCAGCCCTGCCAGGCACCGGAGTGAAACTGTCACCACTGCTGCCGAGGTGGTTTCATCCTGGGGCCAGAGCCGATGCAGCTAGAGGGGTGGGCTCCCAGATCCAGGAGAAAAGATGCAGCCCACCCTCCTGGACGAAGGCAGTTGGACAGCGGTGGGTGTCAGGCCGCATTCTCAGGGCTCCCTCTGCTTTCGCACAGGTGGGCTACCTATCTATCCCATGTGAAGGCAGCAGTGGATGAGGCCACCACAGGAATGCTCCATCGGTGTGGCTTCAACCCCCTCCTTCCGCCTTGGCAGCTGCCTGTGAGAGGTTGGGGGGGGGTTGATCAGCTGAGAAGCAGGCTGCCTTCAATTGCCCACTTCTTAGCTATTCAAGCCCCTGTGAGACTTTGTTAAATTGCTTAACTGAGTGGAGCAGTTTAAAGAAGCCGTCTGCTGGTGGTATGAGAGCCAGAGGGCTGTTTCACCCAGCGGTATATTGCAGGTGAAACAGCAGTCGCTCCTGAGTCTCTCTGGAGGCAGGGGGACCCGGGAGCAGCTGCTGTTTCACCCGCGATATATCGCTGAGTGAACAGTCATTGCTGTCTGGCCCTCATACCGGTCCTGGGTGATACATTGCCCAGGCCTGTCTGGCGCTTGCTTGTTTCAGCCCCCTTTAAAACGCAGGCAGAATCATGTGCACATAGGAAGCATTTCTTCGCCACTGGAGCCCATGGGCCTGCTGCCCTCATCCAGCTGTCAAAACAAGCTGAGGCAGCAGAAGCAGTACACCCCGTTCTCCCTTATTCATACCACAAAACCATCAAGAGAGCTTCGTAATATCAGCACAAAAATTATGTATGAACACTACAAACTGAACAAAATAATAGGGGGGGGGTTTACTGGGTTGTTGTTTTATTTTGATTGTGTATATATATTGTGTTATGTTGATCTTGTTCTGTGAACCGCCCTGAGACCTCCGGTTATAGGGTGGCATACAAATTCTATAAATAATAAAGGCAAAGTGTGGATTAACCTTCAGACAAGACAGGCATGCATGCAAAATATGTTAGTATGATCAAGTTTTGATAAGACAAGTGATTTTTAAAACCAAACGATAGCATATGTGAGCAGGTCTTTAATTAATAATCTACAAACTGTTTAATGGAAGCATTATAAAATGCAACAAGGTTAGAAATATTACTTTTAAAATTAAGAAAAAACCAACGTAGAGAAGCTGTCTGGTGATTGACCATGTCCCAAAAGATTTATTCAGAAATTACACAAACACTAAAGTTCCTTGAACAATTGTTTGGATGTGATTTCTTTGGATTATTTCAGAGGTTCAGCTCATCTGAAAATGGCTCCTTTGCACAGCTGAAACATGCACACTGATAGGAGACTAGGCCTGGGTGACATATCACCCAGGACTGGTATGAGGGGCAGAGCACGATGGCAGCTTTATCTGACAGTATATCGCAGGTGAAACTGCCACTGCTCCTGAGTCCCTCTGCTGCCTGGGCAGCTGGTAGCAGAGGGACTTGTGAGTGGCGGTGGTTTCACCTGTGATATACCACCATTACGCTCTACCCCTCATACTGCAGAGGGAGGAGCAAGCTGCATCAAAAGCTGATACAACTTGTTCATTTCTTGGCTTCTTTAAACTGCTCTGCTGAGGCACACTCCTTAGAAAACAGTTTAGCAGAGCTGGCGGGGGGGCTCTCTTAAACTGCTCCTGCCCCCCCCCCCCAGTTGAGGAACCCCAATACCTCATGCATGAGCTGGGAACAAGCTTTGCCATCCCCCCAGCCCCCCAGTACACTGGGGTGAAACTGCCTTGCGGGGCTGGGGCCAATGCAGCTTGTTGTTTCAACATCACAGTGCACCAGAGTGTGATGTTTAACTTGTGATACATCGCCCAGCCCTGTATGAGACCAATTTAAACATTCAGCTGGTTGTTCTAAAAAAAATGTACCTGTGTGACTCAGGTTGGAGTTGCTTCATTAGTAGGAACAGTACTTCAACAGTCTTCTTGGAGTCAGTTGGAAAGAGTAAGATGTCATCAACGTATTGATGATACTGAAGTCCAAATCCCAAAATCATGTCTCCCAGCGGTTTCATATGGATGTTGATCAGCATAGTGGAAGATGGATCCCCTTGTGGACACCATAGGCTAATGTTCAAGATGCAAAACAGAAGTCTATTAGTACTGTCCTAAGAAATTCTCCTGCCAAAAGGATGAGAGCATGGCAAAGCAAGACCCATCTGAGCCAGGCAGCCCATACAATGGCCAGTGGTACTGAAGGTGATTGAAATGTCCAGCAGAAGCAAAAGGAATGCATTCCTCCTGTCTGGTTTCCAACAGAGGTTGTCCAGTAGAACAGCCAAGACACACTGTATCCTGTAATTAAGATTGAAGCCAAATGAAAAAAGGATCCATTTCAACCAGGAAACCCTACATATCTGATTTATGTGAAGTTATCCGTGCATAACATCGCATAGATAAGTTTTCTGTACACGTTCCACCTTACTTTTAGATTGAACTTTGTAATTCTATGATATGATTGTAGATCTTTATTAAATGCCAGATAATTAGTTTGATCTTGTAGTTAATAAGGCATGTCCCATAAAGTATATTCCCAAAATGCCACTGTATGTTACAGTAACGTGTGAAATCCCTCCCAAGCATTGCCTTTTGCTAATCTGAAACATAAAACTTGAACATACTTTCCCAAGACATGGTATCCTGTAGCAGAGTAATATCAGAGCACAAGTCTAAACTCCAATTTTATTCAGAGGGAATTTATTGCAGTCAATTGGAAATGGATGCTAGGCTTTGCTTAAGGATGCAGTCATCAGAGTATATGGGTAAACCTCAGCACACAATAATACAGCATGCTTGGATGGAGAGTAACATAAAGTAGGGAAAATCCCCTTTGAAAGCTTTACAAGAGGAGAATGAGTTGGAACTTGTCATCCTTTGCAGCTTAACTTTTATTAATGCCTAGAGTACAACAATTTGAACACTCTAGATTCCAGCCAAATAAAACCAGCAAAGCACAAGCATGGACATATGTGATATTGCAGTTGACTAACCAACACGTTGAGCAGAAGAAAAAAATAACTTCTGTCAATCTATAAAAGTAGGAACGGTTATATTACATGGATGCATTTCTCAAAACCTAGCAATTGCATACTAAACATCAAGTCAGCACTTCATGCAAAGTAGGAGTGATGTTTAGCTGTTTTTAAAAGTTATTTATATTATTTGTGGGTTATATAAATATCAAGAAATGGCCAGTTTGCTGAATGATGAGAAGAGGAGCAGGGTTGTGGGAAAGAACCTGAATAGCTAAACTGACAGTGGTAGGCAAACAAGCACCAGAAGCAAGCAGGATATGTTGAGAGGAAATTGTGGGCAGGGAGGGACAGCATGAAACTAAGGGGAAAGAGGGACCTTGGTCTAGAAGCAAATCAGTTCCTCTTTCCTTTTCCAAGGGCTGTTGAGGTCAGGGGATCCGCAATACTCCAGCCATGGCTCATGGCACTGCAGCATGTAGGGATGGGAAGTCCTAACCATGGTTGACTTGAGTCTCTTGGGACCTAAACTAATTGCTGCTCAGCTCTCAGAGACTATGACACAATTAATTCACAGCCAGGAAAGATTGTGTCCCCACCCCTCCCCAATATCTGAAAGTGTTAAAAGCCAGAAACTGAACTGTAGAATTGGTAGCTGTATTTCTGTCCCATGGTGTGAAGCTTTGCTGTATTTTAAATAATGGGAAACTAAACTTGAAAAGAATTCCATCCTGCTAGTCATGGATTAAATTAGCATAAATTTGACACTTTGTGGTTAAGATATGTAATAAAAAAAGGAAGAAAGTTTGGAACAGATTGTGTTGAACAATAATTTGAGACACAGTGCAGAAAAAGTCTATTTAAAATTCACTGGTGGTATTTTTCCACCTAATTTGAACCTCTCAAAAAGTATGATTTGGACAGATGAGTGGATCTTTTGTCTTCTGAGATTTTCAGTCCTGGATTTCAAGAGATGATTGATAGATCACACACACACACGACTGCTGCAAATGTGAGGGAGAAGTGCTCTTCGTCAGACAAACCCTTTACCTGCCAGGTGTCCAGGGGGCTTTGCAAACTAAGCCCACTCTTGGACACCTTTGGGGATTTCAGAGGCTGCCCTGGTTCCTTTGAGCACTGCAGAAGTAAAAACTGAGGGTGGGAGTGGAAAGCTGACCCGCCATGAAGGACCATCTGGCCCTAAAGGATCCTCTATGGGTAATGGACCTCCAGTGCTTGACTGAGGGGACCTCTTGCTCCCCATAATTCAGGTAAAGAACAGTTTCAGGTTAAGAACGGACCTCCGGAACGAATCACAGTGTACAGTGTACTGTAATTCATTCTGGAGGTCCGTTCTTAACCTGAAGCACCACTTTAGCTAATGGGGCCTCCCGCTGCTGCTGCGCCACCGGAGCCCGATTTCTGTTCTCATCCTGAAGCAAAGTTCTTAACCCAAAGCACTATTTCTGGGTTAGTGGAGTCTGTAACCTGAAGGGTATGTAACCCGAGGTACTACTGTAAAAGTTAGATGTTAGTTGAGCCCAGTTCTTTTCTTTCCCTGTATTTGTTTGAAGGCATGTTTTGTGTAGCTATTACATAAGTAAAGCTAATGAGGTTCCTTGATAGGGTAGTATTAATGACAAATCACACAACTGTTACAGGATAAACACTCCCATCCATAGAAGCCAAGCAGTTCCCATTCTTATTCCCCTATGCTAAACACTGTAGAGGACTAAGTGAAACTCCTGGGTATCTAGCAGACCTTGGGGATATAGCTATATTGAATCCTTATTACAGGATGCGCATTCTCATGAACCAGGCCTCCAAGCATAATACGATTTAGCTTAGGCACACCACTAAAGTTCACTTGTTAGTGGTTATTTAAGTACATGCCTAGGTACATCCAATAAGTTTGTGGAAGGAAACTGGTTTTAAGATACTGGAGAGAGGGGGAGAGAGAGAGAGAGAGAGATTCTTTGGCTGTCGTTCACAAGAGAAGCAGAAGCCTCACTGCTGTACATAGAACAAGGAATCTGCCTCACACCATTGTGTGCAAGTCACAACATTGGTCCATCTAACTCAATATTATCTACACTGACTGGCAGCAGTGCTCCAGCATTCCTGACATTCCCAGCCCACCTAGAGAAGCTGGGGATTAAACTTTTGGCCTTTTGCATGCAAGACCACTGAGCTATAGCCCTTCCTGAGCAGTCACTAAAGCTCTTACATCCCCTGCCTCTCTATCCCTTAGAAGTAAAGGCAAAGGGCTACTTTTGCAGCCACTGCTGGTTCTGCCCCAGCATTATTGAGCATTGGCTGAAGCTGAAATGCTCCCCCCTCCATCTTCCCCACAAGAAAAGTTGTGGGGACTTTTTTTGCTGCTGAATAAGATGCATCAGCATCTGCCTCCATGAAGCCAGCCGAGGACAGGAATCCAGTAGATCAAATTTTTAGACTTGGCAGGGAAGGCCCCAAAATTGCACACCTTAGTCTAAATGACCTTCGCAGCTCCAGAGACTGGTCAGCACAATAGCCAGCATAAATTTGCCTAAAGTGCTCCTAGAAGACTGAAGTTACAAGCAGAAGCAAATGTAACTGACAGTGTTTGAGCTATAGGCTTATTGGACTACATGCTTTAAGGTGATTTTCTCTTTTTTTGCCCCCTAGTCTATGCAAGATAAGCTTTTGCAAGGAAAAGTGACAATTCAAAAACAGAAAAGTGAACTTGAAGAAAAGGATAAGAGTGTACAGCAGTTACAAAAGACGCTACTTGAAGTAAGTTTTTGAGATCGCATCTTTTGAGCCAGTTGTCTACCATGTCACCATTTTGTTCTATTCTATAAATACATCACAAAATTGCATTCCTGAGAAGGGATGAGGCGTAACAATACGAGAAACAATAATTTCTCTTAAAGATAAGAAACTCTGGACACTACAAGGTAAGTGGTGATATTCTCGGTATAACAATCGTTGCCACAAACAGCTGATCTGTCACTTGAAGGAGAAATACTGTGTCTGGATATGGTGTTCACATTCCAGTCCTAACAGGTGATTGGCACTGTCCTCACTGATCACTAGTCTGGTGATGGAGAAGGACCACCAGTTGCTTACCATAAGATGAAGGATACAAGGGCTCGCAGCTCATGTAGCAGCAACAGCCTTTTTACACATTTAGGCTAGGAACCAAAAAACTGGAGAGATAGTCCTGCTTCTTCACAGAGGAGTTATGTTTCCCACACCACAGGACTATATGGCAACTCACTTTTAGAGGGGGGCAGTTTATGATATAGCATTGTGTGTTGCTGCTGGAGGGGAGAGGGAATGTCAGAAATTCCACTAATAAGCCAAATCTTTGGGTGTACCCAGTGTCACTCTTTGAATCCCAGTAATAGACTTTATCCAGAAATGGAATCTACATCTAAAAATATGACCCTGTGCACACTTTTCTGGATCAGGATGAGTTGTTTATAAAGTTTAACTAATGAAGGCTTTTCTATATTTTATATCCTATAGCAAGCAAGTATTGTCATCTTGATCTTTTGGAATGCATACTTAAGACTTTGATATGAATTGAACCTATACTAGAAACTTACATTTCAAGATGAAATGCTAAGGCAACTTATCAGTTTAAACATTGGGATTGTGAGACTTATCCTGACCCCATAATGCGGTTTTTTTTGGTTTTTGTTTTTTTGTGGTGAAGGGAAGATGCATCATGTGCAGTTAATTGTTTGTCATTCCCTGTCTAGGGTAATAAAACATATTTTGTCATTTATTGAATTGTGTGCATGATTGAGAAATCTTCTGGGAATATTCCTTAAAATGTATATTGTAAACATGCCTTGCTGGATTAAATAAAAGTCTTCCGAGTCCAGCCTTCTGTTTCCAACAGCCATTTTCAAGATGCCTTTAGACATTCACAAGCAGAATTTAATGGTGATGAGCATTCTTTATTGCTTTCCCACACCATTTCCTTTTCAGAGATAGACTGGCTCTGAAGACAGAGTTCATTTTCATTAAAATGGACAACAGCTTCCGAAATAACTTATGCCTGTTATTTATATATTTTTTCTAATAAACAGAACCAGTGAATAAATGTCTGCATTTTTTATTTTCTATCTCCCCAATTAAGAACCAAAGATTTATGGAAGAAAATGCATCTTTGAGGGAACAGATTCATCAGATGGAGCTGTCCAGACAGCCGGCGGCTGAAAAACTACCTGTGGCCGATCAGTTATTCAAGGAAATGTCTCACTGTTTATTTGACTTGAAAGCACTTTGCAGTATTCTTACCCACAGAGCTCAGGGCAAGGAGCCTAACCTGTCCTTACTGCTGGGAATCAGATGTAAGTGATTTGAACAATGAGAAGACATATCTGTACAAGTAAAATCCAGGAATTTGGCCAGGGAGAAAGAGCAAGTTTGCGGGGGGTGACTTGTACTTTATAGTTATAATGTTGACAACCAAACAGAAACCTTCTGGTTTGGCATTTAGTAGCCACAAGATTTTTTAAAAATTGCTTCTTACCTACCCAAGATTAGAACTTACTGTAACAGTAAAATAAAACAAGACAGGTTACATTTATGGACGGTAAAAAGAATGCAGGAATTATTAGACTTTTCTGTACTTCCAGAATCTGTGGGAAGGCGTATTACAATGGTTGTCTCCTTATAGCTCCCCTACAAGCCGCCTTCCTGCCCTTATTTTCTGTCTCAGTACTAGTCTTGCTTGGCTCACTTGTTGATGGCCTTCTGCCAACAGGCAACCCCTTTTAATTTACACAGATGTTTGGCCTACTGGTCTGGTTTTGTTTGCTCTGCTGCTCTGTATTTCAACCTGCATTCCTAATTAGTTATATTTTAAACTTGCTGTTATTTTTTGTCTGCTCTTATGTGATTTTTATATCGCTTGTTTGTTTGTGAATTAGTTGGGGGGGGGGGTTGGCCACCTTGTACATTTTTTATGGAAGGGCGGGGTGTAAATTTAACACATACATAAATAATAAAATAGAGGAAGGTTGGTGGTGACTAGCAATGGATACAGTGAACAGCTCTGCAAAAATAAGGTAACGTCCAGTTCCGTTTACACCAGCAATTCAAGAAATCAGATTCATACATCATGATTATTATTCCATTCACCATTATACACTGCAACACACTGGAGCTAAAATCGCTTCGGAAATATGCACGTGAGCCTTAACTCATAGCCTCACCTACTATTGCCAATTAAAGCTTACGGCCCTTGTAAAAACTGTACAGCAGTGTAATAATGATGATGATGATGATGTATGCAAAGCAGCTCATCTCAAAGAAAGCAACAGATATTGTAAGAGCAACTGTGTAGGCTAAATGCTGGCATTCTACATTGGTGAGCTAAAAACAGTGCATGGAAAACTGCTTTTCAGAAGCTGATCCTCTTATTTGCTTGAGCCCCTTGTAGCTTTTCAACAGCATACCCAATGTGCATAACACTCTCTGTGGCCTCTAAGTGTTCAGGTGTCGTGTCCCACCTGCACAACTGCAAATGGGACTTACCCTTATACGCACACAACCAAGAATCTGCTAGAGGGTTGGGGGACCCTCTCAAGCAGATTGGTTGGGTGGCTGTGAGGAAGGGGGGTGCCTTTGCATCTGTCGGCGCAACATTGATTCTGACCCACATCTGAAGTAGAGTAAACCTTGTCCTGAAGTGGGATACTTCACATTTAGAGCAGCAGCATTGTTAATTCGGGGGGGGGGGGGGAGGAGAAATATTAACCAAAATCACTCTCTGAATGTTTCCATTCTTGTTGCATTGTTGGCAAGAAACAAATATAAAAAAACCCCTTTTCTTCCACATTTGTGGAAGGGAAAGTGCCACATTTTCATTTTCATACTTTCTTTTCAATGCACCAAAACAAACATTGGCTGGAATATTTGAATCAAAGTTAGGTGTGTTGACTGTGTGTTTACCTAAGCTGTCTTGTCTTTTTATTATAATTTCAGCAATGAGCTGCTCATCTGAAGATGAGAATTACCACAGCACAGAAACTCTCTCAAAGAAACTCTTAGAGGTGTGTCAGTTACGAAAAGATATTGATGAATTGAGAACTATAATATCAGACTGCTATGCTCAAGACATGGGAGAAAATTGCATTACACAGTGATAAAAGGTTTGGCTCACAGCAACAGTGACTTAAGTTATTAAATGCTGCTCTGGTTTTAGTTCCTTGTGTTTATGTTAAGGAGCCATACTGGAAGACATGCTCCGTGTGCCAGATCAAAGGGTTTCAAGCGTTTGCATGTAAGTTCATGCCGGTGAAGCAGTCGTCACTTGAAGAGAACGGGACGTGCTGCACGAGAGATCTGATTTCTTCAAAACTACTGAATGTAGGTCAAAGCTGTGAAGAATGTGTTTCTGTTGGAAATGTTGGATTTTGTTTCCTCTGACATGGTCTGTAAAAGCATCCATATTGTCTTCTGGAGTCAAAAAACTTAAGTGTCAGAAGAAGGCACTACAGTTACTGCTGTATCATCCCCCCCCCCCCCTTCAGCAAAGCTTTAGGGTACAAGATCAGGATTGAGAATTTTACTAGGGGGGGGGGGAGAGTTTTAAGTGCCCTGCCGTGTGTAGGTATTAAAACTGGATGATGACATGGAGGCTCCTTAGAAGGACTGTTTGAGGGCAGGCACACACAAAGGTAGCCTGCCTACCTTGCAATGTTTGCCATCTCAGCTTGGTAAAGGTCATTTTACTTAGCAATTGATGTCCATTGATCATCAGTGTTCCTCTTAGACAAAGCAGCACATAAGCTCCTATATTTTCAATAAAGCATAAGAAGTTCAGGCCTGAGAGTTTAACTGTCATCCTGTGAGCCTCTTCTGCACTATATTAGTGTGGAAACTTTGCTGTCAATTAAGTTCATTTGTGACCTGGGTGCATTATACATGGATGGCTAACCTTCCACTGCCCCATTCTTGGGACCTGACCTGGACATACACACCACAAGCATTTTTCCTGACCCCTCAGGACCCCATTGATTTTGGCAGCATGTGGAAAAAGCCAAAATTAAAATAGTCACCTCGCTGGAGTGGGCTCCAACCAGTACCTTGATGGGGATGCAAATTAGCCTCTCCTTGATACCAAATAGTTCATCTTCGTGGATCATGTGAGGCGGGGAGGCTGCATGTGTGCCTGTACATCTGGGCTTCATGTGTATGCCCAAGAGTGTGATATGGTCACCCCCAGAGGGTTGGCCAAGGGTTAACACAGTCATTCAACCCAAAAGGTTAGCCACCCCAGCATAAAGGCTAGAAAGGGTTTTTTTAACACACACAGAAAGAGCAGGAGAATATTGCATCCTTATAATCAATACCTAATTACTTTAAATTTCTCCAGGAGCTCACTCCAGCACCCAGGAAGCTTAAAAGCTAAAAGAAACATGTTTAATTCATGTGTTCTGAAAGTCATTGTTCCTGGTGGATAGTTACAATAGGAGTGCTCTAGAATTAGGAAGCTATGTACCCAAAATCACTTGGTAATCCAGACTGCTCTATTTTGCTGTGTTAAAGTATACATATCCTTTCTGCCAAGTCAAGCCTGCTGTCACTTTATTCTGACAATCAATTATATAAAGCAACGAAGTGCTTCCTTTTGAAAGAGAAAGGAAAAAAGAGAATAAGGTACGTTTTGCTTATTTATGACAATTGGCCCTGATGTGCAGAAAGCTATAGACTGGTCTTGCCAACTGTCATAGCTAAAAGTGAGCAAGAGCTTCTTTTGAAAAGGTTGCCATTTTCAGTTTTATATGTTATGTCTCCATTTTACATTGTTGGTTTATGTTGAAATACCATTTGCATATGATAGTACTTATTTCAAAAAAAGAAAAACCTATTCTAGTCATTTTTTTCCAGAGTTATATTTATTTAAATTGGTGTTTCTTGATCAACACTGTCCTGACTTCTGTCTGTGGAAATTTATTTTAGTATTTATCTTAACTACTGTTCAGTGTTTTCAAATGGAGATTTGTAAGTATTATCTTGAAACAACTTTGTAAGCATGAAAGTACTTAGTCCTCCGTCCTTACAACATAAAACAAATTGCTTGAATTTAAAATACTAACAACTGCAAACCCCACTACAGTTATTAGAAAGTAGGTCTAATTAGGTGGTATTGTACTCAAGTTAAGAATTGCTTTGTTTGTTTCTATGCAGATGAGGGCATGAATGGTGAAAAATAATTCTAATCAATTTACTTTCACGCCAGGAAGCAACTGAAAGTGTGATAAGACACTGACTCAATGTGCTATGCTGTAGAGATGTCTTAAAGATGACTTGATGGTTAAAGTATTTTTTCACTGTTGCATCTTCTGTTTTATAAACAGAACTTTGCCATAAATTTGAGACTACAGCATCACCATAGACCAAGAAAAAATATTTAAGAGACTTAAAATAGAACTAATGGGCAGGAATCAACTAATCAAGTCTGTCAGCAAAAACCCTGTGCAAGGTCTTCTTCTGCTTGTGCAACAGGACTTCCCCTCATTCCTCCCCCTGTGTGCCTCCCAAAACGGGCTCTAGGGGTTGGGAGAAACCCAGAGTGTGGTGGTAGGAGAGGCAAATTGTTCTATCTAACGGAAATGCTTGCCCTGACAGAATGATCACCTTACCACGACATTGAATTCCTCCCATTGTCCGTAAACAGTATAGTTTTGGGACAAAGAAACTGAAGAAGTTATTTAATTTTTACATTCGTTGTAAATTAGGCAATATAAACTTCATATAAATTAAGTCCTTACCATCATCTACTCATTACCTTCATTACTTGTGGAAGATAACCCAGTTAGAGAGACAGTGAAGCTTTGCAAAGCACTTAGGAACAAGACTCTGCCAAAAGTTTGGCCACAAAAATTTAGGCATTGAGGGACAGAATGCTCACAGCTGTCCTGACTTCATATTATTCTATCTTTTGCATACTATTTACACTTTCTTATTTCCTTGGACTGCAGCCCTGGTGTCCTTTTAAAAAAAAGACATGGGGCTCTTTCTGAGATAATCACAGTCAGTCAGAGTTCACATAGGCAGTATGATAATGCCATCATGAAGCCAAATCGGAGTGAAAAGCATGATTCCTGCCGTCACTTGAACAGGCAAACATTTCCGCCTTGTTATGCAGCACCCATTGAAAATCACCAAAATAGAGGGAGTTTTTCTGTGCAACGTTCTCTCTGACACTCAGTATTTTTTTAGCCTTGCTCTAGGACTTATTTGACCTCCTTGTTTGTTATCTATAAACTTATTTATTTCAGTTAATGTTGTCCCCTCCCAATTCATTTAAATGAAATGTTGAAATAGTGTGTTTTTTAAAAGCTTGTTTGCATAAGCAAGTTTTTAGAGCCCTTGGCTTTTTTTAAAAAAAGACTGATATTCTTCTTTGGAAATGGAAAGCTGAACAACAAGAATATTCTCTAAATATGCTGAAGTGGAGTTACTATTTTAAAAACCTCATAAAGGGGAATAATTAAGTAATTGAGTAATGGAAGAAATTACTGCATCTTAATTTGTACGTAGGTATACGTGTAACCCTTGAAGAAGCTCAACATTTGCTCAGCAATTTTCTAAGAATAAAGCCCATGTTCTGCAGCAACTTTGGGCATTCTTCCAGAGTCCTTTTGAGACTTCTCCACATGTTCAGTGAAAGCATGAGGGTAGCAGGATCATGTCACTGGCCACAACCCCCTCAGCAGCTGCATGCTTGGGCAGGAGTGTGAAGGGGAGCAGCACATGTACTTACTGGCCATGGCTCCTCCTCTCCTGAAGGCCTTCACAGTTTTCAGTTGTAAACAAATAGGCCCCTTTCATGCTACTATCAAATGCACAGTGCAAGGGAGTGTGACTACTAGCACTTGCAGTTCAGCTACTCAACCACCCTTTCTGAACATACCCAGTGCATATGAAGATGATCTTGTTTTGCTGACATGAACTCATCTTTTAAGCACTGGATGTGGTGATACCATAAACAGTAGCCACTGTTACACACAACTGCTAGAATCTAGAAGGACACCTGCATTTGGAAGGAAACTTCCACTTACTGATGACAGGCTTCTCTTGTCTCAGTCATGGTTAAAGAATGAAAGGAGGTGGTAGCCAAAGACGGAAATGCCATGGGCAAAATTTATGTGAGCCATAAGGACACAGTATTATATTATTTGAACTAATGTTATAATGCAAGGCCTGCTGTTTAAGTAGCTAAAGAGCCCATCGGTTTACAATGCCATTTTAAAAAAATAGGTAAGATATGCATGGGTATTTTCAGCAAAAAATAGTTGGTCCCGTTCAACGTATTTTATGTGAAGCTAACTAATACTAGCTTTTAAGAGAAGTGGTTAAAAATGGCATTACTGAGTAGGCTGATTTAGTCATGACAACCTTTTGCCACAGATATGAGAGACAATCCCAAGGGCTGAACAATATATTATGAATGAATGAAAGCTGCAGTTTTATCTATTAGAAAACATGAAAAGAAATGTACAAGCAATTTTCATATTTCAGGTTGTATTTCTATAATTGTGTAGATGGCATTTTGTAGTAACTACTGTAATTCAAGAATGTATTTCAAAAAGGAACTTGGAAAATTGTTTTTGGATATAACTAATGCTATTATTTATATGCCATATAAAATTTGTAGCGTCATATTTAGGTCAGTTCAAAATGGTTATGTAAACTTGACTTTAATGTCCAGTTAGGCCGCTTGTATATGATCCTATGCACACTTGGAAGTAAGCCGTAACAGTAAGCCCCAAATCACCAAGATTACCTAATTAAATGTGTTTAGGATTAGGTATTAAACCTTCAGCTTTAGGTGTGTAGATTTAGAAGCACAGCAGATCTGAATTTCAGTTAATTAGGTTGCCACAGACACCAACTCTGGATAGAGATTTCTTTTAAAAACATAACAAAATTAGCTATATGAACCAAAGTTATTTCTCTCTCTCATTATTTTTGGTTTTCACTTTTGTGGGGAAAATGGAGAGGAATTATTTATCGCCAGATTCTGGAATGAGAGAGAAGAAATGCAAGGCAAAGTATCCATTTTGATTTGCCTGAAACCTAAGCTGGGGCTAAATTCACTCAATTACAGAAAACCAAATTTGTCATTCAATAATGCCTCTGTAAATCCGCTTGTATATTTGGTATATCTCTCTGCATGAAAGAGATTTTACACAATATTCTGGATGTGGATGCCATTTCATCCAAAGTGGAAGGTAAGGTTACTACTTTAGAAAAAGCCAGTGGATATTTAAAAAAAGGGGAGTTAACAAATCAAACACACCAATAGCTTATTCAATAGTTCTATTAATTCCACTTCTGTGTACCTTTGTGCCTTTTATTTTAGCTGATAGCTTAATAATAATCTAATTTTTTGAAGTTATGAGAGTATCAAGTTGTTGCACTTTGTTTCCTCTGCTTATTAGTATTATTTTTTAGCTTGTAGGCTTGTGAAAAATAACTTTCATAAATAGAAATATTTTCTAAAAGCTGTGGGTCAATATTTGAGAAGGCAGTCTGATCTTTATTTTCCAGCTTTTCTGTATATGAAGAACATTAAACAGAATGTATTAATTTTGTATATATTAGGTATAGTACATCATTGATAATCAGTGGAGAAGGCAAGGGAAAAGGGGCTATCTTTAAAAGCACAGCAGATATGTACTGGATCAGTCTCCCAAGACTGGTAGTTTTTCAAAATTGGGTTCAGTTTTTGAACCACTCAGAATACCTCGTGTAAATAGAGTTGTCATGACTTAAATCGAAATGCATCCAGTGTTGTTGTTTTTATTTTATTTTTAAAGAGCCACTGGTTGGCTCATGTCTTCAGGCCTGTCATTCTTGCCTCTTTTTGTAACTTTTTTTTTAGTAGAGTTTACAGCTAGAATTTTGAATGCCAAAGTTCTATTTATTAAATAATAAAAGTTTTCATTGTTAATTACTAGTATTTTTCCACTCAATTTGTTTGATGTTTGGATTTGTATCTACAGAGCAAAAATAAATTTTGTTACAAAATCTAGACTTTTTGTTTTGTTTTCAGTTTACATTGTGCTTAAATATACCAGCTTTGGGAAATGTGTCATCTGTACATTCTGCATTCCTGTGTACACTTGCTGGAGGGTGAGCACGGCTGAATATGGACTTTCCTCCCATGTGAACCTCACTAGCCTCATGCTATGAAGGGGGAGGGATATGAAGAATGCCAGTTAAATAGAATTGTGCTTGATCTAGGTTCTCCTATCTACATGGAGCCATTTCCTCTATATGTGAATGGGGAATCCTTATAGAAGGAAGCTGTGTCTTTCTGAATGATCACAATAGATTTCTGGATCACATATAATTATGCTACCTATGTCCCATCAAATAACTCTACAGGCAAAGACTATGCTTTGTTAACCATGTTAGAAATCATGAATTTCAAACAGTTAACTTGTGAGGGACAGAAATGATTTTATGAGACCACCTACAGTTTCCTTCATGTGCAAACAAAATAAAAAAAAATTCCTTCCAGTAGCACCTTAGAGACCAACTAAGTTAGTTATTGGTATGAGCTTTCGTGTGCATGCACACTTCTTCAGATACAAGATACGCATACAGCTCTGCATCATGTGCTAGTGTAATGTTTGAAACAAGCCAACTGCAAACAATATGTTATCATGGTGGCCAGGTTATGCAAGCTGTAGTTTACCATTGACTACAGTTTCTGGTTAATAGAAATCTGAAGCAAAAGCTTCCAGTCTCTTCACAACTCTACCAGAGGAGGAGAGGGAGAAGTGTTCAAAGTCAAGACTAGGGCTGGGCAATATATCAATATATACTGTCTTATATCAATATTAAGAGCAAATTGTGATAACCGTTTTTAAAAAATTACCTGGCAATATATCATGAACCTTGTGTGCGTTTGTGTGCGATAGTAAAAAAGCATGATATTGCAAAAATTGGGAAGCCGGTTCTGCTTCCTGTCCTGTGCTGCCAATGCTATTGCTAACTCTGCCTCAGCAGCTCTTCCGTGCCTCCTGCAGCAGCAGCAGCAGGCTGACGCAAAAAGTGCACTGCAGGGTAACTCCCTGCCTTAGCTCTCCATCTCCTCTGCCTCCTCAGCGGCAGGCAAAAATGGTCCTTGGAGATACCGTGTGTGTGCGCATGCATGCAGCCTAAGTTCGCCTGAGCGCTCCATCTCCTGAGCAGGCAGAGCTCAGCAGCCTGCAAGCGGGAACTTCCCTCCATGCACTTGTACGCAATTGTCTCTGTGTCTGTGTGTCTCCCTCCTTATGCTCCTCCAGACCCTCTCCCTACCCTAGAACTCTTCTTAATTCTCCCCTTGCCCTTTTGCTTTCTCACACATTTGTTATTATTAATAACAGATTACTATATTAATGTTAATATATTCTCCAGAAATATGTAATGTTTCAGTTGAAGCACGCTATCATTGAGTAAATTTTCATATAATTAAATGCACCAAATTTTCCTTGCAAAAATATATATTTTTGTTTAATTTTTTTTATTCTGTAAATTCCTATCCGTTATTTCTGGTTAGGCCTGGGGTGTGTGTGTGTGTGTGTGTGTGTGTGTGTGTGTGTGTGTGTAGACACACACACACACAAATTCCCCTGGCGCTAAAAAGATACCATTTTGTTTAGAAATTTTTTGTTCTGTAAAAATTTATCCATTTCATTCTTTCTATTTTGGCTTCGTTTAGAAAAGAAAATTAACTAACAATCTAATAACTGGTGTTATAGGATGCACACATTCAACTAAGACTCAATAGTGAAATATATTTGAATAAAAGTGACAGTGAATGTGAATTGTCATTAATTTTTTAGGAAACATTCTCCCACCCTACCTTTGATAATTACTGAATTACTTCTACAGCTTTAATTTTAGAGAAAATGTGCTAATTTAAACATTATCAGTACAGTAGTACTATAACACAACAGTTTCACAATATGTTAAAGGTAAATAAAAATTTATCAGTTTTAGAGTTAGACCCGTAAGTAGTAGCAATTGCCAGGGCATTGCCACATTCACCTCTACATAGTTCCAGCCTTATTTCAAACATCGTGATATATCAAAATATTGCTATGTTCAGCTGGTAATATCTTGTGATATTGAAAACCAGATATCGCCCAGCCCCAGTCAAGACTTACTGCAGCTTGTTCTTGTTAGGGGAATGTCCAAACATGGCCACTTAAAAGATGCTGTAGATGGCACATTCATTTGTGTCAGGATTTGTACCACATTGTATCTTAAGACTGGGGGGTTACAGATTTGCTTCACAACTCTATATGAAAAATGACTGCAATCCCCTCCAAGACACACCCCATAGAATTATAGTGAGCTTCTCCAAACAAAGAATCAGAATGAAATAAAACACACCAATGAGGTTACACCTTGAAAGGCTAGATTTCTTAGGGCACAAGTTTCCACACACTACAGTCCACTTCAGCAGATGACATGTTAGCCCAGGGGTGACTAACCTTTTTTGGACCGAGGGTCACATTGAAAACAGGCCACATACCTTGATCATGTGTATACACATGGCTACATGCACATGTTAAACAATCACACAAACATTCAGCTTGGGGAAGCGGACAGGCAGACCCACACGTCTAGCCTGTGAAAAGGAAGAAGAGCAAGAGCAGCTTTCTAGCACTAGCTGTTTGCATTTTTAAAAATGCATGCATTAACTGCAAAGACATCTCTAGCATGTCTTGTCTGGCCCTAAAAGATGGGAGTTACAAGGTCCCATGGTTTGAACAACTGCCACACCTTTGAACTCGGTTGTTGCCACAAGCACAGCACTGTTTCTCAGCCAATACTACTGGCCTACCTTCCAAAGCTGTTGTATGGTTTAGTGGAGGTGAAGGTACTTTGTATGGGGTAAAGCATCCTATAAATCCTAAGTCATAGAAGTAATATTAAATGTTAGCCTGGATGTGAGGGAATGGCACAAGGGACCGAGCATGTCTGTACAGGCTGGGCCTTTCAGCTTTAATTTGTGAATATGTTTTAGCCCCTCGATCTTCTGATTTAAATATACTAATCCTGCAACCCTACAAAAATGTAGCTGGGTAGAATCCTCTCTATACTATGCATATACTCACTAGACAGAGAAAGACGAAAACTGCTAGAGCAAAGAAGGGCTGCATTGATAGTTCTGTTTAGCAACAACTTCATCCAGAAGATGTCACCAGAATACAAACCATGCTTAGTTGCTGCTCCTGCTGTGAGGAACACTAATGAAGGGATTTAAAATTAGAGGGTTTTAAATTAAAAAAGCTCTAAAGGGAACATAAAGTATCTCAACAATGTTATGTAAAAGCTGCCATTAATTAGAGCCAAGAGAACAAGCCCATGGGCCAGCCCAGCAAGACTGGTGGTATATTAATTAAACGGGTGTGAGAAGAGGAGGGTGCTACTCAATGCTTCCTGATTTAATGTTCAAAACAATCCGTCTTATAAAACAAGTTGAGGACACAGATTACTGGGTTCAAGCTGTATCCCACTGAAACTTTTGGTGGGACACAAAAGCTAATGAGCTAGGATATTATGTCACCCGTAAGGGCTCTGATTTGGGCCATACATTTGGTGCAGAATAGTTGCCCTTCCCCTCATTCTGTAGCTCTGCGTACATGAGAGCAATCCCCATGGGGATTCTATATAGCTCCTACAACTGGACACACTATCCCACTCCTCTCTAAGTCCTCTGTGCATAGGCTTATCTTCCAAAGAGTAGGAGCCATTCCCTCATGTGTACTTTTAGAGCAACCTCCCCCAAATTGGATCTCTCGTCCTCCACGACCATTTGCCATGCTGGCTGCAGCTGAAGGGAGTTGCGAGTTTAACAATCAGCCTGGATAACTCAGCTGCTTGCAGGTTCAATCCCTGTATGGGACAGCTGCATATTCCTGCACTGCAGGGGGTTAGACTAGACCAGGCATAGGCAAACTCGGCCCTCCAGATGTTTTGGGACTACAATTCCCATCATCGTTGACCCCTGGTCCTGCTAGCTAGGGATTATGGGAGTAGTAGTTCTAAAACATCTGGAGGGCTGAGTTTGCCTATGCCTGGACTAGATGGTCCTCATGATCCCTTCCAACTCTACAATTCTATGAACAGCTTGAGGGGCACCAGGTTGGGGAAGAGTGCTGTGCAGGAATAGGCTGGGTATCTGCATGAGCCATGGAAGGGCTTCCCTTGAGTATCAATAGATGTAACTTTGTACAGGGAGGGAATGAACAGGCCGAAAATCTCTCATTTACAGCACCTCTTCATAAATTTACCTACTTCCCCCTGCTAGGTGCCCATTCAGTTAAACCATCTATCGCTTATCATGCCACCACTGCACTGTCATTAGTCACGCATAAACTTACATGTTGCACAGAAATTATCTACGTCAGTTCTTTGCAGTTCATTCCAAGAATAACAGTTTGGTGTGCTTGCATTCCTTAACCAAATTTAATTGCTGTGATATTGCACCATATGCCAAATATCACATTTTCTACAACATAGAATTTTATTTATAAACAAAGATCAAAATGCAGGCAGCAAGACACACACACAACCCAGTAAAGGAATGAATAAACTCCCTCATTATAGCCCTTAGTATTTAGATCACATATTTGATATTGAATTAATCATGTGGATTATCATCTCTGATTGTACTTTACAATCAGTACATTTGAGTCGCCACTTTACTCTTTGAAAGCATGAGACAAACACTGTGCTCCAAAGCACCAACACATCCTGGACCCATTTCCTGTTCTACTAAGGAAGATTCATGTGGTGGTAAAAAGATTTCCCTCACACAGCGAACATCGAAATAATATGCCTGTGGCTGCCAGAACTACATTGGGGCCACACATAGTAAATTCAAGTTTTGGTAACCTAAAATGTGATGTGCCACAGCTTTGATGAACATGAAAATGGATACATTTCTGCAACAAACACCATGGTCCCTTGTAAGAATAAAACAAAAGTGAAGGTACCCTTATGTGGTATGAATACTGAATTTAAGCAATACAAAACTAGATGTTAATTCCGTTCAGTAACACCTATGACCACAAGAGTTCCTCTGAATCTTTACTTAATTGGGACAAGATTTATATGCCTGACATGATGCTATTTTATCAAGTATGACAACAGCAAAAGCAAAAAGGAGTCATTTCCAGACACTGATGGCAAATCCTTCCATTTGCACATTATCTTCTCTACAAATCCACCCAAAAATGATCACCGAATTCTGCCTGCAGTTTAGTGTTATTAGAATACAGCTTTCCTAGGCAAATTCTTTATCTAATGTGTCCCACACACAAACACAGTGTGTAACAGAAGATGTGACATTCCTGCTATATAGAGATGTTGGCATCCATCTGTTCTGAGACAATGGAGTGTGCCCCCGAGGGGTGAAGTCAAACAGCTGCGTTAGCAGCAATAAGTGGCTTGCCTGGGGCACAAGCCTGTGCAGTGTATATGGAGGTCCTGGGCTGCCCAGAGGACAAGACCACCCCCCACAGCCCTGCTGATGTGAGCAGGGCAAGGGGGAAACCGCTCAGACCCATGCCTAGAAAATGCAAAGGAAGCAAAAAAAACTCTGCTCAGATCCGTGCTTTTTAGGCACAGCACAAGTGGAAGTGTGGACAGGGCCCATGTCTAGGCATGTTTTTTTGTATTCACTGGAGCTTACTCCAAGGTAAGTTATGCCTAAGATTTCAGTCTTAGGGTTCTTGGTAGCCAGGTATCAAATTTTTAGTTCTTAAGACCATCAGAGGAAGTCCTTCTTGGTGTCCCACCTACAAGACAAGTAAACAGGTATGTGCAACAGAGAGGGCCTTTTCCAGTGGTGGCTACTGGACCTGGACCTGGAAGAGCAACTAGGCAAGGCCTCAGAGGTTGCAGAGGCAGGGCCAAGGGAGAGTTAAAAGGCATCACACTGAACTGTTAACAAGGGCCTCCATAAACTTCCAGCACAATGGGAAAAGATGATCCCTTCCTCCAGCTTTGTGACATAAGCGCTCCATTCCCCAAATACAATAGTAATATAACTTTAAAAATAAAATACAGACTCACATTTGGTGCACCAGTGCCCTGGGGTCTTGCTCCTTCACAGAAGCACCAATAATCCTTCCACCGGTCAAGCCATTAATAACAGAAGGGGGGAAGCTGCTTTGCTCACCTGGTGGCTGGGCTCTCAGCAAAATGGGGCTTTACCCACAATTCAGCAGCTGCTTTTCAAAGGAAAAGGTCTGGGCATGCTCAGATCAGAAGACTGATTCTAATTGGCTGCCAGTTTTCAGGGCTTGGGAGTAAAAAGGCAAGCAATTTGAGGAGTATTTTTCTCAGCTGCCTGCTAACACCTGTGACCTGATTAGCTTGATTGCCTATAACAGTGATGGCCAAATTTGGCCCTCCAGCTGTTTTGGGACTACAACTCCCATCATCCCTAGCTAACAGGACCAGTGGTCAGGGATGATGGGAACTGTAGTTCCAAAACAGCTGGAGGGCCAAGTTTGGCCATCTCTGGCCTATAAGGATACAAGTGAAGATATGGATCAGGTGCCCTATCAGTTGCTATGTGTATGTGTTTTTCTGCCTGAATTTGAATGGGAGGGATTTCCTGCCTAAAGCAATAGTTTTGGCTTGGATTGGTTGAGCAGTGGAACAAACTGCTTGGCTGATTGTCAGAAATAGCTACAACAGTTCTAATGGAAGGCTAGGGAGTGTGTAGGTAACAGAAAATAGTGTGGTTTTGGACAGCAGGCTATTTGGGGGAAAATTTGTAATTTTCCTCCTTTAAACCACACATGACTGGGCAGTGCCCCAGTCACTCTATTTGACCAGCTTTCACTGGCCTTTGTGAAAGGGGACACAAGTGGCCCTGTGGTATAAACCACTTGATTTACATCGCTTTTAACATTATTTTATGTATTTCAGGATTTATGCTCCCTGCTCTGAATGATGTGGTAATAGTAAAAAAAAGGTAAAGGTACCCCTGCCCGTACGGGCTAGTCTTGACAGACTCTAGGGTTGTGCGCCCATCTCACTCAAGAGGCCGAGGGCCAGCGCTGTCCGGAGACACTTCCGGGTCACGTGGCCAGCGTGACAAAGCTGCATCTGGCGAGCCAGAGCCGCACATGGAAACGCCCTTTACCTTCCCGCTAGTAAGCGGTCCCTATTTATCTACTTGCACCCGGGGGTGCTTTCGAACTGCTAGGTTGGCAGGCGCTGGGACCGAGCAACGGGAGCGCACCCCGCCGCGGGGATTCGAACCGCCGACCTTTCGATCGGCAAGCCCTAGGTGCTGAGGCTTTTACCCACAGCGCCACCCGCGTCCCAATGGTAATAGTAGTAGTAGTAGTAGTAGTAGTAATAATAATAATAATAATAATTTTTATTTATATCCTGCCCTCCCCAGCCAAAGCTGGGCTCAGGGCGGCTAACAACAATAAAATAAGACAATATAACAATATTTTACTGAGGAACTTAGGAAAGAAGTACTTGTTGTGTTTATTTAAAAAACATAAATGAATGAGCCCCATACACTGCATTCATTTTAGCTATAAAAATGAATAGGAATGCAAACAGGGGGACCACTCCTTGCTCACTGAATTATTTCCTTATTCATTTCTATTCAGATAAAAACTAGTCCAGAAGAAGCCTGCACAGAAAAGTTACAGCGAGTTAGGAAGAGCCAAGTTGTTTAGGCTGCGTCTGTGTCTTTCAAAAATTGCCTATAAAATAGCTACTCTCTCCCCAAACTGTTTGGAATTTGACAGGTATAATGCTGTGCCTGAGAATGCCATGCCCATTTGTATGGAAAACACAAGCTACAGACAGCAGAACACTAGTTGGTTTCCCTCTGAAGGCAATGGGATATGAAAAAGAAAGGGAATTATTAAAATGAATGAACTAGTTCTGAATAAATAATGAAATCAATCAACTGCAAAGAACTTAATAACAAAATTAAAAGAGAAACAAAAAAACCCTCCCCTTATATACATCTAGAAAGGAATGTGCAACAGCACAAGTGATGATGCTCCTAGCACAGTACTTTAGGCTTTCTGAGAAAACTATCATTTGTCTACAAGCCTCTCCCCCCTCCTGTAATGCCTTCCCTCTCTCTTAAGAAGTAGCTGGACTCAGGAGGGTCTGGTGCCAAAATCTGTACAGTTACTGGAGAACACCAGCTTTAGCAGCCATTAAATAAAATTTAAAAATTATTCCATTTCTATCCCGCTCTTTCTCCCAAAGCTCAGGGTAGCAGGTTTTTAAAATACAAAGGTTTTTAATGCTTTGTTCTGTTATTGATGCTGGAATATATCTACACCACCATGGGCCCCTTTAAGAGGAAGGATGGGGGTAACAAACAAAATAAAATTCTATTGCCGTGAGTGCCTACTTCATTCTGAGCGCCGACTTCATTCCGCTGCACCTGTGGAGACAGGGGCAGTCATTCCATTAGGAAGTGTGAAGCAGCTGCTTCAGGCAGTGTGGCTGCTGGGGTGTGTGTGGAATGGTAGCCAGGTGCCATAGAAACAATGGTGTGTGCTGCATGTCCTGCCCTAAACACCTTAAACTAGTCCGCCACTCTTGGCATTGAAGATTCGACTGCCCGTCTGGTTGACTTCTATACATGGAATGGGAGTCGGTGCCATCTTGTCCTTAACATCATGCACAAAAAAATGCTTTGGGTCAGCCCTTACCAGCTCATTTCCACCTGATGGAGAGATCTGGCTTTGCTTCTTGTGAGTAATTCCCATCCACCCCCAGCTCTTCCAGCTGAGCAGAGGTTTCCAGGCACTATCCCTCCCCTCCCCTCATAGCTTAGCTCACTTGGCATGGTATCCCAGCAAGCAAGTCACAAGACTCTGGCACATAACCAGCCAAATGAGCTGATGATGCCATATTGGCACAATTATTCTATAATTCATCAACACCCAAGGCTGGGATGGTGTGGGGCGGGGCTCTATTAAACTAGAGTTTTAAGGAAGTCTAGACTTTCCTCATGATTTAGATCCACACACCATCAGTGTTCTAAACAGAGCCTATATTCATAAATCAAACACTTTATCTTCAGACCTTCCCCCAATGCATGGGCAGTGGAACAGCAACAGGAGCAGGGGCATGACACTCGGGGTAAGGCCAACAAGCCTCATTCTTTTCCTTCAAGACTTCATGGGGAATGCTCTAAGAGGGCTTATGTCCGTTTTGAAGGAAATGGCATTGCATTACTGTTCGTTTCCATGCAGTGGCTTGTTTCCAATGTTGCCACTTGTGCAATGGAACCCCTCCCCCCTCTGCTGCAGCCCCCCTCCTGCACCCACAGAATCTGCTTCAGGGGGTTGGGGTGCAGAAGGGAAGCCCCCTTGCACAAGCAGAATTTCACTTGTGCAACATTGGAGACAACTCAGTGCTTCTTTGCACTGATCACTGCCCAAAATTACTGTCCCATTTCTATAAAATTAGAATAGTAGGATTTCCAAAATTTAGACAGGTCAGATTTGCATTATCATGCCAACAGATGTCTCAACCTAGCAACAAAAAGCCAGAAAGCAATCTCCCATTTACTTCCATCTGCTGCATTAACACCATTACTCCTACATTTTAAACTTTGCATTCAAAGAGGTTGAGCTATATTTTCAGTTACAACGAGAAAAGCCCAGAATGTAACACAACGGATTAAGGTTTTGAAAACAGTTGTGAGAAATGACATTTAAAAATCCAGCTTAATCGTTTTCTGTTTGCTTGCTAGGTTAGTTCAACAATGACATTCAGAGCGGCCCTCGCTATTAATTTTATTAAAAGACTTGAGACATATTTAAGCCTTCATCTGAATTTCCACTAAAATCAGCAATGGCCACTGGGCAACCAATCATTCTGTTCACAAGCTTCTTAAGAGATAAAGCCTCTGCTTGAATAATCTCAAATGAAAAACTAAGTCCTACATTTGTTGGCAATCTACGTTTTCACTGAAGGACATGGGCTAATGTACTCACCATTAGAAAAATGAAACACACAGCCCTACTCAGATATGTAATCCACAGGGGGAGAGAACATTTGTGATGCAAATCGGTTTCCTTAAACAATTAAATGGTCTTTTGTTGAACTTCTATGGATGCAATTATAACTTCTCACAGAGACAAGAAGAATTGACAAAATGAAAATGCATTTTCATTATGTATTCATCGCATACAAAATATTGTGTGGGGGAGGAAAACCCTTATTTTATTTTTTTAAGACAGAAAATAATTGCAGAAAGTTTGAGCTGATTCTACGGCAAGAAAAGCTCCATCTGTTAAAAAAGTTGCATTTACAGAATCAATATATATTGAGTGTTTAAATCAGGCTCCAGAATTCCATCAGACTGCACCATCTTGATCTTAAGAAATGAAACCCAAAATGGAAATTTGTAGAGGAAGGGATTGAGACAGTGGATATCATTAGATTTTACTGGCCAAAACCGGGGGAGGGGTAGAATCTTGGAAATTTTTTTGGTTCAATCAATAAAAGTCTAAAAATGAGACATCTATAATAGGTTAAGAATATGTTACTATCAAGTTGGAAAAAAGGAAGACCAACAGCCCTAGTTTTTGAGTTCTTGGAAAGACAAACTCTGTGATGGAATTGTCTACAAACAGTTGATGCTCAAATCACATCCATCTAATGCAAAGAAGATTCCATTAACATTAATATGTCAGCTTCCAGTCAGTCACTGAAAATGGTTACCATATGATACGGGTCCTTAGAATCATAAACGGCAGAGGGCCAGCAGCCCTGACAATTTTTCTTGGCTACCTTTCAGGAGGAGGAGGAAGTGCTTGCTCTGAGCTTGTCATCTGCAAAACAGGTTCTCAATTTTAAGTTGAACCTGCATTCCTACAAACAATTAGTGATTCTCAAACCCTAAAGAAGTCACGAGACTATCCTCAGAAATACAGTTTGAGCACTGAGATGTAACCGGTATCATTAACTGTATTGCCTAATTGTGATTTTATTGGGCTGTAAAAAAGCCCAAAGAATATTTGAGATGTGATATGCAATGATGTGTGTCTGCTTAATTCTATCATTAGACATTCTAGAGAAGGCCAAATGAAAAGTACGACCTGTATAAAACTACTAGCAGTAAATAAAACCAGTCCAAACTGTTTACACAATAGGGAGAAAGGAGGAAAGATCTACACTCTACATTGTCATCTACTGCTCTCATAAACTTTCAAGTAGTGATGCAGCTACATTTACAAATGGCAACCAATAGGTTCAGGTTGGTGTAATCCGAAGCAGGCTGAGTCTTAATGTGCAGGGCAAAAATGATGCACATTGGGACAAAATTATATATAACACATATATCGATGAAGTCTATACTGCGTGTGACAGGGATTTGGACTCCTTGTGGAAAATTCACTGAAGAGATCAACTCAACAGATTGCAGCAGTACAAAGGGCCCATTCAATGTTAGCAATTTTCAGGAAAGGAGTTAAAGATAAAATGTCATGATATCATAATGTCATTATGTAAATCCTTGGTGCAGACACATTTAGAATATTATGTGCTGGAAAACATACAAGAAAGGGAAAACTAAAACAATCCTAGAAGATGGGACACTTCTCAATGAACAAGATTTTTAGTTGATGGGAGAAATTGTTTTGAAGAGAGAAATGAAAATCTGGATAGAGGATATATTTTTGCTCACTCATAACAGAACTCAGCACCACTGAGTGGCATTAGATTCAAAGCAGGCAAAAGAAAATAAGTTTGTACAGCACAAGGATTAACTTGTGGAATTCACTGCTAGAAGATATGGGGATCAACACTTGTTTAGATGGCTTTTAAAAATCAGGTTAGGTTTTTCAGTAGTTATTTGCCACAATAGCTTAAAATGCTCTCTTTTCTCAGATGCAAGGGACAAATGAAAATGTACCTCAGCAAACTGCAACTCCCATTTCTTGAATATGTAATGCACAAACCTTCTGTGGCTCTTTAGGCAAAACATCAAAATCAACACACTGTCTCTGGAAAGCTAGTTCTGTTGAACAAACACTTAGTAGGGTGATCATGGTCACCTACACTTAACAGAACACCAGCAACCCTTTTTGCTTTTGAATAATCATAAAGGACAGTCCCTCACAGAGTGTGTTGCAGCAGTCTAGACTTGAAATTATGAAAACATAAAGGAGTGTTGCTGGGCTTGAATCTGAGTTGCAGCCATCTCACCAGAGTTACTCTATCAACACAACTTCAGACTGCCATTCTCCATGACTGCCTTGCAGTAATGCCCTTGTGACACACAAACTGGCCGGGAGGTGATGGGAGTTGGAATCCAACTAGTCAATATACTCTCAACATGATTAAAACCCCATTGAAGAAAGTGGCACTGATTTTTGCAGTAAATGTGCATGGGGGTGGGGGGGTACAGGGTGTATTTCTCCCTTGAAAGCTTTTCCTTTAATTGAATAGGAATATTGACATAAGGGAAAGTGCAGCTAATAAGAATTTGACTACCTTTAATAGAATCAAGCTGTCACCCCTTTCATAAATTGTCTTTTCTTTTTTCTCCCGTTGCTTTTTAAGTAATGTAGGCGAAAGTCAGGAGTCTGAGACATAAAACAGATACAGCACCAGTCAGCGCATGTGTGACCTATTTCAGCTTCTAAAAATGTATTTAATGCCAAAAGCTACATTGGAGAATTGAAACAAAAGCTAACCACGTGCCACATAATAAGACACTTTTGATTATTCTCGTGTTTAGTCTCAACTTTCCATCCCCATGATAATTTCATTTGGGAAAAGGGTATTTTAAAGAGCATGCAAATTTGATTGCTAGTTGGATGGGGAAATTGACAAGGAGCCAGGCCTGTGTGGTCTTCGGAGGAGCAGCAGGGCTGGGTTAATCAAGCAAAGCCCATTAGGAACTGATCCACTGCCACAGATGAGATTTGCTAGCATTCCACACCTGTAAATCTCAGCTCCTCAGCCTAGCATGAGTGTGATTCTGTTCCCTGCACATTTGTCATAGGAAACTAAATCATTATCATATCACTCAGGGAAACTCACTAGACACTTATGATCCACCTCCATTTCTTGCAACAGTTTGAGCAGAAATAACTGATCTCTAACAAACACGTCTGTTTTGTTCCCACCCACCCATGAATGAAGGGTGGGGAAGGGACTGAAGAATTTCATCAGCTTCTTCTTCCTGAAAAGTAACAAGTCACCAGGAACTATTAGCTCTGCAGGATTAGCTCTCTGCTGGTGGTGCATTGTAGTTTATATGGTGTGGAATAACTGGGAATTGTGCAGTTATGCATATGATGGATAGTCCTACTTTTTGGGAAGGCATTTGAATAAGATTGACTTTGTTCCTTACCAACACAGTGTTTTTGATGCTAAAGGGTGCATTGAGGAGGGCCAATCACCAAAGGGACATAGTGTATATTGGATGGGCAGGCCTCAGGCTTGTGGAATCAACTTTATTTTACACTAGAACCCCAAGATTCACCTAGAGAAGACACTTAGAATTAAATAACATGGTGTTTCCAAGCAGCTACCGGTAAGCCCAATAATTTGTTCCGAGTACCTGAATGGAACTGAGCTGACAGTCATTCCAGACATAAATCCACATTTGGTTATTCCAGGCTTTATTGATTTTAGCAGTATAATTCGTGGGGGGGGGGGGGGAGGTCATTGCTGCTATTGTTAAACAGCTGGGAGTCAGAAATAATTGTAAATCAACTGCAAGTCCCCTAGATCTCTACCAGTAGATCCAGATCTATTTCTGCTGCCCATACCCAAGTAGCTCAGCTGGATAAACCATATGCTGAAATGTGGTGAATTTCAGCCAATGTAGGGCTCCAATGACCTACGAGTTTTCTTGGGTCAAGCAGGGGCGCCAGCTCATGGGGGCTGAACTGTTTTGGGCCCTCAGAATCCTTTGCATTCAGAGAGCACTTTATTCAGTTTTCCTTATGTTTCCTTACCTGATACATTTCCTTGTTTCATGGGATCTTTCACACAATGGAAAAGCCACTTCTGGAAAACTAGCCGCATCTAGCAGAAGTTTAGTGTTCACTTCTGTGTTCTTTGCATCCAGAAAAAGTCAGTTTGCAACCTGGTTAACTGGGGAAATCATGAGAATTTCGAGCTGTCATTTCAGATGACACACTTTGAGGTGGTAATCCAGCATACAGTTCTTTCTCGCCACTTAAAATTTAGTGCAACGTGATGGTCTATCAATTAAAAAGGGACACAGTTCCCTAATGTACCAGTTAACGTAGTATAAAAAGAACGTTAGAATCTAGGATAAACATGTAGCTACCGTTATAACCAGGAAAACTCATACTATAATCCGAATGCACCCAAAATGTGACTAAGTGAGGCATGACTCTTCTCAGCTACTGCTAATTTTGGAGGTGGGCTTCAATCATTCAAGCACTGCCCAGGGTTGCGAGTGTGATTAAAATATGTAACAACTGAACCATTTTGATTTTTCAAAGAGCAGACAAAAAGATGCCAGCATTCTTCTTCCTGATACTATTCATGTACAAATTATTCTGAGAAAAGATACATTTATAGAATACTTCCAGGGAACCTTTATATTTAGGCTGACAAAGGCACTCAGGTAAATTCTAGCTGAAAGTGGCAGGAGAATATTATCAGTGCTATAAAGACAGGAAAATTTCTCCGATTGAAACCCTGAGTCTCCAATCTTCTATGGGGGGTGGGGGGATTTACTTCTCCATTTTGTTGCCTTACCATCAACTGAGTGACACTTTTGGATACAACCCATAACTAACAGGTGATCATCCAAACCATACATTTAAAATACTCTTATCCCCTTTAATTATCAGGACTTCCCCCAAAGAATCCTGGAAACTGAAGTTTTTAAACAGAACTGGGAATTTTAACTCTGTTACAAACAAACTACAGTCCAGGAATTAATAATAATTATTTGCCCTTTACCAGCAGATCCCAGGGTGAGTTGCAACAATTAAAAATTAAAAACAGTTAAAACAGATTGCAATTACATGAAAAGGCTTGGCCTTGAAAACACACATCTCAGGTGGCAGAGTAAAATGGTGTATCTTCAGCATTTGCCAATATCAAACAGAAATAGGTTCACCTATTTTGTTCTACCAAGCAACATAGGATTCTGTTGTTCATTTTCCCTTTCAATATGCATTCACAGCAAGATCCTGCGAGATACATTTTATGTGGGATAATTGTGCAATGCATGTGCAATGTGTCTCCAATGTATTGGCGTGTGTTGATTTTTTTATGCGTATACTAGTGGTCTGTTGTTTTCTGCATTCTCTCTCACTCAGCGTTGCTTAGAACAGATCCAAAGGGAAAGTTAACTTTAAATGCTTTGCCTCTCACCAGGAAAGAAATGGATGAAATTAACTGAAATAACTCCTGCTGCTGATTCCTTTTATCAGAGATTATTTGAAGTGGTTGTTTTTCAAACTTTCTGCCTTAGCAGACATTGAAGCTGCCTTTGCTTTACATTGTCCATTTTAAACCAATGAAACAAAGAGTTGTACGTAAGAAATTTCAAAGCCACCCCCTTCCTGCCCCCCAAAATAAAGTCCAATAAAACATACATATCTTCAACTGGATATTCTTGGCAGTTGTAGTTTAGCATTTCCAAAAATTGCAAAAAATGAAATATCAATAGGAACACACTATTATTCCTTGGTTTATGATATTGTCTTTCACCTGTTGTAAGCTACACAGGACAGATATGGAAAATCTGTAAGTCGGTTTCCCCCCAATGGCTTTCATGAAGAAGCCCACAAATACTGGCCTGATACCCAGTGTTTCCAAATTACCTGGATGGAGATAGGTAGGTTCCAGCTGGGGGTGGAGGGAGGAGTCCATTACTGAAGCTGAATAAAACTATATAGGCCTTTGAGGAAGATACAAAATTATTATGACCTTTTCCAGTAACCCCAGGAAATATCAGCTAATGAACAAAATGGCAGAATGTTTTGGTCGGTTTTCTTTGTTCTTCCATGCAGCAATTCCCCAGAGCAGCTACCGGCAGCCTTGAACTCCAGGCTTGGAGACAAAGAGGAGACCCACATCCTGTTCCTGCATTTCCTGCGTGGGCAGAACGTCAACCTGTTGCAAAGTGTTGCGCAGCAAAACCAACAGCTCCCCCTAATGGCCATGAATGCACATTGCACCTAGGTTAATTGTATATTAGGAACACTTGAGTCTCTGGGAGGTTAAAAAATATGAAAATATCGTGAGGGGTACCAAAGAAGCACACATGAGACGAAAGACAGAGAAACAGAAAAGCGATGAGGAATTAACATCTCGACCTCCAGAGGAAGAAAACAGACAGATTTGGAGGAAGCCCCTCCCTTGAAGAAAAAAAAGGGGGCCATGTCCCATTGATTCAGGGATTCAGAACCGGATTCAGAACAAATACAAACTTGGCTTACATAAAGGATGTACTTCTTTATTTGAAAACATTATACAGGCATTACATTGCCACAGCCAGTCCATGTTGGAGCATGCAAATATCAAAACAGAAGAGAATTTGTTCAACTTCTCTGAACATTCTTGTTGGACATTGTTTTGCTTTTGTGTTTTTTTGGTTCTTACTTCCATTTGTAAGTGTCAAAATTAGTGTGCTTTATTATGGCATTTAACAATTAAAATCCTACCCATGGGGTAAAATTTGTATTTATAGCTAGCTCAAGAATACTAAATTGGTTGGTTGTGTTTTTTTGTTGTTTTTTTGAAAAAAAGAGAGGAAATACTACACACTTGTCAAAAATGTTAATGGCACAAGTTAGCAATATCTAAACTATACATTGAAACATCTTCATCTGACACAGTGGTGCAAAATGTTAATTGCTTGGTCTGCTGTGGTTGGTGATTGTGTCCTTTAAGTCTGTGCATGGAAGAAAAGCCAAGCTGTCCTCTAGTTTTCATTCAGTATCTTGCTAATACCCATCCAGCACCAACAGGACTTGTATTCCAGGAATTGGCCTATACAGTACTTGTGAAGTGATTGTTTTTAAGCTGGTGGTGTAGCTACTTGCTGGACAGAAAGACCTTTGCTGGTGTCCACTGCAACTCTTGGAATGGTAGGAAATGAAACTATTTTTTTAAAGTAACTTTCTCTGATGGGATGGGCCTCATTTTTAATTATATAATGTTTATAAATTTATACCAGTGTTTCCTTTTTTCTCCCCAATGTTCTTTAATCAGATACAGAGGGAAAAAAATATTGTTCTAGTATTGGACAGTATCGACTGGGAAAGGCTCATTGCTTAGTAGTAGTACACATAAATTGCACGCAGAAGGTGCTGGGTTCAAAGCACAGCAACTCCAAGTAAAGGAGGTCAGCAAGGCTGGTGGACTTTGCCTGAGACCCTGGAGAGTTGCTGCCAGAGAAGACAATATTGGGCTCAACGGTATAATGATCTGACTCAGAATAAGGCAGTTTCATAAGTTATGATGTTTCGGCGACATGTGCAAGAACACAGTTTGGCTAACTGAACAGTGCATTTCTGAATATTCCCACTTCCCTCAATACAGTGGAATAATTTGAATTATCCTAGAAAAATAGCTTCAGGTGGTGAGTTTCTAGCCATCTATAGACTGCAAAGCCTAGTTCTGGTAAATATTCTCATCAGAGAACTGATAGATGCCTTCCATATGGTTTGTTTCTACTGAGACTTAAATCTACAAATTAGTGTCATAAAAATGAAATGGGGGGAAAAACCCATCTACAAGAACATTTGGCTTACAAAATAAATACTAAAAAATAAAAGTCCTCAGATACAAGGAAGCAAAATGAATGTTTAAGCAGGAAACAAACACATAAATTCTTCAAGAAATTGTTATGTCAAACATGAGACAACAGATTCAGAGAAAGGTATTTAATTGGTATAAAAGGTAGCAAAAGCAATGGGGGGAGATGGTGATGGCCACCAGTAGACTTCTGATTTGAAACCTGAGAGAACAATTAAGGCTCCACACCTGAACACACCTGCACGCAGCCAAGCCCTGTTCTTTGATGCACCTAAGTATGTTCAGAATCGAACCCTGTATTTGTAAAGACTGGCTTGAACAGAAGAAAGTATCCAATACTGAAGCTTAAACAAAGCACAAACTTAAGGATATAAGCAATATTTAAGCAATGCCTAGGCCTTGTGTAGACTCTCAGGAAAGACATTCATGCTAAATGTGCAAATGATCACCTATTAAAACACCCCGGTCCTAAGCAAATGACGGGAAAGTTAATTTCGTATAATTGTTTTATACATGGGAGGCCAGTCCTTTAAAATACAACTTGGAGGACCCTTGGCACTGCAGTGAATTTTGCCACTTAACACGTGTGTGTGGGGTTTTTTTTGGGTGTGTGTGTCAAATTGAAGAAGACTGCTGGTGGATGCAAGGCAGAAATTACTGGTTTTGCCACAGAAGGAATTAGTCATATAAATGGCTCTGACTTACTGGTTTGGCCTGAAGCAGCCCTGTTTTCACACTGCCGCATTTTTCATGCATGCAAAAATTCACTAGTGAACCTGTAGGCAAAGGCCTGATTGCAGCACTGTTGCTCACTGCCAATGGTCCTAATCCAGACATCACTCCCTGTGGGTTCTTCTGTGTGCAGGTATCCAGTAAACTTTACTCCATGGAATCACATTACTCCTACACAGGATAAGGGAGCGGACACCTTCCTCTCTCCATCTCTCACTGAGGTTATGTATGCATTCCTTCAGGTCAATGCCATGTGCCACACCAGTTTTCTGAATGCAACATTAGTTGCACACAGGGTCTTCCTGCACACAAGCATCCCTGAGTAATCATTTCCTTAGCAGAAAACCTTCTTCTTTCATTGACTAGGTGACACTTTTTCTTCTTCTTTAGTTTTCTTATAGGAATAATATTTTGGGGCCCATAACACCCCTCCCCAAATGCCAATCTATTCCCCAAAGGCCAATTCTTGTCAGAAAACGAGATTTCAGCCAACAAGGTTTCTACATACAGAAATGTCGTGGTTTGCGTCAAATGCGCCGCAAACCCTGCTAAGAATCTAAGAAAGTGTTTCCTTGGCACTCCCCAGCTCATTTGGGAAACATCCAATTACTTTGAAGTCTCATATCTTTACTCTCCTTCCCTTGAGGTAGGTAAAATAGCATTTTCTCACGGTCACCAGTGAGGAGGCGAAGCTATAACTGAAGTTATTTGACTCTTCCATTGTAAGGAAATCTCTTGAAACACTTTCCTATTACTCAGGCACAGCTACCTTTCCTGTCTCTCAAAGAGAGAGAGCTCTAGATAAATCAATGACTCTTTTGTTTTCAGCCGAAAACAAGCACGCAAATCAAGGTGAGCCAAATGAAATTTGCAGCGGTTTTGGCTTCATGCAGAAAGGTAGGAGGTTGTTCTGACTTTGCACATGTCTGAAGACGACTGAGGATCTTGCTGCCCTTTTCCGTTATAAACACAGCAGTCCAACTTCAGCAACCTTTGGGAGGACTAAAGACCATGTGCTGGACTGAGAGCTGTGCCATCCTGGGAGCTGGTGCAACACTGGCATGCCAACCACTCCTCTTGTGTGACTTTGGGGTGTCTACATTACCAGAGCGGCATAGGAAGCAGCCGTTCCCATTCTACTGTGGGAGAAAGGAATAACAATTGCCTTTAAAAAAGCAAATATGGACCATGTTAAACTAAATCATTGTACTAGTGGAAGCCACTGCAAAGAGTCCTGCTCCCCCCCTCTCTCCTCCTCCTGCTCCTGTGTGTCTTATGCCACCTGCTCTGAAGTTGGGGGAACCTCCAGGACAGATTTAAGGGACATACAGGGAGAGGACAGGGGAGGAGGTTCCACCGCAGAAGAAAAATCCTTATGCTGCTAGAACCTTAGTGGTAGTGCCCTGTTGAATACAACCCTATGTATATGGAGCCAAATATGTATTTGACCAGAAAACAACTGGCAGAGAACTGATCAAGTACTTCCTTTCCCCACTCCTGCTCCCATGATTACACCGAGATAGTCTGAGCCTAATTTACTTCCCCCCCTTCAAATAACTAGTTCATTTTCACTTGGTTATGTATCTTTGTATAAACTGTGTAGCTTGGGCCACACACAGGGATTCCAAACACACGGGCATCTTCTAGCATCAGCAACTTGATATGCAAGCAAAGGTGCGGTGCACACAAATATTTTTAGCTTGAAAACTTGAGAATATTTAATTCCAAGTCCCAGTTAAATCCAGGTGAATGGATTTTAAAAATCCACAAACAGCAGACCAAGAGTTTGAAGAAATATGAATAGTCTCCACGAGGGTGCCTCCATCAGAAATGTGGAGTGAAGTGCAAGGCCTAGGAACATGCAGAGTTTGCAACACTGCCTGAGCCACCTCCATCTGGCCTTGTGTTCACCTTGAATGCAGAGAAGTCTATAAAACTGTGCTCCCATTCTTTCTCCCCTTAGCCAGAAGACCCACAATAAATAATTAAAAAATAGAAAAAGGTACTTTCTTAGGACAGATTCAGTTTTCAAAGAGTAAGAAATGGGGATTGCTTCATTTTGTTAGTCTGCAAGATTAAGACACTGAAGAGGAAATACAATTTCCTTCTCACTGAATGGAGGACCTCAGCTACCAGTAAGGCGATTGTAAAAAATTTAAAAAGGTCAACGTCTCACTACTTCGCAATTGCAAGTACTTCTTTAAAAAGGGCAAAAATGTTTGTTTTTGACCTATTCCTAGAATAGAGATGGATATTGATAGTTGTCCATCCCCTGGCTTCCCAGAACACACGATTCTTTAGAGAGTGGGCAACCAGGTAGCTAAGACAGCTGAATGAACAAAATGGCACTGGGGTATAGAGGCGCTGTGATTAACCTGCCCTTTCCTGCACAGAACCAAGGTCATTGGAGAACAGCTGACGGGTGTTTGCGTGCAAGTGGGCCTACTGTACAACCGTGGCTTTGCTGAAACACTATATAACCCCTGGCAAAGCAACCTCCAAGAGGTGCAGAAAGATCCCTTTGTTCATTACAGAATCTCATCTTGCATTCTGAACATGTTGTTTCGAGTGACTCACGTCTTTCTTTCTTGCATTAGCTGCGAATTACCAAAGCCAACACTTTTTTATAACCCCTAATACTACAGACCCTTTTCACTAGGGATGGGCCATTGCATTTCCACTCACCCTAAAAGTGCTAAGGGTTTCCCCCACCCAAGTGTTCCAATCAAACACCCAAAGCCCTGCAGAGCACCTGTCACCTACACCTCTCCCCCAAGGCAACCCTTGCTCCAATCCTGAGAAAGAAAGGAAGGAAGTAGGAAAATGGTGGGAGTTCCCATTTATACACAGAACAAGGCCTTTTCTTTCCAGAGACCTGGGACTTGTTTACAACACTCAGGATTCCTGGTGAGTACTGCTGCCCAGCCTTGGGAGGAGCTGATGTGCAGAGGAACTTTTTCTGCTAGGGATCCTGGGATTTTGTAGTCAAGTGCTCTGCATGTTGACGGGAACACCTGCCACTGGTACCTCCTAATTACACCTTCTTCCTCAAGGGAGAGTTTTTGTTCGTCTGTATTTTGCCTTGGGGAAGAGTGGGGAGGTGGTAAAGGGGGGCACACCAGGAGTATTGGCAGAACTGAGGTAGAGGGTCTGTTCACAGCAGGCAATCCAGAATTTGAGCAGTGCAGCCTGCACCCTGGTTTGAATTCCTACCCCACCCTGCTTTTCACATCAGCTCATCTGCTGAAGGACCCCTTGCCAGGAAGCTCCAGCACATTGCATCACATTCTTGGAGGTTGTTCTACGGTGCATATTCAGTTCAGGTATGGCACTGGCCAGGCCAATCAGACCTCCCTGTTGCTGCCCATGACCTGAGTGTGCACCCTTGAACATACCTGCTGTGGACACCCCAAGGGTAACTTGGCAGTAGGCAAGCCCTCCTGCAGGAAAGTTGCCCACCATTGCTGAACTTTTCATTAAGGAGCCCTGATAAGTATGTGAGGAGCCCCAGCTTGAAAAGCACTGCCCTACGCAAAAGACTGAGAGTTACTGCTCTTGGCTATACACACATAGAAACAATATAGTTTGTATTTTTAATAAGCCTTCCCTATTTGCTACCTTGCAGCCCACTTGAGTAACTGCATCCGGTAAATACCTTTCTCTATGAATGATACAGAGATAATGGAGATACAAACTCCACTGAGGGTGGCAAGGGCCTGAGATTAGGCGACTCGGACGTGAGGTTCTTCTTCCGTTTCCTGGCCTAGGCTGGTGTATGTTACTGACGGTTCCAGCTGCCCAGAGGCTGGCAAGTCTACAACAGGACCCGAAGGGTTTCGAAACTGCTTGTACACCCGTGGGTCTTGGGCAACATATGTGGACGTTGAGGAGTACAGCACCAGCCCCACAAGGATTGTGAAGAACGACAGAAGATATAGTCCTGAAAACTAAACAGAAAGAAGCTGGTAAGAGGCATGCTAGTTAAACAATACAATATGAAAGATTACAGAAAGCAAAATGCAGACATGGCCTGTGTTCAGGAAATCTTTCCTCTCCAAAGCAGTTTTTACTTTTAAATAGGACACTTACTTGTCAAATGAGAACTCAGTACCAAAGATAAATTATGCAAGTCAGTACAATGCACCTTTGCTTATTAGACTTTTGCAAAAAATTGTTCTGAGCCTTTGCAAAAATCTAGAATTTCTTGCCAAGAAACACAGTGTGGTGGAAGAAAAATAGATGTGGTTAAGTGACAGGTAATCAAGGCACAAAAGGAAAGAGGATGCACAATGTCCCAAAAAAATCTTGCTTCGGAAACAAGTGCACAACAGAGGTTATGTGATTTCTATCAAGAGAAATCTGCATGGTGAAAAAACACATCAAAGATGAACCAAGGCTACAATCCTATGCAAGCTTATACAGGAGTGAGCGGCCCTGAACACAGTGCAGCGTGTGTGCGGAATTTATTTCTAAGACTGTATTCACATTCTTTGAAGTGGTAATACAAAAGCAATAAGTGACAAACGACAAATATATAGTGTGTGTGTGTGTGTGTGTGTGTGTGTGTGTGTGTGTGTGTGATCTGAGCAGCAACAAAAACAACATTTTACCATATCCATTCAAGGACATTGAATGAAAACAGCATAAAAGCATCAAAAACCCCCACACCTGAGCAGTATCAGGCTAAAAATTTGATGACACTCCAACTAAATACCAAGTCCAAATTTCTGGCATCAGCACAAAGTGAACTAAACTGCTGTGAATTAAGTGAGGTGAGCTGTTGGTTGAATTTTGAGGTCCACACTTCTGCATCAGGTCCCCCAGTTCCATAGCACGAATGAGTGCTATATTAAAAGAGCCATACAGGTACGGACTTGCTGTTATGCTGACGTTAAAGGGAAGTTTGAATGGGATTTGGAGCCACCTTTTCTCCACTCCATAAATAAAGTAAGTAAATAAGTAAAGTAAAGTAAAGTAAAGTAAAGGGGAGCATACTTTGATATGTTATTCCATTCATTGGTCAAAAGAACCTTAAGAAAAATGAATTATTATACAAATAAAACTGAGACCATTGTGGGAAGGACAAAGAAAGGGTAGGTGAGATTATCACTTTCCTCCAACACCTTTATGTTAGGCATGGAGTAGAATAATAAACTAACAATACATGATGATAATCACAGTCCAATGTATTTTAATTTAACAAAGCAAGAGTGCATGCTCAGAAATTCTTCTAGGCATGACTCTTCATCAACAGGATGCACTAGGTAGCCCACCAGAAATTGGTCACAGATCCATCAACAGACCACGAGTCGAGCTTCAATCCACCCCACACCCAGACCCAGCATTAGGCACATTAAAACTGAAAGGAGTCAAAATATATACTGTACAAATAACTGAAGTATGAATAATCAAAGATAAACTGAAAGGAAAACTTGTTCAGCTTCAGATAAAACAAAATTTTGGAGAGACAGCCTAAAACTTGTATTCAAGAATATGCGCCAATGATTGACAAGCGCAATTTATAAGACATTACATGGGATCCTCATGTACTAATTTGAACAAGATTACTCATAGGTTCGTCCTCTGTTCATATAACCAAGTGACTTGGTTTTGCACAAAGAATGCCTTTTTTTTCATTTTAGGAAAATGTTAGAACCGCAGGATTGAAGTTATTAGGAGGGATGTGCTTTGATAATCCTTCTGTGTTTCTTTAATCCTTTAAGAAAACAGTACTTAGTTTAATTCAAAAGGCATTTAAACCAACTGTTGATCCAGGGTAAGCAACATATCTTCTGCTTGTTGCAAGAGCCTTCCCGAGCCACAGTATTCAGCATGCTGTATGGCTTAATATAAATGCCTTGTTGCCTTGACAGCTGAAAATATCATGTCAAAGAGCAGTCAGTGCTGAACGGCAGCTTTCATGTGGCAATGGCCTCCGTGATACGGTCTGAGATGAGACCTTCAGTACTGTGGCAATTAGGCTTGTTTAGACATTGTAGAACCAGATGGGCTTCTGTTATCTTGCTCCTGCTAGACTTATAAGTGATTGGTGGCTTGTTGGGTCATGACTGCTGCTCTTCATGTAAGATGAAAGTGTAAAAACCACTGAACTTACTTTCTCCTTTTATATGACTGCCTCGGACAGTTGGCCAATATGTTTATTAAGGCTAACCAACTGTCCACACAATTGTGGAAAGCTACATAAAGCACTGGGGGGTGGGGAGGTAGGACCAGAAATAGAAAATGCATAAAAAGTACAAAAAAATAGGTTGGATGTTGCAGCCATAAGACCAGCTTTTAGACTCAGTTCTAAGATGGAAACTGCAAACTGAGTCTCTGACAGGCACTATAGGGATTGGATTACACATTGAGGATTCTGGGCAGCAAAGCAACAGTCGCTCAAAATTCCTAAGAGTGGATTATTAGCGAACCCCAGAGCATCCTCCTGGTGTCTATGGCTTTGAGAGAGATAAAAATACTTGAATGTTCCATACATATTGGCAGTGCTGACCTAACGACAGTCAATGCTAAAGCAGTTATTAGCTGTCTTTGAGTGTCATAAAGGTGAAAGAGGTGGCAATTCAGGAACATTTCTACATAAGGCTTAATATTTATTCTGAATTATTCACTTTTTAATGTTCTCTAGTGATTCAATTTATCAGACAGCAGTTGACAGGAGGTGTTTTTTTTTTTTTGAGGGGGATTTGCTTTGTTTGTGGGTGTAAAAAATTAATAAAGTGTCAGCTGCCAGTAGTAATTGATTCTGCATTGCTGTATTTGAAGCTAATGGCGCTCAAAAGCAAAGCCACCATAAATGATGGAGCCTGGATCTGTTGTTTATTTCTTTGTCGCTGAGCTTTACAATGTCTGCATCTAGTATGACTTGCCAGAAAAAAATATTTTTTATCTCCCTCATACAAAAGTATCTCATTCCCATACAGAGAGAAGCAAGTTATTTGCAGCTGCAAGCTCATTAACTTCAGTATGAGTTATCGCGTAAGTCACCTGGCAAGCCTGCAGTGCTGAGGTTTCTCTGAGGGTCTGCTATGCTTAGACGTTGTTTTGTACCAAAATATTCTACAATCACTGGACCAAAGTAGCCCCAATGAATGAGAGATGTTTTGAGCAAGTGCACAGTTTTTGTTGCAGATCTGTTCTTCATCAGAGGCTTTGGGTTAAAAAAATGATGTTGCCCCCAAAAGAAAATGTTTGCCTGTGTCTCCTTATGTAACTCATCTCATATCCTGACAGCATTTCACTGGTCTGGTCTGCATGACATAGGAAGCTAAACTATGGCTTATAGATGCACAAACCTTGGCTACAGCTCAGATTAGGGAGCTTAACAACAAGACCTGTTTCAGGTGTCACACACACTAAGCCAAACTTTGGCTTAGTTTAGCACAACATAGCAGTAAAGAGGACCAGGAAGGAGGAAAGCAGTCCTGATCTGGGAGCCCTCCTGGTCTTGGTAACTGATAGTGTCATGCCAAGCCGGTCTATGAGTGTTCCCTGCCTCTGGCCAGTGGTATCAATGTGGTCAACTGGAGGCAATGGGATATTTTGTGTAATAGCAACAGACAATGAGATAAGATGTGTTGTACCTTACAGACAGAAGGCAGATTAAAAAAAAAAGAAATGTGAAGTTATTTACATTGTTCAATATGTTTTCAAGACATGCTTAAATAGGGACTGCAATTTCTTTCAAGTAGCAGATCATGGGTTTTACACAGAAATATACTTTTCCTCTTTCTTCTTGTGTCTTTACTACTGTGTATTTATTTATTTATTTAAAAAGCACAGATTTATAGACCTAGCCAGTCACTCCTGCTGCCTTCTCTACCAGTTGAGAAGCAAAATATTCTGAGAAGCAGAGCCTGAGCAAGGCATCTCATTTGCTTTGAAACATTCGTATCCTATAAAATTCATGCTAACATATCTGAAAGGTGGATAATAGCTGGCAGCATTAGAGCAACAGATTTTACCACAGAACTAATGTGGAATGTCTTACACAAAACTGGGGAAGATCACAGAGGAATTCTGTAAGAGGTAAGAAAGCTCTCACTTTGAGAGCCAGTTTGGTGTAGTGGTTAAGAGCAATAGACTCGTAATCTGGTGAACCGGGTTCGATTCCCTGCTCCTCCACATGCAGCTGCTGGGTGACCTTGGGCTAGTCACACTTCTCTGAAGTCTCTCAGCCCCACTCACCTCACAGAGTGTTTGTTGTGGGGGAGGAAGGGAAAGGAGAATGTTAGCCGCTTTGAGACTCCTTCGGGTAGTGATAAAGCGGGATATCAAATCCAAACTCCTCCTCCTCCTCCTCCTCTTCTTCTTCTTCACCACCACAGGTTTCAGCTGAATTTATTTGGATTGTGTGGGGTAAAGATCATGGCTTAATTCAGGTGTGGGGAACCTTTGGCACACCACATGTTGCTGAATTATAGCTCCCATCATCACTGGCCATTGACCAACTTGGCTGGGGCTGATGAGATCAACAACATCTGGATGACCATTGGTTAAAAGTGTTAAAGGAGTCAGCAAGCAGGTAATGGGAAAGGTCTCTTCCCAAGATCCTGGAGAGTCACTGCCAGACAGAGCCAACAATACTGAACTAGATGAACTAATTATCTGATCTGATCTAAGGCAGCTCCCTGTGTTCCTTATCCCTTTGCAGGGCAGAGTGCTTTCAAGGTTTCATGGAAGATCCATTTGCATAAAAAAACTAAATAATTTGTGTCAGAGATGTCAGTGGTCTAAACATACAAGACCGCCGAACAGAGGCGTGCATCAACAAATGCGCATTAAAAGGCAGACGAAATATACTGCACATGCATGGGTTGTAAAATATTTTTGGTACAAATCTGGTTTTGTTCTCTGTAGCATCTTTCTTTTGTTGGTGAACTCATCCCCACCCCACCCCCCATGTAACAATGAGAGCAAAACACACACACACAAAAACCCAATTACCTATTGATTTTCAAAAGTAAAGTCCATTGTATATGCAATTATAAATCTCTAAGGTCTGATATACCACATTGCAGTGTCAAAGGGCAGAATGTGACTGTTGCCATTAATTCATTCTCATCAATCATATGCTTGGCTGGAAAAGTAAAAGGTAGACAGATAGAGACAAACAATCCAATTTACCAGAAAAAGCTACACTGGAGACACTGTACCATGTTCTTGTGCTGATATATATAATTCTGAACCTTAGCTTCACATGGACTTTTGCATTAAGACTAGCATGCGGCCCTATGGATGCTGCTGGATGACAGTTCTCATCATCCCTGAGCACTGGCCATGTTCCCTGGGGCTGATGAGAGCTTGAGTCCAAGAGCATCTGGACAACCACAAGTTATCTTGTTCTGAGGTTTCCCCATTCCCCTTAAGCACACAGCAACTTGGGTCAATGCTTGAAATCAGAGCAGCTGAGCCAATGACACCACTTCTTGCAAGGAATCTAATATGCACATTGTGATATCAGAGAAGAATTAAGCAATGGCACCAAGAGAAGTGCAACAGGTAGAGAGACCCACAAGGATCAAATAGTTACTTCTAAATAATTAAATTTAGAATTCAGGCATAAACTGGATCAAACTCAGTACCATGATGGGATAGGTCTACTCTTGGTTCCTACACAGCGATCACAAGGACATCCTGTTATAGCCTTAGCTGCCACCTCTGTTTCATAAAGGAAAGATGAAAATCATCTGAAGAGTGCATCTAATTCCCCTGGCTTGCAAACCATTTTCTTTAAGACATGATGCTTAGAAGTTTGATTGGATTCCCTTCCTGCATTCTGAATCGGTCTCTAATTGACTGAACACATTTCAAAGGCCTAGTTTGCATTTGTAGCTGAACAAGAGCATACACAGCATAATTTCACAGTCATGCTGAGCAGTAAATGAGACATCACTTTGAAAACATTATCAAAATTGTAAGGACCGAATGGCCAACAAAATAATCAAATAGCAGCATCTGTATATATCCCAGATCTTTTCACAGTTTAAGTCACAGAGAGAGATGGATTCATACTAAGTTAGCCACACTTTAATCCCATTGAAATCAATGGGACCAAAGTGTGACAAACGTAGTTTGGATCCAACCTGTAATCAGGACAAATGAGGGGAATAAGCAGGAGTGAATAAAAGGCACATTGTCAGGATGCCTGCAGAACAAATAGGTACAGACATCCAAGGGAACCATGTGGTTACTGCAAGTTAAAGGAGAGGTGGCAAACGTGGCACAAGTTAAATGCAAAGTATGGGATAGTGCCCCTTCATTGTTCACTATAGTAAATACTTGGCTCCCCATGCTTGACAGTAGTTTGCCTTTAGCCAATTTAGCTAGAAAACATCCAGCAGCATCTATGGGAGTGACTTGGTGGCCACAAGTAGAGACCAGCCTTCTGCAACCTGGTACCTTCTAGATTGTTTCCTAGGATTTTCATCAAAGTGTGAGAGGCAATACACTTCACAAATACTACAGCCTACAAAGTCCTAAACAACTTAGATCCAGGGTACCTTAGGGATCTCCTGAGTCCCTTTATCCCAGCTTGATCACTGAGATCATATTCAGGAGCATGACTGGTCATTCCCTGAGTTCGCAAGGCTTATTTGATCAAAACAAGAAATGGAGACTTTAGCGTCATCAATAGAGATTCAGCTGATGCCTTCTGTTTCCATTGCTAAAGCCAGCTGAAAACTTCTATTCCACCAAGCTTGTGCAGGCAATTAAGAACACATCTTTCCACAATAGTTATTTGATTTCAAAAATGTTATATGGTTTTTGTATTATTTGTATATATTATTGTAAACCAATCCAATTTTTGTGTGTGAATGCGTATATAAAACAATTTTCTAAATGAATAAAATGAAAAAGCGAATGCCACGTGCTTTGGGTATCAACACATGATTTTGTTCTATGGTACCTTCTTAAGGAGAGAAAGTCTGATGTGTTTACACTTGCTAGGGATTTCCTCATTTTAATGTATAAATGTGCGTAGATACACGATGTCTACACACTGACGAATGGCATGGGGCTGCTGCCAAAAACAGCCATCCTTTGCACCCCCTCCTCTCTCTCCCGTGTCATACTGCAAGCTCCTCTTACCCATTGTGTGTGAGTAAAACACAGTGTGATGGCATCACTGTATGGGGACCATAGCTCAAAATATTATGGTGGTGGGAGGGCAGAGAAATTAGACACAGGGCTGCTGTTTCCATCCATATTCACATGAACTTTGTAACATCTCATTCCCTCCCCGAGCAGCATCTGAAACCTTCATGGTGCTGTAATATTCTGGGGTGTTTATATTTCACCTGCTTGTGCATTCCTGTTATTTTCCCAGCTATTTCATCTCCTTTCCTCAAATCATAAACTCTAGCTTTTTCCAGCTCCACATATTCCATTCAAATTGTGCAAATTACTATAATGTTGTAGTCCAACTAATGGCTGCATCTAAGATTAAACAGAATGAGTGATCTTGCCAGTGCAGAATAGAATTTATTGTAGTTGGCTTGCTGGTTTAATGACATAATACAGTGTGACTGAGCCTGCTGGTGCAGAACACACTCAGTATGCATGGCTCTGCTACCAGAGAATGAGGTGTAAACTGCTTATAGAACCTAGTGGGGATGTAATTTTCTTAGAAAAGCTAAAATTCAGCATTTGGCTTGCAAATGAAGAAGAAAAAAAAGAATCTAAGGAGCCTAAATTAACATTAATACTGAGAAAAAATGGCAACTAACTTGATCAAGACCTCACATTAACACTGCTAGCAGATAAGCAAGAAGTGCAGTGGAAAAGTTAAAAGTTAATGTATGCTGCAGAAGGGGCAGTGGAACATAGGAATATAGGAAGCTGAGATAGATCACTGGCTCCATATAGCTCAGTATTGTCTACACTGAATGGCAGCTGCTCTCTGGGGTTTTTAGATGGGGGAACATCTCCAGCCCTACTTGAAGATGCTGAGGATTGAACCTGGAACCTTCTGTATTCAAAGCAGATGCTCTACCACAGAGCTAAAGCCATTCTCAAAGCTCTTTAGGTTGAATGTGAAACACTGACATAAATATATATCCTTAATGTGCCCCAGTTTATGTTGAGGCACTGGGCTTGTTTATATGTTCTTTCCATTCCCACCTCTATTCTCACTTTCTCTCTGGCTCCCAGAAGCTCTTCCCTTGCTCTGTGGGGAGAGGTAAACAACCAAACTGCAAAGCCCCGCAGAAATGTGAATAAAAGATCCTGCCTGAACTGAAGGATTCCATGCATTACAGTAATGAGACACAACCATCCGAAGAAGGAAAACAACAGGGGATCACTGAAAACAGGACATTTAGTCCATTAGGAATAATGAGTGACTTAAAGGCTAAAATGTGAAAGGCCATGAGAGAGAATGGAAACTATGTCCACGCTGGCCTTTTCAAACAGCTGTAGTCTAATTTCAGCAACCAAGTTCTTCATTTCTATGTGTGCTGCTGCTGCTGCTTCAGTGGGAATGACATTTTAGTAGCTCCCCATGGTTTAGCCTCATGTCAAGGAGGAAGCAGTGGCTACCTCACACTCTCTTGACTTAAGGAAAAGAAAAACGAAGGTGCCTGCATTTGAAAAGAGCACCTTCCCTATTTGTGTCCCAAAGGACAGAAGTAGTTACTCTGAACAGTCTGCCCTGTCAACTTCTCAGGTTTTGCTCAAGGGATCCTGAGAATTACTGTTGGACTTTGCACTGGGAATCCAAAACACCTAATTACTGCTGATGAAGTGGGAATCCATCACTGGTACAGGCCTTTCCAATGGTAGTCCTAGCAAAAACCACCCGTAAGCTTCTAGAGCAAATGTATACATTTGCTGTGGGGCAAGAAGATTGCTAAGAGGCTGCCTTTGGTCATTTTAACTGAACTTTTGAGATCAATTAGTACGGATTTAAACCTCCACTACATGGAAGTTCATTGCACTCAATGAATTCTGAGCATCTTAAAAAAAAAAAAGTCTATGTCATGGGTAGCACACATGGCGCCCTCTCGATTCCATTTGTTGGATTAAACTCCTACCATCTCCGACTCTTGACTATGCTGGCTGGGGCTGATGGGAACTGAAGAGCAACAACATATGGAGAGCATGACACTGGCTACCCCTGGCCTGTTTGGAACAGCTAACCACAAGTCATTATACTTTAATAATAAAAATGAAATAAATTCCCTACATATTAAACAGCCCATTGGAGCTGATTGTCAGTCATAAAGCCATATTGCTGGTTTAACTGGAGCCCATCATGTCTGTACCAATATAGCCTACTATGGCTCTGGCACGTGAGGGGAACATAAAAAATGTAAAACAAAAAGCACCTTAGTTCCAAATGTCATCAAGACAACACAACCTCCTGATACAGGGAAGTGAAATCCTAACAAAACACATCCGGATGTTCCCTCTCCCTCCTCTTCCCTCCCCTCCATTTAGTTTCCAAAGCTCTAAAGCTCAGTAAAGCTAGTTTCCTGCATTCCCTTTGATTTCCAGAGATTTACTGCTGTAGGTGCAATAAAGCTTTCAGATGATAAAAGTAGCAGCACAGGGGGAGGGGGAAATCACAACAGTTACTTGAAAGCCTTGTAAAAAATATGTTCTGCAAGAAGTACTAAAATGCTCAGATGATTCTAATTCAGCATAAAGTCATTTACTTTCCACTGAAGAGAGGCTTTTGCCCATTGGTCAATATGCTATAAAACAAAAGGGATTAGTGCAGCTAAGAAGGGTTGCAGCTAGGCTAAAAACAGAACAGGTGGAAAACATGCAGAGTATACCGACCGTAGCAGGATAATTAATATAGGTCATTTACGGCTAATGTGTTATGCTTCATGGTTGGGGGGAGCTTAAAAGCTTGCCTTCCTCTTATAAATGACAAGGAAAACCCAAACAAAAATTACAGGGCTGCATTTATAGTCCGAAAGCCAGAATTATAAATTCTGATCAACAGGAAGCTGAGGTCAAATCAGATGAGCTGACATTATTCAGTACATGAGTTACTTATAACTTGTAAATGTCAAGTTAGTTTTGCACAAAGTAAGAGTTTTAGTCTGGAAGTTGTACCAGTAATACAACAACTGGAGTACTGAAGTAGTGACCTATGTATGCAGTTGTATTTGCATAACTATGGTTTCTTTGGTCATTAAAGCATTATTTCTGAACTATGTTTACCTGAAAACCAGACTTTGAGAACTTGGTTTGAAAGCCATGCTTTATGTTCAACATTATTAAGACTTATATCTGCACAGAGCAAACCCTGAAGGCAGTTCACCTGCTTTTCTAGACACTCTGCTTGCAAGGTAACAAGCAGGTCTTATTAGTCTTGCCCTACATAAGGCTTCAATAGGGAAAGGCACAGTTCCCCATATACCATGGTCACATTGTACATTTAGGACCTTAACCAGGGTTAAAGTAACAAACCATGGATAGTACTAACTATGGTTAAGCATCATGTCTACACTGGACGATTGTAAGCAGGTGTGCACATCCTGATACTGCTTATTATGCAAATAATGAACTGTTGACCTCAATTTCTTGCTTCCTTCAGCTGGCCAAATGCTGACTGTAGGATTTTTGTAACAACAAAAGAAAAGTTTTTAAATTTCAGCCACACATAATAAATACTGGGAGCATGTTATCTAGTTTCAGATTTTGAATGTTTTGGATACCTAGCTTCATTGGAACTTATATACAGTTTTTACTGATGTTAGTTGCTTTAGTTTTCAAATTGCATAGGTGGAGGATTAAATTTTAAAATAAATGAATAAGTGAAAAGTCTCATTACCTTCAATTCAGAGTTGCATAAACTCAAAGGTCTTTATTTTTAATTTTATTAGGGATAAGCCAAAATTACTCACTTTTTTGTTCACATTTTTGAGGTACATTTTTGTTTGTCTGTTTGTCTGGGTTGAAGGCTCCAAAGAGCTGTATAATTTTCTGGTGACTTTTTTGTGGGGAGAGGAGCACTCCTGAGAAAATTTCTGCCTGCTCATTTATACTGACATTTACTGCTCTCACTCTCAATCAGCTTCATTTATCCTCAGTGACACCACCATGTAATCAAATCTGACTAGCTATACAGTGTTCCATATAACACAATCTGATTCACTATATACTATGTGATCCCTGATTAGCCAAAATAACCCATGTGACAAATCCAGGAAAGAGAAAGGTGCTTCAGGTGAAGGAAAAAAATGGGACTGATACAGCATCAACCAGAAGAAAAATGGAACTAAACACAGGAAGGAAGGAAGGAAGGAAGGAAGGAAGGAAGGAAGGAAGGAAGGAGAGAGAAATGTATATTTGTACTGTGCTTTTCCAGAAATATTTCAGCCCCACTGAAATTGCTATTTTTGACCTGAAAATTGAAACAGGAGAATATTTGGCATAGGTCTAATTCATATTCTAGTTACTCAGCTTTGCCCCCCCCCCCAAGGTCAGGGAAAGTTTGCCCCCACCTCCAGCAAGTAACTGCATAGATATCTGTCATCCGCTGGTCACAAATGAACAGAGACAGTCAGGAAGGATAGTGTCACACCTCCAAATAGGATGCAGCAGTTATAGAAGAAATTTTGTTTGTGATGGGCTACTCCTTTCCAACAAGACATGAAGTATATAAATTCTGGAGTGAAAGAAGTCTGGAGATATTGCCATTGTTTTTGCTGTAATGATTTTTCTGCATCACCAATTTGCCTGCAAGAGAGCAATCAATTATTCAAATGCAAAGTCTGCTCCATTTACCTTGTAGTAGAAGAGAAAGAATCCACAGAAAAGGCTGTACAAGTCTGCTGTAAGCAGGGAGAGGTTGACTGCTGTAGCGCTAGTCTTCTTAATGACCACAGGCATGAAGCTGTAGAGGCCAAACATACAAGCACTAAAGCCAACATAGAGCAATCCTGAGAGGACAAAGAACCAGAAAAAGTGGAGTGGGTGGGGGAGGGAAAGAAAAACAACAACAGTTAGCATTGTCCTTCACAACTTTTCTAAAAGGCACATTTCTGCTAAGAGGAAAGTTAAGAACCCCACACTACTTAGAAGAGGCTCAAGACTTCCTTTAGGATAATGATGCAATGTGAGACGAGAGGCGAGAGATAGCCCTATCAACCTGTGAAGTTCTAAAATGAATATGGCTCGATTTCTTCCATTAACAGTGGAAACCATTTAACTGTGTTAGGGACAGAGGTCCACAGCTATTACTGTTTCAAGGGCAGCAAGGCTACATCCTCCAATTCGATGGAAGGTTCATAACTGTGGCAGACTGCATGTGATTCATGAAGAAACAGACTTCATTTAAAATTATCCTCAGGTAGCATGGTTGGGAAAGACATCTGCCTGAGAGCTTCTTACAGGTGTTTGAAGGGAAGAGACCAAGGGTCTAACTCAGCAAGGTGGTTTCTTGCATTCAGATCTGTGTCCTTGGCTATGAAATAAATGTGCTGAATTTAAAATCTAACAGAACGTAACTGTTGACACAGTCTTAATTAAAACCTTCCAGTTACTGCAATAACCAAAGTACAGTGGTACCTCGGGTTAAGTACTTAATTCATTCTGGAGGTTCGTTCTTAACCTGAAACTGTTCTTAACCTGAAGCACCACTTTAGCTAATGGGGCCTCCTGCTGCCGCCGCGCCGGAGCACGATTTCTGTTCTTATCCTGAAGCAAAGTTCTTAACCCAAGGTACTATTTCTGGGTTAGCGGAGTCTGTAACCTGAAGCGTATGTAACCTGAAGTGTATGTAACCCGAGGTACCACTGTACGGTTCTGTACAGTATCAGATTCCAGAACTGTCTGTCATTGTCCTTCACAATTTGGGTATTCTTGAACAGGCAACTGAGCAAGTATAGCTGCTATGGTCGCACACTTTACAGCCAGCCAACAATGCGAATGATGTCTGTATAATTAGCAATATTTGCTACAAAATCGTCGCTTGTTGTTTCAATATGAAATCTATCTCAACATGGACAACATGGTGCCTTCCAGATGTGGTTGCACTCAAACTCCCATCAGACCTAGACAGCATGGCCAACAATCTAGAGGGCATCCCTGAGGCTTCTTTGTCTCCTTTTCTAGTTGTAAAACAGGGGTGGGGACCCTTTAGAGCTCAAGGGCTGCATTTTCTTCTGGACAACCTTCCAGGTCCCACACGCCAATGGTAGGTGGGGGCAGAGCAACTATTGCAAAGTTTACTGTTCACCATAGATTAGTTTCCACACAGACTTGCCTTGTACATTGCTCTTTGTCTTCCATCCCATAAAGCAAGAAGCATTCTCAGAGTTCAAGGCAAAAAGCACTCCAGAGAAATGCAAAGCAGGATTGGTTAGGGCTGTGGCCAGGCAGAGAAACCAGGAGAGAGGTGATAGACCCCATTTGGTCTCCAGGTCAGAGTTTCCCCATCGCTGCCACGGGATAGTAGTATGAACAAACCTGTCCCAACGCCTGTTTTGGTGAGGCATATGCTTTTGCAAAAGAAAAAGGGGATCCTGAGAGAAGCTGCTTTTGATGAGAGAACAATTTGGGGGGATTACTGGAGCCACATGGTTTCTGGCTGAGATACCTCGACTGCTGCTGCTGTCAACTTAGCCAATAAATTTGTAAATTCACACCACAAAACACCCTTTCTTCTCCTTCTCACTAAAAGGGAAATGAGCCCCAGAAGGCTCTTAAAACACTCCACTGCTTGAAGAAAGAGCGCAACCATCCTTTATATTGATTTGTTGCTTAGTTTCTGAGCCACACTGTCAAAACTACTAAGACTTCTTGTGGCAGAGCTTCATGGCAGATGTGCCTCTCTCTATTAAGGTTTTGCAATAATTAGAGGAAATGATGAGAGAAAGCCCAAGGGGAGCAACGGTTTACCATGTAGCTTATTATAACGCCACTGCTCAGGGATTCCCTCTGTCACTAGTTGACTCTGACTGCTTTTTAACCTGCTGCTTTTGATGTTCATTTTGTAAGTAGGTTGAACAGGGAGTTGCTGATGCATTATCAGCACATTATTCTGCTCTTTGTTATAGGAGCACATTGGTGCTCAACTTGCCATTTGACGCTCGCCAGCATCCATATCTTCCTCTTAGTTCATTCCGTCATTAGAAATAGGAAATCCCATCTTTATTGGAAGCATCGCACCTGAATGTCGATTCTTACGCGGAAAATTGTTTGCTTAGCAGTGCAGTGCCTTTCCCCATAAATTAGTTCCTCTCATTCAGTTAAGTGCAAAAATGAAATCCAGCACAAATTTCATAGTGTGTGGCACCTTCAATAGTGGAGACACTGCTCATGCGCCGTCTTGTTTTCTTTGAAACAATTATAGGTTTACGACAGAAGTAAGATTTTGAGCAACTCGGCTATCTAATGCTGGCTTTGTTTTCCTTCCTCTCATTGGTGGTGGCTGTGAAATGCTGCCTTTTCATGTTAGCTTTTGGAACACTCCATCTTTTAATCTTTTAATGGAATTGTGATGCTTATACTTTATCGGATTTTTATTTTGCATTACACTTATACCCCACTTTTTCTTTCCTTTTATTTTATCCTCGCAATAGCCCTGTGAGATAGGTTAGGCTGAGAGACAGTGACTGGCCCAAGGTCCCCCAGTGAGGTTCATGGCTTAGTAGTCTTCCAGTTCCTATTATGACACACTAAGCACTATACCAAGGGACACGGGTGGCGCTGTGGGTTAAACCACAGAGCCTAGGACTTGCCGATCAGAAGGTTGGCGGTTTGAATCCCCGCGACAGGGTGAGCTCCCGTTGCTCGGTCCCTGCTCCTGCCAACCTAGCAGTTCGAAAGCACGTCAAAGTGCAAGTAGATAAATAGGTACCGCTCCGGCGGGAAGGTAAATGGCATTTCCGTGCGCTGCTCTGGTTCTCCAGAAGTGGCTAGTCATGCTGGCCACATGACCCGGAAGCTGTACGCCAGCTCCCTCGGCCAGTAAAGCGAGGTGAGGGCACAACCCCAGAGTCAGCCACGACTGGACCTAATGGTCGGGGTCCCTTACCTTTACCTTTTAAGCACTATACCACACTGGCTCTAATGGGCCATCATGCACAAATAGTTGGACTAGAGGAAAAACTGTAGGTCCAGGGAGCCAGTAGTCCATGGGACTGGACTGGTGAACCCAAGGAGTGCCCCCCTCTCTGGTTATGCAATGCAGTCACTTTCTCTTGAGCTAGCTGGAAACACTGGCCTAGGGCTCAGCCCTCATCTTCCCAGCATGAAAGTGTAAACAGGCTTCAGAATATCTTGTGCACCTCAGTCACTCCCTTCCATTGAACTGACTGGCAGGAGCGAGCAGGTGAAGTGCAAAGGAGAAAACTCTTCTAAAGTTTCTGTTGCTATTCAGTGGTGGCCAGGGGCATTAAATTGCCCTTTGGCCATTTCACAGCTCAAATGGAAAAGCGTCAATGTTTCCAAGCCCTACAGTGCTTGCTCAATTCCAAACACTACTCCCTGTGAAGAGAATGTTACAAGGCATCTTGTTTCCAGTCTTGGACTGGGTGTTACAAACGCTGCCTGTTCAACAATGCAAGCACACATACAAAACATCGGTTCTTTTTTTTCAACAGCAACCACTAAAGTGATAAGCTGCGCTCTTACCTATTTGCCAGTCCCAGGGAACTTTTAACAACTCCTTGTGTTCCATTATGGCACTGAAAAAGAAGAAGAAGAAAAGTAAAGGTAAAATTTCATGATGGGAACTCACATTATTTCCAATTAGCTCCCGAAATGAAGACAAATAACTGAGGTTTAGAAATAGATTTGGGAGAACTCCTGCACAGGTTAAATGCTGTCAGATCTGTTTAGTCAGCTCTGTCTTTATCCCTGCACATCTCTCAGTTTGAAAGGTAAATGGCACAGTAATAAGAGTCACTAACACACCAATGAGAGCTGCTTTAATGAAAATGGGCTATCTGCCTAAAGCTGCATATCCACACTGTATGATATACTGGCAACTATTCAGTGTATTAATATTTTTTGGAGCTAGCAAATAAAATATTAATGATGCATTTGTGTGCATTATATTCTCTTTTAAGCTCCTCTGTAGCCAATAAAAATCCAAATAAATCACAGGCAAGAACTGACTGACCACACAGGAATGAATACCATGGAAGAGACATAGCATAATGCAAGGGTTCATCAAAACTGATGAAGCTGAGATGCGGTCAAGATTTCTCAGTGTACACCATATTTTGATAAGTTCATTAACACTAATGTAAAGTTGATCTTAAGTCCTTCTATTAGAGGGACTTGCTTGGGACTAAGTTCTAATGAACTCAGTGGCAATTTCTTTCTAGCCAACATGAATAGGACTAAATTGTATTTCTGAAGGCTTGACAATCAGATGTTTTAGAATATAATAGGCTATTTATGCATATCTCCATTGTTACTGCCTAATTTGCCTAATTTACCAACAGTGGGTATTTCCATGCAAGTAAGCTAGCCCTGAAAACTGGGTGTCTCCATTGCCCTAAGATCCCCGGGTATAGGGCAGAATATAAATTCAATTAATAATATTAATAATAATAATAATAATAATAATAATAATAATAATAATAATAAGGTAGCATTAACATCACACAGAGGCAGAATGACACCCAAGTTCCTGGGTGAAGGACTGAGCCTGTGGCTTATTTTGGGAACAAAGAAAGCAGACAGCTCACATGTGCAGTGCTTGGGTGGGGGGAATATTTTGCAATGTGCATTTTGTGGCTCTGTTTTTGTATGTGCATTTGATGATAAGTGATCTAAAAACTGTTGCCATCTTGAAAAAATAGACAGGGGTGAGATTGGTCAAAAGTAGAAGAGAAGCATTATGTATAGAGAGGCGTGAGAAGGACCCAGCAACAGCTGAGCACTAAATAGGTTTTAAAGCAGGAGAGCTTAGTATAAGAAGACTTCTTGGTGGTAGCAAGTGTCTGGAGCAAATAGTTTCAAAGTACTGGCCAAGCTAAGAGGATAATCTGTTGTAAAAAGGAGAAGGTGGCCCCACGGCATCATTCTCCCTTTCATACTGTGCCATCTAGCATTAAAACATATGCATATGGTGCTGTGGAGGTGGAAGATACATTAAATGTTACGGATTGAACCCAAGTTTCATACTATCCTTGCTGGGTTAATTCAGTTCAGCACCAAAAATCCATATCGTTTTCCTACAGATGCTGGGAGAAAAGAGACAAACAGATGCATGTCTCATACATATTTATATATGCAGGATAATCTCATCATTTTCTGTAAAGCATTAGATTAACAATACAGCAGCAACAAATACAGCATAATTTTTATCCTGCTTCTCAGGATGAAGCTACCAAGAAAAAAGATTAAGCTGGAGGCAATGAAATCCTTTGGATTTGCCAATAAACTTCATCTTCCTCACACTAGTTTTTGCATAAAATATCTATTTCCCCCCAATCTGTTATTACCACGTAGAATTGTCTCAAGACAATGCCCAGACCAGATTCCATTTGATTCTAATCTTTCCTGGAAGTGAAAATAATCAGAACGGCAACTAATTTAGCAACATAATTCAGTGATGACTTGTACATTTTAATGATAAATTCTCTTGTCAGTCAAACTTTTAAAGCTGTCATTGTGCATGCATCCTCAGAAATCCTTGCCATTGAGAACAGGAGGTATTTATGCCAGGAAAAGACTGGTAATTGCTTATACACAGTAGCCAGCTTTCCTTGAGGAGTGAGTTTTTCTTAATATGAAGTAGCATTCTATGATGCTCCCCTCCTGTCTGACTCTTAAGTGGCAAAGTTCACTAATGACTAAAGCACATTGCCTTTTCTGCATGTCTGAGCTGTGTACACACTCTAAGGCACATTGGAGGCACACTTCCCCCCGTAAAAAATTCTGAGCGCTGTAGTTTGCTGGGATTTGTAACTCTGTGAAGGAGAAACTACAGTGGCCAGAATTCTGAGAGGGGGGGACAATGTGCTTCAATTGTGCTTTAAAGGTGCAGTGTGCACACTGCCTACATCAGTTCCAAGGCTACAGGGATTGCCCCTTTGGGCACTTTACTTTCCAAAACTCGGATCCTATTTTATTTTCCGCAGAAAATATTATTTCTTCAGCTTGACAGGGAAAGCAAAGCATGACGTGCCCTTTGGGGCTGTCCAAGCACAGTATTGCTGCCTGTGGGCCAGTGCAGGTTTTGCAGAGTGCTGATTTAGAACATGACTGAAATCCATTAAGTTGAAATATTAACACTGACCAAGCAGAGGCCCAAGAGAAACAGTGGTAATAAAGAGCCATACTGTGCGCAAAACCTGCCCAACCTTAGAAAATAAAAGGATTGGTGCTCCAAATGTGTCAATAACAAGAAATCTTGTGTTTAGTGGTCCAAAATGTTAAACAAAACACCAGTAAGGTCCCTAATACTCTGAAAGGCTTTGAAAGTCATAATGCATGCATTTTATAATATTAGTTAGGTATTCTTTATTCGTTATTAGTTAATTATTCTTTAGTCAGTTATTTACTCTAGCCAAGCTAGAGGTCATTCTTGGTTGCCTGTATATTTTCCATCAAGGAGGACACAGCTGGCAGATGATTTTGAAAAACAACCAAATGGAGAAGGGTGAAGCACAGCCTTCCTCCAGTCTTCAGCTCTCCATCACAGCTTCCAGAGATGGATTTTCATTTTTAAAAAACACCAAACCATAACTAGCAGAAGAATAAGGCACACACTGAGCACTAGTGTGGTGATGTGATTAGAATGTCAGACTGAAACCAGTGAGATGCAGGATTAAATCCCCACACACGAGCCATGAAACACATTTTGGAAAACTCAGTCTTGGAACATAGGTTCATTCATCCCATTTCTACTCAGCCCAACAGCTCATTTGGCCTTGGGCTTTTATGGTAAGTCACATTCAAACCATACCTTGGTGGGCTACAAACTACAAGCATTTCTTTTTCATCAGCAGGTATTTTTTTTTGGAATGTATGGCCAGTGGCAGCTGAATGGATGGAGGACCAGGGGTTTGGGGGCCATTCAACCTCTACAATACACATGAAAGCACATGTGATTGGGAGATTTCCAATGAAACAAAGTGAAGAGATGGTATGGGACTTTCTGGTTTTGTTTCAATAGTAGCAGGCAGCTGCCTTTCCTTACTTACAGTTGAATTCCACTGAAGAAGGAACCAAAGAGTCCAATCATGCCTAGGAACTCCACCCGACTCAGGTTCCGTACGATGTACTCTTCACAAACATTGGAGATGCCGTAGAGAGTGGCTCCACCTAGTACTAGAAGGTCCCCTATAAGTTTATTTTCTCCTAGGAGCACAAAGAGAATATATATATATATATGAAAAAGCAGATCAAAATCTGCTATCAGAGCTCTCCTTCATCAAATCTCTTTACACTTTTGGAAAGACTTTTGCACCTTTCCTTTGAGGGTAAATTTATCTCTGCATGTTCATTGCACATGCAGGACAGTTACCTCCAAGGAGACACTAAAGGCAAAGCTTTTGCAACATCTTCAATGCAATGTCATGAATTCAAAGAAAAGTGAATAGAAAGAAGTTCACAGAAGGAAATATCCACCCCACCTGTTCCCTACACCTGGCCTTGGCCCTTTGAAAAATCTCTCTAGAGGATCTTCTGAACAATGTGGGATGGGGAGCTAAGGGAAGGGGGAATTGCCCAAACTCAGGCAAATCTTGGCTCAGCTTTGAGCAATTTCCTCCACTTTCAGCAGTCCCCTACACCTCATCCCATGTTGTTTAGAAAATGGTATTTTGGGGGGGATCACTGCTATCTACTGGGAAGAAGGGTGGGTGGGAAACTTTGAGTGGTTTTTAAAATATGGGGTAGCAATCAAAAATCAATCTCCCGCAGGCAGCCCAAAATGACACAAAACTAGCACTTTCCCACAGGACTTTACTCTACCTTTATATACGTGCCGGAGTCATGCAACAATAGTACAGTGTTCGCTTTGTTATGTTAAATAGTGGTTTGAGGGAGCTGTTTGTGTTTTAAGCATTGAGACTTAATGGTAACCTTTCTCTTCAAGATTTCCCAAATTCACACACACACCAATCTGTTAAAAAAGAGATTTCTCCTGATCTCCTGCCAAATTAGTTAAGTACAACTTACTCCTTGCACAAGTTGCAGGAAAGCCCTGACATGCACTGTATACAGACTGTACAGTTAAAATGATCACTAGCACATGTGCAGATCAGTATACAGCAGCCATACATGGCAGTCACATGCTACACATGACCTTTCAAAAGGTCATCCTGCCTCTATATAGCATTAGTGCAAATAAGGGCTTTGCTGGGACCTTAATACAGTGGTTTAAGAACAGTCCTGTTTAAGAACGATTCAGTTTACAAACTCCTCAAATCTGGAAGTAGTGTCCCAGTTTGCAAACTTTACCTCAGTCTAAGAACAGAATCTGAATGGTGGAAGGGCGCCGGTGGCGGGAGGCCTCATTAGGGAAAGCGTGCCTCGGTTTAAGAACGGTTTCGGTTTAAGAACGGACTTCCGGAACGGATTACGTTCGTAAACCAAGGTACCAGTGTACATTATTTTAAGAGTCTCATACGCCATTTGGCCTGGATTCTTTTCCCTGCACATTGCAACGGTACGTGTTTCAGACAAGCAGATGAACTGAAATAAAAACAGATGCAGTTTGTGTTGGATCTCCCTTTACAAAATCCCCTTCCCAAACTCGTTTTGAGGCTACAAGGAAATCTTGTTTCTGAACTTCTCTGATGGCTGGAGAACAGCATTCCAGGCACAGCATTTCTTTCCTGCATGGAAACATGTATGCAGATCCTTACCTGCCCCTTGCTGCCGTCCAACAAGGACATCGGCTCCTGCCATGCAGCCCATCCCCAGAATGCAGACCACAATGCCAATGAAGTGCACTGCCTTGTACCGAACCAGCAGGAAGAACCAAGATAATAATATCACAACTGGAATCACAAAACAATCTAGGAGCTGTAAGGGTAGGGGGGAGGAAGAAAGAGAGAGAAAGAGAGAGAACAACAACTTTAAAACAAAGCATTGAGGTGCATATGACTACAAATATAGGCTGCTTCTCAAAACATAAGAGAATTAAAACAGAAGGAAACAGACAGAAATACTTACCTTAGAAGAAATATGTTCAAATGGCTCAGGGGCAAAATTCAAGACCCTGCCAGTCTCTTCTTAACCCAACAGTGTTGTGATTGAATCTGCTGGGTGCTAACAAGGCTTTTAGGATTGGGCCTCAACTGAAGCCGATGAGCACTTGCAAATGGGGGTCAGCGACCTTGGCAGAAAACGTCTGCTTCTTAATAACAGCACCACTTTATCAGTATTATTGCCATTAAAAAGATTCTGACAATTTCAGTAGCAGAATGGCTGTCAGTTATTTAAACAAATGCTACCACCCACATTGTTATTCCTCTTGCTGCTTCATGAGGACTCAGGGGTGTGCAAAAATAAAATAAAAGGAGTAGTTCTAGAAGCATTTTAGGGTTAATATCACAAAGTTGGCTAACAGCACTGTGTGAGCATGGGTGTATGGAGAGTTAGAAGTAGGTGGTCCAAGAATATAGTCGTAGACAAGAATAAAGGTAGTTTTGTATATTATAGGAAAAACCAAGTAGTACATATATGTGATGGAACCTAAACATTTGTGGCTTTCCTCTGGTACTTTTGTATCCAATACACAATGTGGATACTCAGGAGGAGATGAAGCAGGTGAATCTCCACTTCAAGTATAACCCAGAAATGCTGATATTTCTACTGTTGCTGCTACTATTACTTACTACTACTGTGAGAACTGCACCTCAAGAATCTGCCCATGAAGCTGGATGCTAGCAGGCAAAAAATGAAGCCAGCAAGTGGAGCGTTACCATGAAAGATGCTATCTTGAATCTATTCACCCCCTGCTCAGTTTATCTCTTTCTGTCTCCACACATACACTTACATACACACAGAATCGGCTGTATCCAACCCTGCAGCTCTGCTCATGCAACACACTATGGTGTGCACAACATAAATTCATTTCCCTCTCCTGTCCCTTCCAGCCACCCCTTCCAGATACTATCAGAATCGGCTCTGGAGAGTTGGGAGGTCATCTGGTGCAGATTGTGGCGAACAAGTGGGGGAGGAGATGAAACTGAAGCCCTGTGGTGAGAGTGGAATGCTGCTAGTGCACTGTTGGATATAAGCCACAGATAAAATTTCAAGAAAAGAGATTCTGATTGAACTGTAGGAATAACTGTTCTGACAGTAAGAGCTATTCGACACTAGAATGGACTATCTAAAATGGTGGTGGGCTCTCCTTCAATGGAGGTTCCTAAACTGAGGTTGGATGGCTCTCTGTCAGGAATTCTCTAGCTTTGATTTCTGCATTCCAGGGGCTTGGACTAAATGACTCCTAGTCCCTTCCAGCTCTACAGTTCTATGATTCTATAGATGCACACCAAGTTAACTGGACAAAAGGCTCTATAAGCAGGAAAAAATATTTCTTGTTTCCTTCCTAAAAAACCAAGCCTCCAACATTATAACTCTAGCAAGTGGTCTTCCTGTGTTCACAGTCTGGGCCTTAGAAAGTGGTGTGTGTGAGTGAGTGCAGAGCAGATTGTTGCTCTTGCCCAACAAACCTGGTTCTAAAAAAGTGGACTTTTGTGGTACGGAAAATGAAGAGGAAATATACTGGACACTGTGGGATAACAGGTCATCTGGCAGCGACTTGGCTGTCCTAAAAAAAGAGCGTTGGACCCAACACTGTAGAATAAGGACCATAGTTAGAGATGTCGACAGGAGATAGGCTCTCTCTGTGTATATTGGCAACTGTTCCCCCCTTCAGTAGCTAAGTTAAAAACTGTTTCTGTCAGAACTCTTTTCCTAACACTTGAGATTTCCATGAGTAAAAGTTAAGAGTTAAAATAGCCCAGTGGTTAAGACCAGGAACTATTAGCTGGGTACTGCCCAATTCAATTTTTAACCAATTGATCGTCAGCAAACTGTCTCTCAGTTGCCTTTAAGATGGGGAAAATAATACTGCCTATTTCATGCAGTGGTTGTAAAAAAACAACTGAAATAAGCTTATGTTTGTGTTTGAGCATTAAAAATCCAACATACATAAGGTTGTGTCCAATGTTAGTCCTACTCAGGAGTAAGTCCATTGAGATTAATAAGCACAACTAACTTAGCTCCATTAATTTCCATGAGTCTACACTAAATAAAACTTAGTTGGGTAAACCTATACCATTATTATAACAACGGTATTAATACCTTTGCTCAGCATATTAGAACATATACCAGTGCTTATCTAAGAGAAGCTCAGGTTAAAATTCTCAGTGATAAATCTGGAATTTTCATTTCTATGGGGAGGGAGAAATAATTTATAGCAGAGCAAAGCCAGCTCCCTTCCCTCACACTTGAGCCCTACGCCATCAGACTGCATGAAACAGTGTCAGCTTTTGACAGAATAAAAGTATAGATGGAACCACCGTAGAGTGAATGGAAGCACCATTATGAATAACAAAAATGGCACAAGATATGCCAAGGACGTGAGGGCTCAAGCAGTCCCTGGAAACATAGGGGAGAAGAGAACTACTAATGGAGGAGCTCTGGGCTGGAAGCAGCTTCTGCATCTAAAATAAGAGCATTGATTTAAAAAGGCACACTTAGGCTACTCTGTGGAAAAATAACAAACAAACAAAAATAGCCTCAAGCGTCCCTCACAGCGCATTTCTTAATATATGAGGAAAAAGTTAACAGAAGCTACTAATAGGCATGGCATAGGAACTATCTTACATCTGTACATCTTGGGTTGTTTTTTTTTAAAGCCTTTAAAGTTACAAAACTGAGCATATAAAGCACAATAAGCAAACTGTCATTTTTCTGGAACGGTCACATTACGTGGGAAATTATGTTTTCAGTTTAGAGGTACGGCAATTTCATATTTAAAAGAAACGTCCAGCTTCTCATCCCAGAGCCCCAAGAGATATAAACAAGAGAAGTGTATAAACGCTGCATGAAAAACACTGCATTATTACATGTGAACCGAAGAGAAGAAAAATATAATGATCTTATGTAAGCTCGTGGTATAACATAGAAGTTTTGTCTTTGGCTGTGTGTGAGAGAGAGGGGATACTCCATATAAACATCTTACAGAATTATTTGTATCAAATATTTAACATTTACTGACATTTACAAAGATCGTTTGTGGGTACCATAGAGGTGCTGGTGGGCACTCTGGTACTCAGGAGCACTGCATTGATGACTCCTACTTTATATGTTTGCTCCAGTAAATAACAGCCTTGGATTATTTCCTAATAACCTCCCCACCACAAAATATTAGGGTATAAATCTAACATACAGAGGCAATACCAAACTACTTGCAAATACCCTAGAGTTGATTTTTCAAAATATAATTTTACATTAAATACTGCTGGGGTTTTTTAATGTGTAACTTAACTGCAGGGTGTAAGACACAACATGTCCATTAACATAATTCAACACACATTTCCAAACATTTATGGAAACATTGTTTTTCTATTTATTCTCTCCAGGGGTAGCAAGAAATACTTGTTCATTTGTTCACCTCTTTTAATGCATTTTTTTTTTGCAAAGAAATACTTTTATATATATATATAAAAGTGCAATCTGTAACCATGTAAAATAATGGAATATTTCCCCATTAATGTCAGTAAGATGTGGAACGCACCCTAGCTATGCAAAAATAAAAGGCTGGTCAGGTCTATTTGCTTTTCAATTAACCATTATGGAGAAAGAGAACCGGCAAATTATATTAAGCTCTTTCCACCATATGTCACTGCCTGTCCTGCCTAATATAGTCCTCCTCTTCAATAGCTAAATTTAATACGATTAAAACAAGGGTGATATGATTGTTTTACATAGTGGAATGGCTGTTCTGTCTAGCCATTAAGAAACAGCTCATTTAAAGCAATAGAGCTGCTATTGTATTGATTAGGTCTGTGCATAATGCTGCGTATAAAGCTATTCTAAAGGCCTTGTGGCTGCTTTTTATCTTATTAATAGTGTTCATGTCTGGTTACTTAACAGAGCCAAGCTGTTATACAGCAATCTGGCTGACCATTGTAACCCCATGCAAGTGACCTTTTCCTTTGTGCAGATCAGCTATTAAGTGTAAGAAACAGACTGGGGAGGGAGGGAGGAAGGCACATATCTAGCTTCTATGCATAATAGTCCTATAATGAGCATTGAGATGGGGACAGGGGGTGGGGGACAGGTGTCTCATTGCCCACCCAAAAGCAGATCAATGCTATCAGGACCTTTAGAATTCAGCTTCTGACAGTTTGGGGAAATAGGAGGGAAGGAAAGTTTCCTGGGCTGTGTCCACTGACAACACTTGTGATGAACACCAAAACCCTCAACACTTCTGTCCCTTTAAAAAAAACCATCTTTAGCCAGATGCTCCCTACTTATCACAGAAGAGTGAGGAAGGCATGTCCCAAACATCTTTCTCCCCGAAATACAGTGGTACCTCTGGTTAAGAACTTAATTTCTGGAGGTCCGCTCTTAACCTGAAACTGTTCTTAACATGAGGTACCACTTTAGCTAATGGTGCCTCCCACTGCTGCCACACGATTTCTGTTCTCTTCCTGAAGCAAAGTTCTTAACCCGAGGTACTATTTCTGGGTTAGCGGAGTCTGTAACCTAAAGTGTCTGTAACCCGAGGTACCACTGTACTAAAAAGAGATTATCTTCTCAGCTTCACATTTCACAAAGCCACTTCCCTGAGACATGATAAGTATTGTCATCCTGATACACCCCATAATGTTTCCCAGCTGATCACTTCCTCCCCATACCCATTGTTGGTCCTTGGAACGCAGTATAAAAATTAAGAGTTTGAGCATGCTTTTATCTTCATTTGCTTGGGAAATTGCTACTGCTCTCCTTCAAACTGAGTCTCACCCTGGATGAACATCAGCTAAATATAATCTGCCTGTTAAGTTACTGAATGTTCTTTACAGACAGTAGCCTTCTTCAGGTGGTCTGACGCGGAGTTCAGTAAACATGCAGAGACGGATGCAAGAATGAGGGTGCTAGCTCAGCCCTCATCATCATTCCCATCATTCTCCAGAAACTCACTGAGGCTCTGTTCGCATTTTAGAAAGCTGGGAAATCTTAAATGCACATCTGCTTGAGCACAGGAGGATGCCCACTTCTGACAGCCACCCTCCAACTTGGGGAGGTGACAAGAATGACAACGGGGAGTGGAGCTAGCATGCTTGCTCTAGAGCCCCATCTCGCAACACATTGTCTGAATGCCTGAAGAAGAAGAAGAGTTTGGATTTGATATCCCGCTTTATCACTTCCCTAAGGAGTCTCAAAGTGGCTAACATTCTCCTTTCCCTTCCTCCCCCACAACAAACACTCTGTGAGGTGAGTGGGGATGAGAGACTTCAGAGAAGTGTGACTGGCCCAAGGTCACCCAGCAGCTGCATGCGGAGGAGCGGAGACGCGAACCCAGTTTCCCAGATTACGAGTCTATCGCTCTTAACCACTATACCACACTGAAGAGGGCTAATATCCACCTAGAACTACTTGGAAACGACTGTTCATTTTCCTTTTGATGCAATTCTGCCTTCTCTCACGCTGCTTTATCTTGAAACATTAAGAAAAGGCTTGGATTTGAACTCTGGAGTTGATTAAGTGGTTTTCCAACTTGGAATTTTAATATGGGAATAAAGGGAGTCTATGCCTGTCCTAACCCCACAAGAAAGGTGAGAGAAAGTGACCCTAATCGTTACAATGTTATAAATAAAAATCCAGAAATTTTGGCTGTCATAAGCCACTGCCAAAGGTTTGTGATTGCTTGGACATTGTTTCTCACTCCTCTGAAGGACAGGGGTCTTATCTGCTCTGAGCACATCCCAAGTGCAGCACAAACAAAAAAATTACCCCGCCTTCTCCCCAGCTCCATGACTGGGCAGAAGGCTGAGGTTTAATCCCATCTGATGGACACTGATGGACCACTTGTCATATAGAGCAGAACTGCAGAGCCCTGCTATTCTTTTATTTGTTATTACTATCATACGGTAATACCATTTGCCATGCAGACATGGAGAGTGGGAAACAGTTGATTAAGATGGCTGTATGATTCAGAATACCCTGCTACGATGAGGGGTAGAGGCAGAGAAAGGGGACAGAGAGCATGTGGAGCAAAATAACACCTTCCTCTCTGCACTCTCCCCCTATGAGTTTCTAGAAGACCCACCTACACTTGTTTTAATTATTTATACTGCCATCTTCCTCCCCACCACAAGGGGCCAGTGCAGTCAGCATCTTAAAGCCTCTGACAGGGATGGGCAAATCTGTCAATTTCGGTTCCCTCAAGTTTCTCATCCTCGTCCCCCATCTTATATTCAGTTCTCCACATTTCTGCATCAGTCTGCAATTTATTTATTTTATCAAATTTATATGCTGCCCTTCTTCCAAGGATCACAGGGCAATCTGCAGTATAAATTAACACGTTTTTGCATGCAGTTTTGCATACAAAATTGTGTATTGCACATTTTTGCAAGCAATTTCTTCTTATGCATTGTAGTTTTGTAGGTTAGTTTCACAGATATATTGATTTTTATGCCTACTTTCCCCTTAGTAAATGCATTTTTATAGACACTGGATAACTGCATCACAAAATTTGGATAAGCGTGAATTTTGAAGTATGGCTCTGTTTTGGGTTTCCCTATTTGGTGGGGAAGTGCAAATTTGAATGTGAACTGAAATGGTTTTCTACCTCATCTCTATGGACAGTGCTACCTCGTTGTCAGACAAGGTAGGGATGGGGGCAATAAAGTAGGAATTTGTAAGGTCTCCTTTCCACAGCAGGCCAACCGGATCTGATGCTCTTGAACTTGCCTGTGTATGGGAATGCAGCGCCCAACTGGATTATGCACTTCTTCAGATTTTGCAATGCATTTCCACTGTACAAAATTATATCTATATCTATATATACAGTGGTACCTCGGGTTACATACGCTTCAGGTTACATATGCTTCAGGTTACAGGCTCCGCTAACCCAGAAATAGTGCCTCGGGTTAAGAACTTTGCTTCAGGATGAGAACAGAAATTGTGCGGCGGTGGCATAGCAGCAGCGGGAGGCCGCATTAGCTAAAGTGGTACCTCAGGTTAAAAACAGTTTCAGGTTAAGAACGGACCTCCAGAACGAATTAAGTACTTAGCACGAGGTGCCACTGTATATATATAGATATCTATAGATATCTATAGATAGATACAGTATATGTAGCAAAAGATGCATATGAAATACAAATTTCACTGGTGAATGCATCAGAGAGTTTGTGTTTTACAGAAACAGCAAAGAAAAATGCTTACAACAATAACACAAATTAATAATAATAATATAATGGAACAGGAAAGGAATGACAAACAACAGGATGGAATGGGAAGCAATGTGATGCCACAGGATGGCATGGAACAGATCTATGATTGAGTGCAAGCGAGACTGAAACTGGATGCAATCAACCCATTCCTAGTAAAAAGTCTCGCCACCGTCTCATCCTTTAGGCTCCATAAGCTCAGCAGAATGTACGCAGAGTCTTAAGTGCCTTTGGCTCCCTGGTTCAAAGCAATTCATAAAACATATGTCCATGACCAAGATTGTTCCCAGCATTGCCTCAGATTATTTTATATGCCCTCTTATCCTCTCTCACACAAAAGGAGGTGCATTACTGGATAGGCTCTGGAGGCAGGACCTGATTTCTCACACAAGGCAAACTACAAGTGAGATACAAACAGAAGGCTGGAACTACTACAAATGCATTCAGAACAGAACTGCACGTGGTAAAAGTGGGTGGTCCCAACCACAGCCTACAGGAAAAGTCAAACCAGCAACACTTGTGCATTGTGGTTGTTAGAGAACTAATCATTCACAGCAGTCAAAGGCCATCCTAGAAGAGGACAGCTCTAGTTTACAGCCAGGGATCACTGGGTTGAGCAAAATTCAACCACTGCATCTGTGCAAGGATGTTACAAACAACAGCCCCATTAATTATCAAATTCCATTTTTTTCCCCTTTACACACGCAGCACTGAAAAAAGGGAGCAGACAAATACATACAGGGCCTGGGTGGAACAGTAGGGAGAAAGGAAAGCACACAGAAAGCATGAGGAGAGACACACTTCAGCACACATAGTGAAAGGACAATAAAATGGGGAGTGTGGGAATTTGAGTTCCTTGGAGGAAAGGTGGAATAGAAATCTAATACGTGTATACTGCAAAATGCAAGGTCCATGCATTCATACACTGGCATCCTTTTGTGGGTGGGGGAAGCAGCTTTGGGATCAATAGGACACACTGTGGGGAATGAGCTGGTTTCTTCCACTATCAAAGCAAAGTGCTGGTCAGCAAACTCCAGCTGGAATTAAACAAGAAACAGCTGAGCTGCTTCTCTGCCATTGATTTGCCCCCACTCCAATTGCTATCTTCTGTCGCCACATTTGGGCAGCTCATTAGTGCTGGCCGCAAGCAAACTGTGTGAAGCTCTTGCCCCCCTGGCCCCCCACAGCTGCCACTTGTCAGTGACTGGCCCTGAGGTACAGTAGCAGCAGTTGCAAGAAGGATTAAGATTTCGTCCGGAGAGGGATTTATCATCCATGCTACCCTCACCTCTTCTAATTGGCAATTTCCCCTCTGGTCTTCTTGTCTAATGTGACAGATCTCGGAACTGTCTATTCTCTCTCTGACTCCAGGCATTCACTACAAAACAGGGCTCAGAAACCCACAACAGCTTCCAATCTGAGCTCTTGTTTGAAATTACACCTTCGGAGGCGAAGAATATCCAAAATGGTCTGCAACGTTTTTTCCCTAAATGCATCCACGAGTGATCATCTTCACTCTGCGAGACTGAATCCTATCAGATATAAACAAATGCATAAATACATAAGAACTCCCACTGTGAAAATGGCAAGTGCTATGGAAGAAGGGAGCACTGCATCAGTCATATTTATTTTTCTCTTCTAAGTGGCAAACATATTGCTTTGCTTTTTGTGGACGACATTATCACACACAAACTTCATCGACAGACATATGCTCATATTTCCGATTTCAGAAATAATGAGTGAAGGTGCCAATATGTTTTTGCCAAAGAGGGAATGTGGGGAAAGAATGCAGAGAAAGAACTACTCAATAACATGTTAGTACCTGCGTATTGGTTGTTGTCTGATGCAAATGTTATCACTAGGGATGCTGTAATCTTCATTGTTCAGACATTTCACAATTACAGAGCATAGGATGGATGCACAATAGCCTGACCCACCATGAAATAGAAAGCCGATGAGCTATCTGAATTGCAATTTAAGCTATGCTGAAAGAATTATTTTGTCAATAGACATAGTAGCAAGCAGATAATCATATTTGCATTAGGTACGACTGAAATCACATATTCCTGTAACTACTCATAACATCTAATCCCTGCCTGCTTTTGTGTATAAGTGTATATTGTTTTTATATATAGAATTGGTTTTACATATGGAATTCTTTTTATTGTTCACCTTTTAACTGTGAAATCTCTTCCGAGATACTTATGGGAAGCAACTGACATCAAATAAATAAATATGTCTCTTTAGATTTTCACACGGTTGGAGTGATAGACTTTGCATTCTTGCCCTGAAATCACATGAAACAGTTTTAGAGCTGCAAGGACAACATAAAACAAACATGCCAAGCAGATCATTCAGATGCAGTACCCATAATACGGGTTCACAAACCATTTGAGGAGGGTTTGAATTGCTTTCCCCATGACTGCTGGCTTTGTGTGAATGTTGCAACCATATAATCACATGGTAGGGTTTTTTGTTTTTTTTTACTGATCACATGTGGGCTGTTTGTTTGTTTTAACCTATCCTCACTCAGGAGGGACCTGGCCATGGAGAAGGGTCTCAGTGACCTGGAAATGAGCCATGTGACTAGCTCCACCCATGTGGTCACTTACTTCACATACAGATGACAGATATGTGAGATCACACCATGGAGACTGTCAGTCCATACAAGTGGGCTAATAATGTGGGCACTCATCTATGTAATTTGTACTCACTCACAAGTATTTATAGATTCACATTTGGATTTGTAAATAGTGGCTTTGAGCCAGTCATTCTCATTCTCTCTCTCTCTCTCTCTCTCTCTCTCTCTCTCTCTCTCTCTCTGCCTAACCTACCTCACAGGGTTGATGCAACTAACTACCTTTCTCTAGAGCAACATAAAAATAAGTTTGTATGCTGGACTTCAGCTGCTGTGTTATTAAAAACAAAACCTGTTTTACTTCTATACATTGCAGGGGAGAGAAGAAAACCATCAAATTTCTTTCAACTGGTGACAAGACAAAATCAACAAAGCGGATCTTCAGTTTAGACTAGACTGCAGAGATAAACCTTCAGTCCAAACCAGTGCTATTTTTCTAGGAAAGAGGTACTGAACTCACCATGAACACCTGCCTCGTTCTCTTAGAATGGCAATGGCGCCCACCTGAGAGGTGCCGGAACTGAGTTCCAGTTGAAAAAAAGCCCTGGGTTGATGTGAGGTAAAAATTGGGACAGACTGGTTATGCTGTCTTGAACTCCCTTGAGGAAAAGCAGGATATAAATCATGTACACATACATGTACACCCACACCCACCCACCCACCCACCCACCCCCTACTTACACACAGAGATAGAGATCTGGCCGGCATTAGAATGCCAAGTGCATGTATGGCATTTTAAAGGCTGATAAGGCAAAACTGAGCTGACATATTTGGTAGTAGAGTAGAAAAAAATGCCAAAACATATGTTAACATTTTGTTCCTGCAAGTAGCTGCATGGAGCGCATAAATATGTAAAGGAATTAATTACGGAGGCTTGTCCAGAGACTAGGCTTGCATTGCGAGGCCATTTCAAGTCATCACTTGGAGCAGAAAAAATCCTGCACCTTCTCTCTGCAAAAGCTGTCCTTCAAAAATCAATTCAGAGACTAAATCACTGCTTATTACAAGTGCCAATGGCAGAACGTGGGCCATAATGCTATTCTAGCACAATGGGAAAGAAAATCCAGCTAGAAAAGTCGATGTATAATGCATGACATTTTTAAGAGAAAACCTATAACATCAAATGAAGTAGAATGCTGGCACCTTCTCAATGCAGTACCAGGAACTGAAAGCCCGGAAAATATTTCATCTGCAGGAAGGCTTAACTGACAGATAACCAAAAGAAATCCAGCATTTGATTTCTTGTGGAGGGTGAGCCTCATCTGTGCAACTGAGAAGCAAGAATTCTGCATGCACTTAAGACTTCTTGCTCAAACATTTATTGAACTTTGTGTGGACCTACACAGGGGACACACCAACTGCTGGGATAAATTTGTTAAATAATATCAAACAGGGACCTCCAAAACAGCAGCAAGGTTTTTATGCAGACAAGAAAATGAGTGTAGAGGGTATGCACTAATTAAATAACAGAGGACATTCTGTCCATATGCAATGCAGGTTAATTCAGCAAGATACTCTAATTTAGAATTTTTTTCATTTTGTTCTAATAAATATCCAGGAGTCATTCCAAGCATGGATTGCTTAGGCAGTGTCTTGTGCCAATAAGTAGCGCACGATGTTTTCCAGTCCCAAACAGACTACTGGACTGGGTCAATTGTTCCTGAAATTTGAGATTTCGCAGGACTTTCAGGGTGTCCTAAGTTACCTAGGCCTCCTCTTCACTGAGGTGGGAAACTTCTTTCAGCTTCAGAGCTGCATTCCCTTCTGGGAAACCTTCTAGGGGCCGCATGCCAGTGGCAGAGAGCCAGAGGCAATGAAGATGTACTTCACCTTTGTACTGTAGGATGTTGCTTCAAAAGCCAAGCATCACAAAATTTGGTTGCAACTGTTTTCTGAGTGGAGTGTCAAAACATACCAAACAAATTGGAGGCAGGGGTGGGCAGTTTGGTGAATTTTCTGTTTTAAAAGAGGGAAATCATGGAGGCATTGTGTGCAGACTGTCAATTGGTATAAAACTATGGAAGTTGGGTCCATTTTGCAGAGATTTATCTACGTTTATTTAAGTATAATCTAAGTATAAATGTATGATATATGTGTCTGTCAAAGTCACAGTTTAAGGTACACCCTAAATGCATAATCAAAAATGTCATGTGGGAAGTATTTCCTAGACAAAAGCCGCTCTTAATTTTTATGCTTCCTCCAGGAAAGATCTACAAGCAGAAGACTTCCAGATGGCATTGATAAAGGTAGCTTACCAAAGGAAATGTACTATCTTGCAATACATCTTCAAAATAGGCTTAGAACTATTTTAAATTATAAACAAGATAATGCATCAAATTCCACTAAACAGTATTTTGATAATTAAGTGTAGGTGTTTGCAGAGAGCTGCCTAATATTTCTTTCTTGAAAGCACCACAAGCTTAGTACATTTGCATATAAGGTTTTGCATCATGGAGCAAACACTTCATGTGAAAAAGGATAAACGCGGCAAGCAGATTATCTGCTGAAATGGTTCATAGACTACTTAACATTAAAGTATTGTAAATGAGATTTCTCATTTGTTGAAATTGCATTGCCATCAGCTAAATACAGATCCATTGCAATGAACTACTCCCTTCATAGTCACAGGTGCCATACTAACTGAAGGCAGTTCACACAAACAGGGGCATTTTCTCTGTTGGGTGGTATATATTGCTGTCCCAACACAAGCAAATGTTTCAAATTTTGTTCCAGCTGAAGCTTCCAAACTGTCTTTAGAGGCAGCCCCACAAATAATGCATTGCACTAACCTAGAGGTTACCAGACCATAGGCCACAGAAGTTAGGCTATCCCTGTCCATTCAGGGACATAACTGGGCCACCAGCTGAAGCTGACAGAAGGCACTCCATACCACTGAGGACACAAGTGGTAGTAATGGATCCAGTAACACTCCCAAGCTATGCACTTGCTCCTTAAGAAGGAATGTAACCCCCTCAAGAGCAGGCATTCTCCCATCCATCTGGCCTAGGGAACTACCCACTAACAGTGCCTGTATGTTATCTGGATTAGGTTTCAGTTGATTATCTGTCATCCAGTCCATTAGGAGACAAGACACCAGTCCAGCACATTCACTGCCACACATGTAGATGTAAAAGGAGAAATAGAGCGGTGTGTCGTCAGCATACTGCTGACCACACACTCTGAAACTCCAGATGACTCCACTCAGTGGGTTCATATAGATATGAAACAATATGCTGATAAACCTGAACCCCGAAGGACCCCCCCCAACTGAAAGCCCCATGGTGCCAAAAAACACTCCACAAACATCACCTGCTGAAGATGACCATACAATTAGGACTGGAACCACTGCAAAGCAGTGCCACCCATCCCCAACTTGGATAGCCTCACCAGGAGGTTGCAGTGGTTGATGGTATTGAAAGCAGCTGAGAGCACAATGCCTTGTCTGTCTCCTAACTGAGGTCATTATATAAGGTGACAGGGGCAGTTTCTGTGCTAAAGCCAAGCCGAAACCTTGATTGCTCTCCCACACATTCCAGAGATTTATGTATATTCCTTTTGCTGCAAGGCCCTGCCTGGGTTCACTGATGCAGTGACCTAACATTGGCTGTCAGTTCTGATGCAATTCTGTAGGCACTGCCCTGCCTAAGAAGCCATTTTGCCTGCAGGTCATCAGATTGCAACCACTCCCAAGAGTCCATACTGGCATGGATGAAATCTGATGCACCTTTGAAGGAGTTCCTCCACACAAACAGCTGTTTCAGAGGGTTCCTGTGGCAACTCAATTGGCCCAGTTCTTGTGTGAATCAGGCTTGGCTAAGTACACAAGACAAAAGGGGCAGTTTCAGTGACCTTTCTGCTGGAGATGAAGCTGTGGGGTTTCAGCATTTGAAGGTCTTCTTAAAGAAGGGAAGGCATTATCTGATACAACTGAAAGAATCAAATGAAAAAGCTCTGTAACTCTTGTGCAGGTTTATGCAGTTCTTCTATCTAGCTAAGCTGACTGTTCTCTACTACCTCTCTTGCTTGTAGGAAGGTAGCAAATCTCCCCACCCAACTTCTCGCCACGTAACTTCCCAGTGACTGCCATGTACACGATCGCTTTGTTTTCCAGAATGATATGTAATGTTTTTGGAATATCAATTCCTTGATCCATACCAGACAGCTCTGGGCTAGGGATAGACTAGTCCAACCCATGACTTGCAGTAGGCAGGCAGGGAAAAGGAGAAATTCTGGATGGAAGAACACCAGTCTGCATACAACTGTAAGCAAGGTAGCAACTCAAAAATAAACCAACTAATAAGCGCAGTCTGAGTCTAGGTTCTTATTTCTAAGAGTTTCAGGCCTCTTGACACAACATGATGTTCTGCAAAACTGTGACTTCAGTGTCACAGTGTCACATCCCCTGTGACTTCAGTGTCACATCCCCTAATTCACATGGATTTGGGTAGAAGCGGACTACCACCTACAACTGGAGAGCCAGTGTGGTGTAGTGGTTAAGAGCGGTAGTCACGTAATCTGGGTAACCAGGTTCGCGTCTCCGCTCCTCCACATGCATCTGCTGGGTGACCTTGGGCTAGTCACACTTCTTTGAAGTCTCTCAGCCCCACTTACCTCACAGAGTGTTTGTTGTGTGGGAGGAAGGGAAAGGAGATTGTTAGCCGCTTTGAGACTCCTGAAGGGGAGTGAAAGGCGGGATATCAAATCCAAACTCTTCTTCTTCTCTTCTTCTTCTTCAACTGATACCTCATGCTCCCTTCCATGTGTTCAATGAATGGGTTGAGGGGCGCATGACTGCAGCTACTGGCCCTCCTCCAATCTCTATGTGGGGTTGCCAGTCCTGTCTTCAACTACAGACTAGGTGAGAATATGCTTTCGGCTTTACATACATAGAGCTAGTATGCACAGTCAGGACCTCTTGCACAACATCACATGCATGTAGTGCCCATTTCTGCCCAATGTGCGAAGGAGCAGGAATGGTGACCCTAAGCAGAGCCATAGCAGGTCTAGTGGGCACATCCTTGCTCCTTTCCACAGGTTGACTGACTGGGTGAAAGGAAGCCTGAGAAGCGTAAGAGAATGTAAGCAAAGTAGCAATGATTGGAGATCTTACCTGTACACTAGTAAAAGTGGTATACTGATAAGCTTTAACTACCAGGTAATTTGCTTCTATATCTATTATCCCCAGGATCATGTACTTCCACCATCTTCGTTTCAAGATTGCCAGTAAGTTTTCTTCTCCTGCATTGGGACAGGGAAAGAGGGAGGGGGGAAGAGTTTTAAAAAGATTAGATTTATAGCCATGACAATAATCCACTGGGTTTCATACAGAATTGCTGCAGAAGGTGCTACATAGGATTACTAATGACTGGGGAAGGTTGAAGAAGCTCCTGCTCATTTACATACAAGTAAATTAAATATTCCTTACTGGCAGCCACTGAGGCTAAGCTAAAAATAAATTAAAAAGCATCCCAGTTGCCTTTTCATTTGCCCCTTCACCTCCTGTTAATCCTGTGGCTAGGATAACATCTGTACAATATCAAGTCAAACACCCTTGGGGGATAGGCACCCAGCAGCGAGGTAGCGGACGCACCGTTCTCCTGAGTTTGCACGAGGAGATACGAAGGACCGCAAGCGCGAATTGGGGAGGCAACGACTCTGCAGGGCAACGCCTCGAGCTTCCAGCCGAGTCCGAGCGACGGACCGCCTTAAGAAAGGAACGGAATCCACCAGCGTTTTACCTTCGTGTTTTCCTTTTTAATGAGTGAGGCGTAAAGCCAGTTTTGGAGCTGGGTGGTTCCTGGAGAACTCTGGACTGTGTTTGGGAGTCCGTTTGGTGGAGGAAATGAGATGGCGCAGAGGGGAAGTTGATGATTGGAAGAAGTTTTGGAGAGTCTGACTGAATGAGAATAATATGTGGATTTAAGAATCGCTGAACTTGGATATTTAAGACTAATTGGCCCCTGGTGAGTGCTACAGTTTGTTTTGTGGGGTTGTTTTCTTTCTCTTCTCTTTTTTTATATGCTGTTGCGCAGGGGCGGTTGGACCCTGACGCCGGCAGACTACAACTTTCCAAGTAAGACCCGGAGTGTATATGGTATCCACGGAAGGGAGTGAAAGGCAATACTGAGAGAGACAGCAGGCACAAGGCACAAGGCATACGACAAGAGGATTTTAGAGGACTTTAAAGACGCCGCAGCCGTGGCTGCTCTCTGTCGGATACTGCTTTGTCTGCTCTGCCTTCTCCCCCCCCTATTGTGCTGAGGTGGGATGCTGACTCATCAACCCCCCGTGGATTAGAGAGGTTGGTGTACTTTATAATTGGGAATTGGGCCACAAGGCACAAAGCGGACTAGCCCAGTTTAGATATTCGCAAGACTTACTCATCTCCCTGCGGCTTAAAGAGGCTGGGGTATCTTTCGCGACCCGGATTACCACTGGGAGTTTTTGTTTTCTTTTCTTTTTCTCTGGAAACCTGAACCGCAACTGTAACCTGGAATTTGACTACATTTTGGAATTGGGCTACAAGGGACAAAGTGGTCTAACCCGGACTTGGAGACCTATAAGACCGGCTTTCATACCCTCCGCTCACGGACGGGCTTAGACGGTTTCGGCCAGGGGTGAAGTGCGAGAACGTTAGGAGGGGTAAGGGGTTTTCCCCCCAACCTCTATTAGTGGACCGACCACAGGATTGCTGCCCCAAGCCGCCTGATAAATCTGCCTGGATATTACCAAACCTCGAGGGGAGTGCCCAACATCTGGATACAGGGCTCTCTCTGGGTTTATCTTTACCTGGACTGACTTTTATTTTTTGAGCTCACTTCCTGGGGTCACTGTTGACATTCCCTGTTGAGGACGGCTGTGAACGGGGGGTTAGATAAGGGAAGGAAGTAACGGTAGGGGGGGAGTGAAAGGGAAGGGGGGCTAGATCCGGAGATGACGGGAAGGGATGGAAAAGAATGGAGGAAAGGGGGAGGGACCCCGGGAGAAAGAAAGATGTCGCGGCAGGAGGAAATTAAAGATCTAGACAATCTGTGGGTCAAAATAAAGGAGGAATTCAAACAAAATGTATTATATATGGAAAATAAACTAGGAGAGGTCCAGGAGATGATCGATCATAAGATAGAGGGAGCAGTGGGTGAACTCTCAGCCAAAATTCAAGATCTCTCAGTAAAGTCCAAAATGATTGAGGAATCCAACAAAAAGCTGCAGAAAGAGATGAGGGAACAAAGAAAGGAGATATCGAAAGTTAAAGAGGAATTGGGAGAGTTAAGCATCTCCCAAGATAGGATATGGGACAACATAGCCATGGCTGATATGCGGTCAAAACAGCTCCATCTTAAATTTAGGGGAGTAGCAGAGGGGAGAAACGAAGATATTAGAGGGAAAATGATAAAAGAACTCTCTAATTGGCTAAATTTAAAGGAAGAGGAGGTGGCTGCTACTATAGACAATGTATTCAGGATGAATAGGCCTAATCATCTGAAAGTGAGTAAATTTTTGGGAGACTGTTTGGTGATTTTTAATTCTTTGGAAATGAAAAACTTAATTCTGAGAAAGAGCTACAATAACAGATTGAGAATCGATGGAAGGCCTATCATCATTTACAAAGAAATACCGGTCAGGCTACTTCGTAAAAGAGAAGGATATAAACAAGTGGTTGCAGCTTTGAGGAGAAATGAGATCTCATTCCGTTGGGAGTTCCCGGAGGGGATTAGCTTCTCCTATAAAGAGAAAAAATTTAAATTGCTGGATACACAGGAGGCGGATAAGTTTCTGAGGAGATATGAAAAAGATCTGGGAAAGATAGAGAATAGATTAAGGATCAGGTTGGAAAAAGAGGATGGAGGGACGGGGAACACATATGGGGGGGAGAGGGGGGCGGAGGGAGAGGTGGTGGAATCAGATGAAGATGAGGAGGAGGCCGCAGTGGGAGCGGAGACAGCAGAAGAGGGGGAGTCCTCAGGAAACAAGGGAGAGAGATTATAGTTGCTGAATACGGTTAAAAGGTTAGAAGCAGATAAAGGTAAACCATAACACACACTCTGAAATTTTTATCCTGGAATGTAAACGGGTTGAACGAGAAAGCTAAAAGGAATAAAATTGAGAAAGTTTTGAAAAATAAGAGGTACGATGTAATCTGTTTTCAGGAAACTCATATTGCTAAAAAACACAAACATATTCTGGTGAATAAAAAACTAGGGGTAGATTTTATTAATTCCGATGTTAGAAAGAAAAGAGGAGTAGCAATATATGTTAAAGAAAAATGGGAACCGACTCAGATTTGTAAGGATGAGGAAGGAAGAATCTTAGGAATTCAATTAAATTTCCGGGGAGAGAAAATCAATGTTGTAACGATATACGCTCCGAATACAAACAGAGGGGAGTTTTTTGAGAAACTTGAAAGTATGTTATTAGAACTGGATAACCACAAATTAATCTTGCTTGGGGATATGAATGGCGTCCCAGCTCCGAATATGGATAGGAGCACAGAGAAGGGAAAACTAAACAGGGGAAAACTGCCGAAATCATTTGGTGATATGGAAGAAAATCTAGATCTAATTGATATCTGGAGACACCAAAACCCCACCGCTAAACAATTTACTCATTATTCTGAACCCCATCAGAGCTGGGGTAGAATAGATCAGATCTGGATGACAAGAGCACTCTCTATGAGAGTTAAGAAATGTGAGATCTATCCAAGAACATTATCAGATCATTGTGCTCTAGATATGGAAATAAAAAATGAAGTGAAGGGACAATACAGATGGAGAATGTGCGAGAATTTGTTTGATAGTGAAGAGGTGAGGGAAAGAATTAAAGGCACCCTAAAAGAATATTTAAATCTAAATTTGAACAAAGAAACCCCGATAGAGGTAGTCTGGGACGCCAGTAAGGCGGTCATGAGGGGATTCTTAATACAACAAAACAGTTATAGGAGAAAGGTCAGGGAGCGTAAAAAAGAGGAGATTCTTTCCCAACTGAGAAACTATGAGGAAAAATTAACTAAAAACCCAACAGATGAAGCCGCTAATCGAGCCTTCAAGGTGTTACAATCTCAATACTCAGCAATATTAAACCAAGAGATAGAGTGGAAAATTAAATTTACAAAGCAAAAGTATTTTGAGTCGGCAAACAAAATGGGGAAGTTACTAGCCTGGCAGTTAAGAAAAAGAAAAAAACAAAATATGATAAATAAAATAGTATTAGAGGATAAGATCATAGAAGACCCAGAGGAAATAGAAAATAGGTTTACTCAATTCTTTGAAAAGTTATATGAAAAAGGAGGGGAAAACAGTGTAGAGATTAAGAATTATTTGGAAAAAAACGAAAAGAAATATATATCAGAAGAAGACAGAGTATTACTGAATAAGGAGATCACAGTAGATGAGATCAAGGAGGCCATTGGCAGAATGAAGAATGGGAAAGCACCCGGGCCGGATGGCTTGTCTGTAAGATATTACAAAACATTAGAAGAACACCTAGCCCCGGTTTTAAAAGTCGTGATCAATAACATCTTTCAGGGGGGGAAGATCCCGACCTCATGGAAGGAGGCTTATATAACCTTGATACCAAAAACAGAGAAAGAAAAAACAGATATAAAAAACTACAGACCAATCTCTTTGCTTAACAGCGATTATAAGATCTTCGCGGACATTATGGCTAATAGACTTAAGAAGCTCTTAATGAAGTATATACATAAAGATCAAGTGGGTTTTCTCCCAAACAGACACCAAAAAGAGAATGTCCGCCACATTTTAAATATCATCGAATACCTAGATATGAGAATAGATGTTCCTGCAGCACTGATCTTCATAGACGCCGAAAAGGCCTTTGATAACGTCTCATGGGAATTCTTATTACAATGCTTGGGAAAGGCAGGCATCGAAGGCCCTTTTTTGAAAGGTATTAGGGAAATATACGCAGAACAACAGGCCAGGTTGATTATAAATAATAATCTGACGAAATCATTCAAGATTAAGAAGGGCACAAGGCAGGGCTGTCCTCTGTCCCCCTTGTTATTCATAATGGTTTTAGAGGTAATTGCGAATAGAATAAGGGAGGCAGAGAACGTGAGGGGGATAAAAATTGGGAATAAAGAATTTAAGCTCAAGGCCTACGCGGATGATCTGGTTTTGTCGGTGGAGAACCCAGTGGATAGTGCTAGCAGAGTGGTGGAACTTTTGGAGGATTTTGGTAGGCTGTCCAGTTTCAGATTGAACAGGAAGAAAACAAAAATGCTAACAAAGAATTTGAGTGAACAGGAGTTAAGTCAATTGGAGGAGAAGACCAGTATTAAAGCAGTGAACAAAGTAAAATATCTGGGAATTTGGCTTTCACCTAAAAATATAAACCTAGTAGAAGACAATTATAAGAAGGTGTGGCAGGACATTAAAAAGGACTTAGATACTTGGTATAGATTAAAACTTTCTTGGACAGGGAGGATGTCAGCCATTAAGATGTGCATCCTCCCGAAATTATTATTTCTCTTTCAAAATATACCAATAATTAAAGGCACCTCCCTCCTTAAGAACTGGCAAAAAACCCTGACCAAGTTTATCTGGCAGGGGAAGAAGGCCAGAGTAAAGTTGAAATATTTAACAGATTCTAGAGATAGGTGTGGATTTGCAGTCCCAAATATTAGGCTATATTATGAAGCAGCCGGTATCTGCTGGATAAAGGAGTGGGCCACCCTTAGAAATTTAGACCTCTTAGATTTGGAGGGATTTAATATAAGATTTGGGTGGCATGCCTACCTATGGCAAGAGAAAGGGGAGGTCCACAGGGGATTTTCTAATCATATAATCAGAGGCCCATTATTGGAAGTGTGGAAGAGGTATAAAAAATTGATCGAGAAAGGTACCCCATGGTGGCTCTCGCCAACCAACATTATTAAAATAAAAAAAATAAATATGGCAGATGAAAAATGTACGTATGAGGACATTTTGGAAAAGACAGAAACAGGTTGGAGGGTGAAGCCTTATGAGAAATTGAAAGATAGAATAAAAGATTGGTTCCACTTTCATCAGATTTACGCACTATGGGGTGAGCATAAGAGACTGGGCATGAATGAAAAAAAATCGAGGTTTCAGGTTGAAATTCTGGAAAGTAACGATAAACTCCTCTCAAAAATGTACAAACAATTATTGGAATGGGACACCAAGGAAGAGCGGGTGAAGGGGGTCATGGTAAAATGGGAGAAAGACCTTGGTCATAATATAGATTATAATAAATGGCAAATACTTTGGATGAAAGGTGTTAAATTTACAGCTTGTATAGCCCTGCGGGAAAACTTAGAGAAAATGGTATACCGCTGGTATTTGACCCCAGCAAGGTTGGGAAAAATGTATAAAACTGTTGATAGCACCTGCTGGAGATGTAGAGAAAAGGTTGGGACCTTCTTCCATATTTGGTGGACTTGTGATGTAATAAAAAAATTTTGGAAGCAAATTCACGATGAGATGAAAAAAATTCTGAAATATAACATCCCCAAAACCCCCGAGTTGTTCCTCTTAGGAATGATTGGTAAAGAAATAAAGAAAATAGATCAAACCTTTTTTCAATATGCCATGGCCGCGGTGAGGATACAAATAGCACAAAAATGGAAAACCTCTGAATTACCCGATATAGGAGAGTGGCAATTGAGGCTATATCAATATATTGAATTAGCGAGATTAACACAAAAAATAAGACAAAACAACCCAAGTAAAATTAAAGATGAATGGAATAAATTTTTAATTTATTTTGAAAACACCCAGGGTATAAATAACTTATCAGTAGACGATAGTTGAAATCATCGATGTTTATTTGTTTTGTTAAAACTGTGAAAATAATACGGGAATTGGTAACTCCAAGACCGAGCTGGACGGAAGTTTTGTGGATTGTATATGTGTTGTATGTTTTTTTTTCTCTTTTTCTTTTTTCTTTTTGTTTTTCTTTTGCGCCTGTTAACTCTTGCCTTTTTCTTGACGGAATTCTTGTTTTTGTATGTTCGTATTTGTAATACAATGTAATTTGTGTATTTCTATTAATAAAATTTTTTGATTAAAAAAAAAAAAAAAAAACAATATCAAGTCAAACACACTGGACTCACCCATGAGGGTCACACACATACAATGAGGTGGATTTCCTCCCTTCTTTTTGCATAACTGGTAACTTGGCTTCCAAGAATCAATTTTGTGCAAAGCCAAAATTGTTCTTCAATGTCCTTGCAGAGGAATCCTATCAATCACACAATCCCTGATTTCCACTTCGTGAAGACTGCCAGTACAACAAGGACGACTGATTAAATCTACAGTTTCCTAGAGGTTAAATTGTCTTAACGTTAGGCCAGGGATTATTACTATGTCTGATACAAAAGAAAATGAACATGCAGCTAGAGTTTGGGTATCAAGCTCCCTCCTTGTTCCTCTGATCTAGCAGGATTTCGTGAGGGTCACAGTATGGACAATATGCTATTGCTGCAGATGAAGATTCTTAAACCAACTTGAACATTCAGGATGAAATTCCTCTTCTCCAGCACTGGAACAACATCTAACCTTGCAGATGTTAGTGGAAATATTATGCAAACACCAAAAGGAAGCTGGGGCATATTTCACTGGCCTTTCACAACTTGGATTGCCTAAACCAATTGTGTGATTCAAATGGCAATTTGTTCATTAGAAAATATCACCCGCCTTCTCAATAGTTAATAGAATCAGAATGTTTCCAATTAGAAGTGTAAAGGTTGCATTCTAATTATGTCCTGTTCTACTTACTACATTGAGATTGCAACATTAAAAACAGGCACTGTTTCCTCCTCCCAAAATGAAGAAAAGAAGCAGTGGGAGCTGCAACAATGGTTACATTAAGTACTATGTCCAGATTAATCTGTCCAAATGATTCAACTGATATTTCTTTAAAAATAAAAAAATAAAGGCACTGGAATGAACCAGTCTGTTTTGCTGTATTGTCATATAATTCCATTAACCTTTATTCTCTAAAAGAGTGATGAGAATAAAAGCATTCTTTTCTTGCATAACATGCTATATTTGAAATATACAATACACTTGGGCATTTTTTGTAGATTTGAGAAGAATAATAGAATCATAGAATTGTACAGTTGCAAGAGACTCTGGTGGTCATCTAGTCCAAACCCTCGCAATGCAGGAATCTCAACTAAAGCATCCATGGCATACTCTGCTTAGGTATGGTTAATTTGGCAACCCGTTTTACTGCCTTCAATGAGGTTTACTTCCAAAAAAGTATTCATAGGTGTCAGAGACTGCCTCCCGGTCTCAGCTCACAGAAGACCAACGCTAGCCATTAGAACTGTACAGAAGTCTTTATTGGCATTTAGTTTCCATTTCCAAACACTAGCGTGCGTCTCTACGTCTGAACCCTAGACCAGCGAAGCCTCGTCTGAGTCTCCGCCCCCTGTACACCAGCTTAAGACTCTAGCCTTACTCCACCTTCTACGTTTCTCCTTCCTCCTCTGGGTCCTACTACCCCCCTGGGTGCCTTCTTTCCGGGATGCCTCGGAAGCGGACCCTTCGGACTCCTCCCCTTCTCTCCGGCGGGCTTTGGGACCCGGCTCTCTCTCCGGACTGCCCATTGCGCCCCCCTCCTGTACATTTGAACTTGGCGCGCGCGCGCTGCCCCTGACCTTCCTTTTGACCGTTACCTCGCTCTCTGATGCAGGCGTGGCTAACCCTGACTCATGTCCTTCCGCTGACGGAAGGCTGCCTGCTGCCGATGTTTGGGACTCCTCCCCCTTACTGCTCTCCGGTGGGAAAGTTGGTCCCGATTTCCAGCTGCTGCTCTCTGAGTCCCCTCTGGCCCCTCCTTCCTGGGGTGTTCCCTCTGGCAACCCCCTGGCTCTGACCACTGGGGCCCCTTTCTGTGAATCCTCTGATTCACTGGAGAGACTTAGAGACCTCGGATGGCTACCCTCGCTGACTTCTCCCTCAGATTCCTCTCCCTCGGTCTCTACTTCCTCCCTCTCCTGTCCCTCTGCTCCTGAACCCCTGACATCCATCCCCCCCTCGAAGCCCCCCCTTCCCCCCTCCCCTCCTTCCGGTGCGGGTACTGGGTGCTCCGTCGTCGCGGGGGTGCTTGCCGGATACAGTTCATCCCCCATGTACTCGTCAACGTCGCTCTCCTCTGCTTCCATCTCTCTGTCTTCATGCTCGAACCCCACGTTGTCCCCCAACACGTCCATGTCCGTCTCGCCCCTCTCCCCCTCTTCGGGTGGTCCCATCCAAGGACCCCTCAGCCACTTCCTGCGCCACTGCTCCTCTGGTTGATCGTCCCACCAATACGAGTGGTCTGAGGCAGACCCCGGTGGCGAACCCACCTGAGAGCTGGGGACTGGTGCCTGTTCCTCGTCCGAGTCGAACCCCAGGAATGTGCTGGCTGAAAGAGTGGGTGTGAAAAGCCAGTCATCGAAATACTCTGCTGGCATGGGCCTGTGCGGGAAGAGGGCATGAAACTCCTCTTTGAGCAGCGGTTCCTCCAAGGCATAGTCCGGTACCCAGCTGTTGGCACTGGCCGGGGTACCCTCTCTGGCTAGGAAATATTCTACTCCCTCTTCCCCCCATCTGGAGTCCAAAATCTCTGTGACCTCATTGATGTGTCCCTTCCTAGGCGGCCCCCTCACTCTGGGCCCTTCACTGCTCTGGTCTGGTGCGGTGTCTGGCTCCTGAAACCTATGAGGTGCTTTGTAGGGCGTGAGCACCGATCTATGGAACACCGGATGCATTCTGGAACCCTCCGGAAGAGCCAACCGGAAGGCCACTGGATTGACCTGCGCCTGGACTTGGTAAGGTCCTAGCTGCTTATGTCCTAGCTTCTTCTTAGCTAATGATCTGGTCGGCACTGCTTGCGCTGCTAGCCAGACCCAGTCACCCACTTGTATGTCTTCCCCAACTCTTCTGTGTCTGTCGGCCTGCACCTTGTATGCGTGCTTTGCTAGTTCTAACTGCCTCCTGAGCTGTTCGTGGACCTCCTGCAACTCTGACGCTAAGGCTTCCGCTGCCTGTGGCTCCCCCTCCCCCACTCTCTCTAAACCCGGGAAGGTTCTGGGATGCCTCCCGTTGTTGGCGAAGAACGGCGTCACCCCCGTCGACACGTGCTTCGTATTGTTGTAAGCGAACTCGGCGAGCGGCAGGTAGTCCACCCATGTCGTGGGCTGCTGGTTGGCGTAGCATCTTAGGTACTGCTGCATGACGGCGTTGACCCTCTCCGCTTGTCCGTTGGTCTGCGGGTGTCTCGCCGACGCCAAATTGACTTTGACGTTCAGAATGCCCATCAGCTTCTGCCAGAAGTTCGAGATGAACTGTCGCCCCCGGTCGGAAAGAATAGACCGTGGCAGACCGTGGACCTTGAACACGTGGTCTATGAACAGTTTGGCGGTCTGCTCTGCCGTGGCTACCTTCGCACACGGAATGAAGTGTGCCATCTTAGTAAACATGTCCACCACCACTAGCACTGCTGTCTTTCCCCTCGAGCTGGGCAGATCCGTGACGAAGTCCAGGGCCACCCTCTCCCACGGTTCAGACGGTGTCTGCAGCGGTTCCAGCAATCCCGCCGGCGGTCTGTGAACTGACTTGGCCCTTTGGCAGGTGTCACATCTCGAGACGTAATCCGCTACTTCCCCCTGCATCTTGGGCCACCAAAAGTCTCTGGCTACGAGTTCGACAGTCTTTTCTTTGCCAAAGTGCCCTGCGGTGGGAGCGTCGTGTAGCTGCTGCAGGACCCTTGCGCGGAGGTCATCTCCCGGCACGTAGAGTGCTCCCTTGTGGAGGAGCAACCCATCGCGAATCTGGAACTCGTCGGCCCTCGCTGTGCCCCTGTGCACCTCCTCCATCTTGGCCCGTGCGAAGGGGTCTTCCCGCAGCGCGCGACGTACGGCGTCCAGGTCCACGGTTGCCGACGCGCATGCCCACGCTTCCGGTGCGAAAATGTGCTTGGCCGCCGACGGTGCCGCCTCCTCCAGGTATTGCGGCTTTCTGGACAATGCATCCGCCATCACGTTGTTGTCGCCTGGGATGTACTCTATCTTGAAGTCGAAGTCCGCGAAGAACTCTGCCCATCTAATGTGTCTCTGGTTGAGGAACCTAGCCGTGCGCCAGTACTCCAGATTCTTGTGGTCCGTGTGGACCTGCACTGTATGTCTGGCTCCGATGAGGAAGTGCCTCCATGCCTTGAATGCTGCATGTATGGCTAGCAACTCCCTGTCCCAGATAGTGTAATTCTGCTCCGACTTGCTGAGCTTCCTCGAGTAGAAGGCGCACGGCCTCCAGTCCCCCTGCTGGTCTTGTTGCAACAGGACAGCTCCCACGGCTCTGTCTGAGGCGTCCGTCTCCACCCTCATGGGTCTGCTGGGATTCACATGCAGCAGCTGCTCTTCGGACGCGAAGAGACGCTTGAGTTTCTGAAAGGACTGCTCCGCTTGCTCCGTCCAGATGAATTTCTTCTTCTTGGAGCTGAGCGTGTCGGTGATGGCCGCTGTCTGCATGGCAAATCCCTTGATGAACTTGCGGTAAAAGTTGGCAAAGCCGACAAACCGCTGGACTTCCTTCCGATTGCGTGGGCTCTTCCAGTCCAAAACTGCGCGAACCTTGGCGCTGTCCATGGCGAGCCCCTTGTCCGACAACTTGTAGCCCAGGAAATCCACCTCCGTCACGTCGAACTGGCACTTCTCCAGTTTGGCGTACAGCCTGTGCTCCTTCAGTCTCTGCAGAACTTCCCTGACATCCCTCTCGTGCGCCTCTCGCGATTCTGAAAAAATCAGGATGTCGTCCAGGAAGCATACGCACTTCTTGTAAAGGAGCCCCGCCAGCACGTGATGCATAAAGGCTTGGAAAGTGTGAGAGCCATTTTGTAATCCGAAGGGCATAACTCTGTATTCGTAGGTGCCCAGTGGCGTGAACATGGCCGTCTTCCACTCGTCCCCGTCGCGCATGCGAATCAGGTTGTACGCGCCACGTAGATCCAGCTTGGTGAAAACGCGTCCTTTCCGCACCGTCGCGAGCAGGTCGTCTATCTTGGGCATGGGGAAAGCTGAGGGCTTGGTTTTCGAATTCAAGATTCTGAAGTCCACCACCAGTCTTTTTTGGGGCGTATCCCGCTTCTTCACAAAGAATACGGGACTGCCTCCCACCGCTTTCGACTCCCGGATGAACCCACGCTTCAAATTGTGATCTATGAACTCCCTGAGTTCTTGCAGTTCATCCTCAGACATGGAGTACAGTTTCCCAGTTGGCAGCGTCGCCCCCGGCAGGAGGTCAATCTTGCAATCATAGGGTCTGTGAGGGGGTAGCTTGTCCGCCTCCTTCTCGCAGAATACCTCCAAAAACTCCGCATACTTGTGGGGTACTGCTTGCAGCGTGCCCAACTGCAACTGCGGGTCCTCCTCTTCCCCCTCCGGGCTGGGTATAATGCAGTGTTCTGCACAGTAGGAGGAGCCAAAAGTCAGGTGGCGCTGGTACCACGCCAATGCTGGGCTGTGCCTGTGCAGCCAACTCATGCCTAATACTATAGGCGTGTCGGACAGCTGGGTGACATTGAAACTGATGACTTCCCGGTGATTCCCAATTTGCATCACCATAGGCGGCGTCTGCTGCACCACCTGCCCCCCTAGCAGTTCCCTGCCATCCACCGTGACAACCTTCAGGGGCAGTGTGGCTGGCAGTAATGCTACGTTGTGTTGTTGAATGAACTCCAATCCTATAAAGTCTGCGTTACTGCCAGAGTCAATTGTAATAGGCACTTCTAAGGTGAGTCCATTGGGCAGCTGAAGCGATGCGGTTAGCTGCACCACTGGCTTGGGCGGGAGGGGGTCTGTGGGCTGCAAAATCTCTGGGGACTTCCTCACTGACTCGTCTGGCTGGGCCCCAGTGCCTCCTCTTCCAGCCAGACCTGGTCGTTTCCCTGCTGTGGTGCTCTCTGCTGAGTTGTTTCCAATACAGTCACTGAAGCTGCAGTGTGCTTGAAACTCCTCTGGGGACACTCTTTCGCCATGTGCTCTGCACTCTCACATATATAACACTTCCTGTTCCTTCTAGGCAGCTTCGATTTTACTGCTCCCGGCGTTAAGGCTCTGGTAGCTGAGTGAGCCCTAGCACCGCCAATCTCCATCTGCTCCTCGCCCCCTCCCTGTGGAGGCGTGGACTGCGCACGCGCTGCCTCTCTGGGCAAGAGGGAGGGCACTCTCGCTGGTGAACGTCCCCAACGCCCTTCTTCTTTGCTCCACGGACGTTCTTCCTGCCTCACCCCAATAGACAACGCTCTTTCAACCACTTGCTGAGTGGTGGTGGGTCTCTCACCCCTTGCCATCTCATCCTTGATCTGTGCATTCAGACCCTCCCAAAAAAGGTCTCTAACCGGCGGAGAATCCTTATCCCAATTCAGCACGTTGACCAATGCAAAAAACCGGGAATGATACTGCCTTACGCTGGCTTTCCCTTGTCTTAGCCCAAATATGTCCCTCTGGGCAATGTCCAGGTCTATTTTGGATAAGAAACAGGAGTCCATCGCCTTAATGAACGCATCTGCGCTTTGGAGCGCTGGATCCTTATCTCTCCACAGGTTGCGCAGCCATGATTTCGCGTCCCCATGCAAATGAGACAAAATAAACCCCACTTTTTCCCGTTCATCTCTAAAGTCTCTTTCCAGCAGCTGCAGCGCAAACAGCACATCTGCTCGGAAATTGGGGTACTGCTGCAAATTCCCATCAAAATGAGATACAATGCTGCCTCCTCTCTTCCCCAAACCGATCCCCTCGGACCTGGGTGCTGGGATCCCCTGCTTTACAAGCCCTTCCAACCTGGCTTGAAGATCTCTGCATGCAGCTGCCGCTTCTTCCTCTCTCTTCCTGGATGCGATTATTTCAGCGTTGAGTAGCGTCACCGCTTCTTGCAGGGAAGCTATTTTCTGTTCTGTAGTCATCTTGCCTGACTCTTGTGAGCTCGCAAGGCACCAGTCTTCCACCCTCCCTGCCTCGCTTCCTTAGCGATGCTTGAGGCGAAGAAAACCGATGGTAACTGTGAGACGAGGCTTACTGTCAGAGACTGCCTCCCGGTCTCAGCTCACAGAAGACCAACGCTAGCCATTAGAACTGTACAGAAGTCTTTATTGGCATTTAGTTTCCATTTCCAAACACTAGCGTGCGTCTCTACGTCTGAACCCTAGACCAGCGAAGCCTCGTCTGAGTCTCCGCCCCCTGTACACCAGCTTAAGACTCTAGCCTTACTCCACCTTCTACGTTTCTCCTTCCTCCTCTGGGTCCTACTACCCCCCTGGGTGCCTTCTTTCCGGGATGCCTCGGAAGCGGACCCTTCGGACTCCTCCCCTTCTCTCCGGCGGGCTTTGGGACCCGGCTCTCTCTCCGGACTGCCCATTGCGCCCCCCTCCTGTACATTTGAACTTGGCGCGCGCGCGCTGCCCCTGACCTTCCTTTTGACCGTTACCTCGCTCTCTGATGCAGGCGTGGCTAACCCTGACTCATGTCCTTCCGCTGACGGAAGGCTGCCTGCTGCCGATGTTTGGGACTCCTCCCCCTTACTGCTCTCCGGTGGGAAAGTTGGTCCCGATTTCCAGCTGCTGCTCTCTGAGTCCCCTCTGGCCCCTCCTTCCTGGGGTGTTCCCTCTGGCAACCCCCTGGCTCTGACCACTGGGGCCCCTTTCTGTGAATCCTCTGATTCACTGGAGAGACTTAGAGACCTCGGATGGCTACCCTCGCTGACTTCTCCCTCAGATTCCTCTCCCTCGGTCTCTACTTCCTCCCTCTCCTGTCCCTCTGCTCCTGAACCCCTGACAATAGGACTTCACAGTGCTCACAGGCAAGGAACCTTCACCTGGATTTGCTTATTGATTATAATTAAGGGATGCACTGTACTTCCCAGAAGCATTTGGGGATTTAGCCTATTAAAGGTGATGCATAACCTGAAGGTAGTTTAAAAACATTCTCTCCAGAGTAGCCATACCAAAGTGGCAAATTACAGTACTGCTGCAGTACTGAAAAACAAAGCAAGGGAAATGGGCAGGTTCATTTTAAAAGCTCAAGTGAGTGTGTGGGTGGAGAATACTTAGGGAAGATTAACAATACTATGAAACATTGCCTCTTAGAACATTGGCCATGGTGAATCAACTGAGGCAGGCTTGTAGTTATGATTTCAATGGATTGTATGAGAGCCAGTGGCATATATGGGTTGTCACAGAATGCCATGGGACTTTGAGCAGTTCTCAAAGCTTGCCCAAAGCTGATTCTTGCTTTCTAATTAGCCTTTTTTATAAGATAGAAATTATCCCTTTACTATAAAAGCAACCACGGTCACAAGCAGCAGCATCTAAGTCAGGTGATGTACATAGGTTGCTTACAGCGCCAACAACACTAAACAAAGGAACCTCCAATGAAACTCTGTAAGTGGCTGGATCATGCTTATTAACTGAGTAATATTTCATCCCTAACATACTATTAACTTTAAGATCCCAACTGAATAATGAAAAGCAGGGGCAATATTAAAATGTATGTATTTGCAGTCACTTTAAAATTCGGTATCATAAAAGGGTTGAATACATAGGGTGTAATTTAACTGCACTGTTCTGCTAGAAGCCAGCACAAGGACTCCTGCTAGTGACATTCTTCCTTTCTTCACTTTTTTTTTGACGTCACTCCAAATGTCAGACTGAAATATATTTCATAGAGTCATAGATTTTAGAGTTGGAAGGACCCCAAGGTTATCACGTCCAATGTCCTCCAATGCAGGAATTTCAACAAGATCATACTTGACAGATGGCCACCCAACCTCTGCTTTAAAACCTCCAAGGAAAGAGTCCACCACATCTCAAGGGAGTGTGCTTCATCATCAGACAGCTCTTACTACCGGAAAGTTCTTCCTGATATTTAGTCGGAATCTCCGTTCTTGTAACTTGATGCCATTGTTTCGGGTCCTGCCCTCTGGAGCAGGAGTAAACACACTTGCTCCATCTTCCATGTGGCAACCCTCCCTCAACTGTTCCTCATAAGGCTTGGTTTCCAGACCCTTTATCAACTTGGCCATCCTCCTCTGCACACATTCCAGCTTGTCAATATTCTTCTTAAATTGCAGTGTCCAGAACTTCAGGTGTGGTCTGACCAAGGAAGAATAGAGTGGTACTATTACTTCCCTGGATCAAGACACTATACTTCTGTTGATACAGCCTAGAATAGCATTAGCTTTTTTTGCTGCTGCATCGCACTGTTGACTCATGTTAAGCTTGTGGTCTACTAAGACCCCTAGATCCTTTTCATGTGTACTACTGGCAAGCCATGTGTCCCCCAGCTTATATTTCTGCAACTAGTTCTTCCTGCCTAAGTGTAGAACCTGACATTTGCCCCTATTGAAATTCATTTTGAGAGTTTGGATCCAGTTCTCCAATCTGTTAAGGTCAATTTGAATCCCAATTCTGTCTTCTGTGGCATTGACTACTCCTCCCAGTTTCGTATCATCTAAAAATTTGATGAGTATCCCCTCAATACCTTCATCTAAGTTGTTTATAAAGATGTTGGACAATAGTGGGCCCAGGATGTGTCTCTAAATGAATGAAATGATTGAGAAATGTCCTCCAGTCTGTAAAGATGTAGTGAGAGGTATGAATGTTTTGATGTGTAAGTAGGCTGGTGGGAACAAATAAGGTTGAAGATAACTTTCAAAATGGCAGACACTGCAGAGGTTTACAAGAACCTCTAGAACTGTGAAGTTCAAAGTTTTCATGGTGCTTTGACAAGTGGGTAAAAATAAAGCAAAATGAAAAGAAGTCCTCAAAATTCCCAGCTTAGCATATGGTGCCACAGTACATGAATTTGTGTTCTTGGTCTTGCATTCAGGAACACATAAAACTGAGAAAGAGATGATTTGCAGCCTTTGCCATTCTGGCTGTGGCTGGAAAGTGTGGTCAAAAACACCAGGAGGTGCCAGGTTACTTACTGAAAACTATTATATCTCATAAACAGATGAATATATGACTTTTGTGGGGAGGGGGTGTGAAAGGTTCAGGTAGCTTGTTCAGATCACTGTTGTCAATCACAGCTTCCTCTTCAGCAGACTTAAAATAAGTGCACATTGTTGGATATAATGGCAGAAAGTCAAGTGTTAACAGACTTATTGTGCCAACAGCGCTGCGTAGGTGCAGGTATCAAAGCATGTATTCAAATCTGTTAATCATGGGTTTCACTGAAAAAGTAAGGGCTAACCACAGGCGAGAGTATTTATCTGAGGAACAATGGAAACTAAATTAACTGAAAAATGAATTCTGGGATGAATGCAATTAGTTAATCTCTTAAATGCACTCCCGCCCAGATAACCTCTCACCCAGCTGTCAACCGTCCAAATCCCCACCTACTCCAGTTGGCAATCGAAGCTCTCTTCACATCCCTCCCCTCCTTGCCTTAACATACCATACTCCAAGTGATCACCTCCTCTTTCCCCTCCATGCTCAAGCTTGAACACAATTTCATTACATAAGTACTTATAAGCATCTGCCAACAGCTCCAGGAATAGATCTTTATGAAAACTGCAGTGTCAGTGGCCCAAGACATATTATTCTAATGCTATGAAAATTCAATTAAGTTTTCCCCACAAATATTTTGGGAAGAGTCAGTCCCTCCCTCCCTCTGTTTAACATTTCATTTATTAACGTAATTCTTACATATTTAAAAGCAATAAAAGCTAATAAACTGAACATCCCCATACCCCCTTTTACCCAACCTGAAGGCATAGTTCAGATTTAAATAATAATACTAGCATTCATATAAGCACTGAAGTGGAGAGAGCCTGAAAGTTGCTGGTGTCAATACAGAGGAAGATGTTAGCACAGATGTATATTACAGAATGTGGAAGGCATAGTTTGCCCTGTAGAGTCTTTGATCTTGTGCTGGTTGAACGACCAACAGCCCACCATAAAAATCTTTCTCTCTCTCTTTTTGCTCTCTGGCCACACAAAGTTTTTGCTTCAGTTTTTCAGAAAGTGCTTTGTCCCAAATCACACACATTTTAATACATTTAAACCCTTAGATTCTATCCAATTTCTAGCTATCAAGATTTTAGCTGCCCTTAATATAATAACCCTTGGTTGTCTCCATTGTACACCCAATAATGCTATTTTGGGAGGATTTTTTTAAAAAAAAGGTTTCTCCATTCTCCCCTCCCCCACAAATATCTCATCCCAGAACCATCCCAGCTACTTGCTCTTTTCATCATGACTTGATGAAAAGGCCAGAAATATCTCTGAAGAAATCCCCTGACAGTTTTGCTATGGCAGAACTTATCATCACCAGCTACTTTTTCCGAGCATAAATCACTCTGTTCCAGTGCTGTTCAATCAAACCAAGCTGAAGTAAGTTAGTGCTAAAAATGAATCGACAGTCGTGACATCTGCCAGCCTTAACTGCATAGATGGCGCTGAGACTATGATGGAAATGAAATCAGCTATGCATTTATCTGACATTTACATTTTCACCACTCTGCCTCCATCCTTTTGTCTTTCTTGGTCTGCCCTAATGAAATAACACTGTACATTCATTCGAAGCAGTTATTTGCAGAAATGCCAAATGGGAAACCGCCCCATTCAGACTCATCACATTCACAAACCACAAGGAGTAAGTAGTAAGTCTCTGCAGAACAAAAAAGAAAAAAGAAAAAAAGGTAACGTTAAAGGAAGCTGCAAGGAAGAGCTATGCAGAGGTGTGGTGGATGCTAAAGAATGGATTTGACACTTCTTTTGGCAAACTAACACCCTGCAAACAGCTGTAGTCAAAAAGCATTAATAGGACAAATCCTATGCAGAATATTTCAGCATATGGTATACAATACATAGAATTTGGCCTATTAAGGATTTATTATCAGAGCATTTAGATACCTATTTATTATAATAAAGAACGGTGCATTTTTAAAATACCATTTCCCCTTAATTCTGATTCCACAACTAACACAATATGATTGCATCAATCAAATGTTGCAGAATACATCTGCAAAATACACACAGTCTCAGTAGCGTAGGTAGCTGGGGTTGGTAGGGCGCCATGGGGTTCTGTAGTGCAGCACAGTGGCTGCTGTGCATTGGGGGTTGGGATTCTGGGTGGCAGGGAAGCTTGCGGGCGGCAGTTTATTGAGCTTGTAGTGGGGTGGAGCCACTACATCCCGCCTGTGAAATCAGAGGCGCCGATTGTTGTTGAGCCCTTCTTGATTTGCCAAAAAAAGCTCAACAACTAGGGTGATCATCTCCCTTGCACAGGTATGGTCTGCGACTGTCCAGAGAAAGCCTGTGTCCATACACCCTGTGTTAGTACAAGCTCTTTGGAAATTTAATAGACCTAAGCTGCCGTGTTCATTAATTTCAATGGGCCTCATTTGAGTAAAGCTTCATCAAATATCATCCCATGAGTAGATGTGAGCTCATTCCTTCACCTTTGTAGGTCTCCTCGGGTGACTGAACCCAAGCAGTGCTTTTGTGAGGGTTATTGGTGAAAAACCTTCCATGGTGCTCATTGAGAGGGAGGTGGCCAGATGCCCAGAATGAGTTTTGGGGATGCTTTATCCCTAGCTCATATGTCACCTGAACTCTTATTTAAGCCTGGGAGAGTCTTCCGCTCCAGATTTAACGATTGTGTAACAGCAAATAAGTGCCGTTTGTTTTACTGAACACAGGAAAGCACAACGTGTCTATTAATTTATGTGGATAAATAAAAATAATTCCCTCGTGGCTATTCTCTTCTGCTTCCCCAAACACTTCCGTATATTATACTTCATGAATTCATTACTTTTTAATGCCATTTTGCTGTTCCACTGTGCCATATTTTGCTTCCACCACTTGGGAAAGGAAAGAAAATGGAACAAATAGAATAAAAATTTATCCAGCAACTTCAGTTTTGCCGTGGATCTTTCTTTGCCAGAATAAAAGCAGACATCGGCTTTCTTTTCAAGGCTTTTGCCTTCTAGCCTCTCGTAATTTGATAAAACATCTTGATTACTGACTGCAGGGCACAACAGAGCTTTGTTCTCTCCTGCTTCCTCACTCACTGCCCCCAAGGTAATAGCCAAGATCAAATTCTCCAATAGAGGAAATTATTTTGGTAGATACAAATGGGGGTGGGGTGGGGGGTGGGATAGGCATCAATTTATTACGAATATATTTTTAAATGAGAGTCTTGTGTATAGGTCATTGACACAGGCAGGTCTTTAGAAAAGTGTGTGGTGATACAACTATACTTCGAAAAGCAGATTAGACCAGGCATAGGCAAACTCAGCCCTTCAGATGTTTTGGGACTACAACTCCCATCATCCCTGACCACTGGTCCTGTTAGCTAGGGATGATGGGAGTTGTAGTCCCAAAAAACATCTGGAGGGCCGAGTTTGCCTATGCCTGGATTAGACAAACTCATGGAGGATAAAGCTCTGAATGGCCACTAGCTTTGAGGGCTCTGTTCTGCCTCCACAGTTAGAAGCAGTGATGTTTCTGAATACCAGTTGCTGGAAACCAGGCACCTGGCTGGCCACTGTGAGAACAGGATGCTGGACTAGATGGGCCCTTGGCCTGATCCAGCAGGCACTTCTTATGTTCTTAAGTCTTCTTATGGCTCCCACACTGTCATGTCTTGTGCTGTTTTTATCCCAAGTTCCCTAATTCCACACTGCCTTTCTAGAGACAAAATCTTAATGCAATACTTCCAAATACAACCACATGTCAGCAACTGGCTAGACAACAAAGAATGGTGGAAGGCGACAGCTGGAAAGTCCCTCAGAGAAGCATCAAAGGAGGAATGGCGGGAGGCTACAGTCAGGGAACCCCCCAGGGAAGCATCAGAGTGGGAAGGCTCTGAGTCAGAAAAATGATGGTGGGATACAGAAGAGAGGACAGAAGAAGAAGGGCAGACAGGCTGGACGCTGAGCAAGCAACAGGTTTAAGTGAGACTGAGCAATTGAGGAGAAGGAGGAGGCTGAGACTGCAACAGATGCCCAGCACCCTGCCAGTTCCACTGTTTCCATCTCCCCTCCTCCTCTGTCCCCAAGAACAAGGAGGGAGTTGCATGTCGTATTTGGCTGCTATATGTTTGGATGATGTTTGGGCCTGTTGCCATCACTCCTGTTGTTTAAGAGGAAGGAACTGTGCCAACACACAGGATAAGAGCAATCTGCTGTTGTTTTAACATTTGCATATTTCTGATCTTTTACCACTTTTGTAGGAGTGTCAGACAATGAAATATATCTGATGGCTATTTGATTATACAGTGACTGTGACATACAGTAGCACTGAGGGAGTGCAAAAGCCAAAGGATAAACTATTTACAAGCTAGAAAAAAACAAAGAAACATGGGTGTAGTAAAATAAATGTGGATGACGGCATGAACAAACTGTAATCATGTTGTGTGATTCCTGTCCTGCTTTCTTTCTCTTGAAGCTCCTGGTAGCAGGAAGTGTTTTAAGTCACATATAGTGAAGAATACATTTTCACACAGCATAAGCATAAGTGAAACCGCAACAACTTTTGCCAGGCTGAAAACAGAAAGAATAAAGAGAAACAATTTTTTAAAAAAATTAATAGGTTGACATCAAAAATGAAGAAGGTAGAAATAAAGATGTCCTTGAAGGGTGCTAGGAAAACAAAAAGCCTTGAAAATGCTTAAGATGCCAATATCAGTTTCTGTACTTTATGTCAAGACAAATGGAGAACGAAGCACCAGAAAAAGACCTTAGAGATGGGGTTGCATCAAAATGCATAAACCTTCTCCAGAAACGGAGAGAGCCTGGAAATGGCCTCTAACAGGTACCCAGTGATAAAGTTGTAGTAGTGCCAATAGTTCAAAGACTAGGTTGCAAATGCCATTTTTTCCTGGTCATTCTTTGATCCTCTGGGATGTCTCCACTGGGAACGCAATACAAGGTGGAAGTGAAGGAACATAAGAAGTTTCTATACAGGAAGATAAGAAGCTGCTCAGACTATTTGTTCATATAGCCCAGTATTCAACGGGGGGAAACCCTGAAGAAGCTGTGTTGCTTCCTGACGACGAGTTTACTGAGCATTCATCTTGAACTGCGGACACAAAGTCTGCAGGGAGGTTATATATGCCCGCCGTTTATTGACCATTCATTCTGATTCATTTGTGGGGAATTTATTTGAAGTTGCACCAAGTGACTGTTATCCCACACTTCCCAGTGTATTTCTCACTGACCCATTTCAGGAGGGTGGGGTGGGGTGGGGTGGGGTGGGGGGAAGCAGGCTTATTGTACAAGACTGTGAAATCCACTTTACAAGTGTAGCCTGAACTTGTAGGTGCACAACTGAGTTTTATTTGCAAAGTAACTGCAGTCTGGAAGTGGCCTGAGTAGGACCACCAGTCTATCTACCTCAGTATTGTCTACACTGACTGGCAGTGGCACCTAATTACATCACCCTGGACACCCCCAAAGAGCAACAAAACCCAAAGGGCCTCATGTCAGAGGTGCCTGTGTGATACAGAAGCAGTTTCGTGTAAAAAACCCAGATAGCTCAAGCTGTTCTGCATGCTGTGGGTGTGGGGAAAGATGTTATGTGATAGAGTGAATACTCAGAGAATCTGAACTTGCACCGTATCTGAATTCAGTCAACCAGCAAAGGAATTCAGACATTCATTATTAAATCGTAAGACCCTCACCATCACACGTTGCTCTTATAAGCATCTGGGTGGCAGAGGGTTGCCTGGTGTGATCAGCGAACCAAATCATCAGTGAACATTTTGTTCAATCAATGACATACTTAGAAAATGCTCAGGGTGCATCGGTTCTGATTCATTACTGATGCTTTACAACAGTCCCAGAGATGCCACCATTATGCAAATCAGCTGGAATCAGGGCTTCTCTCCACCTGTTTACCTGCCTATACTGTGGCGAAAGCCTGCAATTAGTTCAGTGCTTTAGCAATTACTCAGCACTTGAGAAACAGGCCAGTAACACACCTTCCATTTTATGGGCTCTTGTTGTGTGGCTCATCAGTGAAATAAGGGAAAGTGTTGCTTTCATAGTTTAAGTAGTGGATAAGTAAGCTGATGCCTTGAGGCTCAAACTACTATTTGCTTGCAATTTGTACACACAAGAAAGGAAAAGCGAAAGCAAATCAGTTAAATTCTGCCAATCTTTCTCCCAGCAAACATCAACAAATGTACATTTTGCTAGATCAAAAACAGTTTAAATAGGAACACTGCCCCTTGCCTGGCACAGAGGAAGAATAATAAATTCAGAGCTGAGGAATCAGATGTCACAGCATGCAGAGTGATGGATAGGTAGGAAGCCATGCTTGCCAAGGGTGATAAAGCAGTCCTACAGTTTGCGAGAAGAGCCAGTGGTGAGCTATTAAGGATGCAGTTAATGGTATTCCCATAAATCACTTCATGACATTCAGCAGGAAAGGAAAACAAGCTGCTGTGTAGGAAAAAGTCATCAGTGGGCATTTGGTGTAGAAAGGCAAAGGAAAAAGAGCTCCTGCACCCGTAGTTCATTTGCTGGCCTCACGGTGTCTATTTATGATCCTTGCCAATGTCACATGATGCTGCTATTATCAACATCGTCATTAAAGTAGTTTCCTGCTCTTTGCCACAAGGTCCCAGGGCAGGTTATAACAGTCTAAAATTCAGCATTAAAAAGAGTTAAAGCAAATCACAGCCACAAGAATAGGGTGGGCCTCGAAAGCACATATCTCAGGTGTCAAAAGCCAGGTGAAAAAGATGCAGCTTCAGCATGTGATGAGGGTGCAGATGCATCTCTGTGGGGAGGGAATTCCACAACCTATCAGCTGCCACAGAAAAGGCTCTCTGCCAGGTTGTCACCCCTTGAAATTCTGAGGATGGTGGAATGAACAAGAGGACCCCCCTCTGCTCAACTTAATACCCATGGGGATCTGTAGGGAAGGAGACTTTTCCGGTATTTCGGGCCTAAGTTATTCACGGCTTTAAACACTAATGCAAGCACCTTCAATTCAGTCTGGAAACCAACTAGCAACCAAATCTGAAGTTTTAAAACAAGGGTTATGTGTGTTTCTAAAGTGAAATCTAGCCAGTAATCTGCCCCAGTGCATTTTGGACCAAACTGAAGTGCACTGCAATAATCCAGTCTCAAAGTTACCAGAGCATTGAGTATCATGACCAAGTCACCTCTGTCCAAAAGGCGTCATAGCTGGCAAATTGCCTGGAGCTGGAAATATGCCCTCCAAGCCACCGAGGTCACCTGAGCCTTAAGTGATAGCATTGTATCCAACCTATCTGCCCATGTCCTGATGATAGATTCCAAGTCCATTATTCATGATCAAATCCATGGATTTTATGCATAATTCAATCCATTTCAGCATTAATCTGTGGATTTTTTTTAAAAAAAACTATTCTTAAACAAAAATTCTGATGCATTTAAAATGTTGAAAACCACATTGCCACACAAGTGGTATGTTCCAATCAGCACATCAGAGAGTTGCAATCCTTAGTATGTGATTTTGCAGCTTGAGTTCTTCAAGTCCCCCACCCCCATTGTTAACTGGAATAATGCTGAAGCATCATCTCTCAGCCTAACCTACCTCACAGAGTTGTTAGGAGTTGTTATAATGGGGAGAAGGGAACCATGGAGATCCTTGGAGAAAATAATAATTAAATAGACTGATTAAGTGTGTAGTCATACTATGCCAAAGAAGGATAGAACTTTTTTTATGTATGCAACAACAGCAGCAAGAATACTTATTGCGAAGTATTGGAAGACACAAGATTTACCCACCCGGGAAGAATGGCAGATGAAGTTGATGGACTATATGGAACTGGCGGAAATGACTGACAGAATCCGAGACCAGGGAGAAGAGTCGGTGGAAGAAGACTGGAAAAAGTTTAAAGACTATTTACAGAAATACTGTAAAATTAATGAATGTTAGAAAAATGTTGGAATGAAGTTATATGGCTTTAGTAGAAATGTTATAAGGAACTAAGTATAAATAGATTAATAGAGTATTAAAGGAAAAAATAAGGTTAGAATGTGTCAAGATAATTATAGGATAGAAAACAGAGGAAGATGGAAAGGAATTGCTGAAACAATTAACAGAAGTGGAATCCAAAAAGGGAGGTGTGAGGAGGTCGTTGAAATAAGTGAATGAAAGATAAGATATTGAAATTGTTTGATGTGTTTTAAATGGTTTTTGTTTTGTTTTGTTAGTTTAATGTGTTAGTGTTATGTAGTGTCTTTGTATTGTATTGTATTGTCTTTTTTTTTGTTGTGTTTAAATTGTTGGAAAAGTAATAAATATTATTTATAAAAAAAAGTGTGTAGTCATACTATATCTATGTGTTCCTCAAACTGTATCAACACAAAAGCACATCCTGAGAATGTGCAGTTCTTTGCAACCTTACTGCAGCTGAAACACCTGCGGCACTGCTGGGTAGAACTTGCAACACCTTTGTATCTCTCATCTCCTTTTTAAATTGCCCACTAATTGGAAAGAAGCACTTTAACATTACAGTAAGATGTATTTCCATTTAAATTAATTTCCGAGAATATTAGCGATAAAATCCACCCACCACAAACAAGAAAACAAGAAAATCAGAAAGGAGATAAAAACGGGAGACATGTGCAGTTATGCAGTTCCTCCCTACTGAAACAGTGCAAAAACATAGGCCAAATGGTTACAGACAACTCACTGTATTATCATATTTTATGCCAGGAGAAGGCAAGCTAAAGCCACATCCCTTTGCTGTAGTTATGCTAAGCCAAGTGACGGCTTAGCGTGAACATGCAAGCATACAGGTTTGCAGAAAGACAGTCATAGCCACTTTGTTCCTTCTTTGGTCTTGCTGCTGCTGTGTGACTGTGGGATAAGCCATGCTTTGGTTTAGTATGTCATCTAGATGGAGGCTCATGGTTTATCTTTCCCAAGAGTGGTAAGCCATGCAGAAAACCTTGGCTATAGCGTGTAGTTTATCTGGAGCAAGATAACTCACAAGCCTGGGTGCAGACAGCAGTACAGCAGCACAACAAGGGGATGAGAGAAGTGCCCACTATCTCATTTCTGGGATCTCACACATTTGTGTTAAACCATGGTTAGGCTTAGTGTTATGTGCAAACCAGGTCAAGATCAATTTTGATTCAATAGCAGAAAAGAGAGTTCTTTCTGTAATGACTGATAAGGAGTTCTTTAAAAAGAAACTCACACCAGACAGTGAAAATCTTTCATAGCAATATGCAAGCCAAGAGTCTAAAAAGCTCTAAAAAGCTCTAAAAAGCTCCAGATCCAATGAACTATTTTTAATTTCTGCCCCCCTCCACATTTCCCCACCATGCTTAAGGGAGAGGCTGCTCTGATTCAAACCTGCACATGTTAACTTTGAAAATAGGATGGTTTTAGGTCTGTATTTTACATAGGTGGGAGTGATTGAAAGTGAAGGATAGCACTAGAGATATAAAAATGCCTGGAGCTGGGCATGCTTGGCAAAGGCTCGTGTCTCCCACTGTGCATGAAATTACATTTCAAGCACCATCGTAGCAGACTCCTTGTCTCAGAATATCCATCCGTCAATCACAAAGCTCTTGCCAAAGTTTCTGCTAAAGTAAACTTCTCATTGCTAATCATGCCCATCTTCCAGGTGGCATGACTACAAAGGAAATGATCTGATCTCAACCAAAGGTGTGGAAAGCAAAAGGGCATGTGTCTCCTACACAAGTGGGCCAGGGCCAGGAAACAGCTAAGGATGCTTTGCTCCAAAGTTGCCCAGCTGACATACTCTCACTCTTCTGGTTTGCAAGTCTGTAAAAGCCAGTGGCGTAGCGTGGGTTGTAAGCACCCGGGGCAAGGCAAGTAATTTGCGCCCCCTAACCCGTGGATTTGCGCCCCCTAACCTGTGGATTTGCCCTAACCCCAGATGTTGTGCCCGGTGCGGCCGGCCCCCCCCTGCACCCCCCATGCTACGCCACTGGTAAAAGCCCTGAGCAATAAGCATATGTGTGGACTGCTGTGATATTCATTCATTACCTGGCAGTAGGCAACGTTTGTGTGCAAGCCTGTACCTTTTACAAAAGCCAGCCATCACAGAAAGTATTAGAGGTGTCCTTGGCAGTTACGGCTGCAGGAGTGGCATGGCTTCCCCAAATGTGTCAGTGCTGGTTACTGAGATGGGGAGGGGCAGGGCAGTGGGGAGTTTGATGCTTCTGATGCTTATGCCTGCACCACCCCACTGTCCCTGCTGCCTTGCTCCTTCCCAACTCCCTTGCAGAAACCAGCAGTGACACACAGCATAGGGAAGCCAGCTTAGCGACACAGACCTGCCTGTGCTGCCCCTCGAACTCCAAGGATAAGGAATGAAGCAAAGGGCAAATTCAGGCAGTGTAATCAATATAGCTGATTGGGGGCTTTGGCACAGCAAACCCACTTCCCCAAAAGACTGGACTTTTTGCAATAAAGCAGGTGATTGGGAAATGCACTGGAAAGTGCAGGATTTCCTTGGCACTATGTGGTCTAATCTTCCCAAAAACGAATCAGAGTGAATGCGCAATAAACACGCCATCTGAAAGCCCCAAAAGAGAAGAGACCCAATGGATCTGCATACATTTATTCTATGTGCATGGGCAAAGGAATCTCCCTTCTACCAAGTCAGACCATTGGTCCACTAGTTCAGTATTGTCTGCACCAGGGGTTAGGGAGCCTGTGGCCCTCCAGAGGTTGTTGGACTCCAACTCCCATCGGACCTCGCCAGGCTGGCTATTGGTCAGGGATGACGGGAGTTGTATTCTAGCAATGTCTGCAGGTCCATAGGTTGCCCATCTACACTGACGGCTAGAAGCCCTCCTGGATTTCAAGACAGGGCTCTTTTCCAACCCTATGTGGAGATGCTGAGGCTTGAACTTGAGCCCCTTGGCATACAAAGTATGCAGTTCAATCAATGAGTAGGATAGGACACAGGTAGTGCTGCTGGTTCAGGAAGGAAGTCAACCAAGAACAAATAGGCAGAGCAGGGAAAGTGGGGGCAGAGCAAATTTAAGGCACAGCTGGGAAGCTGTTGAGCAGAGCAGATTTCCGAAGGACCTGGGGAATGGGGAGGAAGAATCAGCAAAAATCTCTTCTCCCCACTTCCTCCAGCAGGAGATTCTCGTAAGTAGAGTTTTGTTCAGAGGAGCCCTGGATCCACGCTCACTACTTATTATTTTTACATCTGTGCATTTTTAAATGACTGCTACTTGCCCTGAAACTGGATATGACAATAATAACTGTTATTAAGCCTCACTTAATAACTTCAGCCTTTCATTTATTTGCCAAGACATTGCAGTGTGTTGGATGAACTGGTTTTATTGAGATTTTATCCACTGTGATGCAATTTTATACTGAGTTTTATTGGGTTATTTTGTTTCTGCATTCTGATTTAAACAAACTGTGGTGGTGGTGGTGGTTGTTTCCCTTTTAAATTACTGTATGCTGGTAAGTCAATCCTTTAACTACTAGGTACAAATATTTCCTTTTCATCAGCACATATTTTTCTTTCAAAAAATGAACAGCATGCCATCTTTCACCTTTTGTTTAGATCCAATTTATGTACAATACAAACAAATGCTTCTTTATTCTCCTTGCTCCGTACCAGCCATCTTCCAAAGCAGTGGAAACAGCCATGTTCTCCAAGACAGGTGTTCCCAAATTGTGGCCTGCAAGCTTCATGCTGGTACTGTGTGTGAGGCATGAACAGCAATTGTGGTCCACCAAGACCTTCAGCAATTTTCAAGCGGTCATAGACAAAAACAAAAACAAACAAACTTGGGAACTGCCACACTAAGACTTTTCTGCTTTTCCTGAAGGGCTGTTTAAGTATTACTGTTCTGTAACTATTGTAGACTGGGCAACAAACTGCTTTGGGACACTAGGCTGCCATGTCAGACAAGGGAAGACCAACCTGGCACCTGCCCATCCATTGGCTAAAGAAGCAGTTGCTGGGGGCTCCTCTTCTTCCCTCCATGCCAGAAAGAACAATGCCACTTGCCCTGGGACTGCAGACCTGAAGGGCAGTACGCTTTGGCCTCTGCCATTGCCAAGGGTCACAGGGAGACTGCTTCTCCTGTCTCCCAGGATGAAGATTCTCACAAGGGGAGAACACCCTGCTCATCTGTCAGTGAAAGAATCGGAAGCTACAGGAAGCTTGCTCTTCCCTCCCTGCCAGAACATCATCAATAAGAACGGAGTTGGCTTTCTTCTCTCTCCTCCCAATCCCCTTTCCTTCTGTGTCATCTTTTAGGCTGCAAGCCTGAAAACACAGGCACTTATTACTGATAATTGTTTCAGCTGCTCTGGAAGCCTCTTTTTTGGGGGGGGCTGAAGAGGGGGTACAAATATTTTAAATGCACAAAGGGTAAGTTGAGCCCCCTGCATTCAAAGTAGCCAGGTGTGTTGTGATGCTCACATAACATGTCACATAACCAGGCAGGGCTGAGGTATGGGTAGGATACAGAAGAACTGGAAGCAATTCATCTACACAGCATCCCATGGATATTTCAGTAATAACAGGATGAGCTTCATTGTTACTAATGAATAGGCATTATTTTTGGTTAACACTAACCAATATTAATAACAGCTGTAAGAACGGGATTGCACCTGGCATGATGCATAGCAGGACAGACCAACCTGCCTAGCTTGAAACAGGACCATACTGTGCTACCCACTTTCTTCACAAGGAACACAATTAGAGCTGTGTGGCACCAGGGGAATTTTATTTTACAGGTATTCCATCCCTATGTATTCTAACAGCTCTCAGCACCCTTAACAAACTACACCTCCCAGGACTCTCTGGGGGGAAGGCATGACTGTTTGAAATGGTGTCATAGTGCTTTATGGCATGAAAGCTGTGAATGCACCCTAGTAATAATGGGGCGTGTGTTCTTATGTCAGGATGAGGAAGTGGCTGGGATTTCTGCACCTTTTCCCACCTGGATGCAGGGTTTGTTTCACCCCCAGAAAAGTGAGGCGAATGCACGATGTTCTGATCAAGCATCCCATTCCAAAAAGCCAACAGCATGGACCTCAATTGTTTGCATTTAGTTCTCACAGACAGCAGGCCTTCTGCTACATTCCCAGCACCTGCTCGCTCTGGAGATCCTTCAATGCCCAACTCTGTGGAGCTGCTGCTTGCCAGAGTGGGGTGCCTGTTTCCGCTCTGAGGGACAGAGGGTAGGGAGGTGCCCTGCTGCTGCCCTCCTTTCATTGAGAAAATGGAGAGGTTGTCAAGCTGCCAGCCTGTCAGTAGAAATAACGTCTGTCTTTCAGCACCTTATTTGGGCCGAATCTTAACATGAAAACTTTTACAGCTGAGTTATTCCTTAAAGAGCATGTAACTCCATTCAGGACAAGTTAAGCAAAAAACAAGCAAAGAGAAAGGAAAGACAAAAAGGAGCCTGGACTGAGTTTTTTTTTGGCGGGGGGCGGGGGCGGGGAGAGAACAAAACCCCTAACTGGATAATGGTGTGTGGGGTTTCTCCAGGCCCCCCTTTCTCTGTTTCCTTCCTCACAATTCACACTTCTGAGTCAGCACGGGGCAAAGAGCAGAGTGCTCATCATTCAAAGGCTCCCTTGTGAACAGTTAATTACTCTTACTTCAATATATAATACAGTTCAGAGGAAACAGAAGGCACCCCACCATTCGAGATAATGCAAAAGTGGATTTAGGCCCTTGCAAAAGAGGTTTTGCTCTAGATGAGATCTTAGATTCCGCCTTATTAAAATACAGCAAGGTTCTTTCCCTGAACAAGGAAAATACTATTTAGTCATAATTTCTAATGGATCACCCTGCCCTTCCTTCCCCAAAGGGAGCCTACAATAATAAAATCACATAAAAGCAATATAAAAATAACACACTGTTATTAATTAATTATTTTTTATTAAAATTCTAACCCACCCTTCCCCCAAAATGAGCTCAAGGCAGCAGACACAAAATTGGGAAGACAATATGCAATAAAAGTTATAACACATTGCAGACGGCAGTTAAAACTGGCACCATAAAAGCTTTATAAAACTACCAGCCAAAAACCATGTGGCTTCCAAGGAGCGGCAGGAACAACTAACTACCTTTCTCTAGAGCAACATAAAAATAAGTCCGTATGCTGGACTTCAGCTGCTGTGTTATTAAAAACAAATGCCTGTTTTACTTCTATACATTGCAGGGAAAAGAAGAAAACCATCAAATTTCTTTCAACTGGTGACAAGACAAAATCAACAAAGTGGATCTTTAGTTTAGACTAGACTGCAGAGATAAAAATTCAGTCCAAACCAGTGCTAGTTTTCTAGAAAAAGGCGGCAGAACTCACCATGAACACCTGCCTCGTTCTCTTAGAATGGCAATGGCGCCCACCTGAGAGGTGCCAGAACTGAGTTCTGGTGAATTCCAGCTGGGGGAAAACCCTGCTCCAAACTATTTCTGTTAAGCACAGATAATCCTCAAGCAAAGCACAGCAAGATAGCATTAGCCCTGGGGAGAAATCTGCAAAAGATGAGGAACTCCTATTTTTCACTATACAGATTACAAGAGCATAAGACTCCTGCTGAGCTCTCTAAGACTACCAGTACAAATCTAACTAAGGGCAGTAAGCCCACTGCCTACCAAGACAATAGAGAATTGATAATGGCACTTACCTTACAGTTTTATAATTTATATGTAGTTTTAACTGATTTTTATCTTTATTGTATTGAGTTGTACAATTGCTGAGAGATGTTGCAATTAAATGGTACATAAATTGTTGAAATAAATAAATTATCAGAGATTAGGCTGGGGATTCTGACTTTATTCTGATAAAGTTACCTGAATAACTTTTAGGTTTTTTATCCACTGATTGGATATAGGCCTAAGTTGTGTGTATCCTCCAATTCTAGACCCTTTAAATCAATGTGGTTCAAATTAGTTATGATTAAGTTGCACCACTGATCACAATGTGTTTACTCAAGAGGAACATCTGGATTCAGCCCCTCATATGTTTTAAGAGATCCTAAAGTAAAACACTTCTTCCCAACATGCTGCCTGGAGGGAGTTTTTAATAGCAGGATAGTGCTTTAACATATGCTTCCCTGGAAGCTGAAGTGGTACAGTCAGGTCTTGTGACTGTAGCAGCCATTTTGTGCTGGCATCCATGTCATTTTTTATCAATATAAGAGTAGGATCACCTCAGGTTTTTGTTTTGTTTTTTGTAACCAAAGAAACCCTTGGGTACAGTGGTTGTTGCTATTAATTGAACTTGTCTATATTTCACGAAAGTCTCCAAGCAGTTAACATCTCAAAACGTTAACTGAGAAGTAAAGTTAAGAAGAAGAATTTTTTAAATCGCAACATGTTCAGGAAGGCCTGTGCAATGCACTGTTTTGGCCTGTCTGAATCAGTATAATGTTTGCAGGTCAGGGTGCGTCCTTACGTTTTCACCGTTGTTGTTGCTCCTACTAGTACTGAAGAAATAGTACTGAGGTAATAGTAAAATGGCAACAACCTGAGTCATGCTTGGACCAAGTTGCTCTCAGCCATATGACTCAAAGAGCCAAGCGTCTGTATATAGAAGCCCACACACTACAGCTGTACTGTTCGTTCTTTTATGAGGTCTACTACGTAACAGAAACACACTGTAAATCTGGGTCACTAGGTAATGGAGCTATTAAACAAGTGCCAGGAGAGGGTCTGATATGAAGCTTAACATTTCTTGGCTCCGTCACTCCTAGACCGTGGAAAGAATACAGGGATTCAGATTAAGTGAAAGGAAGTGGTTGAGAACTGATAAGCACCTTGATGAACAACTGGGAAACAAAGGCATCACCATTGGCCTTAATCGAGGCATTTCTAAATCAGGTCTCCCTGACAGAGAAATAATTTTGAACAAATACTTCTGATTCCTGTACTGCAGTGGATTGAACTAGATGACCCTCAGAGTCCCTTCCAACTCTCTACTTCTATGATTTGCCCATTTTTGAGTAATGTCCATCATAATAACAGAACCACAGTCTGAAAGTGGGGGAGGAGGGGCAGAGAGAGAGATGTTTCACCTGTAATCTTTCTGTCAGTTCCTTATAGGAATCAGATTTTTAAAATATTAAATTCCTGGCTTGGCTGCAATCTTAGATATACCTACCTGAGAATTCAATGGAATTGACTTCAGAAAACATGTATTGTCAAAGTTTGCAGAAAGCGGCCCTATTTGAATGCTACCCTCCCGCAGAGGGAAAGAGTCAATACAGCAGAATAGGATTTCTCTGAATTAAATAATTCAGAAATGTCATCCATATATTGCATTTTACTAATCTGGATTTGATTAATTTCCTTTCTGCCCCCCCCCCCAATGGATCATATGCATGCGCAAATACAAATATATTCTTTTTCAATTCTCTGTTCATATGGTGTTTTGAAACCATTAAGTTGTTCTCTTCTGGTTTTGTGCACGAAGAGAGATACTGACTGACTGTTGAAGGGGAACACAGAACTGGGTTGGCTGGGCTAAAGTGAAAAGGAATGGTGTATCCTGGAAAAGGGCAAGGCTGGCACCCTGATCAGGAGCTCTTTGCAATGTAATATTTTGTTGCAGGTCTTACTTCTACAGTGGTACCTTGGGTTACAGATGCTTCAAGTTACAGACTCCGCTAACCCAGAAATAGTACCTCGGGTTAAGAACAGAAATTGGGCGGTGGCAGCACGGTGGTGGCAGCGGGAGGCCCCATTAGCTAAAGTGGTACCTCAAGTTAAGAACAGTTTCAGGTTAAGAGCAGACCTCCAGAACGAATTAAGTTCTTAATCAGGAGTACCACAGTATAAGGAAAATATCCAAGTAACTGAGTAAGGGTTCCACAACCTATTGCTTCACCAGCTGTCTGTTTTGACAGTATGCATGAACCTATGTGGTATTGAAAAACACAAACATACATGGAACAAATCCACTTGAATGAACTGAGAATAAATTAGTGTAAAACCACTGTAAGGCAGCACAAACTTATATAATCAAGTCACCCCTTTCAATCACTGCATAGCTTAAAACTCTCCCTGACAAAAGCACTCCTCTGTTCAATGTATTTTATCTGCAGACAAGTCAACAGTGACAGAGCATAGTAAATTCCACTACCCTGGACCTATATGAAAGAGGTGGCATTTGAAATGCATCACTTAAAAGAGGAAACACTAGGATGGCTTGTGGATGCTTTATAACATCTTCTCCAAGTGGCCCACTGCTTCCTTGTTTCTGGGCATAATGACTGCAATGGAATTTAATACAGAAGAAGCACAGGGGATGTGACATCATGGCCCAATGTCAACATTTAATTGGGCCTACTGCTGATATTTCTGATTGTGTTTTTCTAACAGTAGAAAGTGCCAGTTCTATCTACATACCTCAGGTCTCCTTTGAGAGCCAAAAATGTGGAATAGACCTAATAAACAATGGCCTCAATCAGCTAGAAATCTATGATGCAAAGAGATGCTTCTCCTCACCTACCTCTGAACTACCAGGCAGAAATCTGATTGACATTCACATAGCAGAGCATCTCAAAGTAAGGGAGAGGCTCTCTACAGTCCTTATAACGCCTCCTATTACTGAGAGCATCTTTCTTCTTGCCGTTCCCACATTGCAGCTCAGGGGTTCCGTTATTTATCAAGTATAAAATAATCTATGCAACACAAAGGACTGCAAGAGATTTATGGAAGTCCAATCATGAAGTTCTTTTTGATGTTGTTCTAAGGATGGTTGTTGTTTTAGCCACTATATGAACCTTGGTCATCGAAGATGGCATGGACTAGTAAACAATCATCACACAGATGGGTAAATTTTGACACTGTTGGAGGCAGAATGGATACATTTAGTCATCAATGAGTGTTTGCCAGCAGAGTTCAAACTAATGAGAAGGCTCTTTTCAAACTGGGCACACCTGCTCTTAGGCATGAGATAATGAGCATTTTACAACTCAACACGCACAGCTATACTCGCCATGCATGGATTTATAAAATTTCGAGAGCATCAATCCACAAACACACAGACAAAGAAGTTTATAATCAAAGTATGTTTCCAGCACAGCATCAAATATTATGGGGCATGATTACATGTCGTAAGGAACGATGATTACTGTTACTGAAAATTTCAGTTAAATTTAGCCCTTTCTAGCAGGGTAGTTTCGTTTCTTTATTATTTTGGTAAGCAAACCATGAACCCATTAACATCTAGAAACCTAGATCACTGTTTATTCCCAAGAACTATGCCTGGAAAACAGGTCAGCTTAAGTGAATGCAGGTGTCCTAAACATGGAGCTCATACAATCTACAGAGCCTTCCCCAACCTGTATCCTACAGATGTTTCACACTCCCACATCCTTCCACCCCAAGCAGCATGGCTAATGGATAGGGATAATGGGAGTTATAGCTCTAAGCTTCTGGAAGGTAACAATTTGGAGGAGGCTGATATGCATAGTCTGGTTTTTTAGACCACAAGTCTTTGCTGGGATGGTTTGCTTGTGATTGAGACAACTGTGTAATGGATTACTTCTTCTGCCAAGAATCATCAATATTTTTCTGATGGTTACACTAAGGTCAAGTGTGCTGAATTTGGTTGTATTGTGTATCTAACATGTAACAAACATGTGTTACTTGCCATACCACTGGGGAGGACAATGCATTCCTTGCATAAGTTAATTCAACTGAAATGTGTTGGAATTCATTTGAGCCACAGGTGCTGGCTCCAGGAAGTCAAGGCAATGTGGGCCCCCTCAGTCTTATTTTTGAAGGGGCTGCCCCTCTTGTTGGAGCTGGGCTCAGAGCGATGTTGCAATGTTGCAAGTGACATCAGGACATGTCGGGTCCCCTCAGTGTGCTTTAGAAGATGGTGCCTCTGATTTGAGCATATGCTGATTTAAAGTGAATTGCAACTTAGTACTGAGGCTGTCTGAAAATAAAGAAAACCATCCAATTCTAAAGAAACACATGAATGGAATGACTTAAAATCAATGCGACAGGCACTTTGCTGTAGCATCATGGTTCTGTGACACTCAACATGCAGACCATAAGTTCTCCCGCCCCAGTTTAAACAGAGAAACCAAGATCAGAGAGCAAATGATACCAAAACTTCACTTAAATACTGCTGAGCAGCACAGGCCTAAGATTCACAAATCATATTGTGCTTCTTCCATGGTCCCCCAAATTTCTCTTTGCATCCTTATTAATTGTCTCATTAATATTGGAGAATTCATACATACTGTACTAGCAACCAAGTCATCTGTGCTTATTTTTTCTTAATTAATTTGCATTCTTTAGAAACATCAGTTGTTGCATGATGGGAATAATAGGAAGCAGAGGGAAGGCATAATAGAGCAGAAAGTAGAGGGGATGATGGAAGAGAGAATTTTTCACAATCAAAAGAAGTAAGTCATGCTTAAGGAGCCTACATTAACTTATTTGTGAATGGATATGGAGTCAAGTAAATAAAGTATCTACCAGCTACAAGCGCTACAGGAACAGGAAGAAGTACAGAAACTGGTCAAACACCAGCTATAACCCCTTGAAAAATATACCAATGGAACATGCCACTGGTGAAACTGTCCCACCATAAACAATAAGTAAAATGGCTAAAATTGGTTATGGTCAGGATGCTGGTAGCACAGGGAAGGAACACACTTAAAGCGGCAACTCTCCCCAATTTTTCCCATCCTGGTGCCCTCCTTGTATTCCTAGAGGTATTCCCTTCAGTCCCAGCCAGCAGAGCCAATGGTTAGACATGATGAGAACTGTACAGTAGTTCAAAACATCTGGATGGCACCAGCTTGGGGGAGGCTGCTACACCCCTTCAATTCATAGTGCTTCCCCCAAGTGAACATGCAACTTTATAGCAATCCCAGCTGTCTGCAATCTACTTCACCGACAACAATAGAGGCAGCCATCTCCTCCAACCCAAAGAATACCTGTGGAGAGGATGTTATGTCATGACACAGCATAAATCCTTGGGGCATTCTGTCCCAGCACCAGCAGCAGGGGGGAGCCAAATCACTGCTTGAAGCGGTAGCAAAGCTTCTTTAGAAATAAAAGCTCTTCCATTATCTTAAAGTAAGATACCTCCCTGCCAAATTCTTAAAATTCACCCTCAAGCCAAAGAATTTCACCACCACTTTCACATAGAATGTATAGTCTTGTGAAAGGAATGGAGATATCTGGTACACCTTTACTAGAATTTGTATTCACAAAATGAAGCAAATTAATGGCTCTCATTTGGGTCAAACCCATTTGGGAGGCTCTTTAAGCAGCGAGATGAGGATTTATTCAAAGAGACTGGGAAAAGAGAGTGGAATTTTCAAGGTGGGGTTGACCATTAAACTGTATGAGATGGCTTTCCCTAAGAATTGTTGAAGACTGAGGGAAACTCCTAGCCTGTTCTGGTGTGGGCAGGCAAATTTTCCAGTGTGCAAGAACTCTCCACCTCTTCCAGGCCCCCTATACCAACCCAGCAATCCTTTACAGAAAACTGAACACCAATTAGAAAGCTTTCAGCTGCTTGGATGTGACTTATAGGGGTTGGCATCTATGGCAACAGGTGGTTGTAAACACTGCTACTAACCTAGGTCAAGACTTGGAAGGGAATATTATATTGTACCCCTCCCTTCCTGTGAACTTGCATAGTAGCAGTGATTTTTTCACAGCCCATTTTGGATTTACATCCTTCATATTTATCACAAATTTATTAGACACCCTATTTGGTTTTCTTTTATTGTCCAGACACATGGCACTCCTTTAAAAACTCAAGGGGAAGGTGTATGTTAACACTTTCTTATAAATGATTCAAATAACTTACTTTCTTTGTTCTGCACTAATTAACTTTATACAATTATTCCAAACTAAATAGGTGTTGAATTCCGCCCCGCACATCTTAAGTGTATGAATAAAATCCCAGGCACTTTAGGCAGAGGGCTGGAGGTTTGAATTCTAGGTTTGAACCACACCTAGCTTGTTGGTATGCAGCTCTCAGTACCTGGGTTGCATATGTATGAAACTAAAATAAGTAAGGCTGCAATTATATATCCACTTGAGCATAAGTATGAAACTCAACTCACTTCTGAGCAAACGTGTACAGGATTATACTGGAAAACACTTGACAGAAAATTTATATTGTTTTTAATGTATGCTATTATCTCTTAAAACAGCATACCACCGTCCTACCTGTGGCATCTTAAGGAATACAGAATATGCAGCATAGTTTGGTTCAAGCAAAACACCAAACCATTTTAGGAAATAATCCTCTAACTGACTGGCTCAGGTCCACTGACACAATGGATGGCTAATGAATACCAGCCAAGGATCTGTTTAAAAACCATAAATAACGATGACCTCACAACCCCTTACTAAAGCAGCAGACAGTTCATCATAAAAGTTGCACATGATGCAAGTCTGTGACAGCCTTGCGGGGGAGGAGGAAACCCTCCCAAATCAATAGTTCAGTAATATCTTGGCTGTTAGAACAACAGCTCAGACTTTTGTGTGTGTCATGAATGCATGACAAGAATGAGAAGCAATTAGAAGAGAATGGGGTTTTAATGATATAACACAGCAGTGTAGTAGGAGCCTCCTACACGTGCAGTGCCAGGGGGTTGCCGTAGTAGCTCGTCTAGATCTGCACATAATCCCTACACATAGACCACCTTCTTTACTGGTAATGCCTCTTGCTTCCATGGATGGGGGGGGGGGCAGAAGAATACACGCATGTGGAAACAAGACTGCTATACAAAGGTAGATTTTGCACCCCTTGCTCCACCCACTTTTGCCTCTGGTCCCACCCACCACTGGCATGTGGCCCCTGAAAGGTTGTCCCAATGGGAGTGAGGGCCTTGGGCTGGAAAAAGTTGGCACAGATCCAAACTCAAGATACGTGAAATGCACGGTCACTTTCTATACTTGGCGCTACTTGCTTGTTGTTTGTTGGGGAGGACAGGCAGATAAAGACTGGAACGGCAGCATGTCGGGAGGGGAGTTGCCCACCCAAGCACTACAGTCACAACGAAAATCAGAGCGCAAGTTGCTATTTCACTTCCTCTGAATAGGTAAGTTTTCCTTCTTCAGTAGCTTTGGGAAGTGGAGTTGGAATTGCAGTATAGTGTCCCCGCCCCCACTGTGCAGTGGACCTGATTTGGATTGGGCCCCCTGAGGCTCCTATTTAACAAAATACCCAACAAAACAAGCTGCGTGACATATAATACTGCAGTCCAGCATGGTTTCAAATTGGAAGGGGGACCACATACATTGCAGGGGGTTGGACTAGATGACCCACGGGGTATCCCTTCCAACTCTCCAATTCTGTTTCTATAGCATGCTTGACATGGAAGAGCTTCATACCATAAAATAAGGCAAGGGGTGATAACACATATTCTGGGTCACATGTGCCATTCAAATGATGATGGAAAAGTGGCACACAGAGGTTCATTATACGCTCCTGGCCTCTGCTGTGTACTGAGACAACATAGGGGCCCCTGTGTTCCAGGGTTCTGTTCCTTTGAAAGGGATTTAAGTGCAGAGATTTTACACAGAAGCCTTGCTTGGAAGCTTGCTTACAAAATGAGACTCTTACTTGCTGTCAACATAAAACTCTTCGGTCTGGCACAACTATAAAAAATCAATGCAAGGAGCTATTTCTGAAAGCTGCAGGAAGATGAGCAAGAAAATAGCTTGCTTTTAAATCTGCTCACAGGAAACCCAACAAAACTGACTATACACAGAGAATATTAAACACACACACCCAAAATGCACAGCTTTGATGGGAATGTTTCAGTATATTTTAAGTCTCATAAGCAATACAGGTTGAGAAATGTTGTGACATTTGCAGTCATGCTCCATATGGATTTTGCTTTGTAGTGGCACTGATTTTTCTACTGCTAAGTTTTATAACTAATCACTGAGATGTGAAAGAGAATGAAATAATTCAAACCTCAGTGCATTATTTGACATAACAACCAAAGGGTGAAGGATGTCAAAACACATATACAATATAAATATGTCAAGTTGCAACCTAGCATTTTTCAAGGATCTGTTCATATTGCAGGCATGCCCACTATTCAGATGTGCTACATTGGAGAGCAGAAGCAATAATGGCATGCTTCAAAAGTGACTGTTAGAAGTGCAAAAGCAAAGAACATTCCATGTGCAACTAAAGGATTGATTCTGTTAGTGTTGAAGTCAGCTAGCCAACCAAACAAAGTGGCATGATGTTTATTGAGGTAGAACATGCTCTGACTGGTGGTGCAGTTCTGAGGGAATTTTTCCTCTGTATGTTTGGTTGAATGTCTGCCTGTTATGTATAAATTCTGATGTAAGAAAGACAAAGCCTCTCTGCTTCTTTCACCTCATATTATAAACCAGAGCTTTCCAAACTTTTCATATGGATGACACACTTTTTAGGCATGCATCATTTCGCAGCACAGGAATTCAGTTTTACTAGCAAACCATAGGTTAAACTAACCCCTTCCCAGTCCCGGAAGGAGCGTGGGGAATGTTTGCATGACACACCTACACACTGCAGCCGACACACGCAACACACAGTTTGGAAAGCTCTGGTATGCACTGTTTTTGTTCCGTTTTCTCAGAAAATGCTTACCAGGATTTATTTTCTCTCTGGACTCTGTCTATTTAAGTTTCTTTGCTAACAATGACAGCCCATGTTCACGTGCGGCAGAATAGTACATCAGTATGGCCCATTGGTATTGGCTTTTAAAAACACTCATTTTAAACACATTTTATTGAACGTAGTGGGGGGGGGAGGTTTCTGCCAAAGGAGATCTCAAAATGAAACATAATCTGAGCATAAGATGAACATCCACATTAAGTTCTATGGAACTAGTGAAATGGCCACCATTATAATGGGCAGGATGCAAGCAGAGAGGGGCTTCTTTAGACAACTGTTGTTGTTTGTTGTTGTTTAGTCGTGTCCACTCTTCGTGACCCCCTGGACCAGAGCACACCAGGCACTCCTGTCTTCCACTGCCTCCCGCAGTTTGGTCAGACTCATGTTTGTAGCTTCAAGAACACTGTCCAACCATCTCGTCCTCTGCCGTCCCCTTCTCCTTGTGCCCTCCATCTTTCCCAACATCAGGGTCTTTTCCAGGGAGTCTTCTCTTCTCATGAGGTGGCCAAAGTATTGGAGCCTCAGCTTCACGATCTGTCCTTCCAGTGAGCACTCAGGGCTGATTTCCTTCAAAATGGATAGGTTTGATCCAGCACCATAATTCAAAAGCACCATCCATTCTTCAGCGATCAGCCTTCTTTATGGTCCAGCTCTCACTTCCATACATCACTACTGGGAAAACCATAGCTTTAACTACACAGAACTTTGTCGGCAAGGTCCTGTCTCTGCTTTTTAATATGCTGTCTAGGTTTGTCATTGCTTTCCTCCCAAGAAGCAGGCGTCTTTTAATTTTGTGACTGCTGTCACCATCTGCAGTGATCATGGAACCCAAGAAAGTAAAATCTCTCCCTGCCTCCATTTCTTCCCCTTCTATTTGCCAGGAGGTGATGGGACCAGTGGCCATGATACTGAGGATACAAGAAATATCTGTCCATAAACATGCACCACATTCTCTTGTGGGATCCCTGTCAAAGGCAGAAAAGAGGAAGCTCAAAGCTGAGACATCAACCTGAAGTCCATTCTGATCACGCATCAAGAGTCATAATCCCACTTTTCCTTTGTAATTTGTCATCCATCATCATAACGTCCATCCAAAGTGTGCATGCAGTCTGTCTGGCTAATTGACTGATTCAAGGAGCAGTCAGCTTTGACGGAAAATCATCCTGGGGAATCTTATTATGCCCAGCTGGAATGAATAAATCGAATGAACCACTGGGCTGAGAAACAGAAAATGCTGTTTATTGGCGTCATTTTATCGAGACCTATGTTTACTGGTGCAGCACAAAGAAACAGGTTGACTGGCATTAATTTGCCATTCCAGGACTGGTAGAAATAAAAATAGAAATGGTGGTGGCGGGGAGGGGCGGATATTGATAAGAAATAGAAATTGATGTTGAAGTTGGCAAATGCTACCTTGTGAGACTTCATAGGGCTCTGCTGACTGTGGGGTTTGGAGGGTGGGCTGGTTTCAACAGAGCCTTGGTAAAGGGGGGGGAGAAAGGCATCTGGACCTACTATTTAGTTTTACAAGCTGTGGTGGTGTAGTTGCTGGTAAGAATCTAAACACTGGTTATTTCCACTCCTGTTTCCATTTCTGTCAGACTTCTCTGATATCCAGCAGCAGTTATTCTCCTTCCTTCGCCTCTATATTCTCTTGCACTGGATAACTTCACAGAATGTGTAGAAGAATTCTGCAGATACCCTTTATGTTGGCATTTGCCGTGATGTTCCTACCATAACCAAGATATCTGAATGGCTACTATAAATACATGGAAGGCAAGCTGAGAGAGATTTGCCTTACTTGGTTACAAGGTAAGCAGCCATAAATTATCCACCAAGAAGCTTTCATAATGTGCCCAAGAGAGATGTATTTCTCAGTCTAGCCTTCCCTCCTGCAAAATAAATTGTCTTAAATCTTCTCAATAAGCCATGGAAACCAGAGAAGAGGACCCTAAATCAGGAGCACGCCAAACGAGAAAAATAATAAGTTTATAACCTTCCGAGTGCAGAATGGGATTATTAAGTCATAAATCTTAAAGCAGCCTTTACTAACCTGGCGCCCTCCAGATGTTTTGGTCTACAACTCCCATCAGCCTCAGCCAGGACAGGATCAGCAATTCTCCCAATAACCAGCAGGGACATGGAAATAATAGGGTTGCAGCTGTCCATGTTGAGGATCCTCATTTCACACTTCAGTTCTCAACAAGATATCAGCCAACTGATAACAATTTGGGCTTCCTGAGATCCACACCATGCCCTCCTTCCAGCCACAATAACCATCACCATAAACAAATGTCTTCTTTAGAAGCATCAAGACACTTTTGCTTTAATTACAGTGGGACCTCGGGTTAAAAACTTAATTCGTTCTGGAGGTCCATTCTTAACCTGAAACTGTTCTTAACCCGAGCTACCACTTTAGCTAATGGGGCCTGCTGCTGCACGGTTTCTGTTCTCATCTGTTTTTAACCCGAGCAAAGTTCTTAACCTGAGGTACTATTTCTGGTTTAGCGGAGTCTGTAACCTGAAGCGTCTGTAACCCGTGGTACCACTGTATTATTAAATTATTATTAAATAAGCATAGGTTTTTAAGGCGCATTGCAAAGCAGCTAGCAGAATAGATCAAGCCACAACAATTGGAAGATATCTGTGATAAGCCCCAGTCAAAATGTCAAGATTCTCCTTTGTTTGAATGTGTTTCCTCATTTGTCTTTTCTGTCTCTTTCCCCATATGGAGCTGCAGTTATGGAGAGTCCTCTCATCAGTGGGGAAATGAATCCTATAGGATCTTGAAAAGGAACAAACAGCCAGTGCCTTATAAACGGGCACACACCCGAGCATTTTGCATTCACTTCAGAGCTACAGAACAACTTTTAAGGGCCTCCTCGTGTAGAATGTATTGCAGAGTTGCTCCTAAAGATTACTAAAGTAGGAAGAAGAGGAAGTTAAGCTCCTCTAGGAACAGTAAATGTTGGCAAGTCAGGTGCAACTGGTAAAAATGCAGACTTTACTATTGCTGCCACCCACAATTCCAGGAGCAGGGCTGGATCCAGAGGTATTTGCAGGTTACAGATACTCCTGGGTCCTTACCACCTATTCAAATTTGGACTCAATTTCAGGTTGCTCATCCCTATCCAACCCATTGCTCAACCTGCCACGCCATCTCATCTCAGTGTCCTTGGCTTACTTGTCACCTTGGTGATCAATGGTTGTCTTTGAGGACATTAAAACAAGACCTTTAACGGTAAAATCCGACGCATGTCAACAATTCCCACTGAGTTCGATGGGGCTGACTCCCAAGGAAGCAGCCTAGGACTGCAACCTGATCACACATAGGATTTTAGTCTGAAATTATTTTAGCCTTAGCTTTTTCCAGTAAAGCTAATAAGGTAACCAAGCTGCTTCGTGACAATTTTCACAGCCGCTTAGCTTTAAATAGAAACTGCACACACACACACACACACCAGCTTTAAGGATGGATCAGTTTCTTAAAGCAGTAAGCTCACCAAAAGTGAGATTAAATCAGGTTTCTCACTTGATTTGCTGAATAAATTTGAATTTTGAATGCGGTAGCTCGCACTGATTGCATGTGGTTTCTTCTTAAGCAATGCTAAAATAATCTAATCTAATCTATTTTTTTTTTTAAAAAAACCACACAGACACACTCTGTTCTGAAAAATAAAAATGAAAGTTCAACATTGGGATTATGGACTGAACTGGAACTTGCATTTCACATTCTGGGTGATGAATACATAGTTGGCATCATATGGAGGAATTACTACTATTTTGAATTTTTCAGCATGTTGTACACATGAGACCAAAATGACCTTGAGATTCAGAAACAGTATAGTGTGAATATAAACATTAATATAAGAGCGACCACATAGCCGGGTAAGGGGCAAGCTATATGTTTAGATACACAACATAGTAAAACTATGGTAAGTGGGGGTTTTGTGTTTTTATATTGTAGACCATCCTGTGATCTTTGGAAGAAGGACGGCATAGAAATTTAATAAATAAAGAATACTGTATAAATAAATTTAATAAAGGAAGATGATAAATAAATAAATCGCCACTTCCCTTCCTATCTGCTGCCTGAAGGCAGAGATGTGTGCAAAGTTCTCGAGACCAGGGGATGGGAAGATGGCCTGCTTTGAACAGGTAGCACACCCCTGGAAGGAGCAGGCTTTTAAGCTTGGGGAACTCATATAAATCCTGTTTTAAAATAGCTGCATTGGTTGCCAGTTCATTTCTAGTCCCAATGCAATGCAATCCTCATGTTGGTGTTTAAAACCCTGAAGACTTAGTTCCCAAATATCGGAAAGGCCACCTCTTTCTGTACAGAAACTCTCAGGTGTTAAGATCAGCAGAGGGGTCCCTTTTGTTAATTTCACCACCCTCAGAAGTTTAAACACCATTGAAACATGTAGAAATGAGTCCTCTTTAATAACCATTCAGCCAAATGCATTTCAACAGTCTTTTTCAGCGGCCTGATATTCCAATTTAAACATTAAATAAACACATATCCAATGTTCTGAGGTACTAACCACAATTATGTGCATTTGGTCTTTATCAATGTTATAAGAGTGCTGTTTTAATATTTTTATTCATATTATGAATGGAATATATTTACTATTTTGTCAAATAAATGTAACATTAGTTCTTAACTCTCAATTCTTCTTCTTTACATTCAGGTCACTTGAGAACCAGAAACTAATTGGAAAATGTATAATATAACATCCTTAGCACTGTGTGGGGTAAGGTTTTAACCACTGATTTGGAGTACTGTTGCCAGCCCAAATAAGGACAAAATAATGATTGGGCCTTTCAGATAAATAAAATGAAAAATTCAATACGAAGAAGAGCATGCAGACTTGCTGCCAGACACATCTGCCCTTGGACTGTGCAGGTCTGTGATCTTTTAAAAAGCCACCACTGTGCTACATGAAACTCCAAAAAATCTTGAAATTTTGTACTGAGATCCATTATCCACAAGGGGCTATTCTTCCAACGAGAAAGTAGTAGCTTGGTTTCCATGGCAGCAGCTACCAAAAAGGTTGCCTTACCTGGAGTAGCTGCATCTCTGTTCAAGAGGAAATATTTAACACATTGTTATATAAATTATCATTTCCCCCCACTGTTTTATTAGTCAAAGGATGAGAGAGAATCCTCACCTGATTTAGACCACAAAGAATCTTTTACATGCAATTAATTTAATTTCACAAAAGTATATATTTCCTCCCTCAAGCTTTTGTGTTTTCTTACTACAGATTATGTTTAAACTGAAAGGTTGAATTGTTTACTTCAGACCATGGGCTCTTCATCTAAGAATTCAAATCTTGCTGGTACTGCATCAAGCCTGTTGTTATTGTTGTTTAGTCGTTTCCGACTCTTCGTGACCCCATGGACCAGAGCACGCCAGGCATTTCTGTCTTCCACTGCCTCCTGCAGTTTGGTCAAACTCATGCTGGTAACCTCGAGAACACTATCCAACCATCTCGTCCTCTGTTGTCCCCTTCTCCTTGTACCCTCCATCTTTCCCACCATCAGGGTCTTTTCCAGGGAGTCTTCTCTTCTCATGAGGTGGCCGAAGTATTGGATCCTCAGCTACACGATCTGTCCTTCAGTGAGCACTCAGGGCTAATTTCCTTAAGAATGGAGAAGTTTGATCTTCTTGCAGTCCATGGGACTCAAGCCTATTTCCCATCATCTATTTAAGGGCTTGAGTGCTTCCCACAGGCATCTGCTTGGCCACTGTGAGAGCAGGATGCTATGCCACATGTGTCTTTGGCCTGATCCAGTGGGGCTTCTTAAATGTTCTGATGTTCTTATGTTTTGCAGCAGAAATAATATTGCATAAAAGAGAGTGTGTGTGTGTGTCTGTGAAGGCCTTTCATCCGTTCATTTCTGCAAGGAGATTTCCCACATAAGGAACAATGACAGTAGGCTGTTTTAAATTTTATCGTGTTTTGCTTCAGAGCATTGCTTACAGTACAGCCTTTCTACTTTCATGGAACCTTTTTGACATCAACTTTATTATCACAGAACACAAGCCCATTGCAGAAGATTCCAAGACATGCTCAAATGCACACACAGGTACCTTCACCATTTCCCCTGCTTAAAACAAAAGAATGTCCTAGAACAGGTGGGGAACAACAGGCGTGTGGGGCCCAAATGTTGCCCTCCAGGAATCCCAGGCTAAACCCTTTCTCTCCAGACCATAACCATCCCTGGCCATGCTTTTCACCCCGGTTGTTTTTGCTTGGCTGGAATGTGTCCCTCAACTCTGAGGATGCCTCTTGCTTAACAGGCTGGAGCACTGAGAAGTGTATACAAATGTCTCTGGCACTGACCACCAGTGGCACGTTGCCCAAAAGGGAATGGGGCCCTCAGGATGATAAAGGTTCCCCATTTATGGGTTTTTGTTTTTATTTTTGCTTGTAAAGTGCTTAGAAGCACTTTTGTCATTTAACTATTAAAAAATCCTCATAAAAACTTGCACTGAAATACATATTTGAATGTATGCCCTTTCAAGATATGCATTTCTAAATGCAGTTTATCTCAAGATATGCATTTTAAAAGCATGCCAATGTCTTTTTTAAAGAAGTGCAGCACTGTGTTGACACCTGCAAAGTGCAGTGCGTTGCTAGCTTCCCATCCACGTTAGTCCAAGAGGTGCAGATCAGGTCAGTTTGTATCAGAATGGGCAAAGATCACACTCCTCAGTTATCCCTAGTTCACAGCCTGCTGTGTTGTAGAGCATTTGATTTAATGAACACTTAAGGAAGGCGCTGCAGAGACTGCTTTCTTCCTCCATTATGATCCATTTATAATGAGAGAGACGATGGTGAGGATAAACTCCACTCCTTTGAATTCTTACACTAATTGCATACAAAGCACAATTCTGGCAAAGCAAGACTTAGCGCCTTCAGGCAATACAGTTATCATCTTGTAACCACACTTCAAAACCTGCCATATAAACGCTGTGGCTACGTGAAGGGAATGCATAAGCCTCTATGCTTCCTAGCAGCTTGAATTGATGAATGTTTAAAGATTCCATAAACTGAAGGTGACGGCTGCTGTAGGATAAAATGGGAGGCAACCTTGGTCTTGAATTTTGCTTACGGCGGTAGGATTCAAATTGCAGCATTTTCACACAGAAAAAATAAAATAAAGATAAATCCATCCACTACCCTCCAGGTAGAGGAAGTGGGGCATCTGTTTACTAAATAGAAACACCTTGAGAGGCTTATGAAATGCATGAGACAGAAATGGAATTAAATGTTAATGCCACTCCAAACAGATCTCCCTCACCTTTTTATACATTCGCTTTGCATTCAATTCAGGATGCACAGAAAGATGGATGAACCAATAACATTATCCCTAACACAATCATAAGCAGTAACACAACTCCTTCATTGGAGGTTTTTAAACAAAGGTGGGATGGTTATCTGTAATGAATGCTTTTGTTGAGATTCCTGCATTGCAGACATTTGGACTAGGTGATCCTCAGGGTCCCTTCCAAGTCTACAGTTCTATGGTTTTATGAACTAGCATCCATCAGGAGGGCTATTCCTGTTTGCATTTGTGTACAGAACCATTTTCCTTATAATTTTCAATTTGCATTCCCTAACCTGCATCTCCAACTGAATGGATTTCCTTAGAATGGAATGAAGGGCTGCCATAGATGACTTGTAAAGGCCTCTTCGGTTATGCATGGGCACGATAAACCCTAGATGGTGCCTTCTGCAATAAGCCAATTTCCAAGCTGCTTTTACATCATTACTGATGGGCAGAAGTCTATTGTGTCAGTGTAAGTCTCCTTTGTGTGTGGGGGGGTCCATACTTTGGGTTATTCACAGACAGGTCTCCACATATGCTGGCTGGGAAGAAGAAGAAGAGTTTGGATTTGATATCCTGCCTTTCACTCCCTTTAAGGAGTCTCAAAGCGGCTAACATTCTCCTTTCCCTTCCTCCCCCACAACAAACACTCTGTGAGGTGAGTGGGGCTGAGTGACTTCAAAGAAGTGTGACTAGCCCAAGGTCACCCAGCAGCTGCATGTGGAGGAGCGGATACGCGAACCCGGTTCCCCAGATTACGGGACTACCGCTCTTAACCACTACATCTCACTGGGTTTGGTTTCCAACCATTGTTTCCTGGTAGCTGTAAGCAACTTCTTAGCACAATATATCCAGAATCAGCTGCTGACCCAGGGAAAAAAATCCTGACAATTAAGTATTTTGGGGGAAGGAGAATGGCGGTATGTAACAGGTGGGGAGCTTGCTGTTGTGACCACAGCAGTGAAGAAAATGTGCTCTGCACATGCTCAATTTAAAAGGCATTTCGAAGGTCTATAGCAGGAGTAGTCAATACAATTCTCTCCATATGTTGTTGGACTCCAGTTCACATCTGCTCCAGCCAGCATAGACAATGGTCTGTGATGGGGGGAGTTGTAGCCCCACAACATTTGAAGGGAATTGAGTTGGTTAACCCCTGATCTACAGCTCTATTGCCAGTTGGGCAATTCACTGTTTCATGCTAAAACTCATTTAGTAATTTGCTTCTGACCTCTTCAGTTCGATCATCAATTTCCCCATCTCTTTTTTCCAGCTCCCTCAACCCCACTGTATTTAGCTAGAGCAAGTTGTAATAGCACGAGCTTGTGAGTGCTTTCTCAGAATAAGGGCCAAGGAGTTCAGTAGTGCTCACTTCCAAGTACCTATGAATAGGATGGAAGAAGGCTCTTTGGTGAACACACTGTAGTTCCTCCAGCATCTTCCCAGACACTGCCTGCTGCTCTCATGCCCAATGAGAGATTAGGAGAATGCATCACCCATAGAGTCTTGAGAGACAGTTAAGCATAAATGAAGTGCACTTTGCTGCCAAAGAATCCTGTTTACTCACGTTGCAACCCAGAGAAGCTGACATGAGCCCTCTTTCCAAAATCATGATTGGAGTGAATGAGGAAGAGGGAAAAATAACTTTCCCTCTCATTTACAGGAGCCAGCAGTTTGCAGCCTGCTGCAAGCCAGCCAGCCAGCCAGTCACCAACCTGTCAATGATATAAAATCTTGCTATTCCCTTTAGTTTTGCTTTTACGTTTTCTCTGCAGTGTGACCATAGGAACACCTAGCTCAGTATTGTCTCCTGCTCTGGACTACATGTAATGCAAAGCCAAACTATGGTTTACTGTGAATGAACAAGTGTGCTGGTGCACAGGGAGAAAACCATGGTTGCTTTGCTCCTTCCTATGGGGAGCTGAGCCACAGATTGCTGGTGTTATGTATTCAGTGGTCTGTGTTTGCCTGAGCTTGAGTCTGGACTGAGGATTCTGAGCTCCTGTGTTCTGATTTGATACGTGATATCCAATCACAGAAGAATTCAGGATTTGGGCCTCTGCCATTGGCCCTTAAACTCTGAGTTATGATTTGCAGCTTGGAAGTTTAGATAGACAATCACATTGGCAGTGGGAGTGGCCCAGGCCTTCAGAAATGTATATAAGCTGTTGCTTTGTCCTTGTTGTCTAGCTCTGTTAGTTGAATAAAGGTAATCTTGCTGTTATCACTGTGTCTTGCCTTGTGGGAACCCACCTACACTTCAGGTGTCACATTCCATCTAAACTCAGGTCCATAGTTTGTCTTGCTCCAAATAAGCCAAGGACTGTAGCCAGGATTTATCCGTGGCTTGCTGCTGCTGCTTCAACCTTTGCTCCAGTCCAGAGGAGAGAACCACTCCTTCTATCCTTCCCCTAAATTGTTCATTTAGGAACAGAGAAGTGGATTCTCTCCCTTCAATGCTAGTGGTGCCTCCTCTGGCCAAAGTGGAACTTTGTGTTGCGCATGGGGAAGTCTCAAGACAGAGGAGGGACTGTTGCCACTGACAAAGAGGTAAGTGGACTTATGGAACAGGGTTCACAGGGAATTCTGTGGAACTGCTCACACACCTCTGTACTTGTGCATTTTAATCCTGATGATATCTTTTGCATTATTGAATTTATTTAACGTTTGCTGAATTGTTATTCTTTGTGAATTTATCGATACATTCCATAAACTTGTTTCTCTCCTCCATCCCATGTTCTGTATTTTGACAAGAGGACATTTGATGTAAACCACTTTAGAAACAGTTTGCTGTGGAAAAGTCGCATATCAATGAAATCAACCAACGAATCAAAATTACTCTCCTATTGCACAAATGAGCAACTAACCCACATCAGAAACTGTAACACAACAAGCCGTTGATTTAAGGAGAGACTATTGACTCTGTTCCTTGTATAAACAAATGCAATGTTTAAGTGCGTTCAAACATTCTTCCCACAGGATAAATGATTGTTTAAATGGCATCCCTTCCATTAGTCCTCTTATTCATTCTGCCAGAACACAAGCAAAAGCTCAGCTGTTCCAGAAAGTTCTTTAATGGTGGTTTTGAAGAAGTGGTTAGATTTCACTGTAAGTACTTGTTAACAGAATCACTTAAATAATGTAGACGGACTTGAGAGACAAAATAAACTAATAATAGCTTATAGGGTAAATCGATCGAAAACAGTATACAATACAAGAAGAAATAAACAGAGACATTTTGTCCTTCTTAGCTGTTCAAGCCTAATCTATAGCAGAGAGAAATACTACTAACCATATGGGGGGAAACAGAACTAACCAATCAACCATAACTCATGACTTTAGCAAGGATCATGCCACTCTGACTGGTTGCTAGGCAACAGCAGCACCACCACACCTCTCTCTTGGTTGGCTGACTGTCAACAGAATTAACCTTTAGGTTAGTAACTGAATGATCTCCGCTGTTGTAATTCCAACAGTACTTCTTTCAGCAATATGCCCATATAGGTGAACATCTTGACAGCTTTGGGAAATATCAGAGTATGGTCAAGATGGATGTAGTTCTTTGTGTAATGGCAAGTGAAGAGAGCACTTTCCCCTCCTGTGGTTTCTAGCAACTGGCATTTAGATGCATGCTGCCTCCAACGGCGGAGGCAGAACATAGCCATCATAGCTAGTAGCCATTGATAGCCTTATCCTCCATGAATTTATTATCATCATCTGATACAGGAAGAGAAAGAGGATACAAACATGGTGCCATCTTGCAGATCAAAGTATACACAAAATAGTGACTATTTTTCAAAGGTCTGGTAAATAATCTTTTTTTAAAAAAAAAAGCAAATAGAGTCTTAGGGTGAGGCATGGCTTACTAATCAAAGTGTTAAAGGGGGGTTCTAGCTATTTCACCTGCTAGGTGCTGTGGATCTCATTCAGGCTAATGCTGTTCTCTGCAAGGATATGTTTTAAAAATATTAAGCAGCTGGTCAAATGGAGTGGGGAGAGGAGGAACCTGTAACCAATGAAAACTGCCTAGCATTGTGTTATGTTCAGGCCCACTCGTGAGTTAGAAAATGGTGGAAATGAGCTTCAAAGTGCAAGTCCCTATGCGCGCGAGTGCTTTGGAGTAACAAGTGCAGGTTTCAGCAATGAACCCTCGGAGTAAAAACACTGACTCTATGGTCAGACAAAGTAAAAAGAAACCGAGAAGAACAGAAATATTAAGGATAGGGTATTTTACTTCTCTCCCTACCCCCACTCCCCACCAGGATCCCAAAAAAGCATGTAATTGAATAAAGAAAGAAAGAGAGGACTCGTATAACATTAGAAATACAGTGGTACCTCAGGTTAAGTACTTAATTTGTTCCGGAGGTCCGTACTTAACCTGAAACTGTTCTTAACCTGAAGCACCACTTTAGCTAATGGGGCCTCCTGATGCTGCCACACTGCCCAAGCATGATTTCTGTTCTCATCCTGAAGCAAAGTTCTTAACCCGAGGTACTATTTCTGGGTTAGCGGAGTCTGTAACCTGAAGCGTATGTTACCCGAGATACCACTGTACATAACATGTGCATTCCAAATTATGCACATATATGCATTCCAAATTATGCACAGATCCGGAAGCTGAGGCTCCAATACTTTGGCCACCTCATGAGAAGAGAAGACTCCCTGGGAAAGACCCTGATGTTGGGAAAGATGGAGGGCACAAGGAGAAGGGGACGACAGAGGACGAGATGGTTGGACAGTGTTCTCGAAGCTACCAGCATGAGTTTGACCAAGCTGCGGGAGGCAGTGGAAGACAGGAGTGCCTGGCATGCTCTGGTCCATGGGGTCATGTAGAGTCAGACACGACTAAACGACTAAACAACAACAACGAGGAACCTTCCAGGGAACCAGGGGTGGGTGGGGTCAGAGGCAAAACTGTGCTGGGCAAAGGAAGTGATTCTGAACTTTGTACATCCAGGCAAGCAACAGACATTGCCACAGTTCAAGGGCATATTCCAGCCAGTCAAAATCACTTGGGGGGGGGGCACACAGCAGGGGCAGTAAGGAGTGTAATCCAGGGATAATTCACCACCCCTGGCTTATAGCATGAGTCAAATCAAGAGGGTGGGGATGTTCATTTCTTCTGTGTCTCCCTTTGGGACTGGGCTTCTTCAAGCTGTACTTAAGATAAAATCACAAGTGCCTCTTTTATGAAAAGACAAAATGATATCTCCATGTAACATCTTTCTCTTGGCAATTTCAGAATTGTACCTGGCCACAGATTCCGATCTAAGATTCTTGTAAATAAGTCATTCAATAAAGCAAATAGATTGCTTTCATCAGTTTCCCCCTCTAATCCTTTCTCTTTTATAATTCGATTTTCTACCCTTATCTGAGGCTGTGAGCCTAGCCCTACTTGTCTGGAGGTAAATTTCAATAGGACTTACTCCCAAGTAGTCACAGTTAGGAGTGTAATGTGAGTGTTTCTTTTTAATCTTCACATACAGTGCCTATTTTTCTAGAAAAAGAGGTGCCGGAACTCACCATGAATGCTTCCCTTGTTCTCTTATAATGGCAATGGTGCCCACCTGAGAGGTGCCAGAACTGAGTTCCAGTGAGTTCCAGCCGAAAAAAGCTCACAGATAAATACTCTATCCTCATACTTTACACTTTTCTTTCTTTATAGTTAGCAAGACTGTGCTTTAAACGTATTCTGGTTGATGAAAAAGCACAAGGTATAAGAGGTACTAAAGTATGAAAAATCAGATTCTCTGACTTACAAATTTCTACTCAAAAGTAACCCCAGATAATTCAGTAGGACTTCCTACTTGGTATGTGTGTATAGGATTCCAGCTTATTCATCTCTTCTTACTAGCCTCCGTTATCAAATCCCTATTCTTTCACATTTTAAATGTCATAAGTTTTCTGTATCATTTTTCTCTGGAAATTCTTCCAAAATATATCTATAAATTCTCATTTATATCTTCTAGAGTTGGGGAAGTGTTTTGCATTTTAACTGACTGCTGACTTTTTCTATAGAATTTATGAAATGCTTAGAGCCCTACAAACAAACTTTGAGAAAACCATGCAACATGCACCACCTAACTGCAAGTTACATATGTCCCAAGTATTAAATAGTACTCACATTTCAATTAATTAATTAATATACCGGCCTATACCCACAGGTCTCAGGGCAGTTCACAGGATAGCCCCTAGCCTAAAAACATGCACTTTTTAAAGCTGCAAATATGCCTGTGAAGGTATGCAAAAGTTGTAGAACTCCAATTGTGCAGACATTGAAGTTGTGTAAACCCTGATATTATGCAAACCCAACATTAAGCAGGCATCAAAATCATACAACCCCCAAATCTGCATTCAGCTCTAACCTTATACAGATGCCATGTTACTCTGCCTTTCAATTTGAACTTCCATAATTGCATTATGTCAAATAATGGGGAGATAGATAGATGATAGATAGATGATAGATAGATAGATAGATAGATAGATAGATAGATAGATAGATAGATAGATAGATATCAGAAGTTTTGGGCTCTGACATAAAATATTAGAATCCCAAGATCTATGTATTATGAATTATGAATATATTATTTGCAAGCAAAACCATCCTCCTTCAAGAACAACTCTCAGGAAAGCCCTTGTCCATTGACTTTAACCACTAAGCTATAATGCTGTGGTTTGCATGTCATGCTAAGCCAAACCATGGCTTAAGTAAAACATACAAGTATGCAGGCTTCCGGAGATGAAATCTTGGCTGCTTTGCTCCTCCTGGGACCATCTTTTGCTGCTGCTGTGCTGCACTGAGTCAAGCCATGATTTAGCTCCTTAGTTTAATGCTACTGGACAAAGCATGAGCTATAAGCCATAGGACAAACCTTTGCTGCAGCTCATAGTCTAGACTAAGCAACTGTGAGCTTCAGAAGACTGTTTGCTCAAACATTCATGCTAAGCTATGGTTTGGCTTAGCATTATGTGTGAAGCAGGATAGTCTGTGCCAAAGGCGAGGCCTCTAGCCACTTATTGCTTGAGTCATTGGATGGTTCCTGGTTTTTCTACTAGCAAACCTACAATTGCTCCTGTGTAAAGTGTAAAACAGGCCTGACACACTTGACAAATATGTTTCTTGTTATCTGGGAATTAAAGAGGAAGGCAGCCGTATGAAAAATAGATTGAATCCATTATGTTATACATTGACTGAGAAGCCACTGGATCTCTTATATGCTGTACAGGCTCAAATTCCCAACACGCAATTCTAACTAATAATAGTAGTTTTATAATACCCACCTGCATTGGAAAATGGAAGCAACACATGAACTTCCATTTTTAAACATTGCTATAAGAGCATCATGTACCAATGGAAACTTTTTAAAAGTTGTCAGATGATATCCAGACTTTTTCCTAGGGCCATAGTCTAGTACTGGGACTTCTATTAACCTTTGAAGGCTTGTTTCATGCTCGGCTGGACAATGGTGTTAGCTGAATCCCAGGCACATCATCATCTCGCTCTAAAGCTACACCACTTCTGTTTCTTTGATTTCCCCCAGCTACATTTGCAATGTCCCAAAGCAAATATCAGTGACATTCTTCTTGAAGTCAGTATGAGTAGAAATGAGCCACATTTCTGTGAATTTCAATGTTTATGCTGAAATTTGCATCCTCAATAGCAAGGACCTTTCGTCAAAAAGTGAAGCAAATGGATTGAATAACTAAAGGGTTTAAGTGCTTTTTTCCAAGCCTTGGACATTAATCCAACCCAAACACAGCTCTATAAAATCTACCTAAAGTGGATTTTCAATGACCCTCTGCCTGAAAAATGGTGAGGCATTTAAATTGGGGCATGAACATATGTGGCTTAAAATGCAGTGAGATAGTTTGCCCCTGCTGTGTTTCAAGTAACATTTTATGTTGCTGTATGCACAGTTACCTGATTTGTTTCCCTGCACTTGGAGCCCCCCAAATGCCTACTCACCAAAGCCATCATCTGTGCATGTGGTGTCATCTGCACATGAGCAATGGATGTCTGAAATGTACACACCTCAGCTTAACTATGCCTTAGTTGTTGTTTTTTTCAAATTCACGGGAAGCAGGCTTGAGGGGAAACACATCAATCAGCAGTATTCCTCAAGAAATTACAGTATACAAATGGATTTTGGCTATCATCATGTACACTTGGTTTCAAACACCAATGATGGAACTGCATTGGAGTCAGAGTAAATGGCAATGTGTACACAGTCTAAATACTTGTGGAGACATCTAACTTGTATAGGCTATTATGGCAGGTGGGTGGGGCTGACCACCTCTTAGTCACCTGTGATACCAGGTGAAGCATTTTCCTTTGACTGCATGGTTTGAAATCAAACTACTGTGCTAAAGGAACTGGGGTTTAGAGCTGCCACCAGTCAGCTGATCGGCAGCGGCTGCATACCCCACTTTTCAGGCAAACTATTCCATCCTGTTTGGCTTCTGCAAAAGTGGGATACTGGGGTGCCCAAGGGAAGAATGGAGATGGAACCACCTCAGATAAAAGGGGTTAAAAAAGGGGTAGGGTTGCTGCCTACCCTCAGATAAAAGGGGTTAAAATGGACTTTTGTCCATTTCGCTTCCTTTCATGGGAGTCAATCACTAAGCACAGTCAATACTACTAGTCCTTTAATCTGTGCTTAATTAAAACAACAACAACAACAACCCAGACTGTTCAAATTAGTATCACCTATGTGGTGCAAGCGAGGGACATGGGTGGCGCTGTGGGTAAAACCTCAGCGCCTAGGACTTGCTGATCGCATGGTCGGCGGTTCGAATCCCCACAGCGGGGTGCACTCCCGTCGTTCGGTCCCAGCGCCTGCCAACCTAGCAGTTCGAAAGCACCTTCGGGTGCAAGTAGATAAATAGGGACCGCTTACCAGCGGGAAGGTAAACGGCGTTCCGTGTGCTGCGCTGGCTCGCCAGATGCAGCTTCTCACGCTGGCCATGTGACCCGGAAGTGTCTGCGGACAGCGCTGGCTCCCAGCCTATAGAGTGAGATGAGCGCACAACCCTAGAGTCTGGCAAGACTGGCCCGAACGGGCAGGGGTACCTTTACCTTTACCTATGTGGTGCAAGCAGCATGTCTCAATTGCAAAGTATGTCCAAAATCCAATGTTTCAGCTATGTATCGGAGTTAAAGTGCATTGCAAAACTTTTTCTTTTTCTTTTGCAAAATCTTGGTGTAATAGAGCCATGCAAAAGGAGCAGAGTGGAAATTAAAACTAATTTACTCACAGGAAATCAACCATAGTGGTGCTAATTGCCTGCAGACAAAGACAGAAGCATCTGCAAATGCTTGAAACTAAAGCATAAATAATGTGTAAAGGCAAATGTTGAGCTGAAGACATACATAAGAGGGAGTTCAAGGTAGCATTGAGGCAACATTTTGCTAATGGCACTCAGTGTTTCTCTTATTGTGTTGTGGTGGTGAGTGTACATCTCAATGGCTGTGCAGGATCCTCCACAGCATTAGCTAATGAGGAGTTTGAGCAAATGGAGATGCTTTAAAAACAGATTTGCATCAAGAGGGCTGGAAAACCGACAGGTAATAAATAAGAGTTGTATCTAGCGAAGACTTTGTGCTAACAGAAGGTACTTCTGCTTGCACTAGGCAGGGCCCCAAATTTCCCCAAGTCCCCCCCCTCCTTATGTTCCTTGAAATAGTGCTCCTGGGGACTGGGGGACCCTCTGGAACAACAAGGGATATGGCATAGAGGGTTGCAGTAGATAGGAAGGATTGGCAAAGTAGCTCAGTCAGTAGAGCACGAGACTCTTAATCTCAGATGCCTTGCCTTGCGTGAGCAGAAGCCTTTCCTGCAATTATTGTATACAACCACAAGAATTGTTGGACAAATGTTTGAATTTCACTATGAAAGAAAAAGACTGGCCCGTACGGGCAGGGGTACCTTTACCTTTACCTTTATGAAAGAAAAATAGCCCACAGAAAATAAAAAAATGAAGAACTATATGTAACTGTATTATCTAATCAGCAGAGAGCCACGCTAGAAACACTTTCTCTGCAAAGAATGTAGCAAACTCTGCACAAAATTCCAGTTAAAAAAAACAAACTCATGCACGTAGGATGGAGTCACACTATCTGAAATAGGTTCTGTGCTGTTCTACTTATCTTTGCAATGCCTGTAGTTAATGCCAAGTCTCCATTGCCTGCCCCATTAACTATAGGTGAAGATCTGCTATTAAGTGGTATAACAGGCTATCTCCTCGCTCCACATCTTAGTTTCTGTTTTTCACACTGCTTCAGTTTTGCTCTGCTTCTTTCCACACTTCACCCTGCTCTGACACCACTGCCTTATCTCTAACCCTCCTTGCTCTAATTGTTGGGAAGAGAAGAACACTAGGCTTTTATGATCCTAGCAAGCCACATGGTTTTAGAAGCAAGTCAACTGTGTGGCATTAGTGCCTAATTGCAACAGGCATGGGGGCGGCGGGAGAACCGCTCTGTATTTCACCACAAGGCACCTAAGCTGGGAAATGGAGAAATGATGCAGGCATTCATTATCCTGTTCCAGTTTTGATGGGTTTGGGAAACCTCTAATTGTTCTTATAAGGATGTGAGAGAAGGCTTCCATTAATAGGCTTTCCCATATTCTGCAAGACGAGCAAGCAAACCTATAGGACTTGTGTCTGCTACATTCTATCAATCCAACTAGAAGGAGAGAGAGAGAAAGCTGATAGAGCAACTTCTTCTTTGAAAGAGGTCATCTTTGCAGCCTCTGAGACAATTCTTTGCCAGGTTTGGTTTTAACAGACACTTACAACTCCTTGTTTAGAAGCCTCCGCAGTGGAAGTCAACAGCTTCCTTTTAATTACAACCATCCCAGTAGGAAGGAGAACATTACTCTCCTCAACAGGGTGTGCTGTCTGCTCCACAAGGCTGGGACTCAAAGTTGAATAATTTAAGCAGCAGGCAGGACGCCAAGCCACTCACAGATGTCAACAAAGGAAGCATCTGAAATGATGATGACCACAACCATATTTCAAGTCTACACACAAAAACATGGCAAGTAAGTTAACCAGCACTTGAGAGCCCAGTGAATAGCCTTAGAGCACCAGATGCTGTAGCTTTGCCGAAGCTCAAGAGGGCCTGGACTTGGATAAGGGTGGGCACCAGAGGACCACAAAAGAGCAAGCTATGCCTATCGCAAAATATATATTTGTCAAAACTCAATAGGTACTTCATTCATATTATTTGAAGGTCCTTCCTCGATTCATCTCAAGCTTTTCTGATTGAGAGAGAGAAGTTGTTTATTTGTTCATTTAAATGCATGAATTAATTATAAGTCTTTGACATGAAACCAGCTGCATTCTCCTACTCACACCTAATCTCAACAGGAAACCTCTTGAAGTGGAAGAGGTGGGGAAGAGTAGAGATACCTAGGTTAATTCAGAAACCATAGCATCTATTTGTCTTTTCAAGCATGTGCCTGTCCAAGGTATATTTTATCTAAGGACTGAAATAAGAGATGGTTCAATGATAGCATCTTGAGAATGGATACTTGACTGGGCTCCAGTAGTGTGGAAGGTTCTTCTGCCTGTGCCTCTCCCAGTTTCCATCACACACTACAGTCTTCATTGATGCCACTTTCCCATGCTATTTTGGATAATCCTCCAGCCCTAAGACAAGTGCAGCATTCATGTGTGCAGTGGGGGAAATCAAATGATGCCCAGGCATAGAATTGTAGAGTTGGACTGGACCCTGGGGTCATCTAGCCCAACCACCTGCAATTCAGAAATCTCAACTACATCAAACAGGACAGATGGCCATCCAACCTCTTTAAAATCTCCAAAAAAGGAGAGTCCACCACCTTCCAAGGTTTTTCCTGAGGTTTAATCAGAATCTCCTTTCTTGTAACTTGAAGGTCATATGCTCTGAAGCAGGAGAAAACAAGTTTGCTCCATCTTCCATGTGACACCCCTTAAGATATCTGAATATAGCTATCATATAACCTCTTGGTCTCCTCTTCTCTAGGCTTACCATAGCCAACTCCCTCAACTGTTCTTCATAAGTCTTGGTTTCCAGACTCTTGATCATTCTGGTTGCCCTCCTCTGCACACCTTCCAGCTTGTCAACGTCCTTCTTTAACTGTCACGTTAAGCTTGTCCTCTGTGAAGACCCTTAGATCCTTTTCACATGTCCTAGTGGCAATCCAGGTATCCCCCATCTTATAGTGGGGCATCTGGTTCTTCCTGCCTAAGTGTAGAACCTTACATTTGTCCCTTTTGAAATTCATTTTGTTAGTTCCAGCCCAATTCTCCGGTCTGTTAAGGTCTTCTTGAATCCCAATTCTGTCTTCAGAGGCATTAGCCACCCCCTCCAGTTTGGTGCCATCTGCAAACTTGATGAATATCCCCTCATGTGTGAGTAACATCAAGGAAGGAGTGTTTGCAGCTAAGACCCTTGAAGGCCTTATAAGAAGTTGCTGCAGGAGACAGACTGTGAGCAACATCATGGGAGGGCTGTTTCTAGGACTAAAGTGAAACTGGGAAGTTCCCTTGATATTTTTGCTGTTGGATGCTGCATGTTCTTTAAGTAATCTTGTTATAGTTATAGAATTTAAAAGTGATTTTTGTGTTACTATGATGATGGTATGTTGCTATATTTTTGTTTTGCTATGTTATTATGAAATTGTTTTTGTACTGTTTGTCTGAAATGTATCCCTGTTTCTTTGTAGCAAGCTGCTTTCAGCATGATTTATTTTGTGGAAAAGTGACATACCAATAAAATGAATGAATGAATGAATGAATGAATGAATGTTATCTTTGTTTCATTGGGACTGAAAGGTTCTTCCCTTTAAAAGTTTGCTCTTATAGTTACGTCCCCCCACCCCCGTTACTAGGTCTGCTGTCTCCATCTCTTCATTAATATGCACTCAAAATCAGAACAGGTTTCTAAATGAACATATATGCCAACAGGAGAAGGGAAAAACAAAAGAAAACCCTCAAAGACTGTTCTCATTAGAATATCTCATGCTGATAAGATATCAAGGGTGAAATTCTACATTGTACTTTGATGAAAGTTCTGTCTGTGCAGATGAAATGATCTGCCTCTCCTTCCCTTCTCTGTTGTTCTGGGGCTTCTCCCAACCTCCCTAGAGTCAATTTCAGGGATAGGAGGTGCAAGGGGGGATAAGGGTAGAAGGAAAGTCTTTGAGCAGTGCTACCATACCAGGGTTTTTAGGTGACTCCTACCCCAAATGTTTAATAGTGATTTTGCAATCTTTTATAGTTATCAACCTTTCTGGAGGAGCTGCAAGTTTTATTTCCTTTTTAAATACTAGGAAATGCTTTGATATGTTCCAAGAGAGGGGAAATTATCCACTATGAGAAAGAAAAGCCAGTGCTTTTTTTCTGGGGGTGCGCAGGGGTACGCATACTCCTAAACATTTTGTGAATCTAAGTTTGGCCTCATTGAGTGGCAGTATTTCAACATGAGTAGGAAAATGAGAGTACCCCTAAACATTTTTAAAGGGAAAAAAGCACTGAGAAAAGCTATAGCAATTATTATTATTATTATTATTATTATTATTATTATTATTATTATTATTATTATTATTGCAATAATTATTCTACATCCAGAGAATGCCACTTACCTTGTCTAACAGCTAATGTTGTGGTATAGACCAAAAATAGGAGAATGTAGTTCAGGAAACTCTGAAAGACTGGAGTGTTGGCATGAAAATCATCTGACAGATACTTGCTGGTCAGGCTAATACCGCAGATAAGCAGGGACAGAACCTGCCCAAGAGCTATAGACAACAGGAGCTCCCTAAAAAGAAACAAAGAAGACAAGAAATACAGCATAATCAGAATTACTCAACAGCCAAGAAATTCCTACAGCCCACAAAGAGAATAAGCCCAAGTCTGAAAAAGCAGTTTTCTATAGTCCTACCCCTTCACTCCAGGCCCCTAGTGATAAGTTTGAAAATATAATAGAAATAGTCTGGATTCTTCAATTGGGTGCACAAATTGCAAATTTCATTCACCTCTCATTTTATGCCAAACATAGTTTGTTCATTTTTATTTTGTGTTATTTTTCCCTTTCAGCATTTGCCCTCCTTCCTCTGATCTCCCTTCCTCCTTGCCATTTTCTTCTTCTCTTCTTGCCAATTAGCTGTCTTCACTTTTAAATCTAGATCCTGCAAGCTTCCTTTAAAAGAACGAAGAAAGGATTTCAGAGATATCCAAGTGAACAGAGCAGTTCCCTTGGGATTTTTATTTATTCCCGTCTCAGATATTAATATATCACAAATCTGCTTTTTGACAGCTCTTGCTCACATAGACTGTTGTCATTACAAACCCATCCACTGATCATTGTATTGGCAGCTAGGGTGATACATGGCTGAAAGCTTTGTTGGTAACCATGTTTTCACCTTTCACAGCAACAAGCCTCCAAGTGTTGTGTGTCAGTCCCAATCATGGAATGAAAAGAATCAAATAAGCAAAGGAAAGAGCAGGCTCTAATGAAAGATTTTCTTTTTATCGTGGACTGTGCTGAAAAAGTTCCACATGGTCCTCAAACCTGAAAAAGACCTAGTTCACCTTTGATATAACTGGTACTATTATTGGGGATATTGTGGGATGTGGGTGGCGCTGTGGTCTAAACCACTGAGCCTCTGGGGCTTGCCAATAAGAAGGTTGGCGGTTCAAATCCCTGCAACAGGGTGAGCTCCCGTTGCATGTCCTAGCTCCTGCCAACCTAGCAGTTCGAAAGCACACTAGTGCAAGTAGATAAATAGGTACCGCTGTGGCGGGAAGGTAAATGGTATTTCTGTGCACTCTGTTTTCCATCACGGTGTTCCATTGCACCAGAAGCAGTTTAGTCATGACCCGGAAAGCTGTCTGTGGACAAACGCCAGCTCCCTCAGCTTGAAAGCAAGATAAGCGCCACAACCCCATAGTCACCTTTGACTGGACTTAACCGTCCAGGGGTCCTTTACCTTTTTTCTTTCTTTCACCACACAACTGCCTCTGTCCTGTGTGATTTGAGTCCTACGTTGCATCAGTAACATGTATTACCTTGTAGGATGTGCTGTTCCTTTAAATCTTGCCCTCCTTTCCAATTCTGCTTCAAGCACTGTTCAGGCATCAACATACTCAAGCAATCAGAATCAGATGAATGGGAGAGCAGTCATGCTAGCTCCTCCTGTCCCTTCACTGTTTACCTACTGCTCAGCCCTGCCAGTCCTGATCAGGTTTCTAAGTTGTATAGAAAACATACATGGAGTTCAGCTGTAGCTATTTGCTTTGACAGATAGATTTTTTATATATATAAATGATAGGGCATAAACAGTTGAAGTGTAAAGAAGCCATCTTGTTTGTGCAAGGACTTCCACTTGTGCAATGGAAATTACCTTCCTTTTCCTCTCCCTCGGCAAGTTTATGGGACACACAGGGAAAGGAGTGTGAGGAGAAGTTTGGTTGGGCAAGTGGAAATCCTTGCATGAATGGAATGGCTTCATTGGATGCAACCCAAACACCATATCTCCTGTATGTCCTTTACATACCGAAGTTATTTTACATCAGAGATGCAGAACCTGTGGCAGTCCAGGTGTTGCTAAACTCCAGCTCCCATCAATCCCAGCCAGTATGGCCAATGGTCATGAGAAGATGGGATTTGTAGCCCACAGGGAATCCCAGGTCTTTCTCTTCCCCCAGCAAGGGAAGGTTCTACTCAGTTTAATGTAACTTAAAATCCTTGTACCAATCTTATAACAATTTGCATAAGCAATCGTGACATTGGGAATACATCATTCTTGTGAAAGAAGCAGGACATGCTTCTGCACACAGATGTACGATTAAACATTGTTCAGGTTCAAGGCTCATTAACTGCCAACTATTCCCAGATTGCTCATTTGCTACGAATACATAGGTGACGTCCCGCGTAATTGTAATCATAGGCAGGATGCAATCCTAAAGAGCTCCTGTTTCTGTCCACAGCACACAAATCAAGTTTTCAAAAGTGGCACTTGCTGTATCTGATGGCATGTTCTTCCCTTATATTCTGCCACTTGGTCTTTTTTCCTCACCTCCACACCCAGAACCCACTGCAATTCTGAAGATAAACACATTACTGATTAGGCAGATGTGCATAGTTGCTTCAAGGCATGTAGTGCACAAACAAGGCCCAAATTAAACCTGTGAATTACTTTGAAACAATCCCCACTGTGAACATACAAGAGTCTTTAGCCAGCATTTGCATTGAATTCCTACTGTAGTCAATTAAGATGGAGGAAAATTAAGTTAAGGGAAAGCAAAACTAAATTTACAGAGTGCTATAAAGATAAGCTTGGATCTCCCAGTAAGTAAAGCCTTTCAATTTTAGATACAAGTTAAGAATGTGATGGTTCCAGTTTATTGGTTTTCCCTTAGGCTCCAAGATAAATCTTTCCCTTGCCTACCGGCTTTCAGTGCGGCGACACAGCGTGACAGCTTTTGACAGCACGGCAAATTTATTACAGGCCTGACACATGTTGATGAAACAGACTAGGTAAAAGGAGAGAGAGAAAAACCCCACAAGGGCAGTGATCTCATTTTCCTGCTTTTAATAGAGTTTTAAATTGCAAGGTGTTTGAATGAGTTTATGCTTAGTGGAAACAAAAAGTTCAAAAGGAGAAGTGAGAGTGTACCTGATGCAGACTTCAACCATTAGCTTGACGTAACTCCTAGTCTGGGTAGCCACGTTCCAGCACCACATATTCAAATGTCTCAAATTTACCAGCAGCGAATCGACCAGCAGCAAAATGAAGCCTTTTAATAAATAAGTTTGAAATGGTTCATCTTACTGAAGCTATATCGGACCCCATCTTTTATACAGAATATTCACTCTGATTTTTTGACCTTTATTGTTGTTTTTCCATGCAAAATACAGCCCTGAGCAAAGGCATATTACAATTACGCTAACCATGGTAGAACAGGAAACAGAGAGGAAAGGCTGGGGGGGGGTGTTTCTAGGCTTCCCAGAAATATTTGAGTTGGGGGGAAAATATGGAAAATGTTCCCATGCAAATTAGAATAATTTGCACCAGATAATTTGCAACTGAATTTTTCCCCAATTTGTATCAGAAATTTTTCCAATGCCCTGAAGAGTTATGTGCTTAGTTTATAAATATTTAGTAAACAACACTAAAAACTTGGAAACTACCAAGCGTACATTATATTTAATTGCAGTCTGCATCCATTCGTTGTTACTAATGAACTTATGAAATGTAAAATTTTATGTGGAAAAATAAATTCCTGGAAAATGTTCTACTCTACATCCCTGTGACCATCTCTGTGTTGCAAGGTGCAATCTTGTCAGGTATTGGGGAATTATTGTGCCTATTGATCCTAAATTCTTCCAAGAATCTTTCAACTTTCTTTGCAACCGTTTTATGAAGATTTACCAGTATTTTCTCCTGTTTTTCAAACCAAAGCAGACTTTTGAGGACGCTTACTGGAAACATGTAATGACTGTTGCTTATTTTAACAGAATTTTGCATATAACTCCCAACACTGCTGCCCATCTAGGAGAAGGAAAACTCTTGGTTCTAAAACTCTGCTGCCTTGCAAGATATCTTTGGGATGTCCTTAAGACAGTTGGACGACACTTATACGCCTCCTTCTGACAACTCCTGCAGTTAAGCTGGCCTCAAACATATTCCTCTACTTTTCTTTGGATCATATTAGTGAGGCTGAGTCTTGCCATCACGGCAGCCCAAGACCGCCACACACTTCCCAGACTTGTTCCCCGGGGAGATAACTTTGGTGCTGCTAACCCAGTGGTTTGACTTCACCCCCAGATCATACTACATTCTCTCTCGAGACAGATGGATGCCAACAACAGCAACTTATTTAAGTCCAGTTGATTTCAATGGTCTATTCTAAATATGGTTTAAGTCCAGATTCAACTCACACTTTTTGAAACACTTGTAGGTGGTTCAAGTTGTTTCAGTTGGGAAGTTTCCACTTTGCAGCACACGACTCACTGTAAATGGTGAAAAAGGCATAAAGAAAAAGGCAGTATGGACCATTTGATCCTTTAGTGATGTCTAAGGAGTTACTGCAGATGGCATTAATTTCTAATTCAAAAAGGCAAGATTTCCACTGGGAAATAAAACAGGATAAGATCCCTGACTCATTCAATATTCTGTGAAACATATTTATGCAAATTTTATTAGAAATATTATTGCACAAGCTATATGTCAGCCTGTTATGTTACAAATTGTGGAAAGTTTTAGAAACTAATTGCTGCAGCAACTTATAATTACTATTTGTTCCTTACATTATTATCGCATCATACTTCCTTCAGGAAGCTGAAGGCGGTGTACCTGCATTTTCTGAGAAACCCCACCTTCCATTTATCCCCACAGTGTTCTTGTAAAATAGGATGAGAGTCTATGACTGGCTCCATGAATTTCATGACCAAATTGAGAGTTGAAACCCATCCTGCCATCCTCCATGTAGCCACAACACTTTCACTCTGCAGTCAAGCACATTTTGGTGCCTGCTTAAAACATTTCTGTTTAGGCAAGTCAGTCCAGACACACATATATTGATATGTTTTTGTTCAGTGCTGATTTTAATTGTTTTAAAAAGGTTTTTATTTGTTTCTAACTGTTTTTATTGGCAATTCTAATATTTCTTGAAAGCCACTTAGGGTTTTGTTTCATTTTTTAAAAGAGATCAAGCAATAAATTTAGCTAAATAAATGCTAGACTGCAAGACTTCAGTTTCAAATTTGCCATTTGTCTGCAGATGAAAACCGTTCTGGGCTGCTGGGTGAACAACTCAAGATATCAGCATACTGTTTTGTCATGTATATCTAGAACAATTTCTGCACAGCCCATAGATGGAAGGACTGTAGTCTTGTGATTATGAGGGCAAACACTCTCAAGCTGCATCCATATACCTATCAGAGCTGGTAAAGTCCAGCTGGGAGAATCTAAGCCTTTGTTGATTTCTTGTTTTGAACTGTTTTCATTGATAATGCAAATATTTCTTGAAAATCTCTTAAGAGGTTTTGTTACAATCAACCAGGTCTCCTCAATACTAGTCCAGCTTTTAAGCAATAAATCAGGGGTCAGCAACCTTTTTTAGCCATGAGCCGGTCCACCGTTCCTCAGACCATGTGGTGGGCCGGATTATATTTTGGGGGAAAAAATATGAACAAATTCCTATGTCCCACAAATAACCCAGAGATGCATTTTAAATAAAAGGACACATTCTACTCATGTAAAAGCACGCTGATTCCCGGACTGTCCACGAGCCGAATTGAGAAGGTGATTGGGCCGCATCCGGCCCACGGGCCTTAGGTTGCCTACCCCTCCACTAAATCCTGCCGGCTGTCACAGTTAATTCCCAATCTGTGCAAAGGAGTGTGCTACTGTGCTGCAAGCTGTGCATGTTTAGCCTGGAGAAGAGGAGGTTAAGAGGTGATATGATAGCCATGTTCAAATATATAAAAGGTTGTCACATAGAGGAGGGAGAAAGGTTGTTTTCTGCTGCTCCAGAGAAGCGGACACGGAGCAATGGATCCAAACTACAAGAAAGAAGATTCCACCTAAACATTAGGAAGAACTTCCTGACAGTAAGAGCTGTTCGACAGTGGAATTTGCTGCCAAGGAGTGTGGTGGAGTCTCCGTCTTTGGAGGTCTTTAAGCAGAGGCTTGACAACCATATGTCAGGAGTGCTCTGATGGTGTTTCCTGCTTGGCAGGGGGTTGGACTCGATGGCCCTTGTGGTCTCTTCCAACTCTATGATTCTATGATTGTGTTCTAAGAGAATTGTTAAGTGTACTGCAACAAATTCATTATCTGAGTAATTAAAAGGTTCCTCCCCAAGGAAGCAGCCTCCTGCATTTCTACATGGCAGACCATGTATAGTATCTCTGTGATATCGAAGGAAACCATAGTTTGCTTTACCACGGCATGCAAACCAGGCCTCTGTGTCTCTTTTTCAAAGTCAACACTCCTTTAAAAACTCAGGAATTAACCCCATAAGACTGGCAGGGAAAAGTCCATGGAGTGAATAACATTCATGCTGAAAAGAAGTTGAGACTAACAGCATACACTGTTGACCTCCAAAAGTCATCAATAGATTTCCACCTCAAGGAAACTCTCCTTTTACTGAACCTCATTGAAATGTTGATTTTGCTGCTTAGTGTTCCGATGCAGAGATCAAATATTATTTTCAAAAAGATGAAATCCATACACGCAGATGCTTAAGACTTAGACAGGAGGAAATCTCAGTGGTGGCTTTCTACAGCTAGGGCTAGAAAATTGATTAAAGATCAGATTCAACAACATGCCATGAATTTAAGTTTTTTTTTTTTTTTCAAAAGTGCTACGATGGCGGACAGGCCTATAACTACAATTCTATACCCACTAACCTAGGAGGAAGCGTCATTGTACTCAATGGGATTTATTGCCAATAGGTCATGAATATGAATATATTGTAAAGAACTCACAGTTTACTTTATTTGCCTCAGCTAAAGTAAGTCTGAGTGTGAGACAAGTCAAACAGCATTTGAGGAAACCCACAGCATTCAATGAGGCTTAGCACAGGATGAAAAATTTAGTATGTGCGGTGCTTTTTTAAAAAAGAAAAAGCCTAGTCTCTTCACAAGATGGACAAAAAATGATATATTTACATGATATCATGTAAATATATCTTTGTGGTGTTTGTTGTACTTGTTAAAAAATGAATAAAAATTACTTTTAAAAAATGTAAATTTCATCTTGGATGCTTCATAGTCTATCCTGTCCTCTAGTTTCACCATCATTACATCTGAAATTGTTCTCTTCAGCTATAAAGTCTAGGAACTCCAGATTCCTTTGTTACCAAAAATCAATATTTTAATGGAACAAATGAGTTTGTAAGGCCATGTTTAACTCATCAGTGCTGTGAGCTGGAACAAAGAGGGAAACAATTACATCTGAGCAGACTTTTAGGATTACTTTAGCTGTTCTATATGCCTCCATCCCTAGGATAATCTGTTACATGGAGAGTCAACCCTGACAGAAGACTGGCATGCATATTATTTGGCGCTTCAAGTCTTATTAAATACCCGCAAGGAGATTAAAATGTGATTTGGGCCTTGAGTCAACATATATGCAAGAAGCATGGCTTTCAGCATTCTTCCTATCTTCTATTGCAGTTTACTTTCCAATCCATAATCAAGTGGACTGATTATTTCTCCAAGTCAAGTGGACTCATAGAATCTTTGTCTCAGTATAAAAGAAGGAAATTATGCCACAATTAAATGCTCTCCACCCCCCTCTTCTTAAACAAGCAACACCAGATGGTTCCACCTCCCGCTTTAAAGGAAGCAATCCTGCCTTTGAATATTGGGGGGGGGGGGTGCAATAAAGGAAAAGTAGCTGGCTATCTTTAAAATGTCTTATTTGTGCTGTTCCTAAGACTGGCCTTTAATTGCAGCCTCTGTACAGTAGAACCTCGGGTTGCGAACATGATCCATGCGGGAGACACATTCGCAACCTGCAGCGTTCGCATGTGCAAGCGCCAAAACCCGGAAGTAACCCGTTCCGGTACTTCCAGGTTTGGTGTGGTGCGCAACCCGAAATCACGTAACCTGAAGCGTTTGTAACCCGAGGTAGCACTGTACAATCTTCTGCTATGTGTGCTTTCTTTTGTATTCAAATAACGATCTTTTTACATTATTTTTTTAAAAAACCTGTAATCTATTTGGACATGCTAATGAAATAAAAAACTTTTTTTTTTAAAGTACTGAAGACAGGCCAGAAGAACTTGTGACCCATCAATCAAAATGCAAGCCATAAACCATGTGTTGTGGCCTGTCACACAAATATCAATGTTTAACTGGTTAATTAGGTTTGACCTCACCTGGGAAGCGCCTGGTTCAGGGACTAGATGCTGCTGATGGCTGAATTTAATCCATCCTGCAGCCACCTTCCTGTGGGAAGGATCATAGCTCAGAGGTAGAGAATCTGCCTTATGTGCCCAAGGTCCCAGGTTCAATCCCCTACATCTTAAAGTAGGGCTGGGAGAGAACCCAGCGTGAAACAATGGAGAGCCCCTGCTCTCCACACTGAGCTAGATGGTGCCCTCTGGATGTTTTTGACCACAACTCCCATCCATCCCAACCAACATACTAATGTATTTTGTCTACTTTGTTCTACCAGTTAATGACCCTCTACCCCTTCACCACTACTGCTTTACTGAGTCCCGTCTTCTCCAGTTTGCTATGTCCTGTCCCAGATAACAGGCAGCACAATCCCATACTGTACATGTTTTCTTGGAAGTAAACTCCACTGTACCCAGTTGGCCATATTCCCTGGTTCAGAGTGCTTATGACTGGAGTCTTATTGTCATCTCTCATTCAGGCTTTTCAGTATGATGCAATCCAATTCCCAGTTTAGTATTACACTGCTAAATACCACTTTGATGCTTTTATATTATAATGGCATGAAAGCAGTAAAAGGGAAACCTCCCTCATAAATTACTCAACCCCTGTTACAGGTTTTAAACACTCATATGGGTGAGCAGATGAAAACACCCAAACACCTCAAGTCAGGATCAGGAAGCAAACAGCAGATGTTGCACCATTGTTATTGCGTGTTGAGGTCCCCAAGCCACCCCCCAAATAAATCACAATTCACACAGAATTTTTGTTTAAGGTTTTTGGCATAATTTTGGTCACAACTTTATTAAAATACATAAATGTGAGTGGTTGCTTAGGCATTGGTTACGACTATCTGTCTCCGGCCAGGGACAGAACTGACTTCCAGATTCCAGTGAAAGCCAGTAAGGGAAAACAATACTGGGGAGAAAATGGAGCCAGGCACCAGACCCTCACCTCTCCCCGCATGCTCCCAGGGGCTTGCGCGGCCCAAGCCCCACGCCAGGGATTTGAACGAAAGCATGGTGAGCCCCTGGATTCCTTTAACGGAAGTCCCTTGCAGCAGCAGCATTGGAGGGGCAGGCAACCACATCCCCTCCACCAACCAAAAAATAACCAATGCCTAACCGCAACCTTACAAGTTGTGACGATTTGCTACGCAGTAGGCAAAAACCAAATGGCACCAGCCAATCCGCCAAATGGACAAAATTCCTACCAGGCCCCTGCCCCCAAAGCAGATGACCCCATGACAGGCATAGCAAGGTCAACTCCAGCATTCCCACAAGAGCCCACATCATTGTCCTCAGGAAAATATTTCGATAAGGGAAACAACCTTGCTATTGACCCTTGCACACGTCATCTAGTGTTTTTCACTAGGAAGTAATTAGATACCATTCAATTTTTTATTTGGCACCCCCAGAAGGTACATTTTCCTTCCTAGTGTTGCCCGCATGGAGTTGAAGACGACACCTATTTGCTATAATGCAACTTTACTGCCCAAGGTCACATCGCACTTGCTTTCTTGAATAACCACCTGCTGCTGTATCTTGCACATTTTCAGAACAGGTTCTTCTGATCCCTCTCTCACACCCTCAAAATTGGAAGGAAGTTACCCAGAGGCAATCAATCAGGTGAGAAAAGACTGATGATACACCTTAAAAGCTGATGATAAAAGGTATCATAAGAAGTGTTGCAAATGCCCCCCCCAACCTCAAATCCATAAGCAGTCAGTAAAAGCTTTATTTCAGTGGAGCTACATGGACACAGGAATGGTATATTATAAACAATGGTTGGGATCCAAAGGGATGATTTGGCTCCTGCAAAGGGCACCAAAAACTATGAAGGATAATGAGCCTAAAAGTTGCTAAACATCCTTAGCCTCCAATCTGCTCCCCTGGTAATAAGCGATTGATACAATTTTCCAGAAAAAGGGTCTGTGTGTAAAACCAGTTCCACAACAAGAGGCAATAATAGCATCAATAACAATGATAGTTTACAGCACATTCTTAACTAAGCCTACACGGAAGTAATTCAATGGGACTAAAAAGTTGTCTTAGGATTACAGCCTAGCGATGCATTTCAAATTTGTGTACCGAGTGGGGGCACTGAGAGAAAGGACTTTAAAAGCTATAAAACAATGTAATCAAGAGAGCAAATCTGCCATATTAACTTTTTTCTCTTTTATACTGGAACGCTGCAGCATCGCAACTTTTCCTCAGACGTAAAACCAATGCAAAATGTCACCCTTCAGCATTTTTAAAGGAGCTCGTTTATCAGCTTTTGCTATTTCCTTAGAGTGTTATCTATTACATGAAAAAAACCTACTTTGAAATAGAATGTTTCTCTTCTTCACAGGCTCTGATGGGAACAGTAAATCAGTTTCACAGAAGCGAAAGCTTAATTCCCAAAGGCCTTGCAGCCAGTTCAGAATATAGCCAGAGGGGCAGAGTAGGGGTGTGTGTGTTTATATTTGAAGCTCTGGTTGTGGTTGTCATTTTCCCCCTCCTACTATGATTTACAAGTAATAGGAATACATATTTATGGAGATTCCATGTGTGAAATGGCCCTCAAACAAATGCCAAGCAGAATTTCTATTGAAAAATCCAGCCTGTTGTATCTCCATTTCTAAATGGCCACAACAATGAAATGAATAATGCACAAAACGGTTCACATTCTGTAATCAAATACAGATTTTGTAGCAAAGGCTTAGTAACACATTTTGGACAGCTCATTTTCTGGATGCTCCCACTAGAGGAAAAGTTGTAGCTCAGTGTTATAGGGAAATTATACAAATTTCCTTAATCTGCATCTCAGAGTTCTGCAGCAATTCTTCCTTGTGGAATTTAATATATATTTTGTATTTTGCTACAGAGGTGGAATGGTGGTGGTAGTGATCAAGTTTAGAATAGCACTAGCACTGGGTTTGAATGGGGTAGAAAAATGAAAAAAAGTTGCTTCTAGTTATGATTGCCAGCTAGTGGTGATTGCCATAGATTTGGAGAAGAGGGAATTTGTTGCTGTTGTTTTTTGCTGGTTAAAAAACAGTAATTTCTTTTTAATTAAAAAAGAAGAAGGGTCTGATGTATGGTTTAAATAAGCAATGTATATTTATGAGCATTGTAGATGATTACCTAACCTCATACAAGGTACTCTGAAATTCCATCTATCCCTTAAAGGAGAAATAAAATCCCCTTGCATTCCCTTGGCTAATAACGGGAACTTACATAGGAAGTTGCCTTTTATGAAACCAGCCTACAGTGGTACCTTGGGTTACATACGCTTCAGGTTACAGACTCCGCTAACTCAGAAATAGTGCTTCATGTTAAGAACTTTGCTTCAGGATGAGAACAGAAACTGTGCTCCGGCGGCGCGGCAGCAGCAGGAGGCCCCATTAGCTAAAGTGGTGCTTCAGGTTAAGAACAGTTTCAGGTTAAGAACGGACCTCTGGAATGAACTAAATACTTAACCCAAGATACCACTGTATTTGCCTTTCTGTATTGACTATCCTGACTGGCCGTGGCTTTCCAGGATCTCAGACAGAAGACTTTCACATTCCTTGCTACCTGACTCTTATAACTGAAGAGGCAAGGAATTCAATTTGGAACATATGGTATGCAAATTATGTGTGTGGTCATTAAGTTATGGAGCCTTCCCTTGGCTTTCATGGAGATGTACATGGAGCAGTGAGGGACAAAAGGGATTTCTGTCTCTACAGTCGTATCAGCCAAAGCAACCCTTATCAATGGGAGGGCAGATGTTACAGCCAGATCACTCTCAGAACACAGCTTGCTACAGGAGAGGAAATTATGGTTCTATTTGTTGGCCTGTCTTTATTCTATCCAGGAAGCAAATTATTAATAATAATAATAATAATAATAATAATAATAATAATAATACCCCACCCATCAGACTGGGTTTCCCCAGCCACTGTGGGCAGCTCACAGCACATATCAGAACATACTAAAACATCAAACATTAAAAACTTCCCGATACAGTTAGATTGGGATCTGAAGATGTACTAGTTTATCAAAATAGTGCTAAAACTCATTGCTCATGAGCAAATTATGGCATGTCTGGTCGTCCTAAGATACAAAGTTAACAGACAGTGAAAGTGCATTTATAAACTGAAAACTAAACATACTGTGCATTATCCTTGTTACAGTTTATAAACTCTGACACTACTGGCCACGTTGTTAGACCTGATTGCCCTATGTTTATAAATGATGCACTCAATTAACTGGACTATCTTGTCTTCCACCAGCTTGAAAATTATACTTTCCCATTTTTTGTTGAAACAGCAATTGACCCTGGGGGATATCACTTCTACTAAATGTTTGGAGAAAGATGAAAGGTATATTTGGCTTTCACTTTGTACATCTCACTCTCTAACAAACCCACAACCACAAAGGGAGGGTTTTGGCAGCTTTATGCAGTGCAGTGTTGAACTATGTGCACATTTTGAACCATCCTAGATGTTCAAGATACCCAGCATAACACAGTCTTGCACAAACGTCATGGTGGCTAGATGAAGAAGTGCAAATTGTAGCAAACAAAAAAAAAAGCTAAGAGGCATATTCAACAGCTCATACTGAAGCATCCCATTTTCTTCTGTTCATGGAAACGGCATATGCCCAAAGAGTTCCCCTTTGCAGGCATGTAGTATTCATTGTTGCATAGAAGAGAATGGGGGAAAGAGCTCCACCCATGCAGAGCAGCTGCTGTCCCTACAAAACGTCATTGTCGTGGAATCCCATCGCACAATGAAAGCTCATTGGGCTGTTAAAATAGGCAACATCCACAAAAGCATGCCACTGAAGTGCAAATTAAAGAGTATTCTTGGCCATTTATATAGCATTTCCCATGTGCTAAGTTTCACAATTAGCCTTGAAAACAACTGCTTGAAGTAAGTTAGGCTGACCCACTGTGACATACCCAAGTGCACTTCACGGTTTTATGAGTACATGAGCCTGGATCTCATACCTTGCAAGCAGTTGTGGCTGAGGAAATACAGAATTCTTATATTGTTATTTTTAGTTCCAAGGCCTATATATTTTTAAAAAGTCTGCAGTCTGTCCCCCAGATTCTGAATTTTGCCTCTCCCTACCCAAGAACTTTAACCGGCATGATCTAGTAAACCAGATCAGTTTGACATTGATGGTATGTAATGAGATGCTCTATTATGGCTGGGATGGGGAACCTGTGGCTCTTCAGGTGCTGTTCAACTCCAAGACGCAGCTGGACAACAGGCAGGGATGAGGGGAGTTCTAATCCAACAACATCTAGAGAGGCACAAGTCCCCCATGCCTGCATTATATACTGGTTCCATTGTACTCTTTGTCATAACCCAGCTATGTGTATATCTTTTTTCTTTTGCATTAAGAGATGCCTGTGCTCAGATGTCAGGGTACAGAACCTGTCCAGGATCCCAGCCTGCATGAGTGCCCTGCAGAGACCACAAGCCGACTGAAAAGCTTCTTGTCAAGCTCAGGAAATGGAAGGAGTTGTTGCTACTCCTGAGCAGAAGCGCCTGGATTTCACCCATTCTAACATCTTTATTGCCCAACAATCAGGATTTCTCCAAACAGCCTCAAACTGGGAGCTCACCATCATTTAGTATGCCTCCTTCCCTCCTTCAAATGCCTCCACTCCACACCTGACATTGCCTTGTGACTTTCCACACACTGTCCTTAGCTGGCTTGAAATTTCCATTTCGTAACTTCCATTAAAGGCATTCAGGGCAGGACATCATAACAATTATGAGGAGGTGAAAATCTAAATCTTTATAACGCCACCCAGGGTAAGCTTTAATACCCAGAAATATGACGCTTGACATGCCTTATTTCTTAATTATAGCACATCACTTGGCACACTTGGCACAATGGAAGCAAAATTAAAGGCTGGGCACAGATCAGCAGAATATAAGAAAGAAAGAAATCAATGCATGGGGCTTGGCTTCCACTTCACTCGAAACAAACTAGTAATTTTAGAGAACAATGATTCTTTCTGTTTCTTTTCTTTCCCCCTTCCCCATAGCAAAAACAGAGGAAAGCCATTTTAAATCTCCCCCCTGAGCTGAATTGCCAGAGTACTGGATATCTAAAATTAAGCGTCTTCTGTGACCTTTTAGTGTATTCCAGGATAACTGCACATTTCCTTCGGCCAACAGATTATTACATACCCTGAGAATAATCAAATGAACAGCAGGCACACCTAAATCTCATTGAACTAACTTGGTGGTTAAATACATAAATGGGATTTTTGCTGGATTGTACCATGTTCCCAGCCAGATTAAATGCTTATGTAAGTGTGCCAGAACACCTGAAACAAAATTCAAGCTTTTTCCTTCTCTTACCTGCTATTTACCTATTCCTGTGTCTTTCTGAATTGTAGCTTACCAGTTAGGGCAAGGGCCAGGACACTCCTAAAGTTCACCCCCTTGCTCCAAGACACAACTTGGGAGAGTGGATCATACCACCATTCCTTATTCCCACAGAAGTCAACTGTTAATATTTCTGCTCTTTATCAAGCCCACTGTGGATTTAAATGCATTTCAATATTTTAACGTGTGCTGGCCTACAATTTCTATATTCATATTTGGCATGCTGAGTAAATATGTTAATATTTGAACAAACCCAAGGGGGGGACAACACAGGAAAATACTGCATTGGATAATAATATGACAAGACATGCTTTTAACATAATATGCAAATACCGACACATAGCGTGCATATTTGCTCAGCAGTGTCCCCATTAAAATTAATTACGTGAGCTCCCTACATGGGTAAGCACACCACGATATCGCCCAGGATTACTTTATCATGTTAGCTTTGCCTCATTTTCAAGGCATAACAATTCACAACCCATCTTCAATTTCCATCTCAGGCTTCCCATTTTCAGCTCGCCTTAAGCAAATGTACTCCGAATTATACGACGAGGCTTGAGGAGCTTAGCAGCAAGGCAGGCTCCTCTCCGCACCATTCTCCTTTCTCGTGCCACTTGAATCCCATGCTCATTAGCCAGCACTCTGAAGTGGGAGAGAAGATTTTATGGCTACAGTACTGAGTCATGGGCTATGTGACATTCCATGCACCTAGATTGTCTGCCGTTTCCTTCACAGCCTTCGAAGGCAGAATTGGTGGAAAATCAAAGCCCTTAGAAATGTCAGCTTGCCATGTGGCTGTTCATGTACATGGGATCCTAGCACCCTTGGGTTTATTCATGGATCATCATTATTCATCAATATGTGTTAAAAATAACTTATCAAGTTCACCCTGACAATCCTAGTTTATTTTATATTACCTGCTAATAGTAGAATTATTCTATTATGTTTCTTTTGCTATAAATTCCTCAGTATTTTGTACATTTTGGCTGTATATCATGTACTCTGCATTTTTCAAAAAACAATAAAAAAACTTTAAAAATGTATAACTTGCCATTCATCTATATTATGGCTGTTGCTGATGCTACTGTAAATTTCCTTCCATGTATATCTCAAGGTGTTATACAAAATACAATAAATAAACTACAATGCAATTAAAGACAGCACAAAAACAACAACCCAGAAGATTAATTCAAAGACAATACAAAATTGACACCTATGGCAGAGACACCAGGGCAGGGTGCAATATAAAATTGCAATGGACCATGCAATAAAGTGACAATTTTTTAAAAAAAACAAAAAACTCTGCATCAGAATTAATAGATACAGCTAAAAACAAACAAGAATATAAACTGAATGGGTCTAAGAGCGAAACCCTTAACATGTCTGGACACATAAATATGCCTTCACCTGTCATCAAAATGAGAATAACGTTGGTGGCAGCCACGCCACTAAGTTGGGAGGCCATTTCATAGATGGGGGCATTCTACAGAAAAGGCTCTTTTGTGCATATAGTGCTTTTGCTCTAGTGGTGGAACGCAGAGAAGAGCCCCCTCTGAGGATCTTAAGGCATCAGCAGGCTGGTACAGGAAGACGTGTTCCTTCAGGTATTCAGGTCTTAAGCTGCTATGGCTTTAGAGATCAACACATACCCCTTATTTACTGAACAGAGAAGAATGCAACTTTTAAAATAAGTAGCTATCATTTGGAAATGTAATATGCACAAAGGAGATGTGCAAGGAGCTAGTCCAGGCCCTTTTCTGCTTGTTTTTTGATGGGGAAGACACCTGGCAATGGAGTTCCATAAGCATGGTGATCTGCATTGACACTCATGGCAGATGCCACCAGGGAGCACTGTTTTATCTGTTCTTGGTGTTCAAGCTGTGCTAGTGTCCAGTCTGCAGAAATGTCAAACGCACTAGCTGTGACACATGTTCCCCTGGTGAAATGTGACAGCATGTACAAAACATGCAGTTCTGTGCTAGGTAAAGCTCTGATTTAAAAAAGTGCGTGTGTGTCAAACAACAGATTAACATACCTTAGAAACTTAGGAAGCTGCCTAATACCAAGTCAGAACCTGTCCATCTAGCTCAAAGTTGTCTATACTGACTGACAGTGGCTCTCCAGGATTTCTGACAACGGACGTATGCCAACCCTACCGGAAAATGGTGGGGACTGAACCTGGGACCTTCTGCATGGAAAACCGATGCTCTGCCACATCAATTGATTCACTGTCTTTTTAACAGGTTATCAATTAAATGACCAAGCAATACATTGCCTCGTTACAGGTCAATATTCTGAGATTCTGTTAAGTATTTTGAGTGTCTGTTAAATAAGCAGCAGAAGCAAATCATTCATTGTTTGCCAAATCAACTAGAAATGTGAATCAAGAGGTGTGTGTAGTGAGTGAAAACACTTTCAGATTCAAGTTACGTCTAAAATCCAATTAAGGTTCATATTTTGAATCTATGGTTGTTGAATCGATTCATCACATTGTGTTTCACCTCAAAGGTGCTATGTGTATCTTCTGCCAGCTAAGCTAATTTTCTGTCCGTTCAGCAGATTTTGCTGACTCTCTGAAGTGGCGGCGGAGTGTGTGTGCTACAAAAACCCTTCAGAAGCAAAATTCCTCTCTAAACAGCCTCCATCTTCAGAATCTGGTCTTATTTTAAGGCCGAATCAATTGATTAATTGATGCAACTTGAGAGTATTTTTGAGCATTACAACAAAGGGCAGACGGTATACATGGGTAATTGTGCAACAGGGATGGCTAACCTTCTTCAGTCCGAGGGCTAAATTGCTGGTCAGTGACCACTTGAGAGACCCCATGCCACATTTTTTGAGGGCCACAGGCCAATATATGTGCATGCACGTGTAAACAGCACAAACATTCAACAGGCAGAAGGGCATAGGCTCACCAGGCATGCAGCTATCCAGCATTCTCTCCTTCTCTCACACATGCAGTCGTACACACATATATATACTGTTTCACACAAACAAATATGGACATGCGCACACACTCAGCATCTCCATCCCTCCCCACTGGGATGAGAAGGACTGGAAATGTGGCCCTTGTATCAAAGGATCTGTGCAACGTAAAGGACAGCGTTACCATTCACCCTCACCCTCCAGTCCTATTCCCCTCACAGAGGACTCAGCTATACTCAGTCAGTTATATCGTTGTAATTCTGTTGTTGTAAAGATGCGACACCAAATGGCGCTGTAGAGCAAAAAACTTTGTCTATACAATTTTACATAGGGGTTCCCTCCCCCTTTTGTTATAACGATCTAATTTATGACTTATATATAGCGTGTTTTTTCATGTGTGTAGATCCAGCCAGAGCTACAATTTGCAGAGTGGTCTCACAATCCATCTCTCTTCCCAGGCAACTCTGAGCCCTGTAGCTCTATGAGGAGAATAGGGGTCTCCTTACAACTCTAAGCAGCCTTAACAAACTATAGTTTTGGGGATTCTTTGGAGGAAGCCATGGCTGTTTAAAGTGGTACAATACAGCTTTAAATATATAGTGCAGATGAGGCCTAGGTCATGCACAGATAAAAGGGACCTTACACATCTACTGATGCACTGTGAGGCTTGCGTCTTCTTGCCAAGTATCACTGGAGATAGCATAATCTATGAAACAAGATCTAGAACAGAGAGTTCCCTGAAACACTCCTTGCAAGCACTATTGGACAAACAGTGATTGCTCAAAGACAGTTGGTAAAGGTGTAATTAACTGTCCCAGATTGGTGCGCTTTGCTTAATTAAAGTATTCCTAGCATGGCATTATTGATGTTTGCTGTTGCCAGTCAAATACCTGTCTGAAATGATCTTTTGTATGTTAATAAGCTTTTCTTGATAAGTCAATCTAACTGTGCATGACACTTTGTTTACAGAGTGTCACACCCCATAAGTAAAATTATCAACGCTGTTGGAAGATTAACTTAATGAAGAAGGAAAGGTTCTACAGAGCAAAAGTTCAAGGATAAAGGACTGAGGGGGTTTATAAAAGACAGGGCAGGTGGAGCGAGCAGGGGCACAGTCCGTAGTGTGTAAAATATACATACACACACACAGTGATGATGCAATGACACAAGAATATATCTCAATTAGAGACTGTTGTTTGACTTCCTTCCACTTGCTAACAATAACTCCTTTTATAAAGATGGCAGTTTCACAACAGAAAATTGTATATACTATACTGCTTTTCTTTAAAATCACACGCCTGCAGCGGTGCTCATAATTCAGTCTTGGTGGTATTACGGAAGAAACAGGATCTGATGAGAGTTCTTTGGTTTCAGTTGTTCTGATGACACGCAACAAAGTTATGAGGTTAGAGAGTTAAATTAAACAGAACTATGAGCGTTCATGTTTGTCAGCTGCTCATTCTACTCATCAGAGTAATACTATAAAGGATATATCAAGCTCCCCTCAAAGTGACACAAAAGCTTAAGAAAGCTTTGTCACTGTTTTTAAGAAAGCCTTCAGAGAAATTAAACAAGCCAGGGAACAGATGGCACTGCAAGTGAGGCAGCGGAGGAGCTGTACATCTTGACAGCTTTGTGTAATGGCTGGTATTTCCCTGCAAGCTACCATGTGACATGAATTCAGTGTGAGCAAACAAGACTCCTCAAGCAAGCAGGATTCTTTTTTTGCCCTGTGCACATGCCTGCATCTTGAGATAGCAAAGAAGGATTGCTATATAAAGCCATGGCTCGGGAAACCTACAGCCCTCCAGATGCTGCTGGAACTCAGCTCCTGATCATCCCTGACTGGCTAGGGCTGATGGAGTCCAACAACATCTGGAAAGCCACAGCCTAGCCACCCCAGTGGAACAATATTAGAGATTGGAACATTTCCAGTTTCTCCTTCACCACAAAACTGAACTCAGTTGTGAAGGGAGACACATATTATCACCCCACCCCCACCCCCTGGAAATCCAAAATCTTGTGTAGGGAGGATGGGGAAGAAATTTGGATATAAAACACACCAGCACTTTCACTTCTAATTTCCCACTATCTCTTGAACACCCTCAGAAATGAATATGCACCTGGGTTTTTACTGTGAAGGCACATCATTTTTACAAACCTATTTTAGCCCTATCCCCCTTTAAAAAACATGTGCCAGAAGACATGGAATTAAAAGAGGAACAGGGCTAAAAATACACATATGTATGGTTCATAATCGACACACACTTTGTGAATTTTAAAATCACGTGGTCGCACTTTAGCCTCATAGGAACTAGCCTCGGGTTATTGGATGAACAGTAATGTACCTTAAGACTTGTGCCAAGACCCACAAATTAAACAACACGTGCATCCCTTCAGAATTTCACTGTGGTTTTTGACTAGGTAGCTTCTCCACATCCAAAATTATGCCAAGATCGTCTATAAAATGAGTTCCAAAATTCTGACATACTCAATGTGTTGCACACATGTAGAAAATGAAGTATTTAGTGTCCAGGTATATGAAATTGCTCACATACAAGTGTGTGTCTGTGTGTCTGTGTGTGTGCGCGTGCACGCACGCACAAACGCAAACACCTTATCACTGATAGTTTAGGTAAAACACTCTCATATTCAAACATATATACCGTAATATACAAAGCAGAGTACAAATTCTTTAAACACTCTTTAAAGAATCAAACAAGGTAGATTTGGCCATGTCAAAATGATCCTACTATTTCCCTTTAGGTTATAAATTTCTTACACAGAAACTAAGAAACTGACAAGGAAACTTTGGGGACATATCTCAGGGAGCTAATATATCCCAAAAGGCTGTGTCAGAAGGATGCTTCCCTGGGCTGTTTTTTTTTACCCCGATATGTTAACATTGGTTGGGACAGGGGCAAAAATTAAGATTTCATTGGGCATTTTTTCCCCAAAAGAAGGAAGGAAGGAACATCTGTAAATAGTAAGTAGCTGAAATTTGGGGTCATTGCTTTCTATTGTGCAAGTGACAATATATTAGAAGGAGCACATTGCAACAACAACAAAAGTACACCCAGTGTTGATTTTACCCTATTGTGTTGGAAGAAGGTTTAATAACTTTTACTTAAAAGCAGTGTCAAAGACTTTCAAAATCTCATTGCTACCACCAATACATCCCCTTGTGGCTCTTTCACTTAGTTAGCATGTTGACCGTGCAATTAAAGCAATGCCAGTGATTCATAATGCAAACAGTAAAATATGCTCCAAGCTAGATGGTAAAATTAGAATTCACTTCTGATGTTTACATGCCTGTAAAACTGCCACACTTAAATATCTGGAAGATAATTCCAAAAAGGTAAATGCTGTCCTTTTAGAGAATATATATTTGTTATGGATTACATACATGCCACTTGAACTCCATATGCAAAGGATCACAATACCAGCATATAATCCGGTATTTGATGCAGAATTTAGTTTTAATTAACTCCCAACAGTAAGCATAAACAATCTTGATAACTTACATACTTTTATATAGAAATAAATAAACAAAAGAGAATGGCTGGTTGGAAAACAAATTGGGTTTTCAGTCCTGAGAGTTGTGGATTCTAAATATGGATGTAATAGGGACTTGGTCAAAGCTTTTGGTTATTTACTAAGTACAGGTCATCAGAACCCTGGACAGCTCCCCATCACCCAACATAGATCGCCTTCTTTATACTTCTTACTCCCAGGTCAGGGACATACACCTAGGTCAGAAGTCAGTCCTCCTCTGTGTTGCTAGAACTGAGTTGGCTTCTTTGCCTCCTTCCTCCCACCAGCCCCTTCAAAGGAAGGAGGGAGAAGCTTGTGGTAGACTGGTCTTTTTCTTTTTAGGCCAAATGAGTTGCAACAAATTTAAATGTATAAAAAATACCCCTATTTTGTACTTCTTTTTCAAAAAAATAGATTCTCCAAATAATTCTTAATCGTGTGTTCTGAATAAGAAAGTATTCAGATTAGAGCCTCACTGGACAAGGAGTGGGGTTGAGTATATAAAACAAGTCAGTCATACTCTACAACATTCTAGGGATGCAATGGGTCCAAACAGCAGGTGCCATATGGCAAATTCAAGATGCTGGGTTGTAAAACCTTAAGTCTGGGACTTCCTGCAGTCAGACATGCAAATAAATAAGACTTACATATAAACAAGCATATACACCAGCCATTTGCTGTTGGCAGTATTTGTATACTTTATTACAGCAGTAGTTACTTTAATGTTTTTATTAAAATTTTCTAACATGTCCCTACTGTAGTCATGAAACTTGAAATCTAGTTTCCTGTGTAGAAATCAACAATTATAGTGTATCTAGTCCTTCCCTTAAGTGCTACCAAGTGCTTTACACAGAGAAACCCAATCATCCTTTAAGACAGAGCATTATTATTAGTCCCATGTTACGGAAAGAGAACTGAGAATCAGAGATAATGGCCCAGGTAAAAGTCACCCCATTAGTTACTGACCAGTCTGAAATTTGAGCAAGGGATTTGTATGCTCATTTCTCATATTCCTAAATACAATTCTATACCAGCTCCTAAGAGTATAGCTTTCAATAATATTCTCTAGTGCACTGCATAAAATTTTTAACTGAGTAGCGTTCTATTTCCCCTTGCAATCAGGAATGAGTACTTGCTTCACGGCAATTGCTGCTTTGTTAAAGCTGCTATGAGGAAGCCCATTCTAGGACCAATTGCAACTATTAACAATGGATAGATAGCCCCTTTAAAGTCAAAATCAATTTGAAAATGTGCCAGTTCTAATTTTTCAACTATTTGCATTACTATCAGCAGAATGAAGCATCTCTTTGTACTAGAAAGCAAAAGGAAATTGATTGGGCTCACTTCTCATGGTATGTGAGGTCAAAAGAAACTTCTGGCTCCACTGTGGCTGTTTTTCTGCCTCTCTCATGACACTAGAAATTGGGGGCATTGCAATGAAGCTGAATACTGGAAGATTCAGGACAGACAAACCAAAGTACTTCCTCACATGGCCTATAGTTGAAATATGGTGTGTCCTCCTACAAGTTATAGTGGTGGCCACCAACCTGGATGGATTGTTCAAAGGATTAGTCATATTCATGTTGAATAAGGCTGCCAATAGCTACTGGCCCAGATGGCTATGTCCACTGTCAGAGGCAGAATGCTTCTGAATACCCTTTTCTGGGAAACAAAAGTGTGGAGAGTGCTGTTGCACATGGGCCCTGCTTACAGGCTTCCCACAGACATCCAGTGAGAGAACAAGATGCTGGAATAGATGGGCCTTTGGTGTGAACTAGCAGGATTCTTTCTATGTTTGCACCACAGCAGGGGTGACTAACCAGTGGCCTTCCAGAGGTTGTTGGTTGCTGGATCCCAGCCAGCATGGCCATGACACGTCACAGATGATGGGAGCTGTACTTCAGCAACATCTGGAGGTTTGCAGGTTAGCCATTCTTGGTCCACAGGGAGTGTTCCGTCCCTTTTATTTAATTTCTTAGATCATATTGCTCAAGATGTCCTCCCATTTTAGGATGATGGAGTTTATTCCCTTTTAAAAGGGAGAAATCTGAAGTCGCACCAATCACAGAAACTTGGATGTAGGACCTTTTACAAGTAGCAGGTCATGAGAAAATCCCATTTCTTTAACAAACTCAATAACAATACAAGCTTTCGAGCAAGCCAGCGCAGAAACTGGACCATTTCCAACTCACCTTTTACTCACCTGACTACACAATTCAATGTTACTACTTGTTCTTTCTAATCCTTACTCGATTAACTATTTAACATACACTGATTCAATTACACCCTTTGATGTGTGATTATTGACAGAAAGGAAGGAAAACACTAATGTGAAAGAGGTTAACAGCTTTTGGGAAGGGGATCAAGGGATGGGACAACAACTCTGAACTATGAAAAATATGAATAAGAATAATTGTTTTTGTTGCTGTTGCTGCTGCTGTTAAAAGGGAGATGTGCGAGCACAGTCTGCTTGGAAAACCAAATAAACAATCTGCCCCCCCCCCCCGCAATGTCTACCTTTTGTGGGGGAAATACATGATACAATGTTCTTGTGACTACATCATTTTAGAATGCAGATGGGACATCTGACATCTCCTTTAATGTAAGAACACCCTTTCTTCCTATAGAAAAGTAGCCTGTCAGATAAGTGTTCTGGACAAGACTTGTTCCTGTTTCATTAACAGTTTTCTACATGCAGGGAGGATAAGGTTTGGTTTTTGTTTTGTTTTTTGAAGGAGAAAGAAATAGAAAATATGGCAAACTCAGGCAGACAATCCACACCCCAGCCCACATTCCGACCTGGTACAAGCCTAGAAAGACTATATCATAACACGTGTTGGCTCTTTTATTTGGCCTTCCAGTAGCATCACTCCCACTATCTGGAAACTGAGGTGAAAGCTTATTCTAGATTTCCCTCTCTTCTCTCCATCTAGCTTTGAAAACGGGAGAAAACCTGCACAATTCTAACTACCTTGATTTCCAACCACACTTTGTATTTCAGTCATTTTTGGCTTCTTGAGCCTTAAAAAAACAATCTCCATTTTATCTGAAGAATGCCTAGCCACACAATCTTCTCTAATGACTGCTCCAAGCAGATGAAAGCAATTCAGTCATTCTGCTCCAACCTCTCCCACACACCTCCAAAACCGAAACATTTCCTTTCATTAAGTAACGTAATTGTTTTCTCCAGATACTCTATCATTTGTCCTTCCTTCACCATTCCTGTGCTTTTGCTTACCCTTCATTCAATTGCTTAGACAGTTGAGATTCTTGGGCTGTTTTTCTGAAGGTACTTATTCATTCATTCCATCTGATTTCTAAAAATATAGTAGGAAAGAATGCCTTTCTGCTTGCACAAGACACCTCTGGATTCAAGCCATCACTGCTGCTATACTTGAGCTATTTCAGCAACAACTTGCAGAAAGCTCAGCATAAGGCTGAGGTGAAGAAAGCATTAAGCTGATGGAGCTGCAAAGCGGCAGTTCAATTTCTGCTTGTGCAAGGCAGTCCATCCAAATTCTTTGGATTTCTCTTTCCTGCTGCAGACCCGTCCTCCATGCCCCTTCCCATGTTGTTGCTGAGTGCTGCTTGACCTTCAAGAGTAGTTTGTGAGGAGCACAGAGGGGCTTTAAGGGGTAGGAGGAGCTATAAAAAGCCCTATTTCATGAATGGAGTTCCGCTTGCTCTTCTCTGAATCTAACCCTATGCAAAGAAAGCGTTGACATCGTCAGCAGCTCCTCCATTTCCAGCCTGATCCCAAAACGTGTGTTTTAAGTCAGTGTGAATTATCTGACAATTGGTTAGTTTATTTTGATCAGGCCACACATTTCTCATAGGATACAAGGAAAGTGCAGAACCTTCCTATTGGACTTTTGTAATCCATTCAAGAAATGTGTTGCTGCATTCATGCCTTATCATCTTCAATTAGATTGTAAGAGTTTTGTAAGTCAGGTTCACAGAAGCTCTGAACGTCTGGGCAAATAGGACTATTGCTTTTTCAGATAACAAAGAGATCCATGCAGTTAATTCAAGGCACCTCCGTCATTTCAAAGAACAAGTTCTTTAGCGGTGTTACCCTCTGGCACATCATAGAATCATAGAGTTGGAAGGGACCCTGAGGATTATTTAGTACAGGCTTCCTCAACCTCGGGCCTCCAGATGTTTTGAAACTACAATTCCCGTCATCCCTGACCACTGGTCCTACTAGCTAGGGATCATGGGTGTTGTAGGCCAAAAACATCTGGAGGGCCGAGGTTGAGGAAGCCTGGTCTAGTACAACCTCCTGCAATGCAGGAGTATTCAGCTGCTCCTTATGGGGATCAAACCTGCAACTTTGGAGCTATCAGCACCAAGCTCTAACCAACTGAGCTACAAATTGTCTCATCTTCTCAAGGATGTAATGGCCAATTTATTCTTTGGCAGACTCAAGAGCCGTCCTCAAGTGTTAAAGCCTTCATGTGGACAAATTTGTGTAAGGAATACAAGGGAGGGGGAGGAAGAGAAGGACTGACTAGCTCAGGCTCTGCTGCTTTCCACATGTTGGAGGAGATGGCCTGCAGCAAGCTCTCCACACACTTTAGCAACCTGCATGATCCAGGATCTAAATGACATGGGAACCTACATGAGCCAAGCCATGGGCATGTGGAGCAAGTAGGGCCAGTTAGTGCATCTCTCAGGGTCTCCTTCATTGGGGGGTTTAAACTAGAGGTTGGATGGCCATTTGTCATGGATTCTTTAGCTGCGATTCCTGCACTTCAGGGGCTTGGAGTAGATGCCTCTTGGGGCCCCTTCCAACTCTGCAATTCTATGATTTCTCACAATCGTATCAGCCCTTTAAACCTGAACAGCAGCTAAGCATTCAAACTTTTCCTAGACAGTACCTGTTAGTAGCTGCATGACTGAACATTAAACAACTTCCAACTGCATGTCTGCATGAGCGAAGGTTACCCCCATATACTATGTGTGAAGAGACATGTGCAAAGGAACATTAACACACACGACACCCCATTTGCCATGTAAAGTGGCAAATTCAGGAAAAGCTTCACCACTTGCTTTCGACTGCATGCATATAAGCAGGCTGTAAGACATGGACCTTGGTCTAGGGGCAAGTACAGTGGTACCTCAGGTTAAGTACTTGATTTGTTCCGGAGGTCCGTTCTTAACCTGAAGCACCACTTTAGCTAATGGGGCCTCCTGCTGCCGCCACGCCGCCGGAGAACAATTTCTGTTCTCATCCTGAAGCAAAGTTCTTAACCCGAGGTACTATTTCTGGGTTAGCGGAGTCTGTAACCTGAAGTGTATGTAACCTGAAGCGTATGTAACCCGAGGTACCACTGTACACTGGTGCTGTCATTCAAATGACATAATGGGCAAAATGTATTTCAACAGTATATGCGAGAGTTTCAGTTGATAGTCTTGCAGCCAGAGTTTTCTCCCCGGCACCTGCAAGAAGCCAGAATTCAATTTTGCTTGAATCTGCTACAACAGATTGTTGTGGATTTCCAAAAATAACTGCAAAAAGACCCCCCGCCTCAGATACTAAATATAAACCATTAAGCAGCCTAATGAATTAGAACATTAGAACTGTGAGGAACACTGATTCCTCCCCACTTCGTTTCCAGCAATAGCTAGGCTCGTATAAAGATGGGGGGTTTTTATTTTAAAAAGTACATGAGAAGACGCTGATGCAAACAGTACATTTCGAGTTCAACTTTCAGCAGATTTTTCTTTCTACACTGGTGGTAATGACTGCGGACTTAAAACTGTAACAAGACTTAAAATAACCACAAGATCAAAAGGGGGAAAATTCTGTTTTCTTTGAATGGCTTTTGTTTGTCTGAAAACCAGCAAGTGTTAGAAATAATTCACATTATTTCTGAAAGCCTGCAAACAAACATGAAAAAACAGTATTAAAAAAAGACCCACCCAGGTTGTGTAATTTATTCCCTTTAAAATAATAAGCTGAAGGGCTGTTGGCATGCCTGAGCTATCACTAGCTCCATTCCATTAAATCTAATTGCTATGCAATGGCAATTTCAGTTGATGCATGGGAAGAAAAGCAATTCCATGTAAATTATACAAGCCTCCAGCCACTGTAGAATACAAGGCTGGTTCCCTTTCATCTCTCCATGCTCCGCTTTGGAAAATAATCTATAGGATGGTAACATCCCTTTTAAACTCCATACTAGTTGTGAATGCCTAGAAGTTTAATGGGACTGTTTGAAGGATGTTTGTCTTTCACTGCCGTGTACAATCCAGGCCTGAAACCAGGTGGTTTTGCTGCTCCAAACACCTTGAGGGCCAGGTGCATCCAGGTAAGAATTACAAGGGTGGAAGACATGCAACTCTCCATATGTTGCTGAACTCCAGCTCCCATGAGCTCCAGCCAATATGGCCAGTGCTCAAAGATTATAGGAGCTGTAGTCCAGACCACAGGTTATCTGCTCTATACGTTTATATGATCTGTATTGTTATTATTGTACTTCTTTGCTTCTTTGACCTGGCTCAAACATAATGTGAAGTCTCAATCCAGGCAAACCACAATGAAAGTCTGTTCTAGGCTTATCACTTGTGGTTTGGCTTAGGGAGATAAACCATGGGCCTGAGTTCGGACATAACGCTCAGCCAAACCATGGTTTAGATCACAGCAGTGCAGCAGTAGAAGGCCCAGAGAGGAGCAAAGCAGCCCCAGTTGTCTCTCCAGGAACACATGTATTTGCTCAATCTTACTGATTCATGTTTGGCTTAGTATTATGTGCAGACTGGGCCACTATGCTGAAGGCCACCATATCAGCATTTTTAGATTTTAAATTTAGCAGTGTACATCGCCTTGATATTTTATGATATGGCAGTACAGAAGTATTTGTATAAATACATAAACAAACACAAATTCATCTACTGTACACCTTAAATGTCAGAAACTCACTAAATTTCTGAAAATTACATTTGGAGGCTTAGTAAGATTCACAAACAAAGGTCCTACCTGGAACTGACATGAAATATTACAGTGTGCAGAGCTTGCTATTAGTTACAGCTCTTACAGACTCAACCCCAGCTTCTGTACATCAACAGTTTCTTTTTAAAAAAACAAAACAAAAAATAATATTTTTGGTGCTCATGCATTTTCATTGCAGTTAAAATTAAAAGAAAACTGATCACAATGTTAGCTAAGGATGACTTTCTATTTTAAGATACCGCCTTTGCACTTAGAGCAAAATAGAAACATGGCCAGAGGCTGGCAGGAAAATAGCAAAGCGAGAACATGATTAGAGAAGGAAGCATCGCTGCAGAAACAAACTGGTACATTTTGAAGTTTAGCTGTGATGCTTGTGGGCAGGTGGTCTCCTGGTCTCACTTTCCCAGGTGGTTGTTACACTGGCACCAACACTAGCACAGTATTGATGCAATCACATGCACGTGACATCAGCAGAGCAGAAAGCATGGGAATAGCTGTCAAAACAAGGGCTAACATAGCAACACCAACAGCCAGTTCCACAGTGTCCTTGGCAACACCACTGCCACCCACTAATCATCAAGTTGTGCATCACGTCAGCCATGGATATGAGCCTGCCGGCTCATTATGATCTGCTGAAGAGACTCTCCGTCACACCCCACCAACATCAAAGTAGCATTTGGATGTGATGCAGGAGGGGGCCTTCTGTGTGCCTGAGGAACTCCTTGCCTAGGGAAGCATACCATGCAATCTTTTATTGATACAGTGCCCAATAGGTGTTTCTGACTATTGGACACGCTGACTGGGGCTGATGGAAATTGTGAGTCCAACAACCAGATAGGAGGAAAGTTCCGGGGTCAGACCACTTATCAATATTAATCAATACAGTGGTACCTCTGGTTGCGAACTGGATCCGTTCCGGAGGCCCGTTCACAACATGAAAAGAACACAACCTGTATCTGCGCATGCGCGAGCAGTGAAACCCGGAAGTAACCCTTTCCGGTACTTCCAGGTCGCCGCAGGACTTAACATGAAAAAACGTATCATGAAGCAAACATAACATGAGGTATGACTGTAATCTGCAGCAGCCATGGCAGTACAGTGGGTGAACGAAGCAGAATGAGTGGTACAAGGGCTGCATATCGTAAAAAAAGGAGGAAAAGGGGGGGGGGAGAACCAGGTACAAGGAAATGAAATTGCAGCTACAAGGACCCTGCAAATTTCAAAAGCTGTGACACAGATACAATGCATAGTACAGATGGGAACATAGTACAGATGAAAACTTGATGGGCAGTCCTCTAGGTGTCTATTTCTAATATGAAAACAGTAGAGGCCCATAGTAAGCCAGGTGGAATTCCGTATGAAAGAGATTCCTGTGCAAGTAAGCCATGTATATATCCAATACTATGTCCACATCAGATGCCCCACACTCAACAGCCAATTTTCCAGTCTTCCACTTGGTAGGAATATTTGGTGCAGGCCTGTTATGAGATGCAGTTAAGCTTGCCTATCATTTGGCTCAGCCCTCTCCATCCCATATTTTCAATGTTCCTTTGCTTTTAAAAAAATATTGTGACCTATTCAATATTTAACATTGGCATAGAGGAGGTGGGGATGCTGGAAATGTGGCTCCTGGAACAGGTAACTGCATGGCATGGGCCAGTGACACCTGATGGGCTCCCTCTCTAGTGTGTGCTTTCATTAGGCCAAGGGATAGAAACCCTCCATCACTGTGCATGGCATTCATTCTCACTAGAAGCCTCAGAGGTCTATTATCCTTTTACTTTACACATGGGAAATCATAGTTGGGTTGACAACTTGACTAAAGACACCTGAGGAGTTTACAACTGACCAGGAATTTCAAAGTGTCTGTACTGCTTAAGGCAGATTTGTTGCATATCCCCTTTTCTACAGTAATGATTAGCTGGGTTGTGTATTGTTTTTACTACCACAAATGCAGCTTTTTGGATTAAAAATAACCCCTGATGTGTCATAAATATCATTTAAGGCAATATCATCAAGCTGTTTCATATCATTCACCCCACCCCGCTCCGGGACATCTGGAAAACACAGAATTTACTGAAGCTCAGTTGCTCTATGGTAAAATAGGCAACTAATTCCAACATTTGACTGTGGCTTTGGGGAGAAAAGGATTCCAAGTTGGAAGAATAAAAGCAAAGCAGTGTTGGAATGGCTAAATGAATGAAGCCCCTTAAAAGAGCCATTTGGGAAGCAACCATCATTGCTGCCCTCTAAGATTCCATCGTATGGCATCCTCCTGGCGTGTGCAATGCAACCCTGTCCCAAGGGTGCTGAAGGTCAAATCCCTCGTAGTCAGGCTTCTGGTTCTGCACTGAAGTAAAACAATAGTCCCACTGTATTGCAGCATCCATGTTTCAAAGGCACCCATGGCTTGCTAACTAATGAGGTCAGAAGAACTCTCCATAATGAATTGCTCTCTCTTTGGTGAAGCATGTCTGAGAAGTGCTGGTGGGGAGTGAAGGAACACTGTTCTTAGAACAGAAGGTCAAAAATCACACAGTGCAGGAACAGGGCATTCCCTCAGAGAAGCCGTATCCTTTTCATATATCTTTTAAGCAAGGCTCAATTTCAGCGTAACTCACAAGTATAGAAACGAAACACTATCATCAATATTAAGAATAGGTTAACATTAGGTTTATTCAATTTTCAGAAATAACAAATGCAGCAGATGCACACAAAGAGAATGATAGCATAATATAAAAAGTTACATAATCAACAGCAAAACAAAATAGTTCACCATATTCAGTACAAGGGTATGCATTCCAACTGCTCTGGGCCCAATTTACCTGCCCCAAGAGACTCGACAAAAAAGAAGGGAAACCACATATTGTGGAAACAATCAGAGCCACTTGGGGAGTTGCATCCACAAACTTGGACAGGACCATGAGCTCTCTTGTTTTATTAACCCAGTATCTGCAGGATGGGATCACTGCGTTTTTCTGCTAACTCACTCACACAGTTTTAGCAGCAAGATAAAGACTGAATAAGTCCCTATGTTAAGAGATGACATTGTCCATCTTGATAATTCAAAATAGGGCAGAGTTTGGTATCTTTTTCTAAACTACATAATGCTGCATTTTTCTGATATTGTGACCTCATAGTTCCTACACCTTCAAGCATTTTTATAACCTGACCATACAGTTTTTCCAGCATTTTGAGGGATATGTTGCATTAATTCTGTGTGTTTTGGCTGGTGTGATGTACCACCTGGAGATTAATTTGAGTGTCCTGAAAATGAGCACAAATGTTAAAATCAAATCAAAAATTTTTTTTTGCCATATCCCTCCTGTGATTCAGTTTATTTTTGGTTACTCAGAGCCTGGTCTCATGCTAGGAGGAATGATGGCTTTATAGAAGAACTTTTGGTAAGTAAAATCTTATATATTGATGAAGCAACCCTTTTTTATATTAGCTGTGTCCCGTTGCAATAAGCATTCAGTTTGTATGAAGTCCTTTGATACTTATTTGAAATAAGACTGCTAAAGGAAGGGTTTTAACTACACATATTGATAGAACAGAACATTAATTTCACCAGATCTTTGGGGATATCCTTGAATGACAACACTGACTTGGGCTTTATTAGATGTCATGAAATATTCAGTTTGGAAATCTTCTGAACTCCTGTGAGCCTTAAATTAAAGCTAATACTCACAGGACTAAGATCAGAAGCTGTTTTTGTCCCCTGCATTTCTTCCATGCATTTAAAAAGTATCAAAGAGCACAGGGTGTTGTGTAGTCAATTATGGCCTAATCTTAGCTACATACCTTGGCTACAGAAACCTCCAGTGGCTCTGGGCAGAATTCAACTTGCTCAATTTGCTTCCAATGTACATATTTTTTTGTTCGTATCTGACTATGTCAGGCAGCCGGATAACAGCTTTGCGAGTCAGGGCTGGCCAATCCTCCTTTAACTCAGAACTTTGCAGTATAGCTTTTTATGGACCCACACCAAAGATAATAGCATTTTCTGCCATTTTATTAATTTACTGTCAGCACACAAGGAAGAAACAGTACTGTTCACAAGATGTTCATTTCAATTCTTGTCATCATTGAAAATCAATAAAACAATGAACAGGGTGGTGATACAATGACTACTGCAATCGACACAAGATAATATCACCAAGGCAACTATCTGTAAACAAACAATAAACAAATAGTTCACTTTTTATGCTCCTCCTGATGGAAATATGCAGAAGGGGACAGATATACCCCTCTTTGAAGTCATTTACACACCGGTACTTTCTTCGCTTGTATATTATTTATGACAAAGCTCAATGATGAAGCTTAGCAACGAAACGTCTGAACCACTGGTATATTACAAGTGGACTCTTTATTACTGCATTTGCAATTGTTCAAGATAAAATCTATTTTGAGAAGATAAGAAATGAGCACTGAACCACTGACAAGTGAACTCTTTATTTACTATGTTTGCAATTGTTTAAGACAAAACCTATTTGGGAAAGAAACTACTTTTGCCATTTTTATGGATGTTTAATGTTTGTTTACAGATAGTTGCCTTGGTGATATTATCAATGAAAATCAGGATGAAGTTTTCAGAGACCAACTATTTAGATCTTTTTTTTAATTATGGGAAGCTTGCCGCAATTAATTCTATTCAAATCTCAATGATTGGCTGTCATAAGTAGACTAAGCTATAGTCAAGTCTTGTCAAAGCAGCCCAATGGAAAGGTGTGTTGCAAGTTAGATTTCTCCCACGCCCTTTTATTTTTAGTGGAAATGTTTATTCTCAGTCTTGTTGAGATTCATTTTATAGCCTACGTTTTTCCACAAAGCTGGTAAATTCTGAAACCAAATGTGAAAAGGCCCAAATAATAAGATAATCTGCATACAAGATCACCTTGCCCTCATCCCGTAGACCATTTATTTGGGTGTTCTAACTAGCAGAAAAACAAAGAGGAGTGCAATCTCCCCTGCCTTGAGAGTTGATTATCTGCTGCCACCCTACCTTTGGGAAGCTTCAATTCTGCACATATTGCCTTGCAAACATTAGGGCTGAAGCCTATTTTTAAAAGAAGGTAGCATACTCCCATTCCACACAATCAAAGATTTTCTCATAATCCACTAGCAAGCCATTAGAAATACTGGAGGAAAATGGCAGCCCTAATTGCCCAGAATCCATGGTTTGCATGAAGAATGATTAAGATCCAAATCATGTGAAGGTCATAATTTTTAAAAAATCTTTCTCACTACAGCACATCTACACTCTTGGAGGTGCAACTTTTGTTCCTGAATGCACACACATTATTTGGAGTTTAACATGGATGTCAACGGAAAGCAATTAACTAGAATGCCCTTGTAATTTATTCTTGCATTCAGAGCACTTTACAATGTCCTATCCTGTTTTCCATCAATTTGTTTCAAAACAACAACGCCAAAACCCTTGAGTGCAGCGATGACCTTACTCAGTGTCTCTCAGGTCAAGTACATTTTCATAGCAGAATTATTTACACTATGCCTCATTAAGCACCATGTTATGCCTAACTCAGCTTTGTATAGTAATACATACTACTTTAAGCACACTGAAGGTCTTGCATCATTTTATATAGTTCCAAGGTTGTTTTTATTGTCATTTTCATTCATGTCATGTTGAGAACATTCACTGAAAAGGTGACTAAAACTGTGTAAACAAACAAACCTGTAGATTTGTGCACTGAAAAGGTATGCACTGAAAGGAGTTTTTTTAATTGCTTTGTCATGAAAAATGAATGCCAATCCAGCAAAAAGACAGATTCTGTCTGTCATATGGAAGATAAAATGTGTTGCACTGCAAATAACATGCCAGAAACCATTGGAGCATCAGGGGCCAGACATGTACTTCTTCCAGGAGTACTGCATTTGCTAAAACGGGCAGGGCAAGGTGAGCTCAGAGGACCTCTTGGCTCATGTTGCTGGCATCCTGCACATGTGTGAGGCACTCATGCTGTCAACCAAGAGTCCCCCCCTCCTACACTCACAACCTTGCTGCTGCCACACCTCACCTATTTCTGGTAAACACAGCATCACAACTGGGAGGATGCCTTTGCTTTCCACCCACCCCCCACATGCCACTGCTGCCAAAGTGTGAACATCACTAGTTCCATGCCATTCATACAACTTCTCTCACATTTTAAGAGATTGTTTTTCTGTCTGTTCAAAGTACAACTACAAAGAGGAACTTCATAGATAGCTGTTTGCAGGAGGAGCATGTAGTTCAAAATTCAGGAAATTTCTCTAATAAAAAGGCATTGGTGGATAACGTCTTGTCTGATCAGATACCACACAGGAAAGATGATTAAAAAACCACAACCTAGGTTTAAATTTTTTTTTTGCAGCCGAATTCTATAAGTGTCTAGTGTGATTGACAGTTGTCATGGATTCAGTTTTAAGAGACTATGAAAGACAGTTGTGTGTATTAAATTTCTATTGCTTCAAACCAGGAACAAATAAAGACAGCCAAACAAGTTTAATATATACATATACATATACACACTGTGATCAAGAGAACTCTTCTCAACTATTGACTGTAACCACACCCATTCCTATCCAGACGAAACAGAAGAAATTGTATCCTGTCCACATATTGGAACAGGTTTAAAAAATATGTGGGTGGGGTGAATTATTCATATCTGGGGGAGCACATGGATTGAAAACAATCCCTGAGATTAAAAGATAAAAGCTGGGAAGTCACAAGAAGAAAGGAAATTTGCTAGGGTGCAGTTTTTCCATGGTTGGCACTGAAAGCTTTTTTTTCTGACAACAGTGGCTCCTGAGTCCACAGCATCATCTAGAGCTAAAGGAAAGCCAACAGTTGTGGCACACCATTGCTAGACTCATAACAAATGAATAGATCGTGCGTAAAAAGGCCATCTGTTCTGCTTCCTTAAGCTCAGGACTTCAAAAGACAATGATACAGTAAGACTCAGAAATCCACACTAGAAAGTGATGGGCCCTGGAGAACTGGCACATATGGCAGGCACAAAGCACTGCGTATGGAGTTAGCCACAGGGAATTATATTTTTGCCACTGATTGGGCAATGTAAAGAAAGCCATAAATGACACAAGGCTCAGTTTAGCAATAGGAAACCTGATGCTGTGGAACAGCACAACCCACAGCTAGATAGGACTTGCTGAATTCAAAACAATTGGTGAGGAAGAAGCCAAGAGTTTCAGGTTTAGGAAATGAAGCTGTCACGCAACTCGTGGACTGATTGATCATGGAGCCAACTGTCAAGGCTTGTTCTTTCTTCTCAACTCATTACCTAATTTGTTGATTTGTTTTAAAGCATTTCTCACACCTGCTCTTCATTGCAAAAAGCAATTCCAGTGCAGATAACAATAGCATATAGATTAGCATAAAAATGAACATAAAACAGTATACACCATCTTTAAAATGACAGATAATTATAACCCTGAAAGCATCAGCTGTGGCATTATGTCCCCCCTGGGTGAATAACCAAGTCCTTACCTGGCACCGAATGCTCAGCCATGTCAGTGCCAGCATTTTCTAAGAAGCAGATGCCCTCAAATGGTGATAATCACAATAGGAAATCAGCAGTTACTTGGCACAAAGAAGCAGACATATTAATGACTATCTGAACTCACTGACACCACAGACTGAAGCTGGTATTTATGTCAATACCCTCTCCCCATGGAAGTCTGGGAACTTAAGTTCTGTGAGGAATGCTAGGGATTTTAAACAAAGAATTCTCAGCACCCCCAACACACCACCAATCCGGGGGGTGGGGTGGGGTGGGAGGATGCTACAATAGTTGAACTGATATAAAATCAATATAAGCTTCTAGGGCAAATCTGTCTATTGCAGATTGCCACATGTTGAAAATTGATTGTGTCGCCTCAGCTAACTTGCTTAAACTTGAGAACTGCTTTCTGAACAGAAAGTTTTTCAAGGAGATAACTGAGTAAGAGCCATTAATTTTACTGAGTAGTAGAGCCTTTGCTCACACAAAAACAAGAAACCTACGTTTGTATAAAACAGTAATGGAGAACCTGGGGTCCTCCAGATGTTGCTCTGAACATCTCTGACCACATCTCTGGTCATGACTGGCTAATGTTAATAGGAATTCTAGTTCAAAACAGCTGGAGGACCAGAGACAGGATCCCCACTGCTGCTATAACAAGTCACATTTAGAAGTCAACAAAGAATGGGCTGCCAGCTCAACCTGGAGGGTCAATGAGAGTTGAAACACCTGATATGCTAGGATACAAATTGCTGGAGTATTCTTTTCAACTGGCATATACTGTATTGCAGTGGGTTCAGGATTCAGGACCTTCAGTAATATTTAGTTTCTGAGAGTATGTCTGGAGAACTGGTAATAGCTGCTATTCATGAAAATTGCTACAAGGTCATGGTGATCCATGATCCCTGAAAAAACTGTATATTAGATCAATGGCAACTTGGATGATTAGTGCTGGAACTGAGTATTAGAAGTTATATTCATACACAGCGACTGTGTAGCAAAGCAAAGGAATGCTGGCCAAACAAATAAGGAACAGAATAGAGATAATAACAAAAGTACAATCAGACTGAGTTTTATTTTTGCTAATTCCAAAAAAGGGACTGTACAACAAAGATAACTGATGTCTGAGAGGACTGTAGAAGCAATACTGGATTCTGCTAAATACTGTGACAATTATTCAATTGTCACCAGTAATAGAAACAGAAGCAAAATTGTATGAACAAGTTGTTTGGCAAAACATACAAGCTATATAAGAATGAAAGGGGGAAACTTAGTATATTTAGACAGAATTGGACACCATTTATTGACATGACAAGATCCAAAATATATGAAACGTTATAATGTTCAATATTTCCAATTACATTTTTAACTTCCCCATTTTTTGTTCATAATTTTTCATTTCAATATTGTATGTTGCTTGTTTGTAAAATAATAAAATGGGGGAATGGTTCTCAAGAAAAATAAAAATAAGACAGGATCCTATCCAATAAGACAGGATCACAATACATGGGTGATGGAGCAAGCACAGGTAATGCACACACTTTTGTAAGGCTTCATTTGGTCCATTTCATCCTCAAATCTATTTCTGAAAGCACAAAGCAATGAAGATATGAATGTGTCATCCTGAATCCCAACAAAAGCACACATTACAGCTTTAGGAACCATTGCCAGCCATGTGTTTGAATAAAAAGAAAATTTATGGCATAATACAAAAGGTAGGCAGGAAACCTTCAGAGGATGTTGAGTTGTCAAAATCAAATTCCTTGTTTCTCTTTCCATGCTTTATTGAGTAATGGGTATTTTCCACTATCTCAACAACAGCCCTGGACAAACTTCCTTGCGTGTTTCCCAGCACTTCATTGTCTGTTTCTTGTAGATGGGGCGGGGGGAAACAAGGGAAACAGAGTGGGTTCCCTATACACTCGCTGCTGCCAGGCCTTCACATCTCCATAACAGAACAGCAAAAATTACACTATAGCTCTGTGTTTTTCAGTAATTTGGTTTCACCCAGCCCGCAAGCTGTACCAACTGCCTTTTTTGTGCACTAAAATAGTCTGTCCCCATCTTGGCCATGTTTTAGAAAGACATAGGAAGGCTGCCTAGGATTGCACTGAGAAGTGGAGGCCATACAGGAGAGGCATACAAGCAAGGCATGATGGCAAGCTGCACACTATGTCTATTTATTATGATTTATATGGCACCATCGCTCAACGTGGAAGTAAGAGACAGGACCTCATCCCAATAATGTTATACTCTGACTTTTGATGATGGAGGAAACCTTTTTAATGTGTTGTTTTATTATGTTTTGATTTATGCTGGAAGCCGCCCAAAGTGGCTGGGGCCACCCAGTCAGATGGGAGGTGTATTACTAATACGATGACGACGACGACTACTACTAATAATAATAATAGAAAGGGAAAGCCAGGCACTTTTGGCTATCATCAAATTACTAGTCATGAGATTGGGGATGGGTGATTGATGTTGAAGCAATAGACATCGGGGGGTAGCGCTGAACACATTAGCAATGATTGTTATGGAATTATAACCTGTTGCAATACCATTTAGAATAGATAAATTAATGGAGAATGCCAGAAGCCTTTCAGCAGCTATTAGCTATGATGGCTGGGAATGGAGCCTCCACATTCCGTGGCATTATACTGCCAAATATCAGGTGCTGGAGACAAAGGACACGGGAATGAGGGTCATCTTTAGGCCCTGTTTTGGAGCTTCAAGATAGATATGGCTGGCCATAACTAGTTTAATCTAGTTTATAGTGGGTCCTAGTTTAATGAAGCAAAGCAATTTCTTGTATCAACATTATTGTCACTATTAGTATAGGCATTTCATAACGACCCACTGGGCAGAATAACAAGTCTGCCAAAACTATATACCTTCTGGTCAATTCCCTTTACAAAAATTTATTCCCTCCCCAGGCAGCCAGCTTCAAACATTTATGCGCACCTGTGAGAACGTTTTTTCTCTCCTTCGATATTCTGCCGCCACCACTGCACTGCATTGTGCTGACTCCGGTTATTCTCCTTTGCTCAGTGTTTAAATGCAGCAACCAAGCAGAAACACACAGCCCGCCCATGCCCCAGATGAGCGGAAGCCCAAAGGCCACATCAGCATTTTGAAGGCTGAATCCAGCTCCATTGCAGTGTGACACACAAAATCAATAAAAGCAACCCAAACATACCAAACACACCTGAACAAAACCCCCACATGTACATGGAGATGAGGAATTATACTTCTATCTTCTCTTCTCTAGTTGCACAATTATTATTTTGTTTTTGTTTTTTTAAACCTGATACGCAAGATACCTTAAAGTTTAGAAACCCACATTGCAAGTTATGAGCCTGCATGTCAAATTGCCTCATCCTTCCAGTACCTATACCTATCATTGCATAGTTAGCAATGAGCAACCCATAGAGAGGAATTCAACATTGCACTCAGGGCATACATTTCTGCTTGCCAGATGGAACGATTCCCCCCCCCCCTTCCACTGCACACTGTTATGGGGATTGTCCTGTGGACCCTCAGAACCCATTTGGGGGGGCACTGAGAGAGGGGCAAAGCCCCATTGTGCAAGCCGAAGTCCTTGTAAAGGGCTTCCACTGATGGGACTCATTAATAGAATCCTGCCCTGTTAGTAGCAGAATTGTTGTTATTATTGTATTATAAACTGGCCGGGTCCACGTCACATTAAATCTTTTGCCTAACATGGGGCTTGAACCCACAACCCTGAGATCAAGATAGCTCATGCTCTACCGACTGAGCTATCCCAGGAGATATGGTAGCCATCTTCAAATACTTAAAGAGCTGTGGCATAGAATATGGAGCAAACTTGTTTTCTTCGGCTCCAGAGGGTAGGACCCAAACTAATGGCTTCAAGTTCAGGAACGTAGCTGTCAACTTTTCCCTTTTCTTGTGAGGAATCCTAGTCGGAATAAGGGAATTTCCCTTTAAAAAAGGGAAACGTTGACAGCTATGTTCAGGAATAACTTTCTGAAGGTAAGGGCTGTGGTGGACTCTCCTTCATTGGAGGCTTTTAAGCAGAGGCTAGGTGGCCATCTGCCACGGATGCTTTAGTGGAGATTCCTGCATTGCAGGAGGTTGGACTAGACGGCCCTCAGGGTCGCTTCCAACTTATACAATTCCATGATCCTATGACTTAGTATGCACCCCAACCTGGGGCTGGAAGGGGCAATATGGGTTATAAATATGCATAATAAAGAAATAAACTTTGCTTTGGTCTAAAATGCCTGCATATGTAACAGCATCTTCAGGGTGTGTGCCAAAATTAGTTTTCTCTGGGGTGTGAAAATGTATACAGCATTTTAAAACTTCACTGCACCTTGTACTAGCCCGTGCATGTCTATAATGGGGCTCAACAGAAAAATGGGTCTCAGCAGAAAAATGTATTTGTCTAAGGCTTTATTTGACTAAATATTTCTTTGCTCGGAACTGGCAAAATTTGTCATAACTCTTACAAAACTGATTCACTGTTTATGGCTTCCGGTCCCAATAAAAGGAATTCATTGTCAATTTGTGAAAAACATTCCTTCTGAACAGGATTGTTAACTTTCCCTGCACAGTCCTCCATTTTCTTAATATACTTTTTGCTCAAACATCCGAACAGCAGGGAACCCAAACTTACCCAGTGAACAAAGTAAAAAATGGAGCAGCTTTAGAATTGCTTCATTTAATTGTTTAATTTGTCTACTGCATAAACAACATGCATTGTGCTTCTTAGCAAAAAAAGAAAGAAAGAAAACAGCAGAGAGGACAGAACGCATACTGCAGCAATCCTATGGGACCTGAAACATTTGGTTAGAAGCAACAAAACGGAATTATCTATGTCAATATTCTACAAATAGCTATAGCAGGCATTGAAAGAAATCATACACAGCAAAGAAGTGTAAAATGAGTGGTAGGAGACTATTTGAAATCCCCTCAGTCCACTCAGAATTTGAAACCACCTATTTAAGTTTCACAACAAATACAGAATTACTGATAAAACTGCCTTGCAAGCTGAAATGAAAGTAGTGCAAAAGCCAGAAAGAAAATTATGCCATTGTCTAAAACGAGCTTTCAGGTCCTAGGCATCTGCAAATACTAGTAAAGAAAAAATAAAAATAAAATAAAGACTATAGAATTTGTCAGCAATTGCCTAAGTCAGTACTTTTGCTATACTGGAGTATAGTACATATCTTCTGTGAAATATTATGAATATTATGTTTCTAACTAAGGGAAATGGCTCATAATTCAGGAGATGCAAAACAAGAATTGAATGCCTATTTTATAAACTGATCATGTGATGTGATGCATTCTTACATCTTTGTTATATAGACCAACCATACTCAATATCTGATGCTAACAGAGGGCTGTAGCTTGCCATTGTTTGCAACTACTGTATGTAGTAAAAAGCCATACCAGATCCTACACCATGCGAAGCCTCTGGAATGCTTTAAACCTGGAGATGGGCACTTTTCTCTACTTGCCTGAGATTGACATGAATATTATCAGAAGCATTTTTATTTTAAGGAAGGAGCTCTAATCATTCCGCAGAACAATTCAAGGTTCAAAAAACTACCTCTCCATTTAAAGCTCACCTTTCCTTTTAAGCAGACTTTCATTACCCCACCCCCAACTTCTTCTCACAATACGGCTTGTGAGAACTTTTACTGACATCTCTAGAGAGGTACCTTGAGGATCCAAATTTCACCTGTGAACAAGATTATATTCATGTTCATCAAATCTCATCCAAAATGTCAATGTCAATTAATTGTGTCTTTCTGTCTCCCTAACTCTTTCCAATAATGGCCCTAACAAAATAACATGAAAAGAACTTAATCTCAAGCACTTTGCCTGATAAGCACATTCTATAGGCTAAGTACAAGAGACAAACAAAAAATAACACCCTGCCACAGATATTAGTTAGGAGCATGATTAATGTACTTCTTAGCCAAGTTGCTATTATAATATTTTTTGTTTTGCCACATTCCTGAGGCAAGTACAAGCTTAGAGAGTTTGTACATATGTCTGCACATTGTGGATATACAAATGCACATGCCTTCATATGTATACATAGTAATGAGTTTTTCCACCACAAAACCTTATTCCCACAGGTGCATATAGGATCATGTGCAGAGTGCTATATGCATTTCCTTTTGGGATACATATGAAAGAAGGTATTTCAAGTAACCTATTCCCAAGCAATTTAGGGTTTTAAAGGTTAAAACCAGCAGTTTAAAATGGGTCTAGAAACTGACTGGGAGCTAGTGCAGCTGAGAAAGTCATAGTACAGTCCCAGTTAACAATCTTGCTGTCCTATTTCAGACCAACTATAGACCATTCTAAAATGCAGGCCCACATTTCAATGGGTTGCAATGGTCTAAATGCCAGGACATGCATAATTGTGGCCAAACTATCTCTCTAGGCAAGGTTGCACCTGGTGAATCAATCAATGCTAATGAACCAATAGTTGCTCCCTAATCTCAGATCCTTCTGCATCAAGTAAAATAAATGAATGCCCCAAAAACACAAAAATGGGAGCCAAAATGTGAAAGAGTTGAGCAGCTTGAAAGGGTTCCATGAAATGAACCATTTTCTGAAACCTAAGACAGTTCCAAATTCAATATTTGTAGGTTGTGGATCCTTCACAAAGCAATTCTAATTACAGAAGTAAGAAACAAGTCACACTAGTATTTGTCAAGGCTAAAATGGGACGGAGCAAACAGGATATAACTAACTAACACTCTGTATGACAATGATGATGATGGTAAGCATTGGAGAGACTTTTCTTTTTTAAAAAAATCCTCAAGAGTAATTTAAAATACAACACACACTTGCTGATTTTTAAAGTATATATGCATGGTATGTGCTATTCTGTTTTGTCTTAGCTTCCTAAAGCTTAAAATATACACTGAATATTTTCATCCCTTTGTGCTTCACAAAGTTGCCTTTTCTATTCCCTACAGAGTCTTTTTACTTTGGAACATGAAAGATCATAACAATGATTCCCCGTTGGGAGCAGACAAAAACCAGGTCTCCATGCTGTTTCATTCTGATCTGTCAGCTGCCTTTGATAACATCACCCATGAATTTTTTATGTATATGTGGACCCTGGCAAAGAGTAATCTCTGAGCAATATTTTATTTTTCTTTCTTACTTGCTTTAAGAAGGGATCTGATTATTATTATTATTATTATTATTATTATTATTATTATTATTATCATCACTATTCAGTTAAGAGGGTTCTTTCTTAGCAGCTTTAATTCTGTCACAGCTATTGGTTCACTACATACCTCAAGATCTATAATAAAGATACGATTTGGGAAAGGTGAACAGAACCATCTATGGCCGGTGCCACCAGGCTACACATTTTGTTAGAAATAACCCTCGGTGGGTTAACTCCCAACACTTAAAAAAACACAACTGACAGTTGAATGGGAAAACAGGCATCCAGATGTGTTACAGAATTTTCATGGGGCATTTTTTTTCCTGTCTAAATGTCTCACACTGAAGACCCGCCAAATAAGGACCCAGGGTGGTTTTCCACACCCACTGTGTGTGCTGCCATGATGTCACAATCTGCTGAACTGCACCAGCATAACTTTGAAGGAGAATCCATCACTGCCAAGTGCATCTTTTCCTAGATGTGAGTTTTCATAGCACACAGAAGGAAAAGAAGGTGACATGTTGTCAATGGATAATGATGGGAGGAGGGGGGTAAGCAAAAAAGGGCCACACTAAAAGCCACCTCACATTCATCTCTACCTTAACACAAAGCAGCTGATAAAAGCATAATAAGACCTTATCTACACCACATCATGAGCCCAGCCCAGCCCCGCAAAAATCCTTCCCTGTCCCAGGCCAATACTTGCCACTGCAACTCCCTTCAAGATGCTTCCATGGCTTACATTTAAACAGGGTAACACTGACCAGTTTCCTCTTTAAAATATTGGCGGGGGGTGGGGTGGGCAGGATTAAATAGAATCTGTGAGGGAAAAATCTAGAGAAAGCTGCACTCAATTATTTATTTCTTTACGTTCAAAAGGACAGTGATGCTTCATAAACTTATATGCCCCTATAAATCAATAGTGCATTGTTGTTTTAAAGAAGTTCATCTTCCTTCTGTATGGCTCCATCTGCACTATACAGTGGTACCTCAGGTTACATATGCTTCAGG